>NC_091950.1:108908829-109587162 GCF_031021105.1 Erythrolamprus reginae | reverse complement strand
AGGAACAGGACATCTTTGTGATTTTTATAATGAACATCTGGTATACAGTGATACCTTGTCTTACGAACTTAATTGGTTCCGGGAGAAGGTTCGTAAGGTGAAAAGTTTGCAAGATGAAACATTGTTTCCCATAGGAATCAATGTAAAAGCAAATAATGTGTGCAAATCCATTAGGAAAATACAAACTTTAAGGCTTAAAAAAAAGTGGCAGATGGACAAAGTGAATGCTAACGGAGTGGAGATGGACAGCAAAGAGAAGCGAGGAATGGAGGGTTGATTTGTGGTGGCTTAGGAAGCTTTTGGAGTGGCAATGTTTGGAGGAATTTGGGGCAAGATAGGAAGCCTTTGGAGTGGCGATTTTTGGAAGAATTTGGGGCAAGATAGGAAGCTTTTGGAGTGGCGATTTTGGGAGGAATTTGGGGCAAGGTAGGAAGCTTTTGGGGGACCAATTTCGGGGGCAATTTAGAGTGGTGTAGGAAGCTTTGGGAGGAGTGATTTTAGCAGCGAGATGGGGCAAAGGAAGCGGCAGGCTAGGGGGGATTTTGGCAGTAGGATGAGGCAGCTGCGGGGAACAGAGGAAGTGGAGGGCTAGAGGGGAAACTGGCAGGGAAATGGGGCAGCTCTGGCATTCCCCACCTCAGATACAAGCAAAAGGGGGCAGGGAATTCTGGCGGGGAATTCCCATGCAAGCAAATGGGAAATCCCGGCGATGACAGCCACAAGGCAGGGGAATCCCTTCGGCAGTCAGAGAGCGCAGGCGCAGTAAGGGAGCCCACGAACCCAGGCTCAGGTTCGTAAGATGGAAAGGGTTTTTAAGACGAGGCAAAGAAATCTTAAACCCCGGGTTCATATCTCGAAAAGTTGGTATGACGAGGGGTTTGTAAGACGAGGTATCACTGTATTTGCAGAAATGAGGAAAGATGTTTTATGAAAAAAGAACTAGGAAATGTAAACAAAAAAAAGTGGAGCAGATGATAGACAAGCCATTTTATATGCCTTCATTGCTTCAAAGAAGAGCAATAAAGTAGTTTGACTGAGCAAAGTTTAGATCCAGTTTAGCTCATCAATTGAGTTCTGTGCATTGGTTTATATCTTCAGCTGGTCTGCATTCCCAAGTGAAATGTAATCAATAACAATTAAAAAACCAAAGATCTTAGATAATATACATTTCCCTGTTCGAGATACAGAAAATTGACATAATTTAAACTAACAAAGCTAGCATTGTTTTATTGGAGCATCAGATTGAACTGAACTGGGAATACATATTGAATGGTTTCTTTTTTTCTTTTTCCAGTATTCAGAACCATGCAAGGCTTTTAATAATGCTATTGAATCTATACTGAAAAGTGCAATTATATATACTTTTCGGATTGTCTCTGGTACTCCAGTGAGACCTTTGGCAAATCACTGTTTATTTTTCCACAGACCATTTGTTAAAATTGCACCAGGTCAGCCTGCACTTGTTCCAGTGTCTGTATGAAATTCATCCTTTTATAGATATGAGAACCTGGAGAATTCTTTATTGCCTACCAAAGACAATCTAGCCAATTCACATAACAGATGCAGTGGGGAAATGAAGGTTAGAAGCAATTCACTGTAGCACAAAAGCACACTGAAACACACTTGAATGATGAGCTATGAAATTGATCTCTAAAGACGGATGCAGTTGATACAAAACAAAGTCTCTATTTTTTTAAAAAAAAAGTTTTAGATTGAAAACTGTAAGGGAATGTAAGTGTGTACAGAAACGGAACAGTTATGCCTGTCAGATATTAATACCTTTGTTATCAAATTATACATAATGTGAAGATTGTGAATGCAATCTTCCTTTCACTGTTCGCATCTCTGCCTGCATCCAACCATGATTATCTTTATAAGGCTGTCAGGACCTCATTGAAACAGGCTTAAATTTTTCTTAGCCGTTATTGTTTTTCTTGGCATTACAGGATTCTACTAGTTTCGCAAAAGTTAAAAATATTAAATCAACACATAATGTGACTAATAGGCACTGTTTTTCAGCCAGAATTGTCCTAGAGCCTGGCATTGGTTAGGGTTGAGAAGGAACTTGTGGCCTAAGGTGACACAGCTGGCTTTTCTGCCTAAAACAATTAGAACTAGTATCTCCTCTCATTCCTGATCCAGAACTTTGAACACTTTAATATGAAATCTCTCAGGCTCTTATATTTAACAGCCTTGGATGGATATTTTCCTCCTTACTCAATCCCATCCAAAGGAAGCTTTGGAGTGGGTTCAAATATTTGGGCTTTGTCACCCATTTCTTTGTGGGATAGTCAAATAAGTGGTAGTGTCAAGGAAGCTGGACAGCTGTCCCCACAATGCTATGCCTTCAGGCCCCATTCTGAATTAGTACTTTCACAAAGTTTTACATTTAAGAGAACAATCTCATTTTTCCAGGAAAAATAAGTGACTGAGGGTCAGGATGTACATCCAATTTACTTGTTATTTTTATCCAGTTATTTCAACTCATAGAAGCACACACAGTTTGCAACTTGTATTATTTATTTCTTAAATGAAACATTCGGTGACACATCTCTGTATACCCACTCAGTTTAGTTTATAAGGATAGGCTTAAGTTTCAAAAAATCAAGAGGCACCCCACAGTACACAGCACCTTGTAGTAGGTGATGGCTCCAAAGAACTATAAATTTCATACATTTTTAATATTTTCCTACAAGCTTAAACCATCAGTTTGGCCAATCTAAGTGTTCTTTACTCACAGTTCCCTAGGCTTTTACACCAAGGCAATATTGCTTCATTTAGTTCAAACAAGACTATTTTTGGGGGGAGACACATCTTTTTATGGGAAGCATCCTCCATATTTTGGGCCGTGTTCAAAGTCTCCATTCTTCTTCGCTGAACTAAACTGTTCTGAACAAAACTTACTGTTCTTTTGGCCTGCTTTGAATGAGTTTCATCTTATCCTCCATTTTTCATACAAACTGCTATGCTGAAAACATTAATATATAGATGCATAGTTCACCCATTACTTTAACTGTACATTGAAATGTACAGTCTAATGAAGCATGATTTGAATTACATTAAATAGCAATAGTTTATGTAAGATCTCTTCATTCATTTGCATAATTTTGAGGGACATTTAAAATATATTTTTTCTAAATAGAAAATATTTTTCCTAAATAGAAAATTAATTTTCTAAACAATTTTATAGACAATAATTTCCTAAATAATTTTATCAATAGAAATGACTAAATATATATTTATGTGAATATTTTCCAACATTCTAAAAAAATTCATAAAACAAAAATATTTAATACAATCAACAATTTAGAGTTGAATTTCAAAATACAACAGTAAAATTTATATTTCTGTCTTTATTTATCCCTGAATGCAAACTGTATTTCATTGATCAGATTATATAAATCACTATATTTTCACATTAATGCTGTAACTTCCTAATAAAGATGATCAAACATGATCTAAGTAGTGCCCACAAGATTATATGCTGCAACGCCCTGCCTGTCAATGATTACTTCAGCTTCAACCACAGCAACACAAGAGCACACAAGAGCCAAACTTGACTGTAAAAAAATACAACTTTAGCAATCAAGTTGTCGAAGCATGGAACTCACTACCCGACTCCATAGTATCATCCCCTAACCCCCAACACTTTACTCTTGGACTATATACGGTCGACCTCACCAGGTTCCTAAGAAGTCAGTAAGGGGCGTACATAAGTGCACCAGAGTGCCTACCATCCCCTGTCCTATAGTCTCTCCTATATCTCCTATATCTTCTCTCCTATCTCTTCTATCTCTTCTATCCATTATATCTCTTCTATTTCTTATATCTTTTCTGCTATTCTCTCTAGTTATATTTACTCGTATTTTCTCTTCTATACTCTTATTTTCTCTTCTATACTCTTATTTTCTCTTCTATACTCTCTTTGATACATTCTACTTGTATATATCCTCTATAACCTTCATTGTGTATTAATGTGCATTGGACAAAACAAATAAATAAAATAAAAAATAAAATAAAATATTTAAGTTATCATGGGGGATAGTTATCATGTTAAAATCCTACCTGTACATGAAAAATCATCAATCCGGATATATCCTGGGACACAGTTGCAGCGATATGATCCAGGCAAATTAACACACACTGTATTGGCATGACAATAATGCATCTTAGCAGCACACTCATCAACATCTGCAGGGAGAGAAAACAATCTCATGATACTGCAATCAGATGCACAACTCATACTTTCATAGAAGCACAACTGCAATAGGAAACATGCTACATAAAAGCATCCAAAATGTATTTCCAAAAACAAAACATTTAGAAATTGAATTCTGCTATCAACCTTGGATGTATTTCTGCTTGTTGCCAGCTTTAAAGGTAATATAAAGATATGCTTTAAGTGCTTTTTTAAAAAATATTTCTTTATCACTCTACCATCAGTCAAGAGTGGACAAAATGTAGTAATTAAAAGAGGAAAAGAAAGGAAGTTAATTATCAATATTTAATTAAGTCAATCACCATAGAGTGTTTAAATGAGAAATTCAAGTGCCCCTCATACTAGCTTTCTTGATTGTTTAAGCCACAATTTCCAAATGAAATTAGTTGAACCAAAGATGAGTGTCACATATTGAAAGTTATAAAAAGCTGAAAATAAAACCTGCTTGGGACAATATAAGGTATAATGGAGATATTCAAGTGATTTGTCTGGGGGAAAAATGTTTTAATCCTGAAACCAGCAGTGCTCCAGAAACATAAACCATTATTAGCTACAGAAAAAAATCAAGTAGCATCTTCAATCTGAACTGAAAAAAAAATAAAGATTAGCATTTAAAAATTAAATGTACCCAATAGATACCCATCTATTCTTCTGAAGCAAATATCCATTGTTCAGATGAATTACGTATGTTCACTCTGATTAAACTAAGCAGCATTTCCTATAAGAATATCATTCTGAATTGTGTAAAAGGAAACTATAGTTATTCTTGGTTGTTTACAACATTAGAATGCTATTAACAGCCAGAATGGTTTAATAAAATGCCTGAAATTCCATTATCCTCTTACTTTTAATATAATATGATTCTCAACAGCCTTTTAAGATTATCATATTAAAAGGAACACCTAAAATAGCTCTGGAAAAGAAGGCCATTTATCTCTGAAATCAACATTTTAAAAATATAAATTTTAGTAAATTTCTGTCACATTTTAATTCAACAGACACCTCATGGACAAATTGTATATACATCCAGCACTGCCCTAACATTTTGGTAGATGTATATATGTATGGATTATCATAATTTATTATAATTATAATACATATTATAATTTCCTTTCTTATTATATTATACATATTATAATTTCCTTTCTATAATTCCTCCCTTCCTTTCTGTTAGTGCTCTGGCTGAAAAAAAATAGATAAATAACAAGAAATGGTGTTCCTGAAAATGTTATCTGAGAAAAGGTTTGAGCTTGGACAACTGAAACCTTATTCCAAAATGAAGGGTTTTGGAATTAATTCAGAGATATACAGTGATACCTCTACTTAAGAACTTAATTCGTTCCATGAACAGGTTCTTAAGTAGAAAAGTTTGTAAGTAGAAGCAATTTTTCCCATAGGAATCAATGGAAAAGCAAATAATGTGGGCAAACCCACTGGGAAAGAAATAAAAGCTTGGAATTTTGGTGGGAGGATGAGGAAGAGGAGGAAGAGGACAGTCGCTGCTGAAGGAAGAAGGTGAGAGGAGGGTAATCAAAAAAATCCAAAACTTTAAGACTTAAAAAAAAAGAGGGACTCTGAGGCGGTGAGGAAGAGCATGCGCCTCCCATACACCCAGCGCGAGGCTGCCTTCCATACACTGTGCCAGAGAACCTCCCGCTCCTTTGACCGAAAGGCGGCGGCTGCTGCTGCTACCAGCTTCCTCTTCCTTTCCATGCTGAAGGGCTCCACTCTTCTCTCACTCACTCGCTTTGTAGGCAGTGCCTTTCCTTCACTGTGGTGACTCCTCAGTTTGGCTTAAACCGGGGCAAAACACCCCCTTTTGCCTTTCCATGTCCAGATGCTCCAGGAAATAATCTCATGCCGGGTGTGTAGGAGGCAGTACGAGGGAGTCACCACAGCAAAGTGGTTTATTCCCTCTCCAAGTGCCCACTCTGGACTGCCAAAGCCTCCTTAAACGCCACTGAAAGGCTCCTCTGGCAGCCCAGAAAAGCCTGAGATGGCCAGGATTAAGGGGGAATGGCAGGAAACTGGCCAGGCCTTCATGCCACTATCAAATTTCCTGGGAATTTTTTCTGGGCTCGGGTTCTTAAGAAGAAAATGGTTCTTAAAATGAGGCAAAATAATCTTGAACACCTGGTTCTTATCTAGAAAAGTTCTTAAGTAGAGGCGTTCTTAGGTAGAGGTACCACTATTAATTTGATATCATCAGCCAATGCATTACCAACTTCAAAAGTCTGAAGTGAAAGATTCAGAAAGATCAGGTCAAGTCATGCAAAAGTTATGATACTTGTTCAGTGATGGTTGTTTAACATGATTGTTCTTATTTGATTCAATTACTGATAATAGAGGGAAATGTACTTATTTTTTTAATACAAACTGGAATATATTTGTCTAATGTTTAAACTTTTCCTTAATGTGATGCTCTTCCACTTCTGCCAAAATTCATACATTTACAGGGTAATATGCAAATTAGTATGCAAAGTTGAGAAAGTAAATGAAATCAAATTGACTGATTCATTCATTTCTAGATGTGGGGGCAGATGAGATTATACATAATCTCATCATATGTATAAAGAGCAATATGCTTCAAAGCCTGAAGTAGGTTGGGGTTATTCTATAATTTTGCTTTTATGAACTCTGTAAAGGGCAAGCCTCTACAAAAATGATTAGCAAGTTTTTATTCTTCTCAAGTTTTTCTATCTCTACAGTCTCTTTCCCACAGGAACTTTAAAGCAAGTTTGGTGATAGGTTAGTTCCTTCCATTTTCTCTTCATCTGCTCACCTTTTCCAGGTCAGGGACAAAAGTAATCTTCATTAGGTGCACCATCTGTCTCTGTTTTATTTTAGCTACATTTGGGGCAGAGTTGGACAGGTGGCAATGAAGTTTAAGAACCCCTGCTTTAGAATATACCTAAGGCAATCTTTAGTACTACAGATGGCTTCTGCTTCAAAAACGAGTTTATTGTCCAGCTGCGCTAAATTTTCCTTGTACATAAATTGTAAAAGAAAAAAGAAAAAAAGAACATATATTAAGGGGAAAATATGCGCAAGCCATACTAAAATAAGGGATGCCATTACAACAAGACTCTGAAATAAATCCAGAGAATACAACAAAGTATATGTGTAGAATAGAATTTTCATGTATATACATATTATCCTAATTATTCCAGTGTGAGTATTAAAAATATAAATTAATTTGAATTGAATATGATGGTCTGAGAAAATTTGATAGGCAATTGGAGAGAACTTTTAAAAGAACAACAGTGCTGAAATTAAATGTTATACTTTTATCACAGTTTAGTGAGAATGAAAACACATTTACAATAGAAAACAATCTTTACTAATATAATCTTATACTTAGGCATATCTGTAATGGATGAACATTCTTATTCTATTGATATCACTAACAAAATCACTTTGCATTGAGAACCTGTCCGCTGAGGTTCTTTTTTTCCCTCCCTCTTTCTTTCTTTCTTTCTTTCTTTCTTTCTTTCTTTCTTTCTTTCTTTCTTTTCTTTCTTTTCTTTCTTTTTGCTTGCTTGCTTCCTTCCTTTCTTTCCTCCCTTTCTCCCTATTTCTTTCTGAGAGGTCATAACGTTTTCCCAGGCTCCTTAAAAATATAAGCAATAGAAAAGACAAAAAACATGACTATCTTACATTTTATCTTGGTTACAAAAGCCTAAATGCATCTAAAATGAAATAAAATTCACTGAATTAAAATAGAATTTACTTCTAACTAAATCTTGTTGAGTTGCAGCATCATGACATGCATTGATATGGCTTTATTTTAAGCCTAGACATTTTTCTTTGTAAATTCCTCACACCTATTCTTTAGCATTTCTCAGCAACAAAATAATTCCATCAATTTATATTCAGCTACAAAGGTGCAAATGACTGGTTGCCTTCATTTCTCAAGAAAAAAAAGTGCAGGATTCGATACTCTAAAATCAAGCATTATTATTAATTTTAGAACTGTACTAAAGCATAAGTCATTGAGTGGTATCCATAAGGTTGGTTATAACATAACCCAAATTATGATTCATGTGTATAGATTGCTTGTCCCATTTGAAATATTAGAACTTGTCTTCTGATGGTTCATACAGGAGATAAAAACATGATTTATGTCCTTCCTTAGGACTGTGAAGTAGTTTGCTTTTCTCATAAAAAGGTTTACTTATGGTCTTTAAAATGAAACTTGACATATCATAATGATTCTTCACATATCGCTAACTTCCCTCTGCATAAGCCAGTTTGCCATAATGACAAGGAGTCACTCCTGCTAAAGCTTTTCCATGAAAATCATTGCATCGTAATGCATAGTTTAATCTGGAACAGTACAAGAAATACGCCACTAATACACATTTGGGCAACTTTTGTTCTTTAGACATTGTTTTTGTAGTACAATAAGTGCTGGGGACCTGCAATCCTAACAGGGTTGATTTCCAATGTGTTTTAAGATTGAACAGGGTCAATTTTGGAAAAACAAAGCATGATTGCTTGCCATTGGAAAAGACTGAATGGAGTTACTATCAGTTCTTTTCTTTCACAGACAGCTTTACCAATGTTTCAAAGAAAATGAATTTACCAAATGATAAGATTATCACATGATAGTGATCACTCAGGCAAACTTTGATTTTCCTAAAGGAAAAAAAAAACAGAAAAATTTGTATCAATATATATACCTGTGTGAGTGCCAGTGTCTCTGTGCATGGGTGGGTATGCATATGTGTGTATGTTTATTGAGATGACCAAGGCAAGGATTAAATGCATCATCAGTCATGAGTTCCTGCATGCCCACAAGATATCTAAATGCACCCCAACTTTAAAGCCCTACGTAGCTAAGGGCCAGACTATCTTTGAGACCACCTTCTACCACATAGCTCCCAGCAATCTCTGGGTCTCATCAACTAAACAGTGTGGGCTTGTGGGTCCACAGAGGAGGGACTTCTCTGTGGCTGCCCCAACTCTTTGGAACTAGTTATCTCCTGAGATCCAGACCACCCCCACCCAATTGGCCTTCTGTAAAGCAGTAAAGACTTGACAGGCCTGGGGCCATTGATTTTATGGTGGTAACCAGGGAGATCCAGACATGAATGCTATGCAGGGATTTAACTGTTGTATTGTAAATTGTTTTAAACAGTTTTAGAGCTTTTTGTACTATTATTGATGTTTTATAGTTAGCTGTAGTGATGGGCGAACCCAATGGTGTTCGGGTTCGGCAAGTTCGGATGAACTTTACGCAAAATTCGGCCGAACCCGAACCGAACCCGAATGGGGAATCCCAGCAAGAGATTCCGGGGGTGGAGCTTTGACATCATGTATACCGGCAGGTTGCTAAGGATGCCAAGGTGATCACTTCCTGGATTCCATGGAATCCAGGAAGTGATCACCTTGGCGTCCATAGCAACCTGCCGGTGACATCAACGCTCCGCCCCCGGAATCTCTTTGTGGGAGGGATTCTCCAGCTCCTTCAAAGGGAGGTCTTCACGTAAAAATAAACATTATTTTTACGAAAAAGAACACCGCAGCGGCACTGCAAGCAGAAGGTGGTCCTTTCACATAAAAATAAACATGTTTATTTTTATGTGAAAGGACCGCCCTTTGCTTGCAGCGCCGCTGTGGTGTCCTTTCACGTAAAAATAACAATGTTTATTTTTACGTGAAGACCTTCCTTTGAAGGAGCTGGGGAATCCCTCCCACGAAGAGATTTCAGGGGCGGAGCCTTGACGTCACCAGCAGGTTGCTAAGGACACCAAGGTGATCACTTCCGGGATTCCATGGAATCCAGGAAGTGATCACCTTGGCGTCCTTAGCAACCTGCCGGTGACATCAAAAATCTGAACGCCGAACACGACCCCGCACTTTGCCCGAAGTTTCAAAAAATTTCTGGTTCGTGTTAACTCCCACTAATTTCCTTTGACTTTTATTAGCTCAGATTCCTCTAGAAAGCTTAAGCTTGCAACAAATCTTTATACTTGCTTGAACTGCCTGAATCTCCCATTTTTCTTTTTGTGTGTGCATGTGTGTGTGTGTGTGTGGATGTGTGTGTGCATGTGTTTACACAAACAACTTTGTGATGTTAGTATCAGCCTGCTGCATTGATCCTATATGAAACCTACTAATGGCACTTGACAATAGTTGGGTAGCGCATCCCTGTCTCCAATTTCAGTAAATTTAAAGGACTGCTACAATCATCCAACAGTACACTGGTTGTGATTTGTGTGCAACTCCCAGCATCATTTCAGCTGTTGCCAAAAGCTGAGTGGTTTTCAATTGGGGATTGGGAGGGAAGGGTCAATAGGAAATGAGATCAGCTTATATTAAAAAAGAAAGAAAATGGTGATTTTTTTAAAAAAATCGTAGTTTTTACTGTGGAGACATTTATTCTGATTTACCACACTCCCTTTCTCCCTTGCTTTGTCCACATTTAATGCCTGCCGTATTCCACAAACAGGCAGGTGACATTGGATGTAGAAAGAAAAACGTGTCTACCAAGCAATGCCCTTTTTGTTGCCACTTTTCGGTTCCATCAGCAGATATTTAAGCACTTAAGCTAGTACAACCTTCCCTTCCAAGTCTATTTTCTTATCAGCTTGCCTGGATATCAGTCTGTGGGTTTCTTATAGAAACAACATTTTCATCTAGGCCAGGTATTGTTACCTATCATCAGGTCTCAAGACTCTACTTCTGTGGTCTTTATTTCACAATTCTTTCTTCTTCCCTGCCTTTTTATATATAAATGACAAATCCAATAAATAAAATAAATACATTTTATATTGGTTTCAAAATCTGGGTAGTTTTCCCTGTTTCTGATCACAGCTGTCCTTTTCACAATTCATATTTCTGTATGGGTCTCAAAATAGAAATTAAGAATTTATCTGCATGCTAAGCGGGTTTTTTTAATTGAAAGTTCAATTAATCAGGCTATCAAAAAGGTCTTTTTCTGATTTTATAATGCCTACCAATTAGATTTATTACTAGTATGAAATCAAGTGATATACAAAATTTAGACACCACTGTTTTGGGAAGCTTTCCCAGTATATTTTCCTGGGGAAATGATGATTCTGTTAATAACTCAAATGGCTTTTCTTAAGAAAACAAACCAAGTTATCAGCATGAATTACTTTGACAAAATAATGATTTATGAATTGGTTTTCCATGGTTTATAATAGCTCAAAGACAATCCTAAATTATAAAATAAGCCTGAATTTTCATATATATCACTTTACAACCAATGTTTCTTGATTTATACTAACTTAGAGAATAAGATAGAAAATATTTTTGAGATTCCGCTGCATGCATCTCCCAGATATAGCTGAAGCTTATACTGGTTCCACTTCTTGCAAATATTTCCACATAAGCTCTTCAATCTTGCTTTATTAGATGACAAGTTCTTATAAGAATCAGTCAATCATGAATATGTGTGTGTGTGTGTGTGTGTGTGTGTGTGTGTGAACTTGTGTGTGTATGTGTGTGTGTGTGTGAAGTTTGAAGTTGGAAAAGACTCCTTAGAATATATGAAAACAAACTCATGAAAAGACTATCATTCTAGAAAAGGATGTAATGATGGGTATCATTAATTCCCTCCACTTAATGACATATGGAACTAATAGCATCTATCATTACCTTCTTTACCTACTTGCAGGAGCAGGAAGTCTTCATGACGCTAATATAGTGATCATCATCAACCTGCTAACATTTCTAAGGCAATGACAAAATAAGTATCATTAGCAATGGATCCTAGACGTCATTGCTCCCATTTAATGTAAATCATTGTTTGGTTCATTTGTGTGATATTATCGCCGGCTGACTTACCGGCCCCACGGCGCTTTTGCGGAAGGGCCGGGCAGACTCGGACCCTTCCATGGCGGCCGCCATTTTGTTTTCGGCCGAAATCTTGCGAGGCGAGATTTCGGCCGGGAATCCCTTGCCCACGTGGCTGGGCATGACGTTGGGTCCGGGCGGGGCTTGCTGGCCCTATTTAAGGGCAGCAGGCCTCGAAGCAGGCCTTTTCGCCCCGGACCCAGCTCACGAGCAGACACTCGGCTGAGTGCTGCTCCGGCGCCATTTTGGGTTGCCCTCGTGTCGCGGCCGCCATTTTGTGGCCGGCAGAGGGAGCGAAAAGCTTGTCTTCAGCTCGGAGGACTCGATTGAGCTCAGTTCTTCAAGAAGATCCCCCTCGGGCCCGAGGGGGACTGGTAACCTCCTCCCGGCCGGGAGGAGGGCGCGGTGGGGCGGTTTGGCTTCTGGGGTCCCCGGTCCTGGGTTGATTGGAGGCCGGATTTAAGGCCTTAAGGGCCTACCTGTGAGGGGAGGCTTTCTCTTTTGGGCCTCGGAAAAGGGGCCTAGGGGGTTGGCAAGGGCTTCTCCCTTTCCATTAATTAACGCTAGGTAGGGCCCAGTGGTGGGGACTTTTGCCTGCCACTCAGAAAGTGGGGAGTTCAATCCTAGGTAGCAGTTGAGGTTGCTCCCTGCATCCTAGATTTTAAGGATTTGGGATGGCTCCGAAGAAGAGGCCTGCCACTGCCCCTATGGCTCCGCCGGCTGCGCGTCCCAGGAGGGCCCTTAGGCCTTCTGCCCGGGCTCGGGCCAGTAGGGAGGGGCCTACGGGGGTGGTCCCCGAGCAAGGGGGGTGGTTTCGTTGCCCCCTGCCCCTCAACCTGATCTTTCTCCTGCCATGTCTTGGGCCAGGGTGTTGGAGAGGCTCGACGAGCTCGAGCAGTGGAGAAGTGGTTCGGGCTCCGGAGGGTCCCTTGATCAAGTTCCTGCGGCGTTGGGAAGAGATCCTGCGGTGGCCCAGGCTGGGCAGATGGCTCCTGCTGGACGACAGGCCCCGGCAGGGCCGATGGCGGCTTTCCCGGGCCCCGCAACAATGGGCCCCCCGTGGATGTCATCAACCCCGTATGGGGCAGGTGAGGCTGCACCACACACTACACCGCTGTCCTTTCTTCCTTCACCCACCCCGGGTTTTCCCCCGGCGGGGGTTGGGAGTGGGTCCAGTTTTTTGGGGTCTTCCACGGGCACCTGCGGGCAGGTCTGGGCACAGCCGGTTCCTCCTTCGGGGCCGCTGGCGGCTGGCCCTGCTCCGCTGCCCGGGCCAGGACCTACGGGGATACCTGCGGTGCCCGGGGCAGGGGGGTGGGTTCCTCCAGCCCCTGCTGTTATGCCCCCGCTCCCTGTCTTGCCCTACCCCCACGGTGCGGGAGTTTTTGGTGTTGCGGCCAACACGGTATGGGACCCGTTCGCTTGCATTAAAGCAGGGGCCATCCCGTGCGGGTTGCCGTCCACCCCTTTAGGATGCCACCTTCACCCTTCGGTGAAGGAGGCTGTATGGCGGGGAGAATACGTGGATCTTTTTTCGCTTTTGAACCGAGAGGTTCCCAAGCAGGAGAAAGAGATTGTCCCGGGGGAGAAAACGAAGAAGACCAAAGTAACGAAATGCTTCAGCTCCTGGCTGTATGCTTTTCTTACTTATGGGTCTGTGGTGATTCAGAGGCAGCCGGCTATGGCCTCTGCCATGTTTAAATATATAGATTTGATTGCCAGGGCCCACTTCGAATATAAGGGCACCATATGGCGCCATTATGATAAAGGCTTTCGTATGAGGATGGCGGTAGAGCCTAACTTGCCTTGGGATATGGTGGTTCCGGACCTTTGGTTCCGGGCCACGCATATGTCTGGGAAGGAAGGGTGTGAGCGTACGGATAGTGGGCACTTCATGGAGGAGGAGCCTGGCGCGGCTTCGCCGGCCAAGGCGACTCCTGGTGTGGCTGGCAAGGGGGCCTCGCCCGCTTGTCATGAGTTTGCTGCAAAAGGGGCGTGTTTTCGTCCCTTTTGTAAGTACAAGCATGCCTGCGGGAATTGTGGGGGGTCCCATGCAGCTTCAGTCTGTCCCCTCCCCAAGAAAGGGGCGGAAAAGAAGGGCGGTGGTCCAGGAAAACCTTCCCCACCAGCTGGGGGAAAAGGGGCCCAGCCCAATTAATGTTTCTGTGCTCGAGGGTTGGTTGGTCGACTACCACCCTCGCCCGAGAGCCGAGTTGCTCTTGAGGGGCTTCTCCGAGGGATTTAGGATCCCTTATGTGGGCGTTAGGAAGGCTTTCATGTCCGACAACCTCAGGTCGGTTGTCGGACATGAGGACATTGTACGGGCTAAGATTCGGAAGGAGGTTGCTGAGGGCAGGGTCCTCGGGCCTTTCCCAGAGCCGCCCTTTTCGAATCTTAGAGTGTCCCCCCTGGGGGTGGTCCCCAAAAAGGCGAGTGGTGAATTTCGGTTGATTCACCATTTGTCTTTTCCAAAAGGGGAGTCAGTGAATGACTTCATTCCTGACGAACTTTGTTCAGTCCGGTACGCATCCTTTGATGCGGCCGTGGCCATGGTTAGGGAGTGTGGGGTGGGAGCCCTTATGGGTAAATGCGACATTAAGTCGGCATTCCGGCTCCTCCCCATTCACCCAGGCGACTTCGAGCTTCTGGGCTTCCATTTCGAAGGGGGGTTTTATGTGGACAGGGCATTGCCTATGGGCTGCTCTGTTTCCTGCTCCCTTTTTGAGAGCTTCAGTACCTTCCTGGAGTGGGCGCTCAGGAGGCATAGTGGCCTGGGTTCGGTCGTTCATTACCTTGATGATTTCTTGATGGCCGGGCCGGCGCACTCGGAGCAATGCTTTGCTTTGATGCGGGACTTCGAAGCCCTTTGTGCTCAATTGGGGGTGCCTTTAGCCCCTGAGAAGACCGAAGGCCCTGCCACCAGGATTACCTTCCTCGGTATTGAATTGGATTCAGAGGAGCAATCTTCCAGATTGCCCCTGGATAAGTTGATTAAGATTAGGACCAAGCTGGAGGCGGTCTTGGGCTGCAGGAAGGTTACTCTTCGGCAGCTCCAGGAATTGGCCGGGATCCTTAATTTTGCCTGTCGGGTAGTGGTGCCAGGCAGGGCTTTTTCTCGCCGGTTGTATGATGCGATGAAGGGGCTACGTTTGCCCCACCATCGTACCCGCTTATGCGCTGGGGTCAGGGCTGACCTCTGCATGTGGCGGGAGTTTTTGGAACATTTTAACGGGTTGTCTTTCTGGCGGCACGAGCTTCTTTTGAAAGCGGAGCTGCAGCTGTGTTCCGACGCCGCAGGGACTTGCGGTTTTGGGGTAGTGTTAGGTGACCAGTGGTGCTGGTCGGTATGGCCTCCGGAATGGAGTGCCTGTTCATTGGTTAAGGACTTGACCTTTTTGGAGCTTTTCCCTTTGATAGTGGCCTTAGAGCTCTGGGGAGAGCAGTTCAGGGACAAGACCGTGCATTTTTGGTGTGACAATCTAGCGGTTGTCCATGTTGTGAACGCCCTGTCCTCTAAGAGTGACAGGGTAATGCGGCTTGTCCGCCATTTTGTGCACAGGTCCTTGTCTCTGAACGCATTGTTTTTGGCTAAGCACGTCCCGGGGCTAGATAACGGGGTGGCTGACGCCTTGTCCCGTGGTCAGTTGTCCAGGTTTCGGACCCTGGCCCCGTGGGCCCGAGAGTCGCCAGAGGTGTTTCCAGCCCACCTGTGGAGCCTGGGCGGGCTCCTGAGAGCTGGAGAGACGAGGCCTCCAGGGCGATCGCCTTATCTGTAGCACCTGGCACCCTGCGAGCTTACCAGCGTGCAGGTAAGGAGTTTGGGGATTTCAGGCAGGGTAGGGGTTACCCCCATAGCTGGCCTGTCCCGGTTGAGCACCTAGCTGAATTCTGTGTCCTGCTGAAGGGGCGTGGCCTTTCAGTTAGGACTATCAGGTCTAGGTTAGCCGGCCTCGCCTTTCTGTCCAAGGCGGGGGGGTTTAGTGATTTTTCGGGTGATTTTCGCATCCGGAGGATGTTGGAAGGCTGGGTGCGGGAGCGACAGGGGTTCCCTTCTGACACTCGTCAGGCCCTGACGGTTCAGCAGCTGTCTTTGATTAATCAAACATTTGACAGTCTGTGTGCCTCTCTGTACGAGGCCCGTCTTTTTAGGGCAGCGACTTGTGTTATGTTTTTTGGGGCCCTCAGGGTCAGCGAGGCAATGGCCTCCTCGCAGTCTGACTTGTCGCTCCGTGCTTTCCAGCTCACTGATCTGACCTTTAGACAGGGGGGTGTCTCCCTTTTGGTGAGACACTCCAAGACAGATCAGTTACACAGAGGGGTTAGAATTGAGCTTAGCGCAGCCACCGATCAGTCTGTTTGCCCGGTGGCTGCTTTGCAGCATTTTTGTGGCTTGCGGGGGTCAGGGCGTGGGTACCTTTTTCAACACCAGGATGGCACCCCCCTGACCCGGTATCAATTCTGGGCGGTAGTGTCAAAGGCAATGGCTCAGGTAGGCATGGATCCCGCCGGCTACGGAACGCATTCGTTCCGTATCGGCGGCGCCACTAGCGCGGCACTTTCTGGTTTCCCGGCCCAACGGATTCAGGAGATCGGCCGCTGGCGGTCAGCGGCATATTTGGGTTATGTTAGGCCCACTGAGGATTCTGGGCAGGGTTTAGGCTAGGTAACCTCTCTGTGTGTGTCCTCTTCCAGGTTCCCAGTCCAGGCAGAAACCGACGGCGCTGCTGTGTGGCCACAGCATGGTCTTCTGGGCCGGCCGCTCAGCAGCCAGAAGCGCCATTGGGACCCAGCTGTCGTTGGGACGGTGGGTCAATGTTGTTTGGATGGGCCGGAGGGGTATGTGGTGGGAGGGGCTCCTACCGACGTTGCTGGGTACTCAGCATCTCAGGGCGGTACCCGGCGCTGCTGGGCGGGCGGCTACCCAGGGTCGCGCCCAGATGGGACTGGGTGGTCGGCAACCCATAGCCGCACCCAGATGGCTGGTCTTGCACCTCGGTGGCAATGACCTGTGCCTGCTTGGTGGTCTTCCATTGATCATCCAGGCGCGCGAAGACCTGCGGTGGCTTCGCACGGTATGGCCCACCACGCAAGTGGTGTGGTCAGAGATCCTCCCAAGGATCGTTTGGAGGGATGCCATTTCCCTTAGGGCCATACACCAGGTCAGGCGTAGGGTGAATAAGGCCGTGGGAAAAACAGTCAAGGAATTAGGTGGGGTTGTAGTGGCCCATCCCCTCATCACCGTAGATTGGCCGTGGCTTTACCGGGCCGATGGCGTTCACCTGTCAGAGCAGGGGAACGCCATTTTCTTACAGGACCTGCAGCGGTCTCTGCGTGAGCTGGCGCAGATAGAGGGGGGAGTCGGGGGGCCAAGATAGAGATCTGACCCCCGCTCCGTGGCAGGTTAGGGGCGGAAATCTGGGTGGTGGTTCAGCAACTGCGCGTTCTCCCTTGGGCATCTTTGGGGATGATTGACAGGTTCTCTCCAAGCCCATGGTGGGTGCTACCTGCGCACTTGGGGGGAACCTGTCTTTGGGTCCCGCTATTGAAGTCCCAGGGTAGGGGTGAGCCGGCGGGACCCCCCTCATGCGAGTGCATGGCAGGGTCTCAGGTGAGGGAGAGGTCCCTCACCTGGACCAGCATCGACTACGCCCTTAGTTGCCCAGGAATGTTGACCTTTTACGTCATTTCCGCCCCGGAAGTGTTTGTTTGACCCTGCAGGTCCACTGTTTCCGGGTCATAGTTGAATATGTTGATTTATGCAAATTTATGCTAATTCTTGCTAATTTAATTAATAAATTATGCAAATTTATTATAATAAAAATGACCCAAGTTTAAATCCAGCTCTGGTGTCCGAGTCGTTACTCCGTCTCTTCTGCAATATCGCCGGCTGACTTACCGGCCCCACGGCGCTTTTGCGGAAGGGCCGGGCAGACTCGGACCCTTCCATGGCGGCCGCCATTTTGTTTTCGGCCGAAATCTCGCAAGGCGAGATTTCGGCCGGGAATGCCTTGCCCACGTGGCTGGGCATGACGTTGGGTCCGGGCGGGGCTTGCTGGCCCTATTTAAGGGCAGCAGGCCTCGAAGCAGGCCTTTTCGCCCCGGACCCAGCTCACGAGCAGACACCCACCCGCCCTTCCCTATTTTGCAGTGTGCCTGGTGGGTCGCCTTCGGGGGCCGAATGGGAATTTTTTGCAGCCTCGCCCATTAGGCCGGGCTGTTTTTTCGCCCATTCCACACTGGGGAGATGGACGTGCGGTTAGGGGGTGCTTGCATTTAATAGGTTAATTGGCTTACCTCTGGTCATTTGGGTAGGCAGGTTAGGGGCGGAAATCTGGGTGGTGGTTCAGCAACTGCGCGTTCTCCCTTGGGCATCTTTGGGGATGATTGACAGGTTCTCTCCAAGCCCATGGTGGGTGCTACCTGCGCACTTGGGGGGAACCTGTCTTTGGGTCCCGCTATTGAAGTCCCAGGGTAGGGGTGAGCCGGCGGGACCCCCCTCATGCGAGTGCATGGCAGGGTCTCAGGTGAGGGAGAGGTCCCTCACCTGGACCAGCATCGACTACGCCCTTAGTTGCCCAGGAATGTTGACCTTTTACGTCATTTCCGCCCCGGAAGTGTTTGTTTGACCCTGCAGGTCCACTGTTTCCGGGTCATAGTTGAATATGTTGATTTATGCAAATTTATGCTAATTCTTGCTAATTTAATTAATAAATTATGCAAATTTATTATAATAAAAACGACCCAAGTTTAAATCCAGCTCTGGTGTCCGAGTCGTTACTCCGTCTCTTCTGCAAATAGTCTTGTAACATATATATTACTGTTTGGTCCTGGGAATCATAAATTTAATAACACTAACCATCTTTGTCATTCCCAAAATCCAACACCAACATGCTAGTATATATTCAAATGATCAAGTGATATGCTTTATGAATTGCACTTAAGCTCCTCACTGTCTTAGCATTTAGAAAAACAGCCAAGATTCATCTCTTCTGCTGCGTATTTAATTGTTACAAGCTGTAGGAATCAATTTAGTGGTAGAAGAATTGACTTCAGTACAAAGGAGACAGACTAGAAGAAAAAGTTTCAGAACATTGCTATGAATAAGGAAGGCTGATTGTTATTGGCAGAATGAACACTTTGTAGATAAAACAATGTCCTGGTGATGAAAGAAGAAAGAGCAGAAGGTTGAATGCCATATACTGACCCAATTTAGTTAAATCTTTGGAAGGCAATTTAATGTTTACGTATGGATACTTTTATATAAAAGGGTTCTTAGCATTATATTGCATACAAGCAAATACTGTAATTAAAATTTGTTGGAATGATTTCATATTTGGTATGTATGAAGTATGTAAAAAATATACATGATGCTTTTTAAAAAGGAATTTTCTTTGTTCCCTATTAATAGCTGCTACACTTATAGAAAGCACATTTTCAGCTATGTTTGGCAATCACTGTGTAAACAGACAGGATTTCTTTTAATGGTCAAAATGATTCTACACACACTAGCAATGCTATAAATGGATGATTATACTATTTGTACATTTTACTAAAAGTATAGTATTGGTATATGTATTCTGACAGATATCCTACAGCTTCCTAATTTTTACAATTGGAAAAATATCAGCAGGCATGGTTATGCAAACTCTTGCAAAATGAAATACAATAAAGTTGGCCTTTATTTAGAAATGTAAACATTCAAATTACTGATGAGCCACACAGGTTACTAAATGACTTTAACCTGTTGCTATATTTCAGCCTGTGAGATGCTTTATTTTCCAAAGACTGCACATACCCTAAGGTAGCAAATCTGCACACAAAAGTTTATTGTAGCACAAACATCCCCAATAACAGGTCCTGCAAGTTGTGGCCACATAAATAATCTTTGATACTCAATCTTTTATATTCAGTCTTTTAATATTCAGTTCAACAACCAAATCTATGAAGTATCATATAACATTTACTTTTTTCAAAAGTTCTTGCATTAGTTGGGATCAGGTGCTATTTTGATGTTTGGTGTTTGCTCCTTTTCTACTTGCTATCCAGCTTCCAGAAAAGTTCCAAGATCCCATTAGGATAATCTGCTCACTGTAGCATGTGTCCTGGCAGTGGAGTGACAGTCCTCTTACCTGCTTTTAATAACTGCCAATCTCCTAATGTCACTTTCTCCTCTCTATATGCCATTTGTTTTAACCTTTCCTCCTACACACAGACACCTTTCCACTCAACCTTAGTGTCAGCTTCTCTTAAGCTAAAAGCCTGCATTGAATGAAGTTGCTTCCAGACACCAGCTCATCCTCAAAAACCCTGGGGCGTAGATCAATTATTACAGGCAACTGCAACACAGCTGGATGCTTGTGAGTAAAGTGAATGTTTGAATGCATGGGGGTTGGGTTGGAGGTTGGAAGTAGGCTGCAGCTGCTTTTGCAATGCACACAGTAATCCCAAATTCATTCCCACATACAACCTTACTGATTTTCCAGAGCCATTTTGAAGACAGAATGTCAAATGCCAGATATAGTGCTAAGATTCTTAAATTCCTACCAAGGAACAGTATTTTATAACTGTTAAAATAAATAATGTTATAATATGGGATTTCATCTCAGTAAAATGATCAGCATAATTCAAAATGAAAATTAAGGAGGGAAGAAAAAAATACTGGAAGACAGCAGTCCATACTCAGCTAAGCAGGGATCAACATCAGGCAGGCAGAAAGTAATACTTTAAATAAGGAGCCACAAGGAGAAAAAGCCACACCCTACCAACACTGGCAGTGCAAACTATTATCATATTTTTCAGAGTCTAAGATGCACCAGAGTATCTTAGTTTTGGGGAGGAAAATAGGGGGGGGGAGATTCTGCCTACCAATATTAATCTGGCTAGCGTCCTTAGTCTGGTCAGCTTCAGCACGTTAGTTTGCTGGTTTTCATCAAGATAAAAAACAGCTTCTAAAGCACAGCTGATAAAGAGAAGCAATTTCAAAAAGCAGGCAAAACAGGAAAAATCGCTTCACTTGTTAGCACCTCATTAGGGCTGAAAAAAGCTTCTAAGGTACAGCTGATTTTCAGAGGGAGTAGCAATGGAAAAAGAAGGCAAAGCCTGGAAGATCAAATTAAAGTTTGTTGCAAAAATCAAAACCATAAGCACACACAGACGACTGATTCAGCTGGATTCATAAACTTCTTTATAAACATAGTAACAGATGAATTTACAATACCATTTGCAGAGTTCTTCTTCAAGCAGTTACAGACAGCAGAGACCAGTTAGTTTCATTTCAGCAGAGTTCAGAGAGTACAGAGTGGACAGAGAAAAGAGGGGGGACTGGAGCCACACCCAGCTTTAAGATTAAGTATTCAATTTTGATTCTCTGCACAGACTTACAAGTCGATAGCTCCTATTGGCTGATTCAGTTGCTGTGCTTATTCATTGGCTAACTTTGTTAACACGCTCTCCCTAAGGAGGTGCTGAGAGTAAAGTGAACTGTTAGAATATAACAGGTCACTTCACTCTCAGCACCTCGTTAGGGCTGAAAAAAGTTTCTAAAAAGCTACATTTAGAATATAAGATGTATCTAAATTTTCAGCCTCTTTTAAGAGGGGAAAATGCATCTTATACTCCAAAAAAATAAGGTATGTATGTATGTATGTATGTATGTATGTATGTAAGTATGTATGTATGTATGTATGTTTGTATGTATGTATGTATGTATGTATGTATGTATTGGATTTGTATGCCGCCCCTCTCGCACAAGCAGCAGAGAATAGAATAGAATAGAATTCTTTATTGGCCAAATATGATTGGACACAAAAGGAATTTGTATTGCTGTACATGTCAGTGTACATAAAAGAAAAGATACATTTGTCAAGAATCATGAAGTACAACATTTAATGATTATAGGAGTCAAATAAGCAGACATGGGATTCAGCAGATTCTGAGTATCCTGGAGAACTGGTAGCAGAAATTTTGAGTAGTTCGGAGAATGAGTTAAAATAAAAAACGGAAGTAATAAAGTTGAAACGGAGATATGAAATAGGAAAAAAGATCAGAAATTTAGGGCATTTAAAAATGACAGGAAAAAAAAGAGTAAAGATATAAATTGAGGAAAGGGAGGAGTATGGCCTAAAATTAAGAGGTACAAGAGACAATGAATATGTCTGGAAGATAAACTATTGTGATTAATTTGGAAGAAATTTGAAAATTAAAGGTAGAACCAGGCAACAGACATAGAAGGCAAGGAGGCAGCATTAGAATAACAATGGATACTGTATACCTAGAAGAATATAATATAAAATAGATTATGATATGATGTAGAGTAGGTAGCATGTAGTATTGCAGGCCACTAAAAGCTGAGTGTAGATCTATAGGTCAGCAGTTCAAATCTCATCACCAGCTCAAGGTTGACTCAGCCTTCCATCCTTCTGAGGTGGGTAAAATGAGGGCCCGGATTGTGGGGGCGATATGCTGGCTCTGTTAAAAAGTGCTATTGCTAACATGTTGTAAGCTGCCCTAAGTCTAAGAAGAAGGGTGGCATTAAAAAAAATTGAATAAACAAACAAACTCAGGGAAGGACATGAGGGAGAAAGAGAAAGACGAAGGAAGGGGAGAGAGGGAGGAGGGAAGTAGGAAAGAGGGAGAGAGGGAGAAAAAAGGAAGAAGGGAGAGAGGGAGATGCAGGGGAGTAGAATGAAATATAGAAGGAAAACAGATGACAGATAAAAGTACAAAAGGTGCAAATTTAGAGTATCTGTTTACTCTAAAGTTATGGTACTTTGGATAGAAATGTATAATTATGTATATTTTGATGTTACAGTATATGTATGAATGTTTATGTAAAGTTGGTAAAAATATAAAAAGATTAAAATAATAATAATAAAAATATTTCATATTATTACTTCTATACTAAATTATATTAAAATGCTTAACTTCTATCATCATTTATCTTAAGAACTTGGATGTTCTATTTTTATCTCTAATACTTGTACCCTACCTTTGTTCTTCTAGATACATTCTACTATATTGACTAATGTACTCTTTCAAACTCACAGAGATATAATCTTCAAATGATAAATTGTGGTTGGCTGCCTATGTAATTGATCCAAGACCCCAGGTGCTCAGCAACATTTTTATGGGATAATTTTTGAAGGTATCTCTCTCTGTCTCTCTCTCTCTCCCTCCCTCCCTCCTCATTCACTTATAACACTAAAATATGTCAATTATTTTCTTCCCTGAAATACCAGGCTCTTCCACTCTTTCATTTTTTTCTATTAGATAGAAATCACCTCAGAAATTAGATAGCAGCTTTTTATGCAAAATTAATATTATGACACTCAAAAGTAGAAAAGATCAATTTTTATTTCTAGCTTAGGAAACAATTAATTGAAATATAAGTTAATAAAAGTTTTTTTTCATACTGCTAAATTCATCCATCCAAACTGAAGTACTGTATCTTAAAATTTAATGTCATATCATGTTATATACTGGGTTATCTTGAAGAAAGAATAATTTTATCTCATTTTATTCATCCTTGGTATCAAATTATTATTATTATTATTATTATTATTATTATTATTATTATTATTATTATTATTATTATTATTATTATTGTTATTATTGTTATTATTGTTATTATTGTTATTATTGTTATTATTGTTATTATTGTTATTATTGTTATTACTATTATTATTACATTACACTTTGTACACTAAGAGTATATGCACCAAAGAGAAATTCCTTGTGCGTCCAATCACACATGGCCAATAAAGAATTCTATTCGTTATTCATAACGTTTCCATTTCTGCAACGACAGTGTACTGTCTGTATCAAATATTTAATGTACATAATATAGCCATTATTTTAATAATATATACAATATAATAATTATAGCCATTATTTTAATAATATATACAATATAATCTTCATTTCTAGTCACTCTATACAATTTAATCTGTAATAAATTTAATCCAATGATAATATTGCTTATAGTGTTATGCATATATAGATGTGTGTGTGTGTGTACATATGTGTGTGTGTGTGTGCGCGCACGCGTATGGTTGAAATCACCCTGGCATTCCCAAATATGGGAGGATGCAACTTTGCTTTCCTTTTGCCTCGGCCCACGCAAGGGGCATTCCAAGGCAGATAACTTTTTTTATAGTCGACAACTATAATTTTACATGGTTATATATATTTTTGCTGACAAGTGAAAGTGATGAGACCATAACAAGATCAAAATAGATCTATAGCAGGCTCCCTTCCTTTTCACTTATCAGCAACAATATGTAACCATGTAAAATTATAGTTATATAATATAGTTTGCGTGTGTGTATATGTATGTTATATATGTGTGTGTGTGTGTATGTGTGCGTATACACACACATATACAAACAAGCAAACATTGAAGTACAATGAAGTCTCATAATATTCACCCTTCATAAATTCTGTATATAATTCATTTGATCAACTTCTCTCCTCATAAAACTTTGGAAGAAGTTTCCAATCTCTAGGTTTGAACACTGAAGAAAAAATGAAATGTAATTTCTTTCCATTAAATCCAGTTTAGGAAAACATCAACATATACAGTAGATTAACATGGACATTTGTCAGTCCCCTCATACTTGTTCATTGTCTTTAGCATCAATGCTTTAAAAAGTATTGCGGGATGAAAATTATATATGCATCATTATTTTTAGCTTCTGAATTTAGGTTATCAAGAATGCAGTGGAGCCTGACATAAAATGTGATACATCTAAAAATTTACATCAATAAGTTACTCCAGACTCTTTAATCAGAAAATAAGTTTTCCTCTCAAAACCAATGACAACATAAACATTTAAAATAAAAATCCATTTGGCATAAGAAATAATTCTAAAATGCCGATGTATACATATAATGAATTGTTAGAATATTCATGACTGGGCGAGCCAATGGTAACAAGATCAGCCAATGAAAAGCATAGCAACTAAGTCAGCCAATGGGAGCTAAACACATCTGAGTCTGTGCAGAGAATCTAAATTGAAGCTAGAAGGCTGGGCCTAGCTTAGTCCACTCCATATTTGTCTGCTCTGAACTTTGAATGAGAAGCCGCTTGTATTTTGCTTGTACTGATACTATGTTGAAGAAGAACTCTACTACAGTGATCCCTCGATTTTCGCGGTCTCGATTTTCGCGAAACGCTATACCACGGTTTTTCAAAAAATATTAATTAAAAAATACTCCACGGTTTTTTTGCTATACCACGGTTTTTCCCACCCGATGACGTCATACGTCATCACCAAGAGTCACTTCTCTGTCTCTTCAATCATTTTCTCATTTCTCTTTTTTTCTCCCCTTTTTTCTATCATTTCTCTCTCTCTTTCTTCCTCTCTCACACTCTCTTCCTCCCTCTCTCATCTCTTTCTTTCCTTCTCTCTCTTTCCTTCTCTCTCCCCCCCTCCACTTGCCCACGAGAAGAAAAAAAGCAACCTCTGCCGGGCAGCTCCCCTTGTGCCCCCGCTTTGTGCCTGCCTCTTGCCCCTTGCGAGTGGAAGGGTTTCTGGTGCCTTGTGCAGAATAGGTTGTGAGGTCCGCCTCCGGCTAAAGGTTGCGGCTTGGGCTGGTCGGCCTCGGAGGCGGGAGAAGGCGAAGAGCAAGCGGGGAACCCGGCGGGGTGGATGGCGGCAGTGGCGTGTGTGTGTGTGGTGGTGGGGATAGGATAGAGAGGGACCCGGGAGAGTTCGGGTCTGCCGCTTGGCCGCCGCCGCGAAGTGCGGGGAAGGCGAGAGAGGGAGATCGTGGCATGCGAGGTCCCTGCAGAGCAGAGGGGGTGGCTGAGGCGGCAGAGGCGTAGCGGCGGCGGCGGCAGGTGAGCTTGGAGCCTTGCTTCGCCTCCTTCGCCTAAAAACGAAGGGGTCAGACGCAGCCTCGGCGAGCTGAAGGTTTCTGCGGCTCTGACCCAGAGCAGGAAGGGCTGGTGGGGGCGGCGAATCCACCTCCCCAGCCACCGGAGGGAGATCGGGCTGGTGGGGGCGGCGAATCCACCTCCCCAGCCACCGGCTCCACCATCTGCGCATGCGCGGCCATGGAAAAAAGGGCGCGCATGCGCAGATGGTGTTTTTACTTCTGCGCCGCTATATCGCGGATAATCGATTTTCGCGGGAGGTCTTGGAACGTAACCCCCGCGAAAATCGAGGGATCACTGTACTGGTATTGTAAATATATATTTTACTATGTTTATAAAGAAGTAAATGAATCCTGCTGCATCAGTCTGCCTGGGTGTGTTTTCTGGATTTAATTTTCTGCAACAAACTCTGATATGACTTCAGTCTGTTAGAAGTGTTTACTCATTTATTCTGTTTTATTTAGTATCTTTATAGAGGAGAGGAGGAGAGGAGAGTTCTGCACAGAATGGCATGGCTAGAGAGAAAAGTTGATGAGTAATTCCTAGTTCAGGATCAGAGAGGGAGAAGAGTCCCCCAGTGGCTTCCCTGGAGAAAGTGTAGGGAAGTCACAGAGAAATAGATACCAAGTTGCAAAGCATAAAAGTGTAAACTTTCCACTATCTAGTTTTTCTGCACTATTTGCAATCCTTGCAAACCTAAATACTGTACATATCCAGGTTTAAAAGAACCCAATCACGTGGTGCTAGATATATAAAAAGCATCTACTAATTTCCCATTTCCCTAAATGTTTTATATGTATGTCAAAATAATGAGAAGAGGGAAGGAAATGACTTTATATTACTGAACTTGATGCATTATATCCAATTATGATCATTTTAAGGACACAAAAATCTCTGAACAAATAACAGCTTAACCATACATTTTAATACCTGGAACATACTGAAATCATGCATGGAACTGTCCAGAAATTAAAACAAAGTTCTTTTTAAAATTATTTCTGGTCAGGTTATGTCTAAAGGGCATTCAAGACAGCTCAAATAAGGCAAGCTATAATGGAATTTAGATATAAAATGGAATGTCAGTTGGAACAGTAAACAAGAGTTCAAAAATATAATATACATTGTTATTATAGAGGACCTTTAAAGAACACAAGGAGGACTTTCAGTATAAGCTAAATCAAAGAACATTTTGAGATGACATCTAAAATGTGATGATGAAAGAGAAGTAAGAGAGTAACCTTCCTTGAAGGCTGTTCACTCTGGGATTTTTTCTCTTCCCTCCAGGATTACTACTTTCAAAATATCAAGGGAAAAGTATCCCTGAAGAGATAAAAGAGATACTCGGGAAATAATTTTCCTAGAAAGTCTGACCAGCAGGACTATTTCCTGCAACACTACCACCATCCAAAGTGATTACTCTCAACTGTTCCATAGAAAGATCCTAGAAGTCTCACATTCTTTTACTGAG
Source organism: Erythrolamprus reginae (assembly GCF_031021105.1). Lineage (NCBI taxonomy): Eukaryota > Metazoa > Chordata > Lepidosauria > Squamata > Dipsadidae > Erythrolamprus > Erythrolamprus reginae. Next base: position 109,559,775 of record NC_091950.1, on the reverse strand, counting down.
TTTTTATTGCACTTCTTTATTGTTCTTCATAAGCTGGTGGGATATATACATACATATACATATATACATACATACATACATACATACATACATACATACATATATATATATATATATATATATTTAAAACAACACAAAGATTGGAACTACAGCCTGAAGATGGTGAATGTGATTTCGCCGAAACGTCGCATAGACATGCAAAACATTACACAGGTCAAAACCCGAACTCAGAACAATCTACATATATATATATATATATATACATATATATACACACATATATATATATATATATATATATATATATATATATATATATATATATATTGTAGTATACTTGCCTAGCAATACAGACCCAGTGAGGTGATTGGTGGTGCCAGGAGGCGGGAGAAACTGGAGCCTCCTATTGGCCAGCTATTGTGGGGGCCGGGTATATAAATATCCTGTCAGTTACCTGTTGAGTCGTTCTTGTATTCTGTGTTCCGACTAATAAACTGCACTTGTTATCTACTCCGACTCCTTCATAACAATTTGGCGACGAGGATTTCTTTTTTTTTTTTCTGTCCTTACCTAAGGACAGATTAATCGTGAGTAACATGTCCACTCAACTCACGTTCGCCCCATTTGACCCCCAAGCCGAAACTTGGGATTCCTACGTGGCAAGGTTTGACTGTTTTCTTATTTCGAACGGGTTCACTGAAATTGGGGGCGACAGGAAGAGGGCGTATTTTTTAAGCTTTTGCGGCACGGAAATGTTCGAGACTGCTCGGGCTATTTTTGCCCCAACCCTCATCCACGACGTGCCTTGGGATGTTTTTCTTACTACCCTCCAAGATCATTACGCCCCCGCCCCCTCCCGTTGCGCCCGCCGGTACAAATTTTTCCACCGGAACCAACTTGAGGGCGAGTCTGTGAACGATTTTGTAGCTGCTCTCCGGCGTGCCGCCCTTTACTGCGAATTTATTGATTTAGAGGACTACCTGCTAGACCGTTTGGTCTTTGGCGTGAGGGACGGGCGCCTGAAGCGCCGCCTTCTCGCCATCCAAGGTCTGTCTTTCAAAGTCGCCCTCGCTGAGGCGAGGGCTTTCGAAATGTCCTCACAGTCCCTGGCCGCTATGGATGTGGTGGTCAACGCTACTACCGCGGCCCCAGCTAAACAGCTCGCTCAATTACCGCAGGACTTGGAATCGGCTTTGACTCAAGAGGAGGAGGTTTGCCGCCTGTCGTCATCTAGGCCCCGTGACGCTCCTCCTGGCCGGCCCCGCCCGCCGCCCTCTCCATGTCGTGGCTGTGGCGGCGATCATTTCCGGGTCGCCTGTCCCTTTGCGGAAGTGACGTGTCGTCGTTGTGGAGGCCGTGGGCATATCGCCCGAGCTTGCCGGATTCGCCGCCCTTACTCCGCTTCGGCCAATTCCGCCAAGGATCAGTTCCCTTCAGGATCCAGGGCGCCTCCAAGGGACCAATCGTATCGACGGTATGATTGCAATGTCGTTTACTCCTCAGCTTCTTCGTCCTGCCGCAGCCATCCGTCGGGAGCTCCGAGTGAGATTGCCACTACAGGCCCGTCGGGGGAGAAGATCTGTATGTCCGTCGTTGTGGGTCGGACCCCGTGTTCTTTCCAGGTGGACACGGGCTCGGCCCATTCATTGGTGCCATGGTCAACCATCAAGAGATGTTTTCCTCGCCTGGCAAAACGGTCCCTCTCTGCTTGCCCTGTAAATCTTCGGGATTACCAGGGATCCCAGATTCCGGTTGTTGGGCAGGGCTCATTTCTTGTTCATTTCAAGGAATTTTCGGGTCGACTGCCGCTTATTATTGTGGATGGACCTTACTCTAATTTGCTGGGCCTGGACTGGTTTGGACCTTTGGGGTTGTCGGTCGCTGGTGTTAATCAGGTGTCCAGGGGGAAGGCGTTCTCTGAGTTAGCATCTCTTTTTCCAGATGTGTTTGATGATAATTTGGGGTGTTATAAGGGGTCCCCTATTTCTTTTGGGCTGGATCCATTGGTTCCCCCGGTCAGAATTAAGCCACGTAGGGTCCCCCTTGCATTACGCCCCAAGGTGGACGCCGAGCTAGACCGCCTCGTAGCCCAGGGCGTTCTCGAGCCAATTGACCAAGCCACCTGGGAGACCCCTATTGTGGTGGCTGTAAAAGCGGGGGGCGGAATACGGATTTGCGGTGACTATAAGTGTACCATCAATAGAGCATTGGGCCACCACTCTTACCCGGTGCCCGTGGTGCAACATCTGTTGCACTCTTTGGGGGAGGGTACGATTTTCGCTAAACTCGATCTCTCCCAGGCCTATCTACAACTCCCTGTGGACCCCTTAGCTGCTGACGCACAGGCAATTTCCACTCATAGGGGGGTATTCCGATGCAAACGATTGCAGTTCGGAGTGTCCACGGCCCCGGGTATTTTTCAAGCACTTATGGAGCGGTTGCTTTATGGCATCCCTGGCACGGTGCCATACTTCGATGATGTCTTGGTCTCCGCCCAGTCCGAGTCCGAACTTTTGACACGGGTCAAAATGGTCCTCTCAAAATTCCATGAAACCGGTCTTAAACTCAAGGCGCACAAATGTATGTTCGGTGTGCCGCAGGTGGAATTTTTGGGATTCATTATAGACAGGAAGGGAATCCATCCCACTCCCGAGAAGACCAGGGCTATTTGGGAGGCCCCTACCCCACAGTCCAAAGCGGAGCTCCAGGCCTTCCTAGGGTTAGTGAACTTCTACGCGGTATTTATCCCCCATAAAGCGTCTTTGGCCGAGCCCTTACATAGGCTGCTAGACAAAAATCGGAAATGGGAGTGGGGCCCCCGGGAGGCTGATGCTTTTAAGGCTGTAAAAGAAGTCCTCACGTCCAACACGGTTCTAGCGCAGTATTCCCCATACTTACCTTTATTATTAACCTGTGACGCATCCCCTTACGGGGTCGGGGCCGTGCTCAGCCATAAGCTGGCTAATGGCTCCGAGGTACCATTGGCTTTCTTCTCGAGGACACTAGCCAAAGCCGAGAGGAATTTCGGTCATATTGATAGGGAAGCCCTGGCCATAATCGCCGGAGTTCGGCGCTTTCATGACTACTTGTACGGCCGACCGTTTGACATCATAACGGATCACCAGCCACTACTCGGCCTCTTGTCGGGCGACCGCCAGAGCCCCCTCATTTTGTCGCCTAGGATGTCCCGTTGGATCGTGTTCTTGGCCAACTACTCCTATCACCTGCGGTACCGGCCCGGTCGCAATATTGCCCATGCGGACGCCCTGAGCCGTTGTCCCTCGCCACAATTGCTGGAAGACCCAGCCCCAGCATCATCCGTGTTAGCCATCACGGATCAGCCCTTGTCTTTGTCAGCTTCCGTCATTGCCGCTGAGTCCCTTCGGGATCCTTTGTTGTCCACTGTCCTACAGTGGGTCTTAAGGGGGTGGCCCCCAACTGCCCCCTCTGTGGAGTCTACCCCATTTTTTCGTTGTAGGGCTGAACTCACGGTTATCCAAGGGTGTTTGTTGCGGGGTTGCCGAGTGTGCATTCCCCCATGTTTGAAAGAAAGAGTACTTTCCCTGTTGCATAAAGGACATCCTGGGGTAGTGAGAATGAAGGCCTTGGCCAGGGGTTATGTTTGGTGGCCTGGCCTCGATCGGGACGTGGAGCAAAAGGTATCCCAGTGTTGGCCCTGTCAAGAACAGAGACCTTCCCCGACCCGGGAAGCCCCGTTAGTTTGGGAACCGCCTGCAGGCCCCTGGGGAAGGGTTCATGTTGACCTAGCGGGACCCTTTATGGGCCAGATGTTCCTTGTCACTGTAGATGCGTACTCTCGCTGGCTAGAAGTCAACATATTGCATTCAACAACTTCCCAGGCAGTTATCCACATTCTTAACACTTTGTTTGCGACTCACGGCTTCCCGGACTTGGTGGTCTCCGACAACGGCCCTCAATTTACTTCGGCCCAATTTGAGGGGTTCTTGGCTAAGGGGGGAATCCGTCACGCCCTCGTAGCTCCTTGGCACCCCGCCTCCAACGGGCAAGCTGAGCGCATGGTGCGCACTACGAAGGAGGCCCTGAAGAAGATGACCCGGGGCACTTGGCAAGAAAAGCTTGCAGAGTTCCTTTTCGCCCAACATACCACCCCAACTACTCCTACAAACAAGTCACCAGCCGAGATGCTCATGGGCCGTAAGTTAAGAATCGCCTTGGATAGGTTAAACCCCACTTACTCTAGGGAGCCCCCGTGGCCAGCTCCGGGGAGGTCATTCGGCATTAATGCACCCGTTTTTGCTCGGTCTTACAGTGGTGTGGCCCCCTGGGTGGCTGGTAAGGTCACGAGAATCAAGGGACCCAGGTCTTACGAGGTAGAACTCCCCGATGGGAGAGTGTGGCATCGCCATATTGATCAATTAAGGAATCGCTCAGGTACACCTCCCACCAATGGCCCTACCTGCGACCAGGGGCAGAATGTAGGGGAGGAGAACGTCCCCGTGCTTCCTCATGTTAGTGAACCGGTCCCCTCAGAGGAGTCCATACAACAAGATTTCTTGAGCCCCGGAATCCGAAACGAGGGCCTGGAGGGCGTGCATCCCTCAGCTGAAGTTCCACTACCCCGCCGCTCGGAGCGGGTGAGGCGTACCCCCAGTTACTTACAAGATTACGTGGTCTCCAACGTAAGGGGGAAGGGGTGTAGTATACTTGCCTAGCAATACAGACCCAGTGAGGTGATTGGTGGTGCCAGGAGGCGGGAGAAACTGGAGCCTCCTATTGGCCAGCTATTGTGGGGGCCGGGTATATAAATATCCTGTCAGTTACCTGTTGAGTCGTTCTTGTATTCTGTGTTCCGACTAATAAACTGCACTTGTTATCTACTCCGACTCCTTCATAACATATATATATATACACACACACACACACGTGTGTGTGTGTGTGTATATATATACACACACACACACACACACATACACACACACACACACACACACATATACGTATGTGTGTGTGTGTGTGTGTGTGTGTTTTCTGTCGATTCATCCTGGTATACATGGGAGGGAGCATACTGGTTCCTTTTTGCCTCTCAGCTCCTCAAGGGCCCATATCCAAGACAGTAAATTTTTTTATAGCCAAAAAAATTATATTCTATATGTGTAACATATTTTTCCTGATATTGAAAAGGAAGGGAACTAGTATAGATCTATTTCAAGCTGATTTGCTCTCATCAGCTAGCCATACCCTTACCGGAATTTGAACCTGCAGAGCCTGCCTGTAAGGCAATAGCTTTAACCTCTATACCATAGGTTCTCCTCCTCTCAGCTTGTACCAGGGAAGAGTTATATGTTTTTTCCATTGAATCACCCTGGTGTACCCAAATATAGGTGCGAGCATACTGCTTCCTTTTTGCCTCTCGGAGGAGAGGAAATCGAAGAGAGGAAAAAAATCTTCCTCTCTTCCATTTTTTTAAATTTTCATTTTTAAAATCCCTTTTTAATTTTTTTTGCTTTTTTATAAAAAAAAATTAAGGAAAGGAAATTCTTCTTCTTGATATTTATTCCATTCAGAGAAGCATACAATGTAAGATTGCAATTTAATACTATAACTCTAATTTTTCATTTAAAAATGAATAATAATGATAATACTGAACAGTACCAACAGCATGCATAAATCAATATGTCTCACAACTGTTTGCAGAAAATGAGAGCATATGTGAAAAGAAATATGGTGCTCAATAAACAGAATATTGTTATTTAGAACAATTTGATGTATCCTTGATAACAAAGTTTTTGACATAAAATTCTAAAAAAAATATTGTATAGCTAATCTGATGATATGACAAGTTTGATAAGTTGACTGAAATGTTAAGATTTTATTTATTTAGTCCAATACATAATACACATTGAAGAGAATAGATATGTAGTAATATAAATAAAGAAAAGATATAAAAGTATAGGTGAACATATTTGAAAGGAAGAAAAGATAATTGAGATAAGATCTCAGATTCTCCTCCCCCCATACAAATATAATTTGAAGGAAATTCTAGAACTTTACATCTGGCAATCATTTATATAAAATAAATGTATTCAACCCACTGCATTTTAAATAGTAGCCGTATATTTTGTAAATACTTATCTTGAATGTCTTTAAATAATTAATAAAGCATTAATGATCATCTTCTTTCGGGTTGATGGGATCTGAAATTACATTTTAGAAGCAATCTGCGTGCAGTCATTTCTATGAGAAAACATTATTATATTTCCATTACAATGGAAGATTGCTCCCTCAAAGTTAGCACTAGCCAAGGGAAGTACTAGAAGTATGCATGCCATGTTTAGACACCACATATTGTAAGCAGCATTTCTGAAATAATAACTGATAAAAAGAACATCAGCACAGTACGACACTTCATTTAGTGACCATTCAAAGTTACAATGGCACTGAAAAAGGTGACTGATGGCTGATCCACATACTTATGACCATTGCTGCATCCCCAGGGTCATGTGATCAAAATTCAGATACTTGACAACTGGTTCATATTTATGATGGTTGAAGTGTCCCAGAGACACGTGATCTTCTGACCAGCAAACTCAACGGGGAATCCTGATTCACTTAACAACATTACTGTTTTAACAAGTGCAATGATTCACTTAACAAGAAAAGTCATAAAATGGGGGAAATTCAACAAATGTTTCACTTAGCAACATAAATTTTGGGCTCAATTGTGGTCGTAAATTGAGGATGACATATAATAGATTCTAAATTTGTTGAAAATGTACAAAGGTGCACAAGTCTTAAGTGAATCTTTTCACATTTTGTATGTTTAAGTTCAAAATTTCAGAGTGGTCATTAATTCCAACGTACTCTCTGATTTACAAAACCAAAAGTTAATCTGAAAGATTGAGAATGTCAAATAGAAAGTTAACTAAAAAGAGATTTAATATTTTGAATTAGATTCAGCTGTAAGTAAGTAGGCTGCAATCTTTTGCTCACTTAGCTAGAAATATTGTATTGAAATATATATCTGAATTTAATGAATTTAAAAGTGTACAGTGACCTAAATCTGAGAATCAGAGAATTCACTTGGTAGTCCTGTTCAAGCAGTTTCCCTGCTCTTGAAACTATTCCAAAGAAAAAGACACAGATGGTATAAAAGCAACATACTGTATTTCTCTCCTAAATGCACCCCTCAGACTTCAGACCATCAAAACTTTCCAACTGGGAACTTTCTAAGAACTGCATGTGATAGACCACACTATATTGCAACACAAAATGTCAGCAAATCCTCCAAGCATTTCACTGATGCAAAATCACTGTTAGGATTTTTTTTTTTTATAGACTGAACTTCCTCCCTCAGTGCCATAGTGTGGATGTGGAAGAAACACAAGTTTTAGCACAAGATCTGTTTTGCCAGAAAAACCATCAAACATCAGATATGCAGATGATACCACTATAATGACACAAAGTGAAGAGGAAATAAAATGATTCTTGATGCGGGGAAGAAGGAGGATGCAAAAGTTGAATTGAAACTGAATATTGAGAAAAGTAAGATGATGGCATCTAACCCTCCAAATTCTTGGCAAATAGATAAGAAAGAAATGGAGGTAGTGACAGATTTTATTTTCCTGGGCTCCAAGATCACCGCAGACGGGAACTGCAGCCAACAAATTAAGACACTTGCTCTTGGAAATCTATGGCAAATCTAGACAGCATATTAAAATGCAGAGACCTCACCATGCCAACAAAAGTGTGTATAGTCAAGGCTATGGTTTTCTCAGTCCTAGAGGAGATCAACCCTGATTGCTCTTTAAAATGCCAGATCCTGAAGATGAAACTCAAATACTTTGGCCACCTAATGAGAAGGAAGGAGTCACTGGAGAAGAGCCTAATGCTGGGAAAGATTGAGGGGAAAAGAAGAAAGGGGTGACAGAGAATGAGGTGGCTTGATGGAGTCACTGAAAGTTGGCTTGAGATTAAATGGACTCTGGGGATGTTAGAGGACAGGAAGGCTTGGAGGAACATTGTCCATGGGATTGCAATGGGTTGGGCTTGACTTCATAATTAACAACAACTGTTTTGAAGTATGAGTGAGAAACTCCTTTACAGATCCACTTAAATTTATGATCTACTTAATCTAATTAAAGGTCTCTTCAATAAAGAAAAGTGTGAATTTGTTTTAAATTTAAGAAGGCACTGTCCTCCTAAATACTGATTATTGTATAGAATATGGTATAGCTGCAAAGGTAATATTGTTTACCAGGCTAAATATGCAAAGGGAAAACACAGATTAACCCTGCTGTTCTGTTCTGTTCCTGGGTCTTTATTTTGCTCAGAAAAGGCCCCCCTCCCGGGGCGTGTGCAATTTTGTTCATTTTTTTTATAGATTAGGCTGCAAATTCCAAACTAATCTATATATAAAGTGAACATAATTGCACACAGCTGGTGGAGGCCCTTTTCTGAGCAAAATAAATAAATAAGCATTAATTTTTTCATTGCATTTTTCATTTGTTTATGATCAGGAATGTTTAAATTAGTATATCAATGCAATAGGTATTCAAAAAAAAAAACCCAGTAGCTAAAATCAACCTTTTTTTAGTCCGGGTCAAATAGACCCAGGAACAGAACAAGTGTACAGTCACTGCTCCCAGCAAAAACTAAGCACCCCTCCAAAAAAAAATACTCATAGAAAGAACCCCTCAAATGACGCAAAGTCGTGTAATTTCAAGTTTCAGATATGCAGGGAAAATTTTTTAGACGGTCTCAAACTTCATTTATGGGTCAAATAGACCTGAAAAGTATAGCAGGGTTAAAGAAAGAGCAAGTCATGTTGGTGATCCACTGATCCACTGAAAGTACCATCATCTATGTATGATTTCTACCATTCTTGTCCAAAGCCTAGAATCACTAGATTCAGTTAACTCAAAGAAAAATCAAAGAACTGAATCAAAAGCATTACTACTAAAATTGAAAGGAAACTGCTTGTAATGTGAAGATTAGAAACCAATATACAGTAATACCTCATGATATGAACTTAATTGGTGCAAGGAGGAGGTTCGTAAGACGAAAGGTTCGTAAGACGAAACATTGTTTCCCATAGGAAACAATGTAAAGTCAATTAATCCGTGCAACCAAAAAACCCCCCGCAAAAAAAACGGCTTTCGGCGACTGCTGGGAAGCCACGCGGCTGTTTTAAAAGGTGACAGCCGGCCTGGGGGGCTTCCCAGCACCCCCCCTGAACCCGGGTTCGGGGGGTGCTGGCAAGCCCCCCAGGCCGGCTGCGACCTTTTAAAACAGCCGCGCCACTTCGCAGCTGTCTCCCGAAGCCGAACGCGGAAGTTCGGCTTTAGCGTTCGGCTTCAGGAGACAGCTGCGAAGCGGCGCGGCTGTTTTAAAAGGTTGCAGCCGGCCTGGGGGGCTTGCCAGCACCCCCCGAACCCCAAACCTGGGTTCGGGGGGTGCTGGCAAGCCCCCCAGGCCGGCTGTGACCTTTTAAAACACCCGCGCTGCTTCGCAGCTGTCTCCCGAAGCCGAACGCGGAAGTTCGGCTTTAGCGTTCGGCTTCAGGAGACAGCTGCGAAGCGGCGCGGCTGTTTTAAAAGGTCGCAGCTGGCCTGGGGGGCTTGCAAGCACCCCCCCCGAACCCCGAACCCGGGGTTCAGCAAAATTTTGCCTCTTCTTACGAACTTTGTTCGAGTTACGAACTGGCGTTCGGGAGGCTTCTGGGAAGCCCCGCCGCCCGGCTGTCACCTTTTAAAACAGCCGCGCGGCTTCCCAGCAGTCTCCGAACGCCGGTTCGTAACTCGAAAAAAGTTCATAAGAAGAGGCAACATTTTTCTGAATCCCGGGTTCGTATCACGAGTTGTTCGTAAGATGAGGGGTTCGTATCTTGAGGTACCACTGTACAAAGTTATGGGATAGAAGTAACATTACTGGTATTGGCAGTTATTTTGGCACCCAAAACAGAAACCTTTGCAAGAGCCAGCTAACACTATAGTGAGGATGCGTAAATGGATTTTTAGGGTAACTAAATTCCATGGGTTTGAATTATTATAAGCACAACTGCATCCAGAATCAATTAACAAGAGGGGAAAATCATTTGCTCCCTTTGGATACTCAGTTTCCTCTGGGTGAAGGAATTTAATTTATATCTTTCTGAATTTGTTCCATTTCAGGAAGCTCAAACTAATTCTGATTCATACAGAGATTCTCTCTTGAATATCTGATAACTCCAATGTCAAACAGGTAGCACTGTTTTTGATATAGTTCCTTGATCTTTTTTCTTTTAGTTTATTGAATTTGCTACTTTCTCTTCTCCTTTTTAATGTGTATATGAAGTCCCCAGGTAAGATCATCTGTCACCGTAGGATGCGGTGTCATCAGCATGCTGATGACACCCAGTGCTATCTTTCGGTGAATTAATCAATGCTCTTAATGCCGTATCTTAGTTCCTGAAAACTGTAGAGACCTGGGTGGAGATGGATAGGATTCAACCGAACTGACAAGACCAAATGGCTTTGGGTTTTGGCTCCAATTTGCTTCCAGATGCAATTCAAAGTACAGTGATACCAAAGTACAGTGATACCAAAGTACAGTGATACTCGTCTTACAAACTTAATTGGTTCCGGGACAAGGTTTATAAGGTGAAAAGTTTGTAAAATGAAACAAATTTATTTATTTATTTATTTATTTATTTATTCATTCATTCATTCATTCATTCATTCATTCATTTATTTATTACATTTGTATGCCGCCCCTCTCCGTAGACTCAAGGCACCTTAGTTTCCCATAGGAATCAAGGGAAAAGCAATTAATGCATGTAAGCCCAAAACTCACCCCTTTTGCCAGCCGAAGTGCCCATTTTTGCACTGCTGGGATTCTCCTGAGGCTCGCCTCCATGGGAAACCCCACCTCTGGACTTCTGTGTTTTTGTGATGCTGCAGGGGAAAACCAGCAGGGGAATCCCAGCAGCGCAAAAACAGGTGCTTCGCAGGTAACGGAAGTCTGGAGGTGGGGTTTCACAGCGAGGGGAGCCTCAGTGTTTTTGTGATGCTGCGATTTGCTGAGGCTCCCCTCGCTGGAAATCCCCACCTCCGGACCTCCGTTTCCAGCAAAGCACCCATTTTTGTGCTGCTGGGATTCCCCTGCAGCATCGCAAAAACACGGAAGTCCGGAGGTGGGGTTTCCCATGGAGAGGAGCCTCAGGGGAATCCCAGCAGTGCAAAAATGGGTGCTTCTCTGGCAACAGAAGTCTGGAGGCGGAGCATCCCAGTGGCGTCGGCTTGGGTTTGTAAGGTGAAAATAGTTTGGAAGAAGAGGCAAAAAAATTTTAAACCCTGGGTTTGTATTTCGAAAAATTTGTATGATGAGAGGTTTGTAAGACGAGGTATCACTGTATTGGTTTTCACTTTTAAAGTTCTCCATGACATGGGATTTTTAAAAAAATATTATTATTATTTGGCCCAATATCTCCCCATTAGGTCTGGCAGAAGATTTATGCTGTGGATCCTATGCACTAAAGAGTTTCTTCTGGCAGGATCCATAAGGTGGATCATTTCTGTCATAGCCCCCACCTTGTGGAACATCATTTTCCCTGAGGTGAGATTGACCCCCACCTCAGGAATCCTTTAGAAAGTATCTTAAAACATGGTTGTGCCAACAGACCTGGGACAATGGTGAATTAGTGAGCTAGCTTTATTGTTCATATCAATAATTATCACTGTGAGGAGGGAGGATGGAAGGAAGGAAGAGAGAGAGAGAGAAAGAGAATCATCCAGGACAATTTACAATATGTACATCATAAATAAATAAAAATAACAGTACAAAAAGTTATAATGGCAGACCCCCATGTCCACAGTAATTTTGGAACAACATGGTGTAATCACTTTATACAAGATAAGATTGGGAATTCTGTAACACGAGGACTATTTGTAGTGGGTGGGACATTTTATTATATTTTTTATTCTATTTTTTATTCTATTTTTAAATTTTATGTATGGTGGGACTGGTCTCTGGGTGTCACACGACTTTCGTTGCCAATGACAATTCGTTGTTTTGACAATGACAATGAATTTATTATTATTATTATTATTATTATTATTATTATTATTATTATATTATTGTTGTTGTTGTTGTTGTTGTTGTTATTATTATTATTATTATTATTATTATTATTATTATTATTATCAAGAAGGCAAGCCTTCAAGTTTCCATTTTTTCCACTTCCCAAAGCATATAGAGGAGTGGCTCTGGGAAGAGGCTATTGGTGAGACTACATTTGGAGTACTGTGTTCAGTTCTGGAGACCTCACCTACAAAAAGATATTGACAAAATTCAACGGGTCCAAAGACGGGCTACAAGAATGGTGGAAGGTCTTAAGCATAAAACGTATCAGGAAAGACTTAATGAACTCAATCTGTATAGTCTGGAGGACAGAAGGAAAAGGGGGGACATGATCGAAACATTTAAATATGTTAAAGGGTTAAATAAGGTTCAGGAGGGAAGTGTTTTTAATAGGAAAGTGAAAACAAGAACAAGGGGACACAATCTGAAGTTAGTTGGGGGAAAGCTCAAAGGCAACATGAGAAAATATTATTTTATTGAAAGAGTAGTAGATCCTTGGAACAAACTTCCAGCAGACGTGGTTGGTAAATCCACAGTAACTGAATTTAAACATACCTGGGATAAACATATATCCATTGTAAGATAAAATACAGGAAATAGTATAAGGGCAGACTAGATGGACCATGAGGTCTTTTTCTGCCGTCAGTCTTCTATGTTTCTATGGTCCTGAAAAGACAGGACCATAGCCTTTTAAACAGTTTCTGCAATTCTCAAAAGGCAGATAAAGTACAATTCTGTTATCATTGATTGGTTGTGTAGCTTCCACAAGGCCCATCTCATAAGTCAATATACTGCAGAGCCTCAATTTATTTTCATTTTATGGAAAAGGATAAGGTACAAACTCTTCCACAAACCTCTTTTTACTGTAGTTTTTTTGGCTAGATTTCTTGAAGTGGCTTGCCATTTCTTTCTCCCTAGGGGTGAGAGAAAGAGTGACGGGCCTAAAGTCACCCAACTCACTTTGTATCTACAGCAGGATTAGAACCCCTAGTCCGCCCGATTCTAGCCTGGTGTTTTAACCACTATGCCAGACTGTTGCTACACAATATGTTAAAATATATTCATGGAATACCTCTCCACTCCCTGGCCGCCTTTTATTAAATCCATGATCTTTTGCATTTCATACCAGTTCCCATTGGAAAAACAAATAGCTCTGAAGATCATACACATTACAGAAGGATTAAAATACAGCCAGATTTCCTTATCATTCTACAGTGAGATTATTGAAATCTCAATAATAAAAAAAAAGTGTTGGCACAGCAGGAATATATTATAATTGAATAAATGCTCCACGTTCATTCTAAATGGTAAAACAGACTGTTTTAACCTTGCTTCAGTCTGACTGGGTTATATGTTAAAGAAACAAATAAACAACCACAATAAAAATGCAATTTTGGTAATGAGTACAAAGCCTTTTTTTGCTAGAAAATTAGTGCTTTTAGTGTTTAGCTTGCTGTTAAACCAAAGGAATCATATTTTTCTTATATTATCTTATTCAAATCATGCCAAACAATTCTGCTTTATAATTCTTCAGTTCATTTCACAAACTAACATTAAGTGATACAGGTTGTCACCTTTTTCAGAAGTGTAGGTTCATACCATTGAAAATATCCTAATGGCTTAATTATATTTTTGAAACTCAGTATCATATTCAGTGTTTAAGTGTCTTAGTAATTAGATTTAATTCTACCTTTTATTTAGGGGAGAAAATTTGTTCCCTATTCCTTTGTGAGATATTTCAAGAGATGAAAAGCATGATTGCAAGGAGCTAATTGCTACTTTTAGTGCAAGCCAGCCCTAGTTAAACAAGTCAAAAAACTTCATGTGTTTTGTTTTTCTACTGTATGACTACCATAATAATTGTGCACCAATCCTCTTCCCATTTCCCCTTGGGTGTTATAAACAGTGACATATTTTAGTTATCTGGAATGTAGACTTCTATACCGCCTTCAACCACTCTCACCATAATCTCTTGAGATTAACAATTAAAAATGAATAGGGTCAATGCTGGGTTGAGTTCTAATTTACCTCGCTTCCAGTTTACTTCGTTCCGTGCCACGTGGGTGCACCTTGTGGGCGTGTGCATGCACAGTTCCAAAAAAACAAAAAAAATCACTCAAAAAAGCCAAAAACAAGATGGTTACACATGTGCAGTGCTGGAAACTTGGCTTCTGTGCATGCACAGAAGGGGGAGAAAAACAGGAAAATTTCAAAAAAAAAAATCCCCCCAAAAGATGGCAGCATCCATGGACTGGCACCAATAGAACCGGTTCTGTAATGCCATTGCGATGTCACCAGCAGATTGCCATCAGTTCAGTCGAACTGGTGCAAACCAGGAGGAACCCATCTCTGGATCAATGTAAGGAGTAATCGCAGTTACTGGGAGTATTGGATTAAACTAAAATAATGGTGACATCCATATCTTCTTTTCCTTGTAATTATAATAACTCAGCCACAATTTGGAGGGAGGTTGCTTATCAGAGGGGATAAGGATTTTTTTTTACATCGCAGCCAATGTCTTCATAAAACCAGCCAATGTCTTCATAAAACAGTCCATTTTCAAGGCAGTGATTCATTATGTTCAATCTTTACATGGAGGTATTTCGTAGGTCTTTAGAGCCTTTTTATCTTTCCCTTCTGGCTTATACCGATCTGAGTATCATTCATATGAGCTATGGTGGTGCAGTGGTTGGAGTGCAGTACTGCAGGCTATTTCTGCTGACTGCCAGGAGCTCAGCCACTCAAATCTCACCGGCTTCTATCCTTCTGACGTCAGTAAAATAAGGAGCCGGACTGTCGGTGGCAATACGCTGACACTGTAATTAGAGGGCTGTAAACCACTGTGAAGTTGTATATACTGTAGTGTAAGTTTAAGTGCTATTGCTATTCTTTTTTTATTATGTATTTATTTATAACATTTACATAACCTTCCTTATATCTACCTCCAGATAGCTCCTAACCAAAAAAAAAGCATCAATGTTGTCACGAGAGAGAGAGAGTGATGGGATGTGCTCTTGCAGCAGTAGAAGGGGAGTGTTTCACCAACTCAGACCCCCAGAAGGAGACCTGGACCAAGAAACTGTATAATTGTAAGCTGGATGTGGAAGGGGAGAAGAGATTCAAGGTAGTTACTAATACGTCGGAAGAAAACCCCTTGAGTGCAGGTAATGGTAAGAACAGGTTTATTGGACCAGGTGGCAAAACTCGGCCACAACTCCACTTGACAGGTTATTTATACTAACAGCTTGCTGACAGAACCTCCAATCATGTAACTATAACATGCCCGCCAAAACAATGTCGGTTGGCGGGCCCCCGGGGAAGAGCCTTCTCTGTGGCGGCCCCGACTCTCTGGAACCAGCTCCCTCCAGAGATTAGAACTGCCCCTACCCTCCTTGCTTTTCGTAAACTTCTCAAAACCCACCTTTGTCGTCAGGCATGGGGAACTGAGATATTTCCCCCGGGCCTATATAATTTATGTATGGTATGTTTGTATGTATGTCTTTTTAATAAAGGGTTTTTTAAAATATTTTAAATTGTAAATTATTAGATTTGTCATGAACTGTTTTATTGTGTTGTGAGCTGCCCCAAGTCTACGGAGAGGGGCGGCATACAAATCTAATAAATAAATAAACAAACAAACAAACAAACAAATAAATAAACAAACAAACAAACAAACAAACAAAAACTAGGCTTCCCAACAACAACCAATGGCCATAGGGGAGGGTTTTACCCAATCAGATCCTCCAAGGATACATAACAGTCACACTTTAGAATATCTCAGAGTATATCTAGTACAGGAGCATCAAACTTGCATCCTTGAGCTGGTTGCATCACACGCCAACCACCCCATCCCCTTTTAGGTAAGGGGGGGGGAGTTGTGATATGTCGCATGACAACATAGCACTGTAATTTTGACACCACTGATATACTATGTTAGAAAGTTACAGATTTAGACTAGCATGATTCTGACTGTCACATGTAGCAAATAAAGATTTTGACATGATTTTGACTCTCACATGTAGCAAATAAAGATTTTGACTCATTTGGATCTCACTCATGGTTCTGGGCTTGACCCTGACACTTATATATGTACATAAACACCGCAAACACAAATAGAAAAAAAATGTGACACTATAATAAACTTTAACAAGCAGTTGATCAGAAATTTTTTTTTAACAGACACACCTTATCCCATTCTTCGGGGAAAACCTTTAAGTGTTTTTCAGAAGAGTAGGAAGGTAGTAGCTTGCCAAACTTTGGGGGAAAGGATGTTTCATTGGGCAGGAGCTGCTATGGAAATGGCACACATTTTAGATCCCATATGATGGCAATGTTTAAGAGAAGGAACTAGGAACAAATCTGGCAGGATGGCTTGTTGTGAGCCGCCCCGAGTCTGCGGAGAGGGGCGGCATACAAATCTAAATAATAAATAAATAAATAATAATAAAATAAATAAATAAATGTCCTTAAGGAGAGGCAGTATTGCAGATTATCTGGCCTTGTGCTATATAGGCTTTAAAGGTAATAATCAGTACCTTGAATTGTACCTGGAAGGAAATTGGGAGCCAATGCAGCTTGTGCCACAGAGATATAATATGGGTAAAATTAGAGGCACATCATTGTGAGTACCACTGCATCTTACACCAATTATTGCTTCTGCTTGTTCAAAAAGTGTGTGTGGGGGGAGGGGGGACTAATCAAACCTTTTGACCAATGTGAGCCCTGCAACAGAAGATAGAAATTTACCACCATGGATCTGGTCAACCTGTTATGAATTATTGCCAGTAAAGGAAAATCTATGATACAGCCACAATTATTTAGTTGAATTCTTATATTTAACTAAAATGTCTTTCTGTGCAATATAGTTACTGTTTATAAGCTGCCCTGCATTACCTCTAGATGAGATAGGCAGAAGACAAATCTAATCAATAAATTTATAAATCTATATATCAATAAATCTATATACAGTGGTACCTCATCTTACGAATGCCTCTTCTAACGAACTTTTCGAGATACGAACCCAGTGTTTAAGATTTTTTTTGACTCTTCTTCTGAACTATTTTCACCTTACGAACCCAAGCCGCTGCTGCTGGGATGAAGGGGTTTCTTCCCCCCCCCTTTTTTGAAGAAAGAAAAGGGAGGGGCGGCTTGGAGGGGGAAAGAGTTTGCATTTTAAAAAGTAGGAGAACAGCATGCTTGCACATGCACTGAAGGGGTGTCTTTTGAAGAAAGAAAAGGGGGCGGCTTGTAGGGGGAAAGAGTTTGCATTTAAAAAAGTAGGAGAACAGCGTGCTTGCACAGGCACTGAAAGGGTATCTTTTGAAGAAAGAAAAGGGGGCGGCTTGGAGGGGGAAAGAGTTTGCATTTAAAAAAGTAGGAGAACAGCGTGCTTGCACAGGCACTGAAAGGGTGTCTTTTGAAGAAAGAAAAGGGAGGGGCGCCCCCCTTGCCTTTTTTCCTTCTCACTCACCCTTTAGCATAGCCTTGCTTCTTCCACCCGCCCCCTTTAGCTGCTCCTCCTTGCCCTCTGTTCGCCTCCCTTCTAAAGTTTGGGATTTTCCTGAAGGATTTGCATGCATTATTTGCTTTTACATTGATTCCTATGGGAAACATTGTTTCGTCTTACGAACTTTTCACCTTATGAACCTCCTCCTGGAACCAATTAAGTTCGTATCATGAGATACCACTGTATATATGTAAAAGCGAAAACCACTCAAACCGTGAGCATAAAATCTTGAGAACCGTAAGCCTGCAAACTTCAAATTTGCCACCTATGTTCCTCTTGGGTTTTAGGTGCTCACTAAGAAATGATTTTTCAAAATGATCATCAGAGGATGTCATGCGCATATATGCAGGAGGTGGGGTGATTAGGGTGAAAAAAATACCCAGGCAGTAACAGGTAATCAGCTAGTACACAGGTAGGCAAAGTTGGCCTTCTAGGACTTGTGGACTTTATCTTCCAGAATTCCTGAGCCAATCATGCTAGCTCAGGAATTCTGAGAGTTGATGTTCACATGTTATAGAAGAGCCAGCTTTGCCTATCCCTGAGCTGGTAGATAAATAAATATTTGCTAAAATATTGAACATTTTCTTCAGGTCATTCAAATAATATATGGTTAATTTTAAAGTTTATTTATCTGTTGGTCTGTTGGTTTGTTGGTTTATTTATTGGATTTATATGCCACCCATCTCCTCAGAGGTGACTGGATGGCTTACAAACATTACATGAGGATTCTTCTAAGGATTTTATTGCATTTAATGTTGTTTGATTTGGGCAATGAATTTTGATTAACAGAAAATGACAGTAGCAGATGCATTTAAAACCAGTTAAAGGTAAGGTTAGAAAAAGAAACTCTCTGTAAGGAAAAAAAAACATGATTTTTTAAAAAGTCATTATTCAAGAAAAATACAGGCTGAACAATCAAAGAACATTTGAGACCATAGCAAAAGAGACAATTTAGGAGGAGAGAAAAAATTACAACCTGCAAGAAGATGAAGTCCACAAGCAGTGTTCCCTCTAATTTTTTGGGGGGTGGGCGGAAAAGTATAGTGTCTGAGCGGCAGTCCCTTCGGGACTGGGCAGCACAGAAATAATAAATAAACAAACAAACAAACAAATAAAAAACCCACCCTGTTTTGCCGCAGAGAATTTCCAAAGAAAATACTGTACTGTGTGTCTATAACAGTGAGCTCATAATAGGGCAACTCTATCAATATCAAAATGCCACTTCAATAGTTGAGCTAGTTTCAAACTAGATTTTGATTTTCTTTCTCTCTTCCTTACTCCCATTCTTTTTCTTTCTCTTTTCCTTCCTCTCTTTTTTCTATCTGTTTCTCTCTCTTCCTCTCTTCCTCTCTCTCTCCTTCCCTATCACTCTTTCCCTCTCGGCTTCTGGGCAGGTTTGGAAAAGTCTGAGTTGATGATGATTTTTAAGTGAGTGATTGCTCACTGCTCAGCTTAGAGGGAACTATGTCCACAAGTGGACAAAAACTTTCCAGAGGCTCAAAGCAAGAGTAGCATATCAATAGTGATTAGTTCCACCAGATGTTAGCACTATTCATTTACTCAGAAATTGAAAAGCATAGAATGAAGATAAGAATTTCTTTGCTAGGGAGCTCAAATAACCTGTTTTAATGTAGAACTGTATTCAAAAACTTAACTAGTGAGTAATTGTACTTTAAATGCAGGCTCTTGCTTATACCTTGACAAAGCTTTTTGAAAAATAAGCAAAGCCATCCTAAATCATGTGTGGAATATTTTATAAAGAATCACTTTTTTCTGGAACATTTTTTCTTGGGGTAGGGGGAATTATATAATTCATTTGAGATCATTTGAGTGCTTTCTTGGATATAGTCCAGGTTAGGTGTAGTATATTATTCTTAAAATGTTTTCAGTGCAAAATATTCATATGATTCTTGTTAAGTAAACCAATTTCTGTATTCATTGTGTTACTTTCTAATGGTAGACCTTTTGATAACGTAAGACAAGCATCTCTTATATACTCATTTTAAAAAAACGTTTTCGGTGAGAAAACTCTACCACACACACTAAATGTTCCAATACAGCAAAAAAGCTTCTTTACCAATTGGAAAAATAATAGACTTACTTCAACTTGTAGTCTATCTAGGACAAATAGAAATAGAAATAATAGAATGATTGAACTGGAATGGACCTTGAGGTCTTCTACTCCAGCCCTCCTCAAGCAGGAGATCCTATACTATTTCAGATAAGTGTCTGTCTAGACCAGTGATGGCGAACCTTTTTTCCCTTGGATGCCGAAAGAGCATGGGTGTGCACTAACAAGTATGCGCAAGTACCCACACCCATAATTCAATGCCCGGGTAGGGCAAAAACAGCTCCCCCCGGAGTCCCTCTGGAGGCCTGAAATGGTCTGCTTCCCAACTTCTGGTAGGCCCAATAGGGTCATGTTTTGCCCTCCCCAGGCTCCAAACATGCTCCCCTTCCTCCTGGAGGCTCTCTGAAAGCCAAAAACTCCCTCCCAAAGCCTCTGTGTGAGCCAAAAATCAGCTGGCTGGCACACACATGCACGAACTGAGCTAGGGCAGCAGCTCGCATGCAGCAGATATGGCTCTGCATGCCACCTGTGGCATCCATGCCATAGGTTTGCCATCACTGGCCTAGACCAATGATGGCTAATGTTTTCCAGACCGAATGCCCAAAGCATACATGCATGCACCTGAAACCCCAAAATGTCATGCATGCATGAGCGTTGCCCTGCCCTCCGCACACGCCCTCCCCTGCACGTTTCCCACCCTCCCCACATACATGGCACAGACCCAACCACCAGCTGGCCGGTAGGAGGCACGGTGCAGATGAACTGGGATCATGGCTCATGCACCCACATCATGTGGCATGCATGATTTAGGTTTGCCATCATGTACCTATGATTATTGGAGCCAAACTGTTCCACTGGTTAATTGTCCTTACTGTTAGGAATTTTTTTCCTTAATTCCAGATTGTTTCTATTTTTAATCAGTTTCCAACCATTGTTTCTTTTTCTGCTCTCTGGCACTTTGGAAATGAATTTTCACAATCATTAAAAAACCTCTCCAATTCTAATACCATTATAGCACGAGTTCCATTTCAGGAGTTCAAATCACACTGTCTAATGAAACAAGCTAGAGATTCCCAAACCAGGTTAAATATAAAATGATACAGTAAACATCTTTGACTGACACTGTCATTCAACTGTTTTGTGAAGATACAATTCTATATGTAATCCAATTATAATTAAAATGTTTCCTATAATTTGTACCTCTTTCTTCCAGTTTCTGCTGAATGATTATCCTACCCAAACCTAAATCTGTCTTTAACTGCTGAGCATTTACCTGCAGTTCTTACAGTGGTATGCAATTAGTGGTAAACATTAAACAATTAAAGACAAAGCAAAAAAATATATGCGTACAATAAATTGCAGAGACATCTTCCACCATAAATATCCCAGAGTTTGGATAAATAGCTAGACCATCACTTAGTTTCTATGGAAAGCCGTTCCATAATCAGAAGTACTTCAAACATTGCAGTCCCAAAATTGTTTTAACCTTGAACTTAGGCTAGAACTTTATTGACAATTTGGAGCTATAATAGAACAATCAATTACTTATTCACTGTTAGCAATGACAAGTGATTTATTTTAAAATGGTAAGTTATCACCCCATCCTTTTACAATGAACTGAAACATTTGTTTTCCAGTTTTCGGTCATTTGGGTATTTTATATTTCTTCTCACTTCTACATAAATAAATAATATACCACAAAAAACATATTAGGCTAAAATCTCTTCCATGTGGATCTCTTGGCCTTGTTTTGCTGATGAACTAATTATTCCAAAAAGTCACATTGGGCAAAACAATAGCCTGAAGATAATACTCATGTAGCTCAGTTCTAATGCTATGCGAAATACATAAAACTGCATGCTGCTAAAACTTGCCTCTATTTGTGTTTGTATGAAGAAACACGATATAATATTATTTCATCATATAAACAAGCTTATATTTTCATTCTTACTGTGTCCTCAAATTAATCTTTAAATCATAATCAGATAGAATGCACTTTATTAAAGTAAAAAGAGAATACGAATCATATCATTATTTTTTTTCCCAAAATAGTGGAAAAAGAGTTTCCTTAAATGCATATGAAAGATTTCCATGCATTTTAGAAAAACTAGAAAAATATATATATTCTTCATACAAACACAAATAGAGGCAAGTTTTAGCAGCATGCAGTTTTATGTATTTCGCATAGCATTAGAACTGAGCTACACATACATACATACATACATACATACATACATACATACATACATATATACCTACATTATGTATCCAATACTACATTTACACTTGCCTAAACAAAAGCTGTTTCTGAGTTTCTTTATCCAATAAGAGCTTTATGTTTTCCATGCAGAATTATGGGGATAATAAAATGTACCCATTAAAATGCACTCTGCTTTTGTTTAAAAGTATGACAAGCCTACTTTTAGATGATATCCCCAATTTCACAGTTCTGAGAATCCTTTCATACATTTGTTGAATTTCCTTTTATACTGATAGCTAATCTGCCATCAAGTTAATGTCAGCTCTTAGCAACCAGACATATTTTCTCCATGGCAATCTGTCCCTAACCTGATTAACTGGGTTATCCAAAGGTGCACCCATACCAAGCACAACTGAGTCCATCCGCCTTGCTACTGGTCATCCTCTTCCTCTCTTTCCTTTCACAGCATTAGAGCCTTCTTTACAAAATTATTATTTTTATGTAATCTGTCCAAAGTTTTCCTTATATGATCATTAAAATTAATACAGTATTTGTTAAAATTCATTGCTGCAATGTACTATTATTTAGCCAGTGTTTAGCCAGTAGATGGCAGTGTTTACAAGTTTGTATTTATGGTATATATTCTGCTCTTTTGTTCTAAGTAGATTTTCCTCTTTTCTGTTACAGTTATATTGAGTAGTAAAACACATGGTGACTGTACCCTTTGTTTCATTGGTGTGATGCTTTATATAAACAGAATTTATAACAATATATATATATTCCTAGTCTCCCTTAATTTTCAAATTCAGCAAAAAAACATGTGACACATACAGATAGAATTGTCGGCTATCAATAAAATTAACTGCCTTGGAAATGGCCGTGGGTTGGGCCGAGAGGCAAATAAGGAGCTTGTGATGTTCCTTCAATACACCAGGGTGATTCGACACAAAAATATGTAACCCTTCCCTAGTGCAGAGCTGAAGGGATTGGATACTGTAGCCTAGAGGATAATTCTCTGCCTTACAAGGCAAAGGTTGCAGGTTCAAGTCCCAGTGAGTATGGCTAGCTGGTGAGGCCAAAATAAGGCCGAAATAGATCTATCCTAGTTTCCCTTAATTTTCAAATTCAAAATGTTACTTCAGAATACCATTGCTCTAATATTTAGTGGACAGAAAGAAGAGACCATTACATCCATTAATTTTAAATTCCACATGTTTTTCTAACATTGATTTGGCTGCAAATCATAGGACAGCGGATCCACAGCCTAGATTTAATTTCAAGTCTATTATTTGGAGACCAGCATTAAAAATGAAACTAATTTGTGGTCTACTTTGATGTAAATCAATAGGATGGGCTTCTTGCTTTTTGGATTTAGGCTCAATGAGCCAGTTCCTTAAAGATCCTTGCCACAATACTTCATGGAAAGTTAAGTAACCCATAATATGGGCATCCTCATTCTCAAAATCCTCAGAGATCTAATTAAAATAAGGCTAGAGGAGGATATATCCCTGTGCACAAGAAATCTTTTCAGGCTTTAGAGGAAACCCATTAGTGATATAACCTTTCAGGTTAATAAGACGGTAAAGTCTTCATTTCTGAGTTCATATACTAACATATAGATCAGCTAGATGCTTTGCACATTTGAAATATTAAATCCAAAGCCATAGGACTTGTATTGAAAATGGCAAGGTAATATCTCCCTGAAAAAAACCTGAATTCCTGTTGACTATATGGACAGTTTCATATACAGTGGTACCTCTACTTATGAACTTAGTTTGTTCCATGACCATGTTCTTAAATAGAAAAGTTTGTAAGAAGAAGCAATTTTTCCCATAGGAATCAATGTAAAAGCAAATAATGTGTGCGATTGTGGAAACTACAGGGAGGGTGGAGGCCCTGTTTCTTCCCAGGTGATTCCTAGAGAGGTCCCACGGAGACTTCTCCCTGCCTTTTCCAGCCCTGTTTCCTTCCAGGAGATTCCTAGAGAGGCCCCACAGAGGCTGCTCCCTACCTTTTCCGGTTACAGTTTTGGAGGCTTGGGTTGGTAAGTGGAACATGGTTCTTGAGAAGAGACAAAAAAATCTTGAACACCCAGTTCTTATCTAGAAAAGTTTGTAAGTAGAGGAGTTCTTAGGTAGAGGTACTTTCTTCCAGAATCTAATTATTTTTATTCTTTTCCTGTCTAGACTACAGACTTATAAAACTCTTATTAAAGTATAGCCAAGTCCAATCCTGTTTGTTGTTCTTGAGACTGAACATTTACCGTAGAAATATTTAATTTAGGAACATGGAATTAAGCAGAGTTAGTTAATACAAGCTTCATTCTCGTATTTTGTTATCAGAAAAGACAACACAATGGAAAATAGAGAAAACAAATTATGGATATGTAAAGATAGATTTGCTAAAGTTCTACAGATTTCTCTTTAATCTAACAGGTTACAATATCAGTATATAATCAATGACTCTCCCAATTTAGTTATAAAGGAAGAAAAAATATATCTTTCTTTCCTGCATTACTTTCTTTCCTATATTACAATAGGGGGCACTGGCTGAAATGCAAGCATCATTGAGTTTAAGTGAACGTGATAAAAATACATCTGTCTTTCTTGTCCTCTCTTCCTTGTCTACCCAAAGGCATACAGTGTATTATGCTATCCAGCCAGAAGACCATCCTGCTTTGAAAACAATTTGGTAGAGAAAAGGAACAGGTGCAAATTGCAATAAGAAATGAATTATCTGTATCCAAATATACATATTGCATTGCCTTTAAAAAAACAGAATTATTCATTCTATCTATCTATCTATCTATCTATCTATCTATCTATCTATCTATCTATCTATCTATCTATCTATCTACCTACCTACCTACCTACCTACCTACCTACCTATTTTAGAAACAGTTTCAGAAAAGCTACAAAGGTATAAGTGAAGTAAGGTGATAGTTCTTCCCTTATTAATGGAAATCTGTATGCCAGAAAAGTTGGTGACAAAGGTTAAACTATTACTCATCCATATTGGAAAAAAATGTTCTGAAATGGGAAAGAGGCTTGAATGAAAATGAAAGAATAAGAGCAAGTAAGTAATGTGTTGGGTATTTTCATTTCCCCCCCACTGCAATGTAAGTTTCAAACCCACTTATGGAAACCAATGTCAATAAGAAAGCATCTAGAAACATGAATAAAGTCCCCCAAAATATATAAGGCAGATTAAAGATTAATGGTTATAAATAAGTAAATGTCTCTTTGCAAAATGATGAAAAAATGTAAACACAATTTAACTACATCTCTTTCCAGCTACTTGAATGCTTCATTTATACTGATTTATCAAAATGATTAAGATTTTTTTTTTTTAATGCAGAGTATAAGAGAGTGCAGAATAAAACCTATTTAGCTACCGCTTCTGTGCTGTTAGCTGTTGATTGCTACTGTGGGCTACAAATTTCAGGAAGAAGAATAGGTACAAATCTTGGTAAAGCAATTTTTCACTTGAGAATTATGCAAAAATGCTAGAGAAATAAGAACATTTTTCCCTCTAAGGAAATGACTAAACTTGTATTGCTTCACAGCCAGGGTTAAACTAATCCCACTATTTACAAAATGAAAAGAACTTTCTTAAATCACCCATAGATTTAAATTTGGTTTTGGGTGATTTTGTTCTAATCTTCAAGTAATTAATTTCTATTAACAATAGGTATTAAATATTTTGCTCCTGGACTTAGACATTTTTCGGGTGAAGTAAGACCAATAAATCAGGAGAAGTGAGTTAATTTGAATAAATGCATCTCTTATTTCATTAATCCAAAAAGTTATTTCTGAAATTCTAAAAAGATGACAACAGTAGAAAATGTTCCAAATCTGGCTTGTGCAATTTGGATGAAGCTAAGCTAAATTCAGTCATTTGGCATCATCATTTGAGATTAACAGTCCTCTTCCTTTAATGCCAAGTACAAAGTGGAAGAAGAAACCAACCAGTAGATACAAATTGTGTGGGACTGTCCAGAATTCTTTGTTTACTATGACCAATTGATACCAGGAGACTGGACCTGAAAAATACACACAGTGCAATTTTGCAGAACCAAAGCAAGCAGGAAAAATTTACTTCTCATCTGCTTCACTATGTGCCAATAAATTGCTTACATCAATTTGATGAAACAAATTTTGATTATCTCATAAACTGTTATCTGCTGCTCACCAATAGTTGTAACATCTCATTGTCTGAGAGAGCATTTTAAATGCCTTTGTTGGTTCTACCGTACTTATAAATAAATGCTTACATATCAGTAATTCTGCTTTTAGCATACCTTAAATACACTTTCTAGAGTATGAACAAAATAACTGACACTTGTGGGATCATTAAATTACAATACAATTTCTTAGGAAGGAAGCCTTGCTTCCATTATAAAATATTTGTAGAAGATAACAGATGTGACCAAAAAGACTAAAATTAACAACCTTAATGTGCATATTCATGCCAAGATAAATATGACTAGAATCTGAAGTATACTTTGGATAACGATACTTTTATGAATAGCTTTGCACATACAGTAAAAATAATTATATATGCAAATTATTCAGGTGATCATAAATTTAAGTGCTATTTTCTTCAGGTGTGAAAGCACAAGAAAGGATGAATATGTATGCATGAATATGCGTATATATGTATGCATACTATAATTCAGATAAGACTAGTAATATATATTAGTGGTGGTTTCTAAATTAGATTACCACCAGTACATGTGCGCTTCTAAGAACTGGTTCGAACTAAGAGCAACCCACCACCAGTGATGGGCAGGAGCCAGGATGGTCAGAAACGCCATTCTGCCAGCAGAAACAGAGAGCGTAGGCTTCCTCTGTTGCCGCCAGGTGTGCACATGTCATGCATGCACAATCGGTGCGATTCCGTTAAAAAAATGGAGCTTTTTCTGCTGCTGTACATGTGCAGAAGCAAAAAAATTGGCAATTTTTTCCCAAATCTCGCTGCCAGAAGGATGTTCCCGTGAGATTTCTGCTGCTGCACATGCACAGCAGCTGAATCTCGCTGCAGCGCCTAGAGCGGCAGCTGGGACCAGCAATAACATTGGCCTGTCTGAATTCCGGCTGCGTAGTTTGGTTTCTGCTCTCCCATGGAGAGAACAGAACAAGCCACGGGGCTGGAGCTTGGGGCCGCATGGCCTGCTCCCTTCACCACATAACATCTTCCTGCCCACGCCACAGAAGCTGAATCGCGCAATATGTGTGCACTTCCAGCACTGTTCCGGTGGCGCCAGGAATGGTAGCCCATGTCTGCCTACCATGATATATATTGGGGAAAATGGTGAGATTGCCCGGCCGGTGACTGACTCCCTGGCCCGGATTTGCTGCAGGGCCACGGAGACACAGCCCTTGGCACAGCCGCCATCTTGGAAAGCCGGGATCTTGATAGATTTTGCAAGATCCCGGCCATTTTGGGTTTCATCGGCTATTGCCGATGATGTCGTCGGGGGGTGGAGCCTGCCAGCCCTATAAAAGAGGCTGTGCAGGCTTTGGGCCTCCTTTTCGCCCCGACGACGACGAGCAGCGAACACCCACCCGCCCTCCCTATCTTTCAGTGTGCCACTGTGGGTCGCCCTTAGGGGGGCCGAATAGGAATTTTTGGTGGTCTTGGTATTTTCTGTGACTGTTTTTTCGCCTATTCCACACTGTGGTGATGGGTAGGTGGTTAGGGGGTGCTTCGCCCCCCGTTTAGGCTAATTGGCTTACCTTTGGTCATTTGGGTAGGCAGGTTAGGGGCGGAAAACTGGGTGGTGTTTAGCAACTGCGTGTTCTCCGTTGGGCATCTTTGGGGATGATTGACAGGTTCTCTCCAAAGGTCATGGTGCCTTTAGCTTGATCTGACCATTTGGGGGAAACCTGTCTTTGGGTCCCGCCCATTTCTATCCCCTTATAGGGGTTTAGACGGTGAGACCTCCCACATGCAGGTGCATGGCAGAGATCCAGGTGAGGGCAGGGCCCTTCACCTGGATCAGCATGGAGCTTAGCCCATAGTTGCCCCGGAAGTTTGTCTGATGTCATTTTCCGCCCCGGAAGTAATTGTTTGACCCTGCGGGTCCTTGTTAGAGTTTAGTTAAAATTATGCTAATTTAATTAATAAATTATGCAATTTTAATTAATAAAAATGACCCATTTTAAATCCAGCTCTTTTGTCTGTGTCGTTACTCCGCCTCTGCTTCAAAATAATATCTGCTACATACGCAAACATGATTCATAGAAATATTCCAGAAGTTGGACCATACATTTACCGTAAGTTACTTTTCTGTCTATAATATTTCATGGTGTTCATTATAACTCACTAGGCAAGAAAAATCAATTCAAAATACAAACAGAATAAAAGCAAAATCCCTCTAATATCTAAAATGGAAGGTTTATCAAAAGCATAACAAAAGTAATTATATTTTGATAGCATTTCAAACATCCAGATGATGATGATGATGATAACATGCTATCAAATCATTGTTGATTCTTGGTGACCACATGTAGACTGTATGCACAAATGATCTGTCATATAATTGAGTCTATCCACCTAGCTACTGGTTGTCCTATTCTTTACACCTGCCCCAGAATTACAGCCTTCTCCAGAAAGCCAGGTGCTCATATGTGTCTGAAATAGGATAGTTTGAACTATCTTTTGTGTCTTACGTGACAACCCTGAGCTGATTAGTTCCATGATCCATTTGTTTGTTTTCATGGCTGTCTATGGGGACTCGTAGGACTCTTCCCCAAACAGAGCTATTTGGTGTTTCTGAAAATGTTATCAGCCACAATTCAAAATCTGACTCTGATCTTTTTTTAGCATATTTATTTATTCTTTATCACCAAAGATAAAATACAAAAGAAAGAAAAAGAAAGAAAAAAAAGCCGACTATCAAACTTCCAACACTAACAACAAAAATAAAAAAAAATGTTTACAAAAAAGAAAAAGAAAACCAAATATCAACTACATCTAACATAAAAAAACATTATCCATCCCAGGTGAATGCTGAAAGATGCATATAAAATCTACTATGTTCTCCTTTCTTTACATAATGGATCTACAAATATTCATAAACGTTCCCATTATATTTTATCAAAATACTACATTATATAAACGAATATGCTGATGTGGAAATCAACCCAACATCTGTTCACAATATATATGTAAACAAAAAAAAGTAACCAGGTTACCCCGAAGATAAAAATGATTTTCAAATCCCTTTCTTAACCACATGTCATTGTATTTAACAGGCAGGAAATCTGACTCCGAGCTGCAATTTGACAATGTTGCTGCACCATTGGAGCTGTGCTTCAGGAATGTGACCCTCAGGAATCAGTTGAGATTGATCAGCCATGATCATTCTCCTGTTCAGCTGGAGGAGTCAGATGATCAGGCATAATGTGGGCAGTAATGGCAAAACTATGGCATGCGTGCCTCGCATGCCCTATGTCAACTCCAGAGCACATGTGCAGGCTGGGCAGTAGGTTTTTAGCCTTGAGGAAGGCCATTTCACCCTCCAGAGGCTTTAGATGCAAAAAACGGCCCGACGGGCAAACTAGAAATTCAGAAAAACAGACTTCCAGTTTTCCAGTTGTGCCATTTTTTTCATTTTTGAAGTTTAAAAAATAGCACAATGGGCAAACCATAAATTAGAAAAATGGAATTCTGGTTTGCCCGTTGTGTTGTTTTTTGCATTCCAGAAGCTTTAGGGAAGCTAAAGAACATGAAAAAATGCCCAATGGGCAAACTGTCAGCTTGGAAAAAGAGACTTCTGATTGTGCTGTTTTTCCACTCCGTGGCTTCAGGAAGCTTTCCTGATGCCTCTGGAATGTGAAAAACAGTACAACAGACAAAGTGGAAGTCCATTTTTTCCCCCTGAATGTCCGATTTGCACATTTTTTTCCACTGTCCCAGGCTTCAGTCAGGTTCATGCATATGCACAGGGGCAGGGAATTGTGCACATGTGCACAGGGCAGTGTGAGAATGTGCATGCATGTGTGTGGGGAGGAAATGGGTGTGGGCATGTGTGCCTGCGCTAGAACACACACACACACACATACATACACAAACCCTTTTGGCATGTGAACCAAAAAAGGTTCCCCATCACTACCATAGGTCCAGACCCATATTGAAATGAGCAGGACAACACTCCTCAATGAGGTTCCTTGCTGAATAAAGGATAAAGCAAGATTGATTTCAACCAGCTGTCATCAAATTTAGGTAACATGCTTGCAGGCTGTATTGGAGACAACTGTTTAGCATTCCAACTCTTGTGCTTGCTTCTAGTTCTGATTGTCACAGCTGATAGGTCTTTTTAAACCTATTCCTCAGAGTGGGTAGTAAAAAAAATCCTTTAAAAAGGTTTTTTTTTAAAGTCCCAACTCTCAGCTGTTTGACAATCATCCGAGAGGATGATCATCAGAACCTTTATAAAAAAAAACCCAACCCCTTTTAAAGCATTTTTTAATGTTTCGCTAGAACTGTGATTCTGTGAGGTTTCTGCTTTGTGCAGGAGCCATTTTGTGTGATGTCCAGCTGTTTCTGCATTTTGTGTGAGTCAGTTGTGTAGGAATCAGTTGTGTAGCTTTTGTATTTTTTTGTGTAAAGTGTGAAAGTTTGTTTTTGAGCTCTCTGTGGCTCTGTGAGGTTCCTGCTTGTTGTTGAAGGGGCCATTTTGTGTGCTTTTGCATTGTGTGAGAGCCAGTTTGTAGAAGTCAGTTGTGTAGCTTTTTTGTGTAAGGTGCAAAGGTTGTTTTTGAGCACTTTGTGGCTCTGTTGCATGAGCATCTTGTTTGCTTTTGCATTGTGTGTGAGTCAGTTGTCTGGCTTTTGTGTTATTTTTGTGCAAAGTGTGATAGTTGGCTTTTGAGCTGTCTTTGACTCTATGAGCTTCCTATTTGTTGTTGTAGGGGCCATTTTGTGTAAAGTCCAGTTGCTTCTGCATTGTGTGTAAGCCAATTATGTAGGTTTTGTGTTATTTCTGTGCAAAGTGTGATAGTTGGTTTTTGAGCTCTCTATGACTCTGTAAAGTTGCAGGGGCCATTTTGTGTGAATCCAGCTGCTTTTTTATTGTGTGTGACTCAGTTGCGTGGCTTTTGTGTTGTTTGTGTATGAAATATGAAAGCGGGTTTTTGAGCTCACCGGGTCTCATGACCATGACCATCAAGCCATGCGCAGTCACATGATTACCAAGCCACATCCACCAAGCCACGTTCACCAAGCCATGCCCACAAAACCAGCTTTCATAAAATATTTTAAGTAAGACAGACAAAGTTTAGGGTGGGTTAGCCGAATTAGTCATAGTCATGCCACATTCAGCATTCCATAATGATTAAAGACAATACCAGTTGGTTTTCATACCCATGTTTTCACAAAAATAAGACCAGGCTCACATTGTGGCAGTGGCTCCAGCAGCCCCATCAAGCAAGACCCCATCTGTCTGCTGGCCCATTTCTGCTTGCTCAAGGCTGCAAGGGAGCAAGAGTCCGCACGAATCCCAGCGACCGGTTAGGTCCCACAGAGTTGGCCTTCTCCGGGTCCCGTCAATGTTCTTTGGCGGGACCCAGGAGAAGAGCCTTCTCTGTGGTAGCCCCAACCCTCTGGAACCAGCTCCCCCCGGAGATTAGAACTGCCCCCACCCTCCTTGCCTTTCGTAAAGTTCTTAAGACCAATCTCTGCCGTCAGGCATGGGGGAACTGACACATCTCCCCCAGGCCTATACAGTTTATACATGGTAAGTTTGTGTGTATGCTTGCTTTTAATAATGGGGTTTTTAGTGTTTTTTAAATTATTAGATTTGCTTTTACATTGTTCTTGTTATTGTTGTGAGCCGCCCCGAGTCTACGGAGAGGGGCGGCATACAAATCTAATAAATGAATGAATGAATGAATGAATAAATAAATAAATATATAAATAAATAAATAAATAAATAAGAGGCTGAGCAGTGTGTCAGTGTCATGGCCATGTGGTGAGGTGGGAGGGAGCTGCCCTATGCATCTTGTGCCAGCTAACCTCAGGGCCCTGCAACCAGACTCCCCGACACCAGTCTTGCCTCGTGGCCATGGCACCATGAGCAACCAGATGGAATGGGTGGGCAGCTGCATAGGCTCTTAGGTAGGGCTTATTTTTGGGATAGGTCTTATTTTCAAGGAAACAGGGTTCCTTTCCATCCATATGCCACAAGTACAACCGACATAATTGAATTTAATAATGCTCACATTGTTCTATACAATCTCTGATCTAAGAAGTGCTTTGCAAGCCAATGCAATGTTGCCTATATTCCATCAGCTAGCAGGTCTATGCAGTGTACATATTGTTACTTTGCTAGGCAGATGGGATAATAATTCCACCTGTTTTAAATCCCCATATAATTTTTTAATATCAGAGAATGATTCAGTCTTCCTTCATAGTCATTATCCCATTAAATTAATGAATGCCCAGTAATTGCTAATAACCATTATAACATGTCTGATACAACCTCTTACCACCTTGCAATAATGGAATGATGCCGCTGTTTTATCGCTGAGTTCAGTAGAGCAGAAAAACCGTCTCCAGTCAACTCCCCGCAAAAATATATGTTTTATTAACTCTGCAGTTACTAAAGACATGTGCCATCTTTAGCCAGGACCTTTTCATTTGTTTCTTTAGTTATATGTCTAAATTCTTTTTTAAAAAAACTATTTAATGTATTACATTAAAAAGTACATTTGGATCTGTAGTGAAGAAAAGTGGGCTTACACATATTTAATGTTATCGGGAAGACTGCAAAGTCAGTGTCAGCAGAAGGCTTTAAATTGATTCTTCTGTGAAATAAAGCTTGCAAAGTACATTCTATTACAAATGGAAGGTTCTTCAAAATGCTAGCTGACCTTTGCACAAGGGCAGTGATTCAGTGAGCTGAGCTGAAAGCCAAGAGGCAAATAAAGCAACATAAAATGCAACAGGTTATAAAGTCAGCCGCACAACAGTGCAGCAGGGCTGACCTTCAAAAGCCAGAGTATCATCCGTGTTGACAAACCAAATACGTACTAGAAAGGACACATGGCCAGAATAATGTGGATTTGTATTCTGTGGATTTAACCCAAATTATTGTAACCCAATTCCAAAGATTTTTTGAGAAAGAAAAAATGGAAAAGATCCAATATCCATTAACAGTTTCTTTGCTCCCTTTAACATAATCCCTAAGCAGAAAGACCTATAGGAACACGCTTTTCACTTATCTTGTTGGCAGAAAATATTAGGAATAAATAAGTCGATTGTGCATTTTTGCCTTATCATTCCACTTGTTTGAGGCTGCTGTACAACAGGGCACATCCTTGGATAAAAGCTATAAGTTAAAAGGTATATTGTAAAGACATATCTTTTGTTAAATGTTATTTGTAAAGACCCTATAACTTGTTATTTGATGGTTTAAGGCAAACACTTTTGGGGATTGTTGGCATAAGTTGAATATTGAGAACTTGTTATGAGCACTGTCCGGAGAGGGGCGGCATACAAATCTAATAAATAATAAT
Organism: Erythrolamprus reginae; assembly: GCF_031021105.1. Classification (NCBI taxonomy): domain Eukaryota; kingdom Metazoa; phylum Chordata; class Lepidosauria; order Squamata; family Dipsadidae; genus Erythrolamprus; species Erythrolamprus reginae. The sequence continues at coordinate 109,526,377 of NC_091950.1, read as the reverse complement.
AATAATAATAATAATAATAATAATAATAATCATAATCATAATCATAAAAATGGTTGTTAAGGAGAGCCTGGCCAGTCATAAAACACTTATTTACCAAAGATAAAATTGGTAGTATTATACTTATCTCTCTACCATTTATATTTCTTGTTTATTAGTCCAAGCAACACTTTTCCACTGTCCCTCTCATTTCCTTAAGAACTCTATAAGGCTTGTGTGGGATAGATTCTTGAAAATGAAGACAGGTTTTAAAGCTAGAGTTTTATTTTGCAGCATGTTAATTTCTGAATTAATTTTTCATGTTAAGTGTTTTGAAAATATGATCTGGTATATGATGCTTTGCGTGCATCAAAAGATGATAGACAGTACCACACAACCAGGACCTGTGTTGAATTTATATTTACCGACATATAAAGCAGAAGCAGTATGCTCTGTCCCATATTTGGGTAGAAAAAACATTTAATCTATCTACTGGCATAGCCGACAAAGTGAGGTGAACCCATAGTTTAGAAGTTAATGCGTCCACCCAAGCAGCGCAGGCAGTGATGGGCTCCTACGTGAACGGTCAGGAACGCAGTTCCGGTAGAAAAATTTGGAGCGCCACCCCAGAGCACCCAATTTGCACTGAAAGATGTTGAAACAAAATGCATAAGCCATGCCCACAGTGTGGTAGTAAAAATTTTGGTAGCCCATCACTGAGTGCCGGGTTGAATCCTAAAAAGGGTGAGGCTAGCTGATGAGATCTAAATAAATCTATATTAGTCTCCCTTTATTTCTTTGTCAGTGAATATAAATTCAACACAATAATAGTTTGTCATGAAAGCAACTGCCTGCAAAGGCTCCTGAGTTGGATCTGAAAGGCGAAAGCGGAAGCAGTATGCTCTGTCCCATATTTGGGTAGGCCAGGTTATCCTGATAGAAAAAACACTCAACCAGAACCTGAATAATCACAAACTTTGGTAACTTTTTAAAAGAGGTATTTTCTTCATTTTATATACAGTGGTACCTCGAGATACGAACCCCTCGTCTTACGAACAACTTGTGATACGAACCCGGGGTTCAGAAAAAATTTGCCTCTTCTTACGAACTTTTTTCGTGTTACGAACGCCAAACCCGAACTTCCGGGTTCGGCGTTCGGGAGGCTCCTGGAAAGCCACCCGGCTGTTTTAAAAGGTGACAGCCGGGCTGGGGGTCTTCCCAGAAACCTCCCGAACCCCGAACTTTTGCCGAACTTCCGGGTTCGGGGTTCGGGGGGTTGCTGGGAAGCCCCCCAGCCCGGCGGTCACCTTTTAAAATAGCCGGGCGGCTTTCCAGGAGCCTCCGAACACCGAACGCGGAAGTTCAGGTTTGGCGTTCGGCTTCAGGAGGCTCCTGGAAAGCTGCCCGGCTGTTTTAAAAGGTCGCTCTGCCGGATGTGGGCGATGGGTGGGACAGAGGGGCAGGGTTAAGCGCCGGACCCACGGTCAGTCGGCTGCGGGCAGGAGGAAGGCAAATTCCCCTCTTTGTTGCGCTGCCGCCAGCATGGCCTGGCTGGCAGCGGAAGATGTAACGGAGCCCACGGGGCTGGGCTCCGTGACGGGGACCACCGGCCGGCCTGCTGGGCTGGTGGGGGGTGTAATGGAGCCCACGTGGCTGGGCTCTGCGACAGAGACCGCCGGCCAGCTGATCGGGCCAATGAGGAGAGGGGCGGAACCCACATGGCCGGGATCCGCGGCGGCTGCCTGCTGGGCTGGTAAGAGGGGGAACAGAGCCCACATTGCTGGGCTCAGCAACGGAGACTGCCGGCCTGCCTAGCAGGCTGGGAGGGAGGCGGAATATAGGATGAGGAGGGAGGCAGCGTCCACGCTTTTCTTTCGGAGAAGCCTGCAGGGAACAAAGCGGAGCCCACATGGCTGTGCTCCGCAATGGAGACCCGGTGAGGAGAGGGGCAGAGCATTCAGGACGAAGTGCATGGAGGGGAAGGATGCTCCGGTTTCCCGTGCAGGGGCGATTTTCTGCCGGCCATGGGCGAAGGGCGGGGAAGCCGGCGGCTGTAGCAGCTGGTGCAAGAGGCTTCCCCGCCCTTCGCCCATGGCCGGCAGAAGATCGCTCTTGCCCGGCTTCCACACCCATCGCCCATGGCTGGCAAAGCACTGGGGTGGGAGTTCTCAGGACACCCCCCACCCCAGCACTTCACTTCCCATCAGGCAAAAGTGCTCGGGAGGCCACGGGTGACTGGCGGGGAGGATCGGGAGGCTAAATCTCCTGCAGCGGGTGCTGTGGTGGGGACCTTTGGGTTTGTGGCTGGGGGGGAAGGTGAAGCGCTGGGGTGGGGGGTGTCAGGCCGGACCTCCTGCCTCGCCCCAGCCAAAAACCCAAAGCGGCCTCCCAAACCCGAACTTTCGCTGAGAAGCCCCGCCGCCCGGCTGTCACCTTTTAAAACAGCCGGGGGGCTTTTCAGCAGCCTCCCAACGCCGAACCCGGAAGTTCGGGTTTGGCGTTCAGGTTCAGAAGCCTGCTGGGAAGCCCCCCCCCGCTGTTTTAAAAGGTGACAGCCGGGCGTCGTCGTTTTTTTGCGGGGGGTTTTTGTTGTTGCACGGATTAATTGACTCTACATTGTTTCCTTTGGGAAACAATGTTTCATCTTACGAACCTTTCGTCTTACGAACCTCCCCCTGGAACCAATTAGGTTCGTATCTTGAGGTACCACTGTACTTCAAAACAGGTACAAAATAAAGAGTTTGGTATGCTAACAAGAGCTAGCGTTTCTATACCTGATCTCCAATCCTACTCATTTTGTCCCATGAAATCTGCCATTCATCTTGAACAGAGTATAAATGAGATGAGTCAGATAAAAATGAGGGTGTATATGATTGCAGTACACCCAAATCCTTGTGAATGCCTATTCCACCGCTGCAGTCCTTGCAGAGTTTTACCGAAGCAGATTCTACTTCTAGATTCTACTTGTAGATTAGCAATCTACTTTGATTATAATGAAAGCACACAGGATTCATAGCACATTCATGCTTTATGATAAGATAGAATCTTTGATGGTAGGTAGTAAGAATTGGGGAGGGGGGGTGGAGATGTGATAGGATTGAGATAGGCAGAATGAATATGATGTTTTTATTTACCTTGATGACAGTTCAATATACCTGCATATTATTGAAAGTGCTGATAGGTTGTTGTCTAAAGACTGCATATATCAATCCATCCTGGTTTTGATTCTTTTTAAATTAAATTGAAAGGCAATATGATTAATGAATGTATGACTTAAGACTTTACAAATATGGAAATTGTTTTTATATCTGCAGATGCCAATGCATATTCATGACTATTACTCTAGCTTCAGCAATAAATGCAGCAAAGGCATTCAATTGCAATCTCTGCATTAAAGCCTTAAAGGTGAAAAATGATAGATGAATAAGGTGGATAGTAATCATAACGAAGGCAGGAAGGGAAATTGGCAAATGGAAGGAAATCCTGGACAAATAGGACTGTGATACATTTTAAAGAAAAAGACAGCACCTGTATTTCAAGAGGCACATCACCCAAAATACACATTCAACTAATGAGAACAGATGCACCTGTAATTCATTTAGAAATTTTGAAGGACAAAAGTACATACCAATATACATCGCTCATATTAATTTTTCATTCCCACTGAAAAGTGACCTTCAAAATGCTACAAATAAAGTCGATGAATAGCATTGCCTCTGCTAACTGACCCTTAATAGTAGATCCAATTATAATATAAATCTCTATCTCAAACGTCTCTAAACTGTATTATTAGCAAAAGTACATTTACCAAGATAATTGGAAGAAACAAAAAATGAGGAAGTAATAAAGGAAAGTAAAACCTAGCATAAAATAGGATGTGATGTCCATGGCATAATAATCCTTAAAAAGTATTCCTAAGGTAGTCCAATCTTCAAAATAAATATCTCTAGCACAGAGATGAAAAATACAGCTAAATAGCAACATAGCAAGAAACCAAAATGTAATTCATATTATAAAATCTCCTGGGTTTTATTTATTCTTAGTTGTCTTAAAGATATAACATATTTCTCTTCTTAATTACAGGAAATAAAATCTGTATAGCCATCCAACATAAATGGAAGAAACTTTTTTATTGAAAGACAACATAAACATTGGTAATACAAAGAACCAGATGTTGCCAGAGATCTCCACCTTTGCAGATAACCCATTCTCAAAGTACATTATCCTGAATTAACTGTACTGACAAAATAATTAGACATCAGATCTCACATTCATAGTAGCAAGCGAGTCACTATTTTCCTGAACTACAATGTTATCCTTTTTACTCTCATCACCAGAAAGACCATCGACCTCAACAAGTTATAAACTCTATCCAACAAAATTGGAATAGCATTCTAATATATTCACTTTGATTATACCATGTAATTTCTTAAATTATATTTATTACAATGACCGCCAACTATCATCACAAATTATCATTTCATATAAATGAAATTATTCATATTTTTTCTCTTTCTCTTTTTTTCTATTCCTTTCTCTTTCTTTTTGTTTTGGAGGGGTGTTAATTGCAGGCAAACATCTTTCAATTGTATGTACCTGTACATCTCTTTCTCCTTCTCTTGCTTGAAAATCATAAAGTAGCTACTATTATCATTAAATAAAACATTTATGGGCATCTTAACATGCTGGAATTGGACAGTTATTTTGCATCTAGAAAAGAAGGATTTACAAGTTAACTTCCTTCTTAACTTCATCAATATCTAAGTAACTAATTTTGCTAGTCCTACAACCAACATATTCCAATATTCCACCTCCATTTCAGAATGCTGATTATTCTTAAGAATTGCTTGGAAACACCTGGTCTATTAAAATGTTATTCAAATTCCCAGTAATGAACAGACTTCTGAAAAATCCCAGCTGACATATAGCATATTATTATTGAAATTGTATGATTGGTAAACATGTCTTTAGGCCTGACAATTAGAGCCCTTTCTGTTTATCCAAAAGATTTGGAAAAAGAATCAGTTACACAAAAAAAATGATCGGATGACTTTCAAAGATAACTATGCTGAACATTTTCCACAGAAATTGAAGAACATGTTGATGTGATTTATTGTTTTATTCTCAGAAATTTGCTAAGTAATATACTGTATAAGACAGCTGACAACTATCTTTTTGATATGAGCAATCATGGTAAGTCAATATATTATTTATTTTGCCTTGGCCTAAGTCCTCTGAATGCCTTGATGAGAAATGAAATTGAGCAAGTAGCTTTTGTCTTTCAGGGTGAGAGATAACCATTCTATGTCACAGATGGAGAATGGTACCATAACAATAAAGAATAAAAGACTAAAATAGAGAAAGATCTCTCAAACACTATGGCCATCCATATGTTATTACTGTCAGCACCAAATGGAGGATATCCTATTCCATAGCTTTCTCTATTGCAATTTTCTATTAAGATCAATGGCTAGTTTAGTCAACGTAGAAATTACTCTAACCCATTCAGATGTGCCTTAATCAGTTGTAGAATAGGCTATTGTAATTCTTGAAATATTATCAGCAAGATATACCAATTTGTTTGGAGTACACACTACATTAAGAAGCTTAGAAACCCACTCTGAAAATAGTTACAAGTACCATCAATTTGCTATTCTGAGCATACATTTATGGAGGCTAAATAAATGGAGATTGATTCTCAGTCATCTAGGTCATAGTTGTCTCAAAAGGTGTGGGGTTTTTTGCAAATGACAACTGGACTGTTCTTTTCTTTGAAGATGCATTGCTTCTCAAAACTGAAGCTTCACCAGTTTTTTGAAAAAGCACCTTTGAGATTTATGCAAGTTGCTCATTGCACATTGCTAAGGGCATATCCTTCTCTATTTGTGCATAATTTGTTATGATACAGTACATGCAGAGCAGAGGTGGGTTCCTCCCAGTTCGATTGGTGTCCATCCATGGGTATCTCCATCTTTATTTTATATTATTTAATTATTTAATTTATTTTTTTTCTTCTGAGCATGTGCAGAAGTTTCTGGCATTGTGCATGTGTCTTCATCTTGTTTTTTGCTTTTTAAATTTTTTTTAAAAATTGGCATGCGCACACTTTGTGCATGAATGGTACCGAGTCATGGCCACAAGGCATGTGAGGAAGCGAACTGGCAACGAGTTAAGTTAGAACCCACCCCTGATGCAGAATTCTGGAAACATAACACACTAGCTTATTCTTTGGGATTAAGTCTGACCCAAGACAATGTTTTGATGTACCCACGTACATTGGCTTGTCACCATCAAAAGCCTGGTAAAAGTGCTACATTGCAGCAGCAGCAACATTCTGATACTCTGTAAGCTTCTGAAATTCTACATGATTCTTCAGCAAATTCAGAACATGTGCCGTTGACTTTGTTTGTCTCAGAATTTCTTGGGACAAATATTATACACATCCAAACAATCTCAATACACTTTGTTTATTCTGTAGGTATGCCATGCCTCTTAAAGCCTAACATTAGACTGAATACAACAGTTTCTGACTCTTTAACTGAAGAAGCATTGAACTGTATATGTTATTTGTTCAACATTTTATTAACACATGCTGTTTCTATACCTTGAGGAAGAATTTGATCATGCTGTTTGAAATCTCTGCTGTGATTATTGTATCATCTATTATCATATACATCTCTTTTATATGACTAAATGTTTTTTCTTTCCTGCTAAAATTTTCATTGAAGGGCTTAAGCCAAATGGCAAACAATAAAAACAATATCTTCCTCGGGGTTTATAAAATTACACAGACTTGATGAAAACTCATCTAATTTCATCTGCCAATAAATATCTTTCTATCCAGAATGGTAGCAATTTTCATGCCTGACAGATGGCCTAACTTTTCTTCAGGCTTTGTGATGTTATATAAAGCTGTCTTCCTTAATCTTAAAATAGATCCAAACATTTACTTAGCTTCCCATTTTTATTTCCTATAATAATTAGACTGCTCACCCAGTTTGTGAGTTCTATAACTAGAAATACATTTTCAGTTTATTCCAAAGTATCCTTTAACCTATCAAGCATTATAAACATCATCTTTTAATACTCATGAATGAAAAATAATTATTGCTGGATCAATAATCTATATGTATTTAGTGCAGTCTTTCAAATTCACTAAGATCAACATCTGAATTTAAATTGAATAATCATTCTTGCATTATAGGCTAAGCTGTAAGTACCATTTTAATCAGATGAACCAAATCAAAAGCTTCACATGCTGCTCTAGCCAAGATACACAGTACATTTTATCAAACCACAAAAGAAATTAAATTGTCAAAGAAAAAAATGAAAAAGACTGAATGAGGAACGAACAGACAAAGAAAGCCATGGCTGGATGGAGTCGATGTCTTCAAAAAAAAAAAAAAAGGTGAAAATTATAAAGAAAAAATACAATGCATCAAATGTTATAAGGAGACTGCAAAGCTGGTTTTCAATAATGAAGAATAATGATTTATGTTTCTGTAAACTAGTTTTACAGTGATATCTAAAAGTTTATGAACCTTCTTGAATTTTCAGTATTTCTGAATAAATATGATCTAAAATGTGATCCACACAGGCCCTAAAACTAGATAAAGGAAACCCAATTAAACAAATGAGTAAAAAACATTACAGTAAGACCTCACCTATCGCTGGTGTTACGTTCCAGACCCGGCCGCGATAGGTGAAATCCGCGATGTGGAATTTATCGACTGATAGTACTTATTTAAGTATTTATATTGTAATTGTTTGGTAAGTTTTCATTGTTTTAAGTGTTTATAAACCCTTCCCACACTCTTACAAAATACATATCACAGTAGTACATATATAATATAACTTAAAACTAATAAAAATAATAAAAAACAATAAAGCAACAACATTCTCTTTCTCTCTCATACGTATACGTAATCTCTCGCTCTCTCATATATCCTAAGAAATATTTCTTGAAAACCCGCAATGAAGTGAAGCCGTGGTAGATGAAGCGCGATATAGCGAGGGACTACTGTATACCAATTCATTTATTTGAGGGAAACGATACATAGTTACATATTTGTGCATGGCAAAAGTATATGAAAGTCTACAATAATCAGTTCACTTAAAGATGAAATTGGAGTCATCATGTTTTAATCAATGGGATGCTAATCAAGTATGAGTATGAGTAACCCTGCCTTATTATTAAATACGTTAGCATGTTTTTAAGCACCATTATAGTTATATTTCTTCCCCCCTCTTTTTATCTCCTTCCTGACTTTTCTTTTGTTCCACTGTGAAAAATGTTTTTTCCCAAAAGGAAATAACATCATAGCCATGTACATACAGTATGTAAGATATATCTATTATATAAAGCCATAATATTGTTTTCCTCCCTGAAGCTTTGCATTAAACATTACTGCCTAAAGTCTGTGTCTGAGCTATTTCTTATATGCCAAAGTTACACTCTGGGGCAGTGTTTTCTTGCTTGGTAACTCGTGAAATGTTTTCAGTGACAAAACACTTTTCTCCGCTCTTGTATCAGGTTGAAACTTTATTTGAAACTCTCTTAAGGTTATAGAATTGATATATCTTACATATATGTTGTCATCAGATTTAAATGAAATAAAATGTCCTAACCTGAAAATAAGCCTGACGAACATAAGGTGAGGCACCCATGTGACAAGACTCAATTTTACAACTGCTTTTTTCCCCTCTAAGCTTGTAAAGGGAATGCTGTGATTGTTAGATGAATCAATGCATTTCCATGGGCAGCAAAAAATGTCATAAATCACAGGCACATGAATGCAAAATGATACAATTGGCTACAAGGGGTGGGTCCAACTTACTTCGTTGGTGGTTTGCTCCCTCATGTGCGGCATGGTGCAATTCGTGGGTACAACTTGCGAGCATGCTTTGTGCATGCATATGCACAGTAATGAAAAATCCATTTTTTAAAAAAACCCAAAAAAATAGATGCAGAGTGCTGGAACATGAGGCTGGGGAACACTAGACTAGTTTTATGAAAAGAAGGACTAGGGGAGACATGCTAACAATATCTCAGAAATTGCCACTAAGAAGAGGGGATCAAGCTATTCTCTAAAGCACCTGAAGTCAGGACAATAAGCATTGGATGAAAACTAATCAAGGAGTGAAGCAACCTAAAACTAAGAAAAAATTTCCTGACAGTTAGAACGATTAATCAGTGGAAAAACTTTCCTCCAGAAGTTGTGAACGCTCCAAAACTGGAAGTTTCTAAGAAGAGATTGGATAACCATTTGTCTGAAATGGAATGCTTTCCTAACTGAGCAGGGGGTTGGACTAGAAGACATTGAAGGTCCCTTCCAACACTGTTATTCTGTTATTCTATTACTGCTGCAGTATTAACATGACTTACAATTCACATTATGCTGTTCTCTCTTACTTCTATACTATGACCATCAATATTACAATTACGGTACCTGTGTCCTTAATTACTATTATTTGTATACTATTACTATTTTATATCAATGTTTGCTGTTTGCAAAGCCTGTTGGGTCTTACCTCTCTCTTTCTTTCTCTGGGATTTCTACTTTTTCTTTTCCATTATGGCCAATATTAAAGCTCTTGCACATTGTGCTTGGTCTCTGTATTTTGTTAAAAAGAAATTTCTATATTTTTCTCTTGACATTTGTTTCTTTGCTTGTTTGCTTGCTTATGCTACTAAATATCTTGGCTGGAGTGCTCCCAAAACACATATAATGCCTTCTCTTCTCCCACATCTGTATCAAGTGTGCTTCATAAGCAACTCTGCCATGTAGGAGAGGGAAGGAGGTTCAAATAGGTGGGAAGGAAAGTAGCCTAACTGCAATTTTCTTAAGTAGCTTACACTTTGGAATTCCATCTAACATTCAAAAAACATTACAGAACCTGTTTGAGATTCGTTTTCAGTGATGTATATTGTATGTGTCTCTTTGGTGTGAAGCTGAGTTCTTATTTCTTTGGCTTTTTAGCAGTGGTGAAATCCAATTTTTAAATTACCGGTTCTGTGGGTGTAGCTTGGTGGACGTGGCTTGGTATGGCTTTGTGGGTGTGGCTTTGGTGGGTGTGGCAGGGGAAGGATACTACAAAATCTCCATTCCCACCACACTCCAGGGGAAGGATACTGCAAAATCCTCATTCGCTTCCCAGTCCTGGAGGAAGGATATTGCAAAATCTCTATTCTCATCCAACTCCAAGGAAAGCATACTGTAAAATCTCCATTCCCTCCCCACTCCTCGGGGAAGCATAATGCAAAAATCTCCATTCCTACCCCACTCTGGGGCCAGCCAGAGGTAGTATTTGTTGGTTCTCTGAACTACTCAAAATTTCTGCTACTGTTTCTCCAGAACCTGATGGATTTCATCTCTGCTTTTCAGTCTATATCAATTGCTCATCTCAGAATAAGAGGAGACATATTTAAAACTTTTTCATTCATTCTTTTCTCATTTGAGTGAAATACAAACTTCTCCCTTACCAGATCATTGAGTTGTAAAACTAAATCCAGGGATATTAGCTTTCAAATGAAATTCTGTAACAAGCTATTCAGTAACATGTCCATGAATATTCCAAGTGTCTGCATCCAATTCCCAAGGGGGATAACTCCCAATCTTATCTCAATATTCCTATGAACTGAGCAGTGCGTGTTGTTCTTATGTGCCCACTATAGAAAAAAAAAGATCAGCTGTTCATACCACGCAATGTTCATTGCTTAGAGATACTCAAATTCAAAGTTGCATCCTAATTTTCCAAAGCTAAATATTATCAAAGGTTGGAGGACACAGACAGACAATCACTAGTAAAATGAAGTATAATTTGCAAGAAATCAAGATGGTAAATTATTCTCTCACATTTGCTAAGTGATAGTTATTTATAGCTTTCTTCTTCCACATGAGAGAAAAGTCAAAAAAGTTCTCACACAGTCAAGCAAAGTTAGAAGCTGTAGTATTCATAGGCATAATGATAGCTTGGAAGAGCACACTTATTCTTACTTAGTGCTTGTACGCAGCTAAAAATACTTTTCCTTATACCCTTCTAGCAAGCAAGCAAGCAAGCAAAATGTTCAACCTTATCTTCTATCATAAAATTTGTTGTTGTTTTAGTCACAAAGTTGTGTCCAACCTTGTGACCCCATGGACAACATTTCTCCAAGCCTTCCTGTTCTCTACCATCTCCGGAGTCTATTTATGTCCAGTCAACAAAGCAGTGGAAGTGATATGCCGGTGATGTGCCGGTGCCTGGAGGCTGTTGGGGCCTGGATGGGTGTCAACAAGCTCAAACTCAACCCAGACAAGACAGAGTGGCTGTGGGTCTTGCCTCCCAAGGACAATTCCATCTGTCCGTCCATTAGCCTGGGGGGGGAACTACTGACCCCCTCAGAAAGGGTTCGCAACTTGGGTGTCCTCCTCGATCCACAGCTGACATTGGAACATCATCTTTCGGCTGTGGCGAGGAGGGTGTTTGCCCAGGTTCGCCTGGTGCACCAGTTGCGGCCCTATTTGGACAGGGAGTCATTGCTCACAGTCATTCATGCCCTCATCACCTCGAGGTTCGATTACTGCAACACTCTCTACATGGGGCTACCTCTGAAAAGTGTTCGGAAACTTCAGATCGTGCAGAACGCAGCCGCAAGAGCCATTGTGGGGCTTCCAAAATTCGCCCACGTTTCTTCAACACTCTGTGGCTTGCATTGGCTGCCGATCAGTTTCCAGTCACAATTCAAAGTGTTGGTCATGACCTTTAAAGCCCTACATGGCATTGGACCAGATTAACTCCGGAACCGCCTGCTACCGCATGAATCCCAGCGATTGATAAGGTCCCACAGAGTTGGCCTTTTCCGGGTCCCGTTGATTAAACAATGTCGTTTGGCGGGCCACAGGGGAAGAGCCTTCTCTGTGGCAGCCCCAGCCCTCTGGAACCAACTCCCCCCGGAGATTAGAACTGCCCCCACCCTCCCTGTCTTTCGTAAACTACTCAAGACTCATTTATACCGCCAGGCATCGGGGAGTTGAGATAGCTCTTCCCCCTAAGCCATTACAAGTCATGCATGGTATGTTTGTGTGTATGTTTGGTTTTATAATAGGGGTTTTTAGTTGTTTTTTATTATTGGATTATACATGTTGTGTTTATTATTATTGTTAGCCGCCCCGAGTCTGTGGAGAGGGGCAGCATACAAATCCAATAAATTATTATTATTATTATTATTATTATTATTATTATTATTATTATTATTATTATTATTATTTAATCTCATGCCGACTGCTTCAGTGATTCCATCAGGCTACCATGTTCTCTATTGTCCCATTCTTCTTTTTCCCTCAATATTTCCCAGCATTAGGCTCTTCTTCAGTAAGTCCTTCCTTCTCATTAGGTGGCCAAAGTATTTGAGTTTCATTTTCAGGATCTGGCCTTCTAAAGAGCAGTCAAGAGACTTAAGGGAGTATTGTTGTGAAATTAGAATATTAATGATCATCTATCCAGGTTCTAGACAGTCCATTGAATTGCTGATCTTTTCTAAAAGTATAACCTACCATTGTACAGCAGCTTCTTATTCTACTGCTATTTGTCTTTTATTTTTATTTAACATATTTTCACATTATTGACTTTATTTTATTAATGTGATCTTATTAACATTCTTTTTACTGGAATAAATAGCCTTCCCGTATATTATTCACCTTTTAAACCTTCTCTTAGTATCAGAATTGTCTTCTAAATTTGTTCTCTAAATAAATGTTAACTTATTCACATTCCTATTGAATTGTGAAAGGACAGCTTTTACATGTCAGTGTTGACAGTGCTAGGCTAAACATATCAATGGTGCTGATTCCTTATATGTCATATTCCAAAAATGTATCTTTTTTTAGTTAGGAAGTCTATTTGGCTGTTAGCTTCTCAATTTACAACTTCAAAGTTGCATTCACACATTTTCATATGTCTTTAAATTTTATATATTCATCACTATTACCTGAATAGTGATTGTATTGTACCTGTATACTTTGGGATTATGCTAGATGATCTAAGATTTTTGATTCAATATACTGTAGATTTTTTTTTACATGCATCACCAATGTTATTAAACTTGATTTTTGGAGAATATGCATTAATGGGAGAATTAACTACATACCTTTATAACAAATATTAACCAATTTTAACAAGAATATTTTCAATACAGGTTATATATTATGCACTATATGTAGAATATGATTTTTAAGAGGAAAAAGAATTAAGAAGTGAAATAGGAACTACTGTACATAATTTTTTTAATGTTTATAAATATTGTATACCTGTCAAAGCAAAACAAAGTGATGCTATAAAATAAATATTTTGGTTTTAGTGTATATTCCTTTTTTATATTTTTAAATAACAGATTGTAGAGATTTGGCACTCAGCTCAGATTCAAATCTTCTTATATAATTAAAATAAATCAAAGTTCATTGAACTCATTTTAAATTTAACTTCTAGCCAACAGAATACTGAGCAGTAGATATACAATTTTGATAAACTCTTTGTCCATTTAGTGACATTATCTTTCTGCATTACAGTGAACCCTCGAGTTTCGCGTCCTCAAGGATCGCGAAAGGGCTATTTCGCGAGTTTTCAACCCGGAAGTAAACTCCACCATCTACGCATGCGTGCCCTTCCACGCATGCGTAGATGGTGGAGTTTCCCCGCCGGGCAGAGGCTTCCCTGGGTCTTCCCCCTCTTGCCCCCGTAAGACCCCAGCGGCGGCGCGAGCAACGGCGTGGGCGGGCGGGCGGCACGCGCGGGGACACCCCAGCTCGGCTCCCCAGCTGGGAAGCGGCCCCAGCAACAGCGTGGGCGGGCGGGCGGTGCCCGCGCGCTTGGGGACATCGCAGCTCGCTCCCCAGCTGGGGAGCCGAGCTAGGGAGTCCGGACCGCGCGCGCGTTGCTGGGGAAAGCGCGCGCGCTTGGGGAATCCCTAGCTCGGCTCCCCAGCTGGGGAGCGGAGCTAGGGATTCCCCAAGCGCGCGCGCTTTCCCCAGCAACGCGCGCGCGGTCCGGACTCCCTAGCTCGGCTCCCCAGCTGGGGAGCGGAGCTAGGGATTCCCCAAGCGCGCGCGCTTTCCCCAGCAACGCGCGGGCGGTCGGGACTCCCTAGCTCGGCTCCCCAGCTGGGAAGCGGCCCCAGCAACAGCGTGAGCAATGGGGTGGGCGGGCGCGAGCAACGGGGTGGGCGGGCGAAGGGCGGGCGGCAGTGGAAGCAAAAACACCATCTGCGCAAGCGCAGATGGTGTTTTTACTTCCGCACCGCTACTTCGCTAAAAATCGATCATCGCGTGGGGTCCTGGAACGGAACCCTCGCGATGATCGTGGGTTCACTGTAGTTAGAAAAGAGAGAGGTAAAAGTGAAGGTAGTAAATAGTATATGCATGATAGTAGATAGAAAAATCTGTCCATATGAATTAGCGTCCTCTGACATGCTTGTTTATTCCCCAATTCTATATTCTCCACATTTATTCTAAGCAAACAAATTAATGCTAAAAAAATAATGCTATTACAAAAAATAAAATAAAAAATTTGAGGTATGTTCAGATCAGGGATAGGTTTTAAGTTACCTCACTGCCAGTTTGCTTCCTCCCATGCTGCATGGCTGCGCTACATAGGCATATGTGCACGCATGTGCAGTTTGTTTGTTTGTTTGTTTGTTTGTTTGTTTGTTTGTTTACTTACTTACTTACTTACTTACTTACTTGCTTGCTTACTTACTTACTTACTTATTTATTGGATTTGTATGCCGCCCCTCCGCAGTGCCAAAATATCTTTATAAATTCCAAAAAAAGAAGTCAAAAACAAGATGGTGATGCATACACAGTGCTAGAAACTCGGGTTCTGTATATGTGTAAAAAAAAAAATCAAAATAAATTTCAAAAGAAAATATGACAGTATCTACGGACCAGCACCAACAGAACTGGTTCCATGATGTCAGTGTGACACCACCAGTGACAAACCGGTCCAAACTGGGACGAACCAACCTGTAGAGGTGCGTATAAAAATAAGAAAAATGTTGGGGGAAATCACCGATGCTTCTTCCATTTGAAAAACACAGCTGTAATTTGCCTTGAATTGCAGAGTTTATCCTGAAGCACACTCAATGCATTCAGTTTTTCAGTAAGAATATTTAAAGTTACTGGGCTAAAAAGATACAAAATATAGGCCCCTACCTCTTGTTCTTCTATTTCACTTTATCGACGTCTACCCTGTGTTCTGTCTGGGTTCCCCCAGACCTCAACACCAACTGGAAAAAACAGCCAGACACGCTGGTAAAAGCAAAAGTACTTTATAGCTTGAAAAATAAACACAGAGAAAAACCTGTTCTTCCCAACAGGCAGGCTAGGAGACTTTACAGCAGAGTCCTGATGTCCAGACAATACAGCAAACTTCTTGCTGGCACACCCACCACTGTAGAGCATAAGACCCCCACCTTTTCCCCCCAAGGTTTCAGTATTCAAAGTCACAAACCAGAATTCCAAGACGCCAAAGATCACAGCCAGGTCCCAAGACTCCCAAAGATAATACTCCACAAGCTAGGAAGGGTGGGTCTGCCTTTTAGCCTTTCCAGAGAGCACCACACCCAAACCCAGCTGTTGCCTCTTTAGTGCTGAAAGTACCTAGCCAATTGCTCCCTTCTTTGTGTTGCTCTTCTCTGTCGCAGATCGATTATTGCTTGTGCATTTTCCTCTAAGGAATCCAGGCTGCTTGCTGGGGAGATCTCCCTCTCGGGGGCCTCTGGCTGTTCCCCCTCTTCCTCAGCCTGGGATTCCTCCTCCTCGTCTGCCTGCACCTCCTGTTCCTCATCCTCCCCCTCTGAGCAGGAAACCGACAGAAGATCAGCCGTTCCCTGAGGGGCCTCGGACGGAATCACAACACCCTGCAATTGCAGGCTTGAGGCAACACACAAAATAAGAGTAACTCCTTGCCCCCAAATTATGAAAACAGTGTTTTGTGGTATACCATAGTACTATAGCTATATATTATCAATTGCCTAGCTGTGCAGAATCCTATGCATCCATGGTAGTACGTAAGTCAGGGAACAAGGCATCATTGCTCTGAAAAAGGTAGAAGCTAGTACAAAATGGCCCAGCCCTGGGCACAGCTTTCATTCCAAGTTTCAATCTGATATACTACCTAAACATGTGCCCATATTTCTTTACCTAGGACAATACTCGTGTGTGATGCATTGTTAATCCTTGTGAAAGAGTGTGCTTCTAAAAGAGTATGCTGCTAAAATTGGTGAATGCTACGGCTTTAAAATTTCTCAACTTGGGGCAAAATTTATGATCTCAATGCATAAGAAAAGATATAAAAGAATCACTGAATAGAATGGAGTGGAGTGGGGTGGAATGGAATGGAATGGAATAGAATAGAATAGAATAGAATAGAATTTTTAATTGGCCAAATATGATTGGACATATGATCAGTGCATATGCTCTCAGTGTACATTTTCTTTGAGCATATCAATAAAATAGAATAGAATGAGGAGAGACAGAGAAAGAGAGACAGATAACTAGATGGATTTGGGGTATTTTAAGAGTCACATATCAAGTTTAGAAAACATAATTTGGACTGCTTCTAGACATCTAACAAAAGAAACATCTACTGTATTACAATTAGTTAAATGAAGTTCATACAAAGAAAACAATTGGAACTGTTATAATTTAATGAAAAGCATCTGATACTAAGAAAGAGAAACATTATGACAAATTAATTGCATTGAGAACCTGTATACTCAGGGCCGCCGATAGACAGGTACTACAGGGAGCGCGCTACCGGGCCCCGGGCAAATTGGGGCCCGCAGTCAGCGGCTCCTTGCACTGAGCTCCCGCTCGCAGCTGTCCCCTGGCTCCTGCTCGATGCCACGGTTTTCGGCGCTGTCCTGCTGGGCCCCAAAGACGGAAGGCAGGAAGAAGGAGAGCTCCATTCTTCTCGCCTTTTTCCCGCCTTCCGTCTTTGGGGCACAGCAGGACAGCGCCGAAAACCGCAGCATCGAGCAGAAGCCGGGGGACAGCTGCGAACGGGAGCCCCAGGAGGGAAGTACCGGCAGCGCCCCGCCCAGCTGAAGCTTCACTGGCGTCGGCGGCAAATGTCCTTTGTGGCCCGGTGGGAGGGGGGGCTGCAGTGGCCGCAGGCAGTCGCAGGGAGATGGCGGCGGCGAGAGGGAGCTCCAGCTGGGCTGGGGGTTCGGGGGGGCCATGAACGCCGCCCGGAGCCAATGGCTTCTTTTGGGTTTACTTGAATTCCTGCTGCTGGTAAGCGCGCGCGGGTGGCCGGGTGGGAAGGGCGAGGCGCGAGGGGGAGGCAAGTGGAGAAGCGGAGAGAGAGAGAAGTGGACCAAAAGAAAGAAAAGGGAAAGAGAGGGAGGGAAAGAGAAATGGAGAGGAAGGAAGGAGGGAGGGAGGGAGAGAAGGAAGGAAGGAAGGGAGAGAAAGGAGGGTAGAAAGAGAGGGAGAGAGAGAGGAGAGAGAAAGGAAGAGGAGAGATAGAAAGGAAGAGAGAGAAAGAAAGAGGGATAGAAAGAGAGAGAGAGTGAGAGATGCTCAGTGAGCCTTTCTTTGAAGTTGCCTTTCTTTCTTTCTTTCTTTCTTTCTTTCTTTCTTTCTCTCTTTCTCTCTTTCTCTTGCTCTTTCATTATTTTTTCTTTCTCTTGCTTTCTTTCTTTCTCTTGCTTTCTCTCCTTCCTTCCCTCCTTCCATTTCTTTCATTCCCCCTCTCTATTTTTATTTCTCTTTCATTCTTTCTTTCTCTCTTTCTTGCTTTCTTTCTTGCTCTTTTTCTTTCTCCCTTTTACCTTCTCTTCCTCTATTTCTTCTTTTCTTTCTCCTTCCTACCTTCTTCCCTCCCTCCCTTCCTTCAGTCCTTCCTCTCTTACTCTCCCCTTTCATAAGTTTCCTTGCTTCCTTCCTCTGTTCCTGTCCCTTCCCCCTTTCTTTCTTTCTTTCTTTCTTTCTTTCCTTCCTTCCCTCCCTCCATTTCTTGCTTTCCTTCTCCTTCCTCCCTTGTTTCCTCCCTCATTCCCTTCTTTCACTCCTTCTTCTCTTACTCTCCCCTTTCACACCTTTCCTTGCTTTCTTTGCACCCTTCCTCTGTTCCTGTCCCTTCCCTCTTTCCTTCCTTCCTTCCCACCCTCCGTCCATTCATTCACCCATTCCTCTCTTGATCGCCCCTTTTACCATTCCTTCCTTCCTTCCAATGTGGGCCTGGGCCAGCAGAGTAGTTTGCTTTTGCACCCCGTCTCGAGCTCCCTTGGTGCCAACCCGGCCCTCCCCTCTTCAGAGAGAAGGGGGAGAAAGAGAGAGAGAGAAAGAAAGAGAAAGAGAGAGATAAAAAGAGAAAGATAGAGGGAGGGAGAGAAAGAGATAGAAAGAGACAAAGAGAGGGGGAGAGAAAGAGAGAGAGAAAGAGAGAAAGGGAGATAAAAGAGAAAAAAGAGAGAAAGAGAGATAAAAAGAGGAAGAGAAAGAGAGAGGGGGAGGGAGAGAAAGAGAAAGAAAGAGAGAAGGGGAGAGAGGGAGAGAAAGAGGTAGAGAAAGTGAAAGAGAGAGGGAGGGAGAGAAAGAGATAGAAAGAGAAAGAGAGAGGTTGGGAGAGAGAAAAAAGAGAAAGATATAAAGAGAAAGAGAGAGAAAGGGAGATAAAAAGAGAAAAAGAAAGAGAAAGGGAGATAAAAAGAGAAAAAGAAAGAAAAGTAGAGAGAGAAAGAGAGACAAAAAGAGAGGGAGAGAAAGAGAGAAAGAGAGAGAGAGAGATAGAAAAGCAGGTGGGGGGCCACACCTATTTTGCCAGCCCTCGGATGGGCCATAGGGATCCAGTGTATGTGGAGGGAGAGGTCCCCAGCTTCTGTTCTGCAGAGGGGAAGCCAAAGCCCCCGCATGGGTTATGCAGAGTGCCAGTGTTTGGGGCAAGGTGGGGGGTGGGGTCTTCCTTAACCCCCATTTCTTTGGTGGGGCTAAGAGGCCTGCCCAGCAGGGCTGATGTGTTGCGGAAGGTCTTGTCGAGGGAGACCAGTGGAGCCCCCCCCCCGCTCCCATCCCCAGGGAAGGGGGTTCTGGCATCACTGCCACTGGCTTTGGAAAGAAGCCCCCGGCCTCTTCAGGGGGTGGAGGGAGGGGTCCATAGCACAGGGCTGGACAATGGCTGACGACAGTTGACTGCAGCTTTCAGAATTCCTCAGCCAGGAATATGAAGAAGACAGTTTGAAAATTTAAAAGGGAAGGAAGGAAGGAAGGAGGGAGGGAGGGAGGGAGGAGGGAGGGAAAAGAAAAAGAAGAGAAAAAAGGAAAGAAATAAAAAGAAGAAAAAGGAAGGAAGGAAGGAAGGAAGGAAGGAAGGAAGGAAGGAAGGGGAAAAAAATCAAAAGAGAAAAAAGAAAGAAAAAGGGAAGGAAGGAAGGAAGGAAGAAGGGAGGGGGGCCCCAGACACTTAGGCTGTATGGGGCCCCAAAATTCCTGATGGCGGCCCTGTGTATACTGCACGAGTCAAAAAGAGGGCTATGAAAATATTTACTGATCCCTCGCATCCTGGACATACTGTTTCAACTTCTACCCTCAAAACATCACTACAGAGCACCGCACATCAAGACAACTAGACACAAGAACAGTTTTTTCCCAAACACCATCGCTCTGCTAAAAAAATAATTCCTCAACACTGTCAATCTATTTACTAAGTCTGCACTACTATTACTATTAGTTTTTACTCATCATTCCTATCACCCATCTCCTCCCACTTATGACTGTAACTTGTTGCTTGTATCCTAAAAATTTTAATTAAAATTGTTTCCTGATTGCTTATTTGACTCCTATGACAATTATTAAGTGTCCTACCTCATAATTTTGACAAAAGGTAGAAGCTATTTCCTACTAGCTTCTACCTTTCTCAGAGCAATTATGTTTTGTTCCCTGACTTACGTACTACCATGGGTGTATAGACTTCTGCACAGCTAAGCAATTGATAATATATAGCTATATTACTATGGTACACCACAAAACAGTTTCCATAATTTGGGGGCATGGAATTACTCTTATTTGGAGTGTTGCCTCAAGCCTGCAATTGTAGGGTAGAAGTTGATAAAGTAAAATAGAATAACAATTCCACTTCTATCTTTTTCTATCTTTTTAGCCCATTAACTTTAAATATTCTGCTGCATGAGTCCCAGCAACCAGTCAGATCCCACAGAGTCAACCTTATCCAGGTCCCATCCGCTAGACAATATCGCCTGGTGGGACCTAGAGGAAGAGCCTTCTCTGTGGGGGCCCTGGCCATCTGGAACCAGCTCCCCCCAGAGATTCATACTGCCCCCTCCCCACCTTCTGCAAGAGTCTTTGTCACCTGTGCCAATAGGCCTGGGGCCATAGGACATTAGCCCCTGGCTGATTAATGGAATGTATGTCTGAGTGCCTGAATGAGAGTGATTGGTTTTTAAGGATTTGGGGTGTTAGATTAGTTAGATTAATTTTAAATTTGGATTTAGGATTTTTTTTTCTATTGTTCTTTTATATGTTGTAAGCCACCCTGAGTCTTTGGAGAGGGGCAGTATTTAAGTCCAAATAATAAGCAAACAAACAAACAAGAAATAAAAAATAAAATAAAATAAAATAAAATAAAATAAAATAAAATAATAAAATAAAATAAAATAAAATAAAATAAAATAAAATAAAATAAAATAAAATAAAATAAAATAAAATAAAATAAAATAAAATAAAATAAAATAAAATAAAATAAAATAAAATAAAATAAAATAAAATAAAATAAAATAAAATAAAATAAAATAAAATAAAATAAAATATATATTTTCTTTTAGGTACACTGAGAGCATATGCACCGAAGACAAATTCCTTGTGTGCCCAATCTCACTTGCCCAATAAAGAATTCTATTCTATTCTATTAACAGGAAAATAAAAAACCTATATCCAGCTGAAATAGAGTATATATTATGACTTCTGGTGGAAGCATGGCATTAAACATGGGGAGAAAAAAAAAACAATGTTCATAGCCAAGACTGAGTCACCAGTGAGTAGACTGGTTCTTATAATCCTCTCCAGACGAGAGAATGAGAAATCACCCACATATATCCCATATGGCTTTGAAAATGAATTTATCTTCATTTCTGAACAAAATTAATTATAATTATAACTTTTAAGAACTTGAAGAGCTTAAAATAAATGACAAAAATCTAAACATTTTGAGCCAAGAAATGAATCAAATTCAGCATATATAAAGGTTCCAGACAAATCTGGAAGATTGGAATTTTTACTTTACAATTTTGGAACTAACAATATTTTAAAAAACAGTTTTCATCGGAACCAAATTTCCTGTGTTAAGTCATAATTTACATTAGAGACATTATAACTTAAATTGGATGCTAGAAGACACTAATGATTACCGGGGGTGGGAGGGGGAGGGACACACCTGCTTTTGGTTTTGATTAAGACAGGAGTTACAAAATGACCCAGACTATGACTATAACATTTGAAATATTAAAAGAGATGTTCAAATAACGGGGCCAGAATTTAGTACTACAATAAAACGAGTAACAACATCTACTTCTATGGACAGATTGTGTCTAAAGTTTGCCAATGAAGAATTGAAAGATGTGAAACAAATCTTGCTTCAAGAAGAAATAGTAGAATCAGAGATATTGCAGGGGGAAAGGGTATGCCTCGATTGCAGATGATATACAAATAATAAACCAGGAAAATAATCTGTTGTTTAAGATACATCATTTATGGGTGAGCCATTCAGAATCTGTAAAGCAAGAAACATATCATACAAATAAAGAAATGCATAGTTGGAATCTGTGCTGCAAGCAGACATCCCAAATTTTTAAATATTTGCAAAGAGCTTGCGTTGTTTTAAAATTGTTTTGCAATACTTTATTTTTAAGACTTCAGCAAATGAAATTCAAACATGTTAATTGATAAATTCCTTGACATGATCAAAAATTCTATTGAAAGAATTTGGGATTAAAAATCATGTGTCCCATCACAAATAAAACCACAAATATATCTAAAAAAAAGCAAGGCTGTTGTGCAGAATTGAACATTACTTCTTACTTAGCAGCCTTTCCTTTTTAAGAAAACTTGCCTCCCATAACCTTCACAAACTAAAGACATTCCAGAAGGAAAGAATGCCTGTCAGCTCACAGTTTGTGCTCGCTTTACAAAGTGTCCCCTTATGCTATAGATCATCTTGTCAATTTAAACAGCCATAAAATGTTAGCATTTTAGAAGAAATGACCTTTCAAGTACCGCAATGTAATTAGCAATGCACTCTGGAGTGACAGTGTCCTCTGCAAAACAGGTGAACTGCCAGCTGAAACTTTTGATAGTATTGTGAAAGGAAAAGGACAGCTTGAAGCAACACTATATTGTTCTTGTTGACGGACAGTTCATTCCCTAAGCTTTTAGGAATAAAAAATTAAATTATTATTTTTTTGTGTTCTGTCTTTGGATACAATTGGCCTCCAGAGACCAGCATTCACACTCATAGATTACAGGCTTCCAAAAATGTACTTATGGAAAGTTATTGTCTACTGCAGTTAAGAACTATTGTAAGAGAGCCGCAGGAAGATAACTGGCAGTCTTAAATTATACAATGAAATCCCAAAGCTCTTAAATTTGAAGCTAGAGGGAGAAATAACACTGAGGCTAAAAAGGTAATGAGCACTTAATTCATAACATAATGATGTTCCTTTTATTTATTTTTTGACAATAGGTTTCTACCTCTTTTTGGCTTTTTCTCAAAAGTTCTAAATCTCTGATCACTCTTTTGCACCTTTCCTTTCTTCTTAAAACCCACCTCTGCCCCTTGAAACATCTCCCCCTTGCCCATGTTGTTTTGGTGTTTGATTGATTGTGTGCTTGGTTTTTTTTATATACAGTATTGGGGTTGCTTTTATGAATTTTTTAACCTAAAACTGTAATTAGATTGGTAAATATTAGATTTGTCACTATGTACTGTTTTTGCCATTGTTGTGAGCCGCCCCGAGTCTGCGGAGAGGGGCGGCATATAAATCCAATAAATCTAATCTAATCTAATCTTTCTCACTGGCAGTTAGTTTATGCTTCCTTCATGATATTTCATTAGAACTTGTAAAACAGCAGTGGGGTGGAAACCTATTGGACACAAATAAAAAGTGGATGCAGAAAGTTTGAAACATTAACATTCAAATGAAACCATAACTTATGACTTAAGGATGGTCAGTTAGAAAGGTTATATGTGGTGACTGCAGCAAGGCTACTTACAAAATACAAAATAATGCAGAAACATTTATAATGGAAAAATAGATGCCAATGATTGCAAAGCTTGCAGAAATGGCTAGATTGACTTTTTTTCCTTAAGGAAGGAACAACAATTGACTAAAAACTATTTGTTTAACAACCATTTAAAATAACCACAGCACTCAAAAAAGTGGCTTACAACCAGCCCTAGCAATTATGATTTTAACCACATCGCATATGCACAAAGTAAATCCAGTAAACTACAGATTAATCTGTACCACAAAACACAAGCAAAACTAAATAAAGCTTTACCTTCAAATTCAAACTCCTGGATTTTTATTCAAAGAAATGCAAATGTATTCTTAATGTTGTTTAGCAAACTCTAAACAGATTTCACATGGCTAGGGAAGGAAATTAAAATAATTGATTCCCCAGGGACTTAATTTAATTTTACCTGACACAAATTTAATACACATTTTAACCATCTCACAGATCCTTCTATATGATAAATTTTTAAATATGCACTGTATAAATAAGAAAGCAAGATTGCTGAGGTAGTAACTTCATGAATTAAACTTATGAATAAAATATCTGATCAGACAAACATTCATCAACAAAGAGGGGTAAAACAAATTTCAGAAAGTGAGAAGTAGTAGAAAAGGTAACCCCTCTTTTCCCCTCAGAACATCCTTTATTGATGAATTAGTTTCTTCAAAACAAGATTGGTTATTTATTTTTCTACCCAAATCAAAGCCAGAAGAATCTATCCATGTATCTCCTCATGATGGAAGAAGCAGTGGATGACTAAGTTCTATTTATAAAAATGAAAATGCTGCAGTCTGGCCAACAGAAGTCCAACCTAGTTTATATCTGCCTTAAGCATCGAGTATCAATAATACAATGGACTACAGGTAGTCATCAACTTACAACAGTTCATTTAGTAACCATTCAAAGTTACAACCGCACTGAAAAAAGTGACTTAGGACCATTTTCACAGTTACAACCTTTGCAGCATCCCCATGGTCATGTGGTCAAAATACAGTTGCTCAGAGCCTTGCTGGTCATGTGATTCCTCTCTTGTGCAAAGTCAATGGGAAGCCAAATTCATTTAACAACCAGGTTACTTACGGATCAACTGCCGTGATTCACTTAACAACTGAGGCAAGAAAGGTTGCAAAATGGGGCAAAATTCACTTAACAAATGTCTCACTTAACAACCGAAATTTTGGGCTCAATTGTGGGCACAATGCCCTGAAAAAGTCTGCATAAAAGACAAGCAAGCCTGCATGTTCATTGATCATTCCATGATAGCTGTACCCAGAATGATACCTGCTTGATTCCTAGAGTCCAAAAATAATTTCAATGCAGAAATACACAGAGTGTATAGAAAGGCTAGCTGAGTTATTTACTAGAGGAATATTTAAAAATAAACCTATCTATCTGGAAAAAGAAATAAATGTGAAATATAAAAGGACTTCATGCTATTCAGTTGCTAGGTGAATGTTCTATAAAATATATGTCTAGAATAAAATATATATTTCATGGTTAAGAAAGCACAAATCAACAATGAAACTGTCATCACTAATAAATGGAACTAGTTGAATGCATCAAATTTTTACTTATCAGGAACATGATACAATGTGCAGTAAAATGTCCTAGTTCAATCCTTGCTGCCATCAGTTAAAAGGTTATCAGATAACAAAGATTAGGAAAGGCATCTGTGCTATCATTGAGTGAGTGTAATGATCTCACCCAAGACAATCTTGTTTCACGTTTTTATTTAAGAAACCTGTAAGAGTCACTTTCTGATTCTTGATACTTCGAATTCAACTGGAAGAAAATGTTGCGATCAATGATGGTAGCTGAATATTTTGATAGAAGCAGGCATATTTCCATAAACAACTAAGAAGCAATGGGATTTGTTTGAAACTTGCCTTTCTAATGGGTGCCCCATCCATATCAATGTATTTCAACAAAATGTCAAAATATTTATATTTGACATACCATGGCATTTTGAAATACCAGTTTCAAAATGCGAGCAGAATAGTACATTCATAAGGAGGCACTTTTACATTGATTATATACCAATGTCATAATTGTCACGGAGAGGGGCGGCATACAAATCCAATTAATAAAATAAATAAATAAATAAATTATTTGACTTTGACTTTGTGTTTTGCCTGCTGTCAGTAAATGGTACTTCACTCAACAAACCATGATAAATTAAACCATGATTCAATGCAATATGAGAATCTGATCACATTTTAGATATTCTTTTCTCCCAGACCTTTGTAAATACAGTAGTACCTCATGATACGAACCCCTCGTCATACAAACTTTTCAAGATACGAACCCGGGGTTCGGAAAATTTTTGTCTCTTCTTACGAACTTTTTTCGCCTTTCGAACCCACCGCCCGAACGCCAAACCCGGAAGTTTGGGTTCGGCGTCCGGGTTCGTAAGGCCGCCGAGAAGCGCCGCCGCCCGGTTGTCGCCTTTTGAAACAGCCAGAGGGCTTCTCGGCGTTCCCCCAAATGCCGAACTTGAACTTTTGCCGAACTTCCAGGTTCAGCTTCGGGAGGCCACCAAGAAGCCCTGCCGCCCGGCTGTCACCTTTTGAAAGAGCCAGGGGGCTTCTTAGCGTTCCCCCAAATGCCAAAAGTTTGGGAGGCCGCCGAGAAGCCCCGCGGCCCGGCTGTCACCTTGCCAGAAAAGCCATGGAGCTGTTGGCCAGTCAGGAGGTTCAAACGGAGGTGGGGAATCCCAATAGGGAATTCCATGGGTGGAGCTTTGATGTCATGAAGATGTCCTTCCTGGCCGGCTGAAACGTGGACTCCAG
Source organism: Erythrolamprus reginae (assembly GCF_031021105.1). NCBI lineage: Eukaryota > Metazoa > Chordata > Lepidosauria > Squamata > Dipsadidae > Erythrolamprus > Erythrolamprus reginae. Next base: position 109,500,324 of record NC_091950.1, on the reverse strand, counting down.
AAAGGATGTATCCGTGACGTCAAAGCTCCACCTATGCAATACCCTATTGGGATTCCCCACCTCCGTTTGAGCCGACCGACCGACCGACAGCTCCGCGGCTCTTCTTGCAAAGTGACAGCCGGGCAGTGGGGCTTCTCGGTGTTCTCCCGAACCCGAACGCTGAACCCGAACTTTTGCTGAACTTCCAGATTCAGTGTTCGGGAGAACGCTGAGAAGCCCCCCGGCTGTTTCAAAAGGTGACAACCGGGCCACGGGGCTTCTCGACGGCCTCCCGAACCCAAATGCCAAACCCAAACTTCCAGGTTCAGCATTTGGGGGAATGCTGAGAAGTGCCCAGCTGTTTCAAAAGGTGACAGCCGGGCAGCAGCGCCCAGCAGAGCGCCATTTTGGGGATTATTTTTTTTTTGCTTGCATGCATTAATTTATTTTACATTGTTTCCTATGGGAAAAATTGCTTCTACTTACAAACTTTGTTTCATCTTACAAACTTTTCGCCTTACGAACCTCCTCCCAGAACCAATTAAGTTCGTAAGACGAGGTATTACTGTAGTTCTTTTTCTAGAACAACCACCTGACATTAAAAGAAGTAAGGCAACCAACCTAATGTAGCCACACTTATATGATTGCATATACCACGCTGACATCAATAACATTTAAGCTATGTATGTATTTAAGGGATGTACAGTGGTACCTCTATCTAAGAGCACTTCTACTTAAGAACTTTTCTAAATAAGAACCGGGTATTCAAGATATTTTTTGCCTCTTCTTAAGAACCATTTTCTACTTAAGAACCCGAACCCGGAAAAATTTCCCAGGAAATTTGAGAGTGGCACAAAGGCCTGGCCAGTTTCTTGCCATTCCCCTGGGTTTCTTTCTCTGGCACAGTGTATGGGAGGCAGCCTGGCGCTGGGTGTATGGGAGGCGTATGCTCCTCCTTGCCGCCTCAGAGTCCCTCTTTGTTTTTAAGGCTTAAAATTTCGGATTTTTTTGATTCATCTCACCTCACTTTCTTCCTTCGGCAGCGACTGTCCTCCTCCTCTTCTTCCTCCTCCTACTCCCACCCAAATTCCGAGCTTTTATTTCTTTCCTAATGGGCTTGCATACATTATTTGCTTTTACATTGATTCCTATGGGAAAAATTGCTAATACTTACAAATTTTTCTACTTAAGAACCTGGTCACAGAATGAATTAAGTTCTTAAGTAGAAGTACTATTGTAAAAGCAAAATAATTAATGATAACATGTACCAAAAGAGAATCAATACTGCTGTACACTTTCTGTGATAGTATCTATAATATAGAAATATTATTATCACACTGTATATTTCATTATTTATTTATTTGTTTGTTTGTTTGTTTATTCAATTTTTATGCCGCCCTTCTCCTTAGACTAAGGGCAGCTTACAACATGTTAGCAATAGCACTTTTTTAACAGAGCCAGCCTATTTCCCCCACAATCCAGGTCCTCATTTTACCCATCTCGGAAGGATGGAAGGCTGAGTCAACCTTGAGCCGGTGATGAGATTTGAACCGCTGACCTTCAGATCTACAAGTCAGCTTCAGTGGCCTGCAGTACAGCACTCTACCTGCTGCGCCACCCCGGCTCATTAGTTATGCATCTGAAAAAAATTAATGCCTTCATATCAAATGTTTTTAATGATCTCAGAGAATATTTTATCACCATCCTTAAGAACATAAGAACATAAGAAGTTACAGTGAATCAGGCCAAAGCCCATCGAGTCCAGCATTCTGGACTCAATGGGCACACAGTGGTCCTTGAAGATCTTGAGCAGAAAGAGAAGGCAAGATGTTCCCTTTCCATTGACCCCTAACAAAGGGGGTTGAGGCTAGCAGGATTCAAGGGGATCCTGCCTGCCTCAACCAACTTAGAGGCGGCACGTGGACATCCGTTTCAATAACCACTGATCCACTTGGCATCCATGAATCTGTCTAATCCTGCCTTGAAGCTATCATGGTTGACAGCTGTCACGACCTTAACTTTAACTTTAAGTTTATGCAGGAAAACCTTTGTGTTAAATTCTTACCCAAAAAAACATGTTGGATAACATTCCAGTATCCACATTAGACTTCTGCTCACAATGCTTACAAATTACCACAGTTTCTGATGCATAGGCATCAATTTTAATGACTTACCTTTAACTTTTATTTCTTACTATGGATAACATTAGAATTAGGCAATAAAGCATTAAAGTCAATGTCAAGGTTCTGCTTGACTTTAATGGAGACTAAATTAATATGGTCATTCAGCTGGTATCAAACAAAAGATAAACATCCAGTCACTAATTATTAGCATAGATAAAGTAATGGTAAGACTTTAGGATAGCCAACTATTCGTGACAGCACATAAATCCTAAAGCTTTTGTACCTTTGCTAAACGAAGAGACATTATTGGAACATTGAGTGTTTTCAAAGATAAATCTTACCATGTTAGTTACAATCTGTTTCACTAGTGAACTGTTAAACATAAGAAATGATTGCAAGGTGGAATTTATTTGTAACAATAATTATTTATGACATTTTGGTGCAGCATAACTTATAAACATATGGGTATCTTATTAGAAATTGAAACTCATTTTTAATAAAACTCAGTGTGATATTGCACCAATATAACTGAACCGACTCAAAGGAACAACAAATAATTCCATTTGAACTATTCCAAGGCTTGGCAATTTTCACATGCAGTCTAATTCCTCTGACAAAGGCAGGCTTTACTAACACAACTATATCTAAGGACAAGTACAGACATAAATGTTATTTTCCTATAAGATTTGGAGACTGCATAATTTACTTATTCCACACAAAATTGACATTACTTTGTTGATGTTTTCATGTTTAGAGCAAGCACCCTTTTTTCACCCTCAAATATGAGACTACAAACAAAATCTTGACTTTGCCCAGTAATAATGAAAAAGAAATCCCAGTGCAATGCAATCTGGTTCATAGATGGATTATAAAATTGAAACACATGTGCTATTTAACCTCTTCAGGAAATCAGAACTTTCAGTCTATAATTCAGATAAATGTTATTCAATCATAAAACCTCTTGACTCTGATTATGGACTTGTTCATTAGATAATCACTTTAGATTTTCTCTGAAAATAATGTTATCGGGATTCTTTTCTATGATGTTATTTAAATAAAGGAAAGGGGGATAGTATTTAATTAAAGAAAGTTATCCAGCCCATTGATCAAGCTACAACTATCAATTCATGACCAAAAAAAAATAGCCTATTCAAAATCCTAAAGCTTTTATACCTTCAAGAAACGTCACTTGAAAATAAATTGTCTGGGTCCCTGAGTGTTTTGCATACAATACTTACATATCTTTTATAAATATGTCACCTATTTTTAAATCAGTAAAGGATTCAGAAACCTCTTGGAAGCTGTCTTTACTTTCACAGACATTGTGCAGTTCTCCATGGTACCTTACTTATATATGGATATGATCTTTCATAGTCTCTAATTCTAATCTCTAATTTTGATTTGTGTGTGTATGTATGATTCTCTAGAAAAAAAATCATTATATGGACTTTCAAAAAGTGAGATACCCTTTTGCAAAAATTTATTTTCAGATTTTTAAACTAAATGACTCTGTATATTTTAGAAAAAGAGAGAGAACACCAGTTGATCTTTTAAATATGTTTAGTTGATGCTGCATGCTTTTGTTCTCTGTAAAAAAAATACACATTTCATTGAGTGCCACATTCCTGGCTTTTGAAATCCTGCATTTTCCACAAATCCAAGGAGGCCTTAAAATGCCTCTACAAGATCATTAGGGAATAAAAATTTGCTACATGAATTGTGTTTAATCCCCATGTGGATGTTTACTTTTTTCCTTTCTTGTATTATTTATTTCTGCTGTAAAATTGATGTTATGATGATTAATTTGATTTTATTTGAATGTTAACTGTTGGAAAGCTCTAGGGTAGCAAGATGGCAAGGTGGAAACATTAGCAAACTGAATCCATCCTTACATCAGTAGAGTAGCATAAATGAATTTCTGTTATAAAAAGTAGACGTTCAGTGCTTGCATGCATAACTGCCAGTTGAATTATTACTGTTACTAAAATGTAATGAAATTATTGATATAGTATTGACATATTATTGTTTCCATCTTAATGTGTATATTGGTGACATTCATTAATATTTGTATTCTAACTTTTTTCTCATTTTTAAAATTTAGCTTACTAATAAATGGCATATAAATCAATCACTTAATTAAATATACTATCTCCCAGCAACGAGTGCCTTTTCTCTGCTTTCATCAATATGTCCAAGACAACAGCCAAAAAGAAAAATATATTTTCCATCATCTGTTGTAGAAAGGCTTCCAGTTGGTCTTGCGCCAACATACTGAACTGGTGGACAAAAGTGCTAGCTACCAAGCTGGAAGTAACCAGAGTTTCTCTTCTTAAATATCTATAGTTGAGACCACAAAGAGGTCTGACTGAGTCTGTGGGTAATACAGCAGAAGAAGAATATTCAAACTACTGCCACCAGTTTGCTTCATTGGTTAATCATTTAATCATGAATATTACTTTCAATTCTTGATTTGGATTGCTGAAGCTCTAAAATATTTATTTTTAACTCCTAACCATAAAATCTTCAGGGATTGGACAGAATAAACTTCAACAGGTTCTGTATACCTTTGAATAGTCCAATGTTTTCTTTCCGTTATGTTAATCCAGTGGATCTCAATCTTTTCTCCACTATGGATACATTTTGAATACTTTGGTGGCCACGGACTATGGCCATGGACCCCTCCAAGACTTATCTTAATATTTATATCAAAACATTTCCACAAGCCTTTGCAGACCCCCCCCTCTATGTTGACATCATGGTCCCACAGAGGTCCAGGGGCCACAGGTTGAGAACCACTATGTTAGTCAGCTTCCCACCTCTCTTTCTACAAGTGTTTCTGCTAAATGTCGAAACACTACTTTTATGAGCCTTGTTTCAAACTAAACTGCTCCTTTAGTTATACAGTGTGAAATTCCCCAGAAATTTTGATTCTGAACTTTTCAGCATTAGTATATCTGAAGAGAAAGCTCAGTATTTTCCTCTGAATGCCCTAGATTGCAAACTGTATTACAATACTATAATTTTTTCTTACAAAGAAAAGGCTGAAGCCACCTAATGCCTAACTGTCATATTATGAATATAATATGCCTAGCCACATAAGGTTTGGTCTACATTTGTATGCTATAGCCTGAATAAATGCCAATACTGTACGTACATTGGCTGGCATGATTCTTACAATTTATTGACTAAAAGCAGGATACCACTTTTTTAAAAAAAAATGCAACAAACTATAATCATGAATCATGCATCCTATTTAGTAATTAGGAACACATTCTGAACTACATTAATCCACAGCAGCCCCAGGAGCACTGTAACTACACCGTCATATTTAACCAGAAAATAACATTCAGTAACCTACTGCTTTTCATTAAACATCAACTGGTTAGATCAGATTAAGTAATTATAGAAATTGAAGCATGCTTGTAATGGAAAAAATGGAAGGTTAAAGATAACACAGTCCCTAAATTTGTAATTCTTAACAGTGCAAAAGTCATCCCAGATTGTGCAGAAAAGATGTCTAATTTTTAATTCAGAGCTCAAGCCTATTATGACTCCTGGCATACTGTAAGAAATGTCTCTGCAAAGAGATTACATTTTAATATCTCTTAACAGCTTAATGAGACATCAGTTGAGGCCCAGTTGTAATAGCTGTAATTTTAGCCAAAACAAAGCCAGTTTTTAGCATTAGTCATGTGGAATTCTTGGTGCTGAGATTGGATGTTTGCTTTCAGATGTTTTATTACCCAACTAGGTAACATCATCAGTGCCAGTAAGTATGGAGTTTGCTGCCTCTTTAAGCCTCACAACTGGGACCGGCAAGTCTGACACTGTGAAACAATCATTAAACAAAACACTTTATGACTGTCCCACTTAACCATGGAAGTTCTGGCAGTTCTACCGCTTCTGGCAATGTTTGTTGCCATTGTTTGATGAGTTTTGTGTGGTCATTTGTTGTCACCCCAGTCCCTCTAAGTCCCAATCTCAGTTCTCCAGATTACTTCCTCTTCAACTCACCCAACTCCTGCCCAGTGCAGCAAGAAGTCCCAAAACTGCAGCAACATCATTAGTAGCTCCTGAGCAGCTAAATGGCAAAAAGAACTGATTCTTATATCCCATCAGCAACTTCACAAGTGAAAGACCCAGCAAAGAATCTCCTTGGCCAATAGGGTCCTGGTCCCTTTCCTTCCCAATAATGAGTGGCCTACACCTGTTCATCTGTAGTTCTCACCTGTCAGCCTACTGAACGTTTCCATGGCACCTACAACAGTTGTAAATTCAAGGAACAATCACAAGTCATTTTTTTCAGCACCATTATAACTTTGAACAGTCACAGACATTAAACCAGTATCCCTGGAAGCGGGTTGTTGGAGTAGATGTGTTACAGACTTTTTGTTTTCTTTAAAGGTTTTAAATGGTGTGTTAATCAGTTAGAAAGAGCCTATTGGACATATTCTTGGAACAGATATGTAATCACTTCCGTTCAATTAGATAACCAGCAGGAAAGTACATAAACTTTCTAACCCCCAAAACCTTACCTTTAGACTGCTCACTGTTAACCTCACCCGATTCCTTAAGAGGTCAATAAAGGGCGTACATAAGTGCACCAATGTGCCTATTATCCCTGTCCTAATATTCCATATCATTTATATATATAAAAAATATGTATTCAACACAAAAATATGTAACCCTTCCCTGGTGCAGAGCTGAAGGGATTGGACACTGTAGCCTAGAGGATAATTCTCTGCCTTACAAGGCAAAGGTTGCAGGTTCAAGTCCCAGTGGGTTTGGCTAGCTGATGAGGCCAAAATAAGGCCGAAATAGATCTATCCTAGTCTCCCTTAATTTTCAAATTCAGCAAAAAAACATATATATATATATATATATATATATATATATATATATATATATATATATATATATATAAATAAACAATGTTATATAAAGGTCTTGGCACATTTAGGTTTCAGAGATTCAGAGATTCCTGGCAACGCTTCGATGATGTCCCACTCATCATCTTCAGGCTGATGCTTCAGCCTAAAAGCACCAGCCTGAACAAAGGCTTTGTTCACAAAGCTGAAAGCACCAGCCTAAAGATGATGAGTGGGACCTCATCAAAATGTTGCCCAGAATCTCTGAAACTTACACGGGAAGAAACCCGAACATGCCAAGACCTTTATATCTGTATGCATGAAAATCTACAGAAACAATGTTATATCTATATATATTTCAATACATACTTGAGAAATAAATAAAATAAAATAAAAATGTTTGAGATTGGACAACCATTTGTCAGAAATCTCTGAGATTGGACAACCATTTGTCTGAAATTGTGTAAGGTTTCCTGCATAAGCAGGGGGTTGGACTTGAAGACCGCCAACGTCCCTTCCAACTCTGTTATTCCATTCTAAATCTGAAATTCATCCCAATCCACATCAATAGCTAGAGCAGGGGTGGGCAATTAATTTTGCCATAAGGCTGCATGAGAAACTGGGATGGTTTTAGAGGGCCGGACTAATATAATTAACTCAGTTCTACCCAATACTGTATATTATTGGGTAGAACTGAGTTAATTATATTATAATTATAAATTATAATTATATGTTATGTTATATTATATATATTATATATAATTATATATTATATATTATATCCTGAGCACCAGGTTCTTATCTAGAAAAGTTCTATATTATATTATATATTATAATTATATTATAATTATAAATTAATTGCCCACCCCTGGTATATAGTATACATATGGTGGTAACAGATGCTAAATGAAAAAAGCTGAAATCATTTGGTCATTATCACTTCCCTATAATTCCAAATTATGAAACATTATGATCCTGGAAAGTTCTTTTATCCAGTTATGGGGCTACCTTTGAAAAGTGTTCGGAAACTTCAGATCGTGCAGAATGCGGCCGCGAGAAATATCGTGGGGCTTCCTAGATTCGCCCACATTTCTACAACACTCCGTGGCCTGCACTGGCTGCCGATCGGTTTCCGGTCACAATTCAAAGTGTTGGCAATGACCTTTAAAGCCCTTCGTGGCATTGGACCAGAATACCTCCGGAACCATCTTCTACCGCACGAATCCCAGTGGCCGATAAGGTCCCACAGAGTTGGCCTTCTCTGGGTCCCATCGACCAAACAATGTCACTTGGCGGGCCCCAGGGGAAGAGCCTTCTCTGTGGTGGTCCCGGTCCTCTGGAATCAACTCCCCCCAGAGATTAGAACGGCCCCCACCCTCCTTGTCTTTCACAAGTTACTCAAGACCCACCTATATCACCAGGCATGGGGGAATTAAGAGATCTCCCCCAGGCTTTCTTATATTTTATGTTTGGTATGTATGTGTTGTATGGTTTTTAAATTGTTGGGTTTTTTTAATGTAATTTTATTATTAGATTTGTTCCATTGTTATACTGTTTTTATTGTTGTTGTGAGCCACCCCAAGTCTTCGGAGAGGGGCAGCATACAAATCTAATAAATTGAATTGAATTGAATTTTAAGTTAATAATTCAACCCACATAATGCTACCTGATTATTTCATTTTTTAGAAAAATATCCTAAAGTTGTCTAGTTTCTTTCTACTTCTGTTTTTATCTATCGAGGAACTTGCTTGCTTTCTATAAAAAGGGAGAGATTCATATTTAATAGTTTTATATTTCCAGAGTAATACCATTTCTCCTTCCTTCCTTCCTTCCTTCCTTCCTTCCCTCAATTCTCAGTCTTCCAATTCTCTCCCTGCTTCCCAACCTGATTTCCTCCCACTGGGGGTGGGAGAGGCTCCGCTGCAAATTCCCAAAGAAGGTTAAATTAACTTACGGGAAAGGTGGAGAGGGTGAGGCAAGAGCTCCGGTGTAGGCAGCGCTGTCAGCCGAGCAACAAGCATGACGCGACTGCCCATTTTACACTTTTTGCTTCTGCGTGCAAGTGGCGAGGCCGTCCGACTCCACCGCGCTGCTTTTGGAAACGCCGCACGGCTTTTGATTTTTGCCTGCACGCGCACAGGTGGACTGACCTCCGCGGGTCGGTCACAGACAGCGGGCGGGCCGCATCCAGCCCCCAGGCCACGTCTTGCCCATGTCTGAGCTAGAAGAATGACAGACTCAATGTTCAAGGCTCAAATAATGTTTTTTTACCACTGGTTTTTTACTCATCAAAATTCAATTGGTTCCATTTGCCAGTTTTTCACATAAAAAGGTAAATGAGGATGTTCAACCCAATAGTACTTTTGTACGAATATTGACCTTTATTTGTAATATCCAATGAAACAAATCTGCCACACTGAGGCACCTCTTAATAGTGAACAAGGCTCCCCCCCCCCCAAATTACCAATATTAAATACAAAACTGTGTGTGTGTGTATTTGTAACACTAAACCACTAAACATGAAGTACAGCTTAAAGAAAGTGTACCTTGGAGTAGGATGAAATTAAATGAATATTTTATGGGGGGGTTGTTAATGAAGTAATGAGAATTGGTTACAGAAATCTACATGAAATGCATTGAACAAATACAAATTAGTTTTACATATCTTCATGAAATGTGTTAGTTGCACAGAAATGTCTGTTGACACAGATGTCTCTGTTGACATTAATGAACTTGCTTTTAAAAAATGGTAATCTGACTGCCTAGCAGATTGGCATGCTTGGTAGCAGAATTCTGTTTTGTTCTATTTTTAGAATGAAAGCTAGGCATTAGAGTTTTTAATTGTCCCATTTTTTTAAAAAAAAATACACACTTCTGTTCAAAAAAAGCTGGAATCTGGCTATACTAAATTTCAAACTGATTTCTGATTAAAATTTGGGGAATATTTCAAATAGGAAGACATCTTTCCTATCTATAGAAGTACAAATAATCAACCTTACTTACATGTAGATACACATACACACACACACACACACACACACACACACACACACATATACATACATGAATATGTCTACAGTGCCTACACTTTCTTTTTAACATTCCAAAACTAAATTAAGAAGCTGCATAAGAATTTCCATGCATCAACTTCAGTTGTTGGTAGAACAAAATATTTGGTGGGTCATGTTCACTGTGCTAAAATATTATACAAATTTGGACAGAATGTAAGTGAAAGATAATAGTTGGTACATAACATTTAAATCTGCAGTATAAAATACACATACCCGGTTTTAATAAACAGACAGGGTCCCTACATACAGTATAGAGTGGAATTTCGGATAACGACCACAATCCATTCTGGAATGTTAACCGTTACCCGAAATGTTCATTATCCAAAACAATTTTCCCCATAAGAAATAAAGGAAATGAATTTAATTGGTTCTCAGACTCGCTATATTTCCTTTATTTCTTATGAGGAAAATTGATCCCTCACCCCCCCCCACACACACACACATTGTCCCTCACCCCCCCCTCTTCTTACCTTTTGTCTCTCTGCCTTTGTGGGGGCGAGGTGACCGGCGCTCCCAGGTAAGGAGGCAGGGACCGCAGGGTGGGGGGAGCGGGTGTGGATATCTGGCGGCATGGCACTCTTTCTAGCCCTGGCGGGAGTGGGAGGAGCAGCAGTGGCAAAACATTGAGCAGATGAACATGACATTCCCAGCACTGCTGCTCCTCAAAGGGAAGCCACCAAAGCCACCAAAGCAGTTGCTGCCACTGCAGCCACGGTCAAGTTGGGGAGGGAAGGGTGGCAGTGGCTGGGAGGGTCCGTGGTCTGATCCAGGTCTTGAAAAGTTTGCTTAAGACCAACGGGGCATCTTGGATGGGGCTCACAAGCACCAATGCTGGCCGAGAAAACCTTCGCTGAGACTTTGGCCCTGGCTGAGGTTCTTGGAACTGGCCGAGGAGACATTGCAAAGATGCCAGACTCGGCTGCAGCCAAGGGCTCAAAGCCTCTAACCACTCCTCTCTTGTCACCCCCAGTTACTGACAGCCTCTGGCTCCTGCCTTTGACCAATCCACAGACGCTTCTGCCCTCCCCCACCCAGCAGTGGCTGCGGTGGTCTCTTCTTGTCTGCCGCAAGCTGAGGGGCCCTTCAGCAGCCATCCTCCAGAACACCCGGCACCTCCAGCCAGTTTCTGGGAAGTTGGAAGGTAAAGAGAGAGGGTGGAAGTGAGGGGAAATGGACATGGCTGTTCGGTATCCAAATTTTTGTTTGGTATCCGGAGCAAATATTTCACGAAATTTTTGGTCGTTATCTGAAATGTTTGCTATCCAAGGCATTCGGTAACCGAGGTTCCACTGCATTAATACATTTTATAAAAATGACACTGGATCTCATTGAATATGCATTTAAGGTAGGGTTATAAAGGGAGCATATTGCATCATGATCTTGCTCCAAAATAAATTCGGGGAAGATATCTGTTATTACCTTACCTATTTTCCATTTTAATTCTTTTATTAGTAGGATATTGTTATCCTAATAATTATTTTATAATTTTATTAGGATAAGAGAAATTGTTCAAAACATGATGTTGAATATTTTCAATCATCATTATCATCATCATCATCCGATTATATCTAATGGACTTTTTTGTTATTGTTATTGTTGATAAAACTTCCTACATCAGCAGTACTAGAAAAGGGGGAAATTCTGTTCCTCCATAGAAACTTTTCCAAAAAAACTGAAGATAATGTTCAGAATATATTTTGTGAGAGGAGTGTGGTAAGAGTAGAGTAAATTGTCATTGGACAACTACTGTTATAAATATGGTACATTAACAAGTGACCATTACTCAGAAATGTAATAGATAAAGTAAGTCATATAGTAAAAAGTACCAAGAAAACAGAATTCAGATAAAAAATAAACTGTTTCCAATTCATTATTTCCTTTCATGTATTTTATAAGGAACACACATAATCTAGACATTAATCATTATCCATTTATTATGTAAAATCTGGGGAGGAAATAATATGTGACTGTTAATATCTCTACCATATTCTTCTTCATTATGTCTAATATTAATATAAAAATGGCTTAATGGTTCTATGTATTTTTCAATAATGTGCATTCTGTATTATTTTCAAATTTGAAAATAATTTATGAGTATTTTATGGTTGAGTTATTCAAATACTGTAATGTAAATCTTATTTCTTGTTACAGATGATAATGCTAAACTGTGATGAATCATTTAGTTCTAATTACTCCTAACCTGAATAGGATGGCTGTCCCAAAGATGTTTTTTCAAAAAGCAATTTAACTTTCTTGGTGGCCCTACCTCCAATTACAATCAAGACACAAAAAGGACATAAAAGGGACTTGTACTGACATTGAATCTAAACAATTGGACAAATGTCTGATGGGCCCAAAAGAAAAACTAATCTCTAAATTGTGTAACTATTTACTAGAATTTGATAAAATGGAAGGAATAGTAAAGGAACAGATGATTGCATGGGCAAGGACCATTGGTCACAACATTCACTTGGCTGACTGAGAGCAAATTTGGAACACGAATGATAAAATAACAAAATCAGTAGCTTATAAGGAAAATTATTACAAAATGTTTTATCAGTGGCACTTAGTCCCAATGGGATTGGCTAAGATATATCGAAATTCAAATCAGGCTTGTTGGAAGTGCAAAATGAATTAGGCACCTTATTTCACATGTGATGGACGTGTCCTGAAGTGAAAAGGTATTGGAGTCCCAATAGAATTTTATCAAATGTAACAGTTTTTTGGAATCCTTGTCTTTCTCTATCTTCTTTATATTTAGATCTAATTTGGTAGTATTGGATCCAGTCCATTTTAATCCCTTTATCCTGCAGGTCTAATTTAGAAATTAATATATTATTTTCATCTAGTAATTGATCATATGTTATCTTATTTTTTTAAATCATTATTTTGGGGTATGTTATGGCCTCGTTTGGCGAGATCCATCTTGGCATCTGCAGGTATTGGGATTTTTGCACTGTTTGCCACGTTTCTATTAGACTTTTTCTCATGAAATGTTGCTTAAAATGTGTAAATGATTTGCTCTTTTTCCCAAATAAATATGAATGCCATCCGAATTCGAGGTTGAAGCCTTCTAAGGCTAATATTCTTTTATCCCTGAGGGTAATCCATTCTCTAATCCAGTTCAATGATGCGGCTCTGTAGTATAGTTTCCAATCCGGAACTCCCATCCCTCCTCTATTCTTGTGGTCTTGTAGATGTTTGTATTTTAATCTGGCTTTTTTTGGTCCAGATGAATTGGTGTCAGTTTCTTTAAAGAATCGAAAAATTTCTTAGGTATTTTTATTGGTATTTTTTGATTAAAAAAAAGGATCTTAGGAAGCACGTTCATTTTTATCACTGCAATTTTGCCCAAAAATGAAAGTTGGAGTTTGGCCCATTTATCTAAGTTTGTTTTTGTTGTTTGCAGAAATTTTTCGTAATTATCTTTGAATATAGTACTACATGTATTAAAAGGAAGATTTTCCTTTGCAAATCAGACATAAGCTGCACATAAAATATACTACTCCTTGAGTAGTTCTAATTGTAAATAATGATATCAAATATGTAATATATAAAGCAGAATGCTTTATTTCTCCTTTTTTTTTACTTTCCTATTCTCTTTTTCTCTCTCTTTACCTCCCCTCTTTTCTTTTCTTTTCCGTTCTTTTTGTGTATATATTATGTTTTTGTTGTGCAATTTTAATGGAAATATTCAATAAAACTTTTTTTTAAAAAAAAAGAAATTAAAAAAAAAGAAAAAAAGAAAAGGTATTGGAGGAAAATACATAATTGGCTGTGAGATATAACAAGAAGAACAATCGAATATACCCCTGAATTTCTCTTATTAGGAATAATCAGAAGGCAATACTCAATACTGTTGTGAGCCGCCCCGAGTCTTTGGAGAGGGGCAGCATACAAATCTAATAAATTGAATTGAAATTGAATTGAATATCCAAAAAATATTAAATACCTGTACTTAACATTACATATTGTGATAGTGGCGAGGATTGCTTATACACAACATTGAAAGGGCACCCAAGTGCCTCCAGATAATGCAATAATGAACCAAGATGGACAGATTAACTATTGAATTGTAAGGACAAAAGGACTTGGAATACTATGATATATAGACAAAATGATATGATTGAACCAAAAAATAAGAAAATTTAGAAGACAATGTGGGACAAGGATGCAAGATTCCATAAATATGAATAAGCAATGTGCAAATTATGTAAACTTAATAACAATTTATGCATATGAGTGTAGATCTGTGTAGAAATTATGTTTAAAATGAAAAAAGTAATAAAGATTTTTTTTTTCAAAAAAGCAATTAGACCTTATTTGTTTTTACTTGAAGACATTTTGGTCTCAAGAAACTTTCTCAGTTCTGAGAATCTCCATAGATATGAATTGGATAGAGGGTTTTTTTCAGTTGTGTCTAGAATAGGTCAGTTGTTGAATAAAGGAATGAGCTAAAATCTTATTTGCATCAGTCTACGTTCATGTTACACATGCAGTACTTGTCATTTTTTCCAATACTGTTATTTATATTAGATACCTTCTGAGTAATATTAGATTTATATTAAATACCCTCTGAGCAACATGTAGCACAAACTTAATAATCATGCTCTGTATGTATTATTACAATAATTATTATCATTATTCCATTGCCTTGCATATAACTACTACTGCACTGGAGACAAATTTATTGTGTTCATAGTCAGATTTGGCCAGATAAACTGTTCAATTCAATTAATTTTCTATATAATAATTTATTTAGCATATGGATAAACACATTATTGGACTTGCAACATTTCACCTAGATTTTTAATCTGTATAATAATATTTTATAGAAAGAAAAAAAAGGGTGTAAAATGGCAGTCTGGACTCATTTTTGAAGAATTTAGATCCTTTTGTGTTAACAGAGAAGCATTTACTAAATTGGATCAGAAGATTTAAAAGACTTTATTTTAAAAAAACTACCTTTTTAGGACTGAAAAGAAATGACAGTACTAACTGCATTTGTGCTAGAGAACTGACAAAAGAGGAGTAATTATCTACAGACAAGCATGGTATGTTACACTGCTGGTTTCAATTTTCTGATTGCAGGCATCTCTTGGCATAAAACGTTGAAGGATAAAGTGCCATTCTACAATTGCTTTTGACTTCTACAACAACAGTTTCACCTAAATTAAATCATGTGGATTGAAGTAGACCCAGAGACAGGGTTTGAGCAATCGGTACTTTTATTCAGCTCAGAGAATAAGTGACAGCTCAGCAAGGTAAAGTGACAATTCAGCGAGTACCGACTGGCTCTGCAGGGAGAAGCCGCTTCTTTTATACTTTTGCGGTTCCCGCCAAAGCGAGAGCCGGCCGCGTCTGAGCCAATCAGGAGCGACTTCCTGCTTGGGCTCAGACGGCGCTGGAAAAGAGGAACAAACTATTTACAGCGTTACAAGGTAGCCATTTCAGGATACAACATGGATGTTCTTGGCTATTGTACTATGACTAAACAGAAGATGTATGTCTTGGTAACAGAAAATAACCCAATCATACTCACACATCCTGCATAACTTAGATTTCATTACTTTATGAATAAATTGTAGAATAGTGGTTTTCAGTTTTTGGTTGGGGGCTTCTAGACCTTTTTTAATCATTACATCTCCCTTTAGTGTAACTTAAATATATACCCCTCCTCTAAAAAAGATCAAAACCCAAAGTGAACTAAATAATGAAAATAATACAATGAAACTTTGGGGAAATTCTGGGATTCATTGTAGAAATGTAATTAGAAGGTTCACACTTATCATTGTTGTGGTTGGCTCTGGCCCAGCTCCTGCCCCAGGGAATGGGGAGGTGGATTCAGAGGAAACTTCAACGTGTCACATGCCTGTGTTATTGCCGACAGAATCAGTTCAGAGTTTAGTTTCCTCGGACGAAGAAGAAGGTGGGAGTGACTCGGCAGAGGAGGGCTTGGCACATAATCAAGGCAGTCATTCTCCCTTATCTTCTATTGATTCAGATGATGACATTTAGGACCCACGCAAGCGCAGAATTATGCATAGAAGAGACCAAGTAAGAACATATTACAGGAAATAAGGGAGGCCACCTGTGTTTGGGTGGGGCTCCAGTAATTAGGGCTGCTGCTATAAATAGCAGCATGTGGGTTTGGCCATTGTGGAAGAATACCTGATTGCAGTCGTCAGGAATCTTGTGTGCTGGACTTTGTTGCTTTTTCACACCTTTGAAACCAAAGCAGAGCAATGTGTATGTGTGTCTCACTTCATTGGAAGAAGAAGGGGTGTAAAGTTTCTTCACAGCTTCTGGCTAAGTACTTAATGACTGCTTAGGGGAAATTGCACAGGCTACCTGGTTGTTTTGGGAAGAGTGCTCTTTGTAATACAAAAAGAGTGCTTTGTTTATTTTGAATTTTGTGATAAAGAACATTGTTTTTAATTTTCAAACGTGTGTGTGTCTGAAATTTGTACCCTTGAATTTTCGGGAGGCTCCTATCAGAGAGCCCGGCAGAACAATCATGGACTCTGAATTTACCGAAGAGAGGAACAATTCACAGTTTGGAAAACCCTGGTCCAGAGAAAAATATGTAGCTTACCAAATATTTTATATGAAGAAAGTTTATTTACTATTATTGCTATTTGAAAGGTAGCCACTGGAAAAGTTTCCCATTTAGGTATGTGAAATTCAAACACAAATGATGGGTTAGATATGTTAGTGATCATCTGACAAAAATCTAAAGTCACCTTTCCTTGGAATAAAAAGAAATAGAAATGTCCAGGCTGACTTGTTCCTTTATTCATTATGACATAGCAACCAAAGGGGAGTGACATCTACAACCCACAGGAGATCTAACCACAAAACTAAAATCTGAACTGCTGGAAGACCCCAAGTTCTGGGACAACCAACACATCTCTGGTTGGTTGGGCAAAAAAAACAATTAAGCAGTTCTATCATACAGGCCATTTCAAAGCTGATATGATTAAATAATCTCAGTGTAATGCTTCAGACAAATTGAGTTATAAGCAGAGAATCTTCTTATATTTTCATTTGATTTAAAACCAGAATGAGAGTATTTTTCAATTGAAATGATTAATGCAGAAGTGAAAAAATATGTTAATGTGATCCGATTTTCTCAATCACTCAGTTTCCAAGTAAGAATATAATTAAAATTATTACCAATTAAATGTCTAACTAAGCAGAATGGAGCGTTAGTTTAAGGAATAAAAATGTATAAAGAACTCATTAATTCTGCATTATTGACTAAGAACATTTAATTCTAAATGAGAATTTAATATTTCTGTTCACGATCTTCCAAGAAAAGATGATCCATTGAACACATCCATTACATTATAAGCATAATCCAACAAGGCTTTTTAAGAACATAGATTAAGTGCATAAGCAGAACTGTTGCTTTTATTTTTACATTAAAGGGGTAAATAATAATAACCTACTGACCTTTGAAAACAACAATTCCAATGTAGTCAATCAGAAACCATTTGCCCCTAAGAGTGTTTTAACTAATCATCTAATGTAAATGCTACATCTCTTTTCTATTAAACATAGGTAAAAGAATAACATATATTAACAAGGGAGATCTGAACAGAAAAAAGAAGCTACCCTGAACATCTAAAGAATCAGTTCTCAACAAATGAACCAGCTAACATGTGGAAAACACTTAAAAATATCACTGATTATGCTAAACCTCCTTTCCAGACTGAAGGAAATCAACACCTGGCAGATGACCTGAATATGTGTTATTGTGGGTTTGAAAGGAAACTGCAGCCATCTATCTCCACAAGCACCATCTCACCAACAACAGCCAAGCCTCCTACAGCTAATTCACAACCCTTGTAATTACAGAATACCTGGCCGGTGCTTCACTCTCCGGCCCGTTTTGTTGCAGGGCCAGGGAGACATGGCCCTCCGGCGTAGCCGCCATCTTGGGGGGCCGAGATCTCGCGAGATTTCATGAGATCTTGGCCATTTTCTGATGCATCGGCCATGGCCGATGACATCGTCGGGGGCGGAGCCTGCCAACCCTATAAAAAGGGCTGTGCAGGCTTGGGGCCTCCTTTTTGCCCCACGACGACAGAGCAAACACCCACCCACCCTCCCTATCTTTCAGTGTGCCACTGTGGGTCGCCCTTAGGGAGCCGAATAGGAATTTTTGGCAGTCTCTGTATTTTCTGTGACCGTTTTTTCGCCTTTTCCATACTGTGGTGACGGACATGTGGTTAGGGGGTGCTTTGTACCCTGCTTAGGCTAATTGGCTTACCTTTGGTCATTTGGGTAGGCAAGTTAGGGGCGGAAAACTGGGTGGTGTTTAGCAACTGCGTGTTCTCCATTTGGCATCTTTGGGGATGATTGACAGGTTCTCTCCAAAGGCTCATGGTGACTAGCCGACCTGAGCAATTGGGGGGAACCTGTCTTTGGGTCCCGCCCATTTCTTTCCCTTTGTATGGGTTAGACGGCGAGACCTCCCACATGCAGGTGCATGGCAGAGATCCAGGTGAGGGCGGGGCCCTTCACCTGGGTCAGCATAGAGCTATGCCCATAAGTTGCCCCGGAAGTTTTTCTGACGTCATTTTCTGCCCCGGAAGCAATTGTTCGACCCTGCAATTGTTAACCCTTGTTTAGGGTTATTGTTAAATTTATGCTAATTTAATGAATAAATTATGCAAATTTAATTAATAAAAATGACCCATTTTAAATCCAGCTCTTTGTGTCCGTGCAAAAGGAAATGCAAAACCTATTTATTTATTTAATTTCTATGCCGCCAAATCCCGAAAGACTCAGGGCTGCTATTTCACAGACAAAAGCCAGGAAAAGCATCAGGCCCAGACAAGATAACTCCTTCTTGCTTAAAAGTCTGTGCTGACCATTTGGCCCCTATCTTCACCCAAATATTCAATAAATCACTAGAGATGTGCTATGTTTCTTCTTGCTTCAAACTCTTTACTATCATCCCAGTGCCAAAGAAGCCCACCATCATGGAATTATTACAGACTAGTTGTGCCAACATCTGTAGTTATGAAAACCTTTGCAAGGCTAGTGCTGTCCCACTTAAAAACCATCACGGACCCGCTGTGAGACCCCTACAATTTGCATACCAAGCAAATAAATTAACAGATGATGCTGTTAAAATGGCTCTGTATTACATCCTATAACACCAAGACCCACACAAGGGTCCTCTTTGTAGACTTTAGTTCAGCATTCAACACCATAATTTCAGACACTCTTCTAACTAAGCTAAACCAGATCGCAGTACCTGAACACACTTGTAAATGGACCATAAGCTTCCTAACCCACAAGAAGAATCAGGTGAGGCTAAGCACATCCAATCATATCAGATCCCTGTACAATTAGCACAGGGCCCTTCCAAGACTGTGTGTTCTCTCCACTTCTCTCTATATACCAATGACTTCATCTCTAATGATACATCTGTTAAACTATTGAAGATTACAGGTAACACAACAGCGATCAGTCTCATTTGAGACAATGATGAATCCACATACAGATGAACATAAGAACATAAGAAGAGCCATGCTGAATCAGGCCAAAGCCCATAGAGTCCAGCATTCTGTGTCACACAGTGGCCCACTGTGGATCTTGAGCAGAAAGAGAAGGCAAGACGTTTCCCCTGACCCCCAACAAAGGGGGTTGAGGCAGGCAGGATTCAAGGGGATCCTGCCTGCCTCAACCAACATAGAGGCGGCACGTGGGCATCCGTTTCAATAACCAACAATACACTTGGTATCCATGAATCTGTCTAATCCTGCCTTGAAGCTATTATGGTTGACAGCTGTCATGACCTTAACTTTACTTATGCAGGAAAACTTTTGTGTTAAATTCTTACCCCAAAAAACCATGTTGGATAACATTCCAGTATCCACATTAGACTTCTGCTCACAATGCTTACAAATTACCACAGTTTCTGATGCATAGGCATCAATGTTTAATGGCTTATCTTTAACTTTTATTTCTCACTATGGATAACATTAGAATTGGGCAATAAAGCATTAAAGTCAATGTGAAGGCTTTGCTTGACTTTAATGGAGACTAAATTAATATGGTCATTCAGCTAGTATCAAACAAAAGATAAACATCCAGTCACTAATTATTAGCATAGATAGTAATGGTAAGACTTCAGGATAGCCAACTATTCGTGACAGCACATAAATCTTAAAGCTTGGGTACATTTTCTAAATGAAGAGACATTATTGCAACATTGAGTGTTTTCAAAGATAAATCTTACCATGTTAGTTACAATCCGTTTCACTAGTTAACTGTTAAACATAAGAAATTATTGCAAGGTGGTCTCTTTTCACCTGAACCCCAACAAATGGTACTCAAGGGAATCCTGCTTGCCTCAACCAACATAGAGGCGGCACATGGACATCCGTTTCAATAACCTCCGATACACTTGGCATCCATGAATCTGTCTAATCCTGCCTTGAAGCTATCAAGGCTGACAGCTGTCATGACCTCTTCTGGAAGTGAATTCCATAAACCAAAAACCCTCTGGGTGAAGAAATATTTCCCTTGATTTGTCCTCACTTTCGTACCTATAGCTTTAGGGAGTGCCCCCTTGTCCTAGTATTGTGTGATAGAGAAAAGAAAATAATTTTTCTCTATCCACCTTTTCTATCCCATGCATTATTTTATACACTTTCAATCAAGTCACCCCTTAAACGCCATCTTTCAAGGCTGAAGAGACCAAGGCATTACAACCTGGTATCATAAGGGAGGTGCTTCATTTCCTTTATCATTCTTGTTGTCCTTTTTTCCACCTTTTTTGCACCTGGGACATTGAACAACTAGTCTTGTGGTATGACTGGAACAATTTGGAACTGAACACACTCAAAATTGTAGAAATGGTGGTAGACTTTAGGATAAACTTCTTAGTTCTTGGACACAAGATCTACTGAAACTATTGACTATAAGATACCAAACTGCTAAGACATTTTGAAGAAGACAGTGACAAACTACTTCTATATTGTTGCCAAGAAAAATACATAGAGATATATCTATGTCAGATATTGAGCTTAGCTTAAAAAATATTTCTCTCTTGCAGATAGCAAACTGTTATGGGGAGGATCTGATAGGCAATTAAAATCCTAGAACAAGCAATAATATATATTCTTATTATTGTTTTTGAAGAACATCTAGCATGGGTGAATGTCTGTGGAGCATATAAAGGATTTCAATTTTGAATAGGAATATCATTTCCCCCAAAAAACCATAGACCTTCAACAAAAACTTCATCAAATTCTAGTCAGGGAGAATTAAAAGATCTAGTGGAGGAGACACAGGATAGCAAATTTATCTATTATTTTTTATGCTATATAAAAATTAGCAGCAAACCTTTAATAGTAAAACAAGAAAATGTAAACACATCACTAGACACTGGTTAATCATATGAGGAAACATCCAATTTCCAATGATTTAAATGGTAGAAAAATGGGCTAATTTGTAGCTGTAGTTTCTTCTACAGCTACCATGTTTCCCTGAAAATAAGACATCATCCCAAAATAAGCCTTCCCTGAAAATATTTAAATACATGCGCAGCCAGTCCTCTGGTTAGGGTTAGGAAGACAAAGGTGGGGATCAAGTAAGGCAGCAAGAGAGCCCCATCTTGCTCCACATGCCCCAAAATAGCAATTCCCTAAAAATAAGGCCAAGCACTTATTTCGGAGTTCAGAAAATATAAGACAGGGTCTTATTTTCAGGGAACTATGGTACGGTTGGAGAGATTTATGCTTTAACTTTATGAAAGTATCTATTACACTGTGAGAAAATGCAGCATACAAGCAGATGGACAACAAACTAAAGTCATTTTTCCATAGTGACTTATAAAAAGTTCATAGCATCACCTGGCTACCATTGAAATGACAGAAAGCCTGTCTGCCTTACTATTATTTTGGCACAACAATAATTGAATGACTCTAGAAGATGCTATAAATCACGGGTGGAAAAAATGAGCAAAGACCACCAGCCTTAATACAGAAGCAGAAAACAGCAAATATTAAGAAAAGAGCTGTCTGAGCTCTTAAGAAAGTGTGGAAAACAATTACAATTGCTCTACACATTTCCTAGCAAGGCTGAAGTACAACAATTGGCCAAATCAAGAATTTATGTCCAATATCCCAACGTTGTTTCAATCTACTCTCCATCCCTCAAATCTAGCTTCTTCCAGTAACCAAGAAACCTTATGCACAACACCAGAAGTGATGCTGAAATATAATGGTAAATGACGTGAATGCTTAAGAACATAAGAAGCAAGTTCAGCTTGATTTTCACACTCAAAACAAAAAGAATTGAAAAACTATAAACCAGTGATGGCAAACATTTTTTTCCCATAGGTACCAAAAGCACACGTTCGTGCTCTTTTGCAAACACACCCATGCCCATACCCATAACTCAATGCCCCTATAGGCAAACTATTGGAAATTTACATAATGTTTCATCCACTGCTGGTTAGTATTTTTTGGCAATGAGTTACTTATTCCATCACATATCCAGAGAAAGTTTTCTTCAATTCACCTTTCATCACATTATATCCTATTAAAATGATCAAACATCTGTCTTAATATTTCTAGAGGGATTCCCCTTTAACTTAGACCAATTAATTTCAAATGTAAATCCTTTTTAAAAAGTACAAACTAGTTATAAAAATCAACCTTCTCAGAAACTACTTGCCATAATTGTTAGCTGCAAATGGTATACTAATCAAAGTGCTAAAAAGTTCCCTTCCACCAAAAGTGCAAATGAAATGCAGTGAAACTTTAAGCCAAAGCCCTTAAATTCTTGCCAGGTTACACAAAATTCAAGAAAAAAGATTCCCTAGCTTTATTTTGCAGGCCTCAAAGAAAATACACGTGAATAAATTAAGTTTAACAAATACAAGTAGCTGAAGAAAATAAATATGCAGTCAATCTGAATCTTTATTGAGCTGTTGCCAAAATGGTTTACAGTCTTTTATCGATTTGAAAAGAATTCTTGCAACATTAATAGAGCAATTTCTGACTTACAATTCCTATGGAATATACTTTTTATGCTATAATTTGAGGCTTGTGAGTCATAAGTCGCGTGGTAATGGTCATTTTCATTTCAAAAAGATATGAAAAAACTATATATTTACAGATCTTCATTATTCAAAAGAATGGGAAATAACAGCTTTATGGCAGTTCCTATTATTCTGATCCCCCCCCTTACTTCTTTCTACCAAACAAAAGCTCTTCTTTTCTTATTCCACAGTCCATTTTAACTTTAATTTAAAATTTTATTTAAATTTAAAATGAATCAAGAAAATGCAAATTCGTTTATATTATAAACTCCATAGCCAGATCCAACCCCTACCATAACAAACTTAGATTATGTCCTGACCTACCTATGCTATAACATATCCACTCCCATGAACTCTGCACAGAAGAGTTGCACAAAAGATACCACAGAACTCTGCACAAAGGACACCAAGACCAAGGTGATAAGGGCTTATACATTGATTAGGCGCTGACTATATCAAAAGTAAGACCTGCAATCCATCCCCCAATATGAATCCCCTATCCATATCCATCCCCTTGCAATCAATTCCCCAATCCACCATCATTCAAAGGTAGGTAAGCATGCCCCCTAAATGCAATCTAGTTACTAAATGCAATCTAGTTAATGCAAGAAGCATTGCAAACAAAATCCCCGAACTCCTCCTCTTATTACGTACTGCTACGTTTAACATTATATTTGTCTGTGAAACATGGCTAATTGTATCCCTCCCTGATTCCATTATTACAGTAAGAGACTATCATGTTTATCAGTCTGATCGTGAAACCCGCAGAGGAGGTACAGTAGCTATCTTCTAAAAGTCATTAAAGATAAAAAAAATATTCAAGTTACACATGAACTAGCTCTCCCTGAAACCATAGTCTATGAACTGTCCTTAAATACCACATGTCGCTTCCTACTATGTTACAGAGTCCGTGATTACAATCTCACACACGTGAATAAGTTAACTTCAGTACTAATATGGGCAGCCTCCTGTTCATACCCTCTAATCTTTCTTGGTGACCTCAATCCAACTGTTATTGGACCCTAAACAAATATTCATATTCATTACATTCATTACAACTGAACTCATCTGTTTAACTTTATAAATGCTGTTACCAATCTTGGACTAGATCAACCTGTAACAAATAACACTAGACTCAGCAACTGATTCAACCTCATCTTCTGCACCAGTTTACACTCAATTTATGAAATACAAATTTCCAACAGTGACCACAGCATGATTGACTTTTGTCTCAATATATGCCCTTACAAAAATCATCAAAATGATGGGATATCCAACTACAACTTCATAAAAGCCAACCATGATTTCATCGACACCAATCTCTCATCTCTTGAATGGCAAATTCAGTTCTCTGACTGTAACACTACAAAAGACCATTATAACATTTTCTTGCTCTAAGTTAAAAGATTTATTAAATTAAACATACCACTAATAATCACCAAAACCAGGGGGGGGGAAATTGCCCATATCGATAAGCTCCAATCCAAAACCCCCCAAAAAAACCTCTGGAGTAAAAACAAAACTTGCTACTTAGCAAACTTTAAAAGCTGCTACAAAAATATATGCTAGCAAATAAAGACTGAATGTACCAATTATCACATCAAAAAGAAAATCCTACACATAAAATCCAACTGCACCTTCTATACTTTTTGAACAACATACTTAAAGACTCTAGATCCATCCCACCCCTAAAAGGACCCAACAGTAAAAAAATAATAATAATGAAGCAGTTAAAGCCAACTTCTTTAACATATTCTTTGGCTCAGTCTTTGTAAACAGCAATGGGTCTTGCCCTGGTCGTACCTCAAATAATTACAATGACTAACATAAATAAATTTCATAGGAGATAATGTTGAAAAGGCACTATTCAACCTAGAACCATCTCTATATATCATACCTGATGGACTATTTGCATGCTTCTTAAAAATGCTTTCCACTGCTATAGCTAAACCTCTAAGCATAATCTTTGAAAAATATTTCAGGACCAACTCCCTACCCAAACTATGGTCACTAGCCATAGTCATCCCTATCTTCAAAAAGGGAGACTCCAGCCTAGTTTTTAAAAATTTCTATGCTGGGTCACCTGCACAGTCATGGAATCCATTACCCTCCACTTAGAGACAATCTATTCTCTAATAAACAATTTGGTTTCAGAAAAAAATTATCCTGTAATCTACAACTTCTACCCTGCAAAAACATATGGACTACAAAACTCGATTCGGGGCAAAGAAATAGACACAATTTACATAGACTTTGGTAAAGCCTTTGATTCAGTGGTACACAACAAACTATTTCTTAAACTAAAATCCTATGGCATCTCTGGACAGCTACGTAAATGGATAACTGTGTTCCTGTCAAACAGACAACAAATGGTCAAAATAGGGAGCACCTGTTAACAACAGTGTCCCCCAAGCATTCTAGTGCCAGAACTCTTTATAATGTACTCCACTTTCATTATCACCTAAGTGTAGTTTATAAAAGTATCTGCTACCTGTCAATGACTACTTCAGCTTCAACTACAACAATATATGAACACACAATAGATATAAACTTAAAGTGAACCCCTCCAAACTCGAATGCAGAAAATACAACTTCAGCAACAGAGTGGTCAATGCCTGGTATACACTATCCCTTAAACCTCAACATTTTAACCTTAGACAATCTACTGTTGACCTTACCCCATTCCTAAGAAGTCTGTAAGGGGCGTGCATAAGTGCATGAATGCCTACTGTCCCTGTCCTTATGTTTCTTTTTCCTTTTATTCATTTCATATATTCAAATTCTGTATATACTCATATGTATTATCTAATACAAGATTGACAAAATAAATAAATGAAATAAAACTTCTGATCAGCTAAGTGTCTCTTTGTCATCTCAGATATAGACAGAAAGAAAGAAGCTGAGGATCAATTTCAAAGACAGCATTTTTAAGAAATGAAAAGAAGAGATCCATGAAGATGAAATTCATAAATAAATATAAATAAATGGCACACAGTAAAGTGAATGCTTCTTCTGACAATATATAAAAAGTAGAAGACACAATGCTTCTAAGGAAAAAAAATCACTTTATAAGCAATTTATATTGGCTTTCCACTTTTGACTGGAATGTCTGATCACTCAAGCCAATTTCACATCTGTTTTTTCTTTCTCTTTCATACACAGTATTGTATAAAATAATACAGTGTGTTGCCAAATCTTATTCTGTAGCATGTCAGTCTAAAAGGACACTAATATCATTTTTGGTTAGTATATATCATAAATATTAACCTTCATTCTACTTGTAACACAGTCCTAAAATGTTCTCTTTGTCCCATTTCTAACAATAATATTGATAGTCATAAATTATATTTTAAATTATTTTAAATAGTTACTTAAAGCATCTATACATTTATTAGTATTATAAATTTTATTTAAGATTTTTACAGCAGAATTATTTGTATTTCATGCTGGTCAAAGACCATAATTGCACTTGGCTCAATTGCGCTTGGCTCAAATATCAGTTCACAGCAATATATCAATAATTATATAACCACAGCAGTTCAAACCTCTTATTAGACTTTAAATTATGCTAAATATTGGGATTGCTTAGATGCTCCGATCATGACTTAAATTATAATAATTTGGATATCCTCAAGCAGTTCAGTTGGTTTGAAATTAATGTCTGAAGATTAATCTCTGATCTGAAGCTAATGTCCAAACTGAGATCTTATACTTCTTTTGAACCAGCTTTTCTTCCAAGTTATTTTCCAATCTGCTCTTGCCAAGAATGAAAACTTTTGTTCCAGTGCAATAAAAAGAAAAAAAAAGTGCACAGAAATCTTTAGACAAGGAACCACATTAGGTGGCTCTTTGTTTTGATAGACAATCACATTAGCACAAATCTGGGCTACTGATGAGATTCACATGGGCCTTAATTAAAGTGACTAGATTTTAAGATTGGGAAATAGGGACACCATTGGGGGGGCCTAAAAAAGTTTAGCAAAAAAAATCTCTCTCTCTCTCTTCCCCCTCCTTTTCAATTTATTTCTCTCCTTACCTCCCTCTATCTCTCTCCCTTCCTTCATTACTTTCTTTCTCTTTCTCTCTCTCTCCCTCCCTTTCTTTGTCTCTTCCTCCCTTCCTCTTTTTTCTCTCCCTTTCTCTCTCTCTTCCTTCCTGCTTGTCTCTTTCTTTCTCCCTCCTTCCCTCCCTCCCCCTCTCTTTTTCTCTCTCTTCCTTCCTCTCCTTTTCTCTCTTCCTTCCTTCCTCTGTTTCTCTCTGTTTCTCTCTCCCTCTCTCTTTTCTCTCTCTCTCTTGCTCTCTCCCTCTTGCTCTCTCTTTCTCTTTCTCCCTTTCTCTATCTTTTTCTCTCTCTGTGTGTGTATCTTGCTCTCTCTCTCTCTCTCCCCATCAATTACAGAGCACACTCAGTCTCTCCACTTGCGGTGCCGGGGCGAAGCCCCGTCAGGTAGGAAAAACCCTGTGCCGAGATGGACCCATCTTTCTTTGCCAGATGAGCTGGTGCTTGGAAAAAGCAGATGGGTTTTCCCACCCGGCGCAAATGCTGCTCCGTCTGTCTGCCCACCCCCAAGCGGATGGGCTATCGGAGGTGGAGGGGGGCCAAGGCCTTCCCTTTCCTTCCCCTGCCTTTGCTGTCATGGCCAGTGAACCCTCCTGCCTGGGTGGCTCAGTCCCACTGAGGGAGTTGGCCACGGGAAGGTGTCGAGCCGGGGATGAGGAGTGAGCAAGAGTGGAAGAATGGGGAAGCAAGCAAATAAAAAGAAAAAAAGAAAGAAAAATAAAAAGTGGGGGAGAAAGGCGGGAAGGGGTTGCGGATGTGTTAATTGATGGCTGCAGGAGGCTGAGGGGGCGAAAAGCAAAAAGTTGCAAGACCGGAAGCTGAGCTTCCTTCTTCGAGGCTTCCAAGTTTTTTCCTGGCACTGGCGATAGAATCTGCTCAGGAAAAACTTGGAAGCCATGAAAAAGGAAGTTCAGCTTCCATGCTGCCCAAAATCAGCTAATGCGGAGGTCCAGCAATCTCCAGCCAGCAGCTTGTTTCAAAAAATCGGGACTTTTTAAAAATGCCCCGGGACGCGGGACAAATTGCTAAAAAGCATGACTGTCCCATGGAAAGCAGGATGTCTGGTCTCCTTAGTCTTAATGTTAAATCATTTTTTAAAAAAATGAAGACTTGCTCAATGATACTGTACCAGCTAGAATCAAAAGAAACATTGTGTACTCCAGGGAAACTATTAAACCATACACTAAATCTAGGTTTTAATTGGTGCTAGAATAGTACAACAGATGATAACCTGTGTGCTGCATACGCTTTAAAACCATACAGAATTTGTTTTAGTGCAACCAACTACCATATAATTGAGTACGATTGTACCAGATGCAAACAGTAAGCACATGTCTAACAGGGAACAAGGAGTTAGTCTTTGGAATCTAATTAAGACAATGAGGTGAGTGTTAATGATGCAGAGTTACTATATCAGTGGAATTTAACAAATAAATATGTGCCTTTCTGCATTTTCAGCCCAGTGCTAGCCCAGCATATATGCAATTTATAATACCAAATCTATTTATTTCAACATTTTTCCAAGAGTACATAAAGGGACACCTCAGATATAAAAACAAATTATTCAGAAAAACGTTTGGTAGGATTTAAATTTCCCAAGATATCGAATGAAGTCACACATGATTCTTATATCATTTTTCAAAAGGCATTGATTTGATTTCTCAAGCGTGCTATTTTTCCTATCAGCATAGTAAGCAGCATATTTGAAATCTGTATGACAAAGCTAAACAGGGCAGGAGATAGCGCTTTTGCATGTTAAGAAGCAAATCCACCACTTGGGAATTTCAGAATAAACTTTTCTCTGGATCATCTGCACTTTCTAAATAAATAAAAAAATCAAGTGTGGGTAATATTATCATTGCTGCCGTGAAGACTGAACTTTATAATGAGACACTCAGCATGGTCTTTGTTTTAGCTAAGTATTTCTCACTAGATTACAATCAAGTTACTTTAAGGAGCATATTATTTACCTTCACAATAGGCAGAGTCCCCTTGGACAGAAATATAACCACTTTTGCATTCGCAAGTAGCTCGTGTGTTCCAGTTTCTGCACTCTGAATTTTCACCACAACGGTGCCCTTGTGCACAGAAATTATGACCTGAAAAATGAAGTGCATTTACTTTTGAATAAATCTGAAAGGAATAAAAAGTTAGTTGTTAAATTATCATTTATGCAATTCATTTATTCATATTAAGACATCAGAAAATAGATACTAGTGATTAATGCACACATTTAACAGAGCACATAAAATTTCTTCCCCTGAGCGTGCCATTTATTTACAGTACAGTGTTCCCTCGATTTTCGCGGGTTTGAACTTCGCGAATAGCCTATACCACAGTTTTTAAAAAAATATTAATTAAAAAATACTTCACAGGTTTTTTTCAATACCATGGTTTTTCCCGCCCAATGACGTCATACGTCATCGCCAAACTAATAATTTTTGCAAATAAATAACAAATAATAATAATAATTGTTAATAAATAAATATGTTTATAAATATCAGGATCACTAAGTGTCTTATTCAATGGTGAGTACCAGTAATAATGGTTAGTAAATGGTTGTTAAGGGAATGGGAAATGGTAATTTAGGGATTTAAAGTGTTAAGAGATGGCTTGTGATACTGTCCATAGCCAAAAATGGTGTATTTACTTCCACATCTCTACTTCGCGGAAATTCGACTTTCACGGGCGGTCTTGGAACGCATCCCCCACGAAAATCAAGGGAACACTGTATATACTAACTTTATATGCCTGTCGGGAAAGCCAGCTCTTGGTAGCTTTTCGATGGGCCAGTAGGGTGGGAACAGTGGGAACATCAGGGGGGCAGTTGGTCCCATAGAGCCAGGGCAGCAACAGAAAAGGCCCTCCAGCATGGTCCCGCCAACCTATATTGTTTACATTTACATGTTTCCCACCTCTTTCTCTCTGCCTTACCCCACTCCATGGATACCCATGATGAAATAATGTAATATTGATGTTCTAAAACCTAAAATACAGTTAGAAATTTCCAAACAGTGAATCTTTTTGAAAAACACTATACTCTAGGCCTTTGACCTCTTCGAATATTACAGCTGAATCCTTCACATCACAATCAAGGTTGCAGTATAATTTTCCTATACTTGGCATTCCTTTGATGAGGGCATCCTTATATCTTTATTACAATTGCTTCCACTAGATTAAATTTTCCTTTAAGTTATTTGACTGTGCAATGACCCATTTATCATTTTAAGCTAATTATAACAGTAATCAAATTCCATGCTTCGGGGAATAGGCAGACAATCTTATTTCACATTGGTGAAGAATATTGTAACTGGTTATGCCCTTAGTCTCCTAAAGGAATCACTCAAATTAGATAAAGGTTAACATCCCTAAAATTGGAAGAATTTAACAATTTACTTCTTCTTCCAAGGTATTCCAATTGCAATTTTATTTATTTAATTTTTCCTGACAATTTTTCTTTATCAAGGCAGTGCTGATAACTCTCACTTTCTATTTGCCCTAGAATAATCTTGCGAGGTGGGCTGGGCTGACATCAAGTGAGTGAACCAAAATCACTCAACATTTATTTATTTATTTATTTGTTTATTTGTTTGTTTGTTTGTTTTCTATGCCGCCCTTCGCAGATTCAAGTCAGCTCATATCTTCAGAGAGGACTAGAACTCACAGTCTCCTGGTTTCTAGCTTGCCATTTTATTCACTACATCAAACTGGTACTATATAATGCTTAATCATTGATAAGACAGAAAGATTTATTTTCAAAGAAACAAGGAGTTTATTAGACACCTCACATATAATCCAATTGTTTGATGCCATATCAAATTTCCTTTGACCACCACAGATAGAGAACCATGCAAAAATGCTTAAATGATTATGATGATGACATCATGATTGTGGAGGAAAAAGAAAGTATGGATCATCGACATTGCAATCCCAGGAGACAGCAGAATTGAGGCGAAGCAGCTAGAAAAATTAGTAAAATACGAAGATCTGAAAATCGGGCTGCAACGATTCTGGCATAAACCAGTGAAAGTGGTCCCAGTGGTCTACTGGGCAGAGTACCAAAGGATCTCAGCGGACATTTGAAAACCATCGGAATTGACAAAATCTACACCTGTCAATTGCAAAAAGCAATTACTGGGATTGGCATACATAATTCGCCACTATATCACAGTCCTAGGTGCTTGGGAAGAACCCGACTGATGATGGAATACGAAATACAGCATAGTGATCTCACTTGCTGTGTTGTACTGATGATGATGATGATGATGATGATGATGATGATGATGATTAAATAATAATAATAATAACTGGAAGCTTCAGTCTGTCAGATTGCAAAATTTGGAGGATATTTTTAAAACTAAGATTCAGAATACCTATAATTATTTAGATTACTTAATTCCTCAAGCTAATTAAAATTTACATCATTAACTATCCTAAAATTTCTTCAGTCAAATCTTGCTTATGGGAAAAGATTGTAATAATACCGCACATGTTTTGAATGCTGAATATCATAGATTCAGTCTGGCACCCATAAAAACGTTTTTTTCTAAAATCCTAGAGAATGTTTCTTAGTTTGACTTATTCATCGTTATCACCCTAAAAATCATAGTAACTTTCAGTTCAGGCACTGCACTTTTTTCCCCCTTTCTCCATGTAATTGGGAAGAAAAGACAGAAGATTTGCTTTGGTTTAATTACTGTGTGAGGTATCATCTCAATAACAAACTGTGATTAACACCACAGTTTTAAAAAGCCATAAATCTGGCTTCGGGAGCTGTTTCACTGAAACTAACCATAGTTAAATCAGTGGTAAATGGAGATTGATTAAAAGAGAAAGCAAAGTCTTCTAAACTCTTATTCCCCTAGACAGTGGTACCTCATCTTACGAACGCCTCTTCTAACGAACTTTTCAAGATATGAACCCGGTGTTTAAGATTTTTTTGCCTCTTCTTCCGAACTATTTTCACCTTACGAACCCAAGCAGCTGCTGCTGGGATGAAGGGGTTTCTTTTTTTCCCCCTTTTTTGAAGAAAGAAAAGGGAGGGGATGCTTGGGGGAGGAAAAAAGTTTGCAGAGAACAACGTGCTTGCAAAGGAACTGAAAGGGTGTCTTTTTAAGAAAGAAAAGGGAGGAGGGAGGGGCAGCTTGGGGGAGGAAAATTTTTGCAGAGAACAACGTGCTTGCAAAGGAACTGAAAGGGTGTCTTTTTAAGAAAGAAAAGGGAGGGAGGGGCAGCTTGGGGGAGGAAAATTTTTGCAGAGAACAACGTGCTTGCAAAGGAACTGAAATGGTGTCTTTTGAAGAAAGAAAAGGGAGGGGCGCCCCCCTTGCCTTTCTTCCTTCCCACTCACCCTTTAGCCTAGCCTCGCTTTAGCTGCTCCTCCCTGCCCTCTGTTCGCCTCCCTTCTAAAGTTTGGGATTTTCCCGCCCCCTTTAGCTGCTCCTCCCTGCCCTCTGTTCGCCTCCCTTCTAAAGTTTGGGATTTTCCTGAAGGATTTGCACGCATTATTTGCTTTTACATTGATTCCTATGGGAAACATTGTTTCATCTTATGAACTTTTCACTGTACTTGTGAAATGGAAAATTGAAGGCCGCATAGTTCAGTGCTGACACCTCATTTTAAATGACAACTTTACACCAGAATCAAATGTGATCATTATCTTGATTTCTAAAAATAAATGTATAAATTCCAAAGCTTACAATTTCAACATTAAAATTTTGAAAATGCTTCTATAGTTATAATATGTGCAAAGAATTTAATAAAATCATACTGATGGTACCCTTTCTGTCAAGGTAGTTTAACGCAAGTACATTTACGACTTTAATAACTCACTAACTGACTCTAACCCCCAAAACTTTACCCTTAGACTATTCACTGTTGACCTCTCCTGGTTGCTAATAGGTCAGGGGGCATGCATAAATGCACCAGACTGCCTTCCATCCCCTGTCCTAATGTTTTCTTTTACTAGTATCATGTATATAAATATTATATTTTTATATACCACCAATACGTATGTGACAAAATAAATAAATACAATAAATAAAATGAAATAGAATAATTTATAAGGAATCACTAGAACTGGGGATAGGGGAATCCTATCACAAATCTTCAGAATAAACATTTAGTTTACATGTTTTCATGCCATTCTGTCAAATTCCTGACATATATAAAATACATGCACAATATGTAATCTCAAATAGTTGTTCCTCAGAAGCATATATTGTGTCTGAAAGAATTCTGTAAACATTCGTTTCTTGCAGCAGAGAGATTAAATTCATATTTTTCACCATCTATTGAATATTTAATCAAAATTAAGTTGCAGAAATAATTCAAGCTTTGCAAACAATTCATTAGATTTTGTATCTCCCACAGCAACTTGCTACAATTTTATATCTATTCTCTAGAAACAGTCTAGTCTTAGGGCTAAATTCAAAAAGGCGAGAACGCTGCTCTCTAATGTGTCTCATAAAACAGCCACTCAAAGAAATTCTAAATCTTTTTATGTAAGTAAATTATAAGGATTAATAGAGGCACATTACTACCCTTTCATTGCATGTATTCATGACTAGACAGTAACCCAATCCTATTAAAATCTGTTCCAAAATAGGACCCATTTTAAAGACATTTCAACTATAAGGGACCACACTATACCACAAATCTCAGTCATAACAATGAAAGTTACTCCTGAGCGAATGTAAAAGATCAATAGATATTTTTTTGCACTAGAAAATACCAAATAGTATTATACAGAATGATATGGTAAAAGTGAAAAATCATAAACTTGCTTAGGTTACCATGAAGAAATGATTGCATTATTCTACCTATTTATTGTTTTGAAAAAAATGTATAGGAGCGCCCAATTCACTCCCTTTGACTCTGGGTGGCTTACAGAGATAAACTATGCTTTCAATTATTTTAGTTTTTAATAATACGAAAAGGGAATTAACTGCAACAATAATTACCTAACAACTTGAATACTTAGAATTGTACATCATGTTTATGTGCCAAAATGAAAAAAAAAATATACAAGTGGGATGTTTGATAATTATGAACGTACTATTTTCAGACTAGGTTTGGAAAAATTATGAAAAGCCTGTTTGTACATGGGAATCTTGAATTTTTATCTACAGAATTTGAAATACAGCTATAATATTGAAATATAGTTATATATGGCAATACTAAAATCTGGGGGGAAATGCTGTTATTAAGGAGCAATGCATATTTATTTTTCATTTCCATATCTTATTCTATTAATTGTCTCCAAGCTTTAAAAATTGCTACCAAATTTTTAACATAATATAGATATGGTTCTTTGATTTGGGCTACCTTTTAAAATGAATTTTGGGTTCAGATTTGGGTTTATTTTAAAATCCTGAAATGCCTTGAGATCAGCGTATTTTAAGGACTGCTTTCTTCCCTATTATTTTCTTTATATGCTATAGATCCCACTGCTTTGTGCTGCAACCATGATGAATAATTATTAATAACCAAATTCTTCCTGCAGTTAGCATCCAACTGATAGAAATATAATTCCTGCTGATATTCAATAGGTGTCACCGTTTTATTTATTTCAGCATTTGAATAAACCTAGCTGTTTAGAAATAAACAGATTGTCTTGATGCGTGACCTTATAATGTTTCCTTGATGGCTCATGTTTTAACACATTTCGTAATTTTGTGATTCTGATGTTTTTAAGCTACCTGAGTGGAAAAATTACTACTTCAGGATTCGTTCATGCAACACTGCAACATTTGAGGGATTAGGATTTGAATTTTCAAGATTGTCCCTCAACATGGGAGACAATCCAGAGATTTATTATGTTTGTGATCAGAAGAGATGGGGAATATTTTTGATCCATGACCCATAGAAATAGTAGTGGTGGTCTTTTCGAAAGCAAATCATTGCCATCACCATCAAAGAATGCACCTTCTAGCTTGAAATTTTGTATCACTGCAATTCAGCTATACTGTAACTTAATTTCAGTGGAATGATTTGGAGAATTGTCAGCTTCGCTATGTTTAATCTTTCAACTATGCTTCAGCTGTCATAAGTAATGAGGGTGGGGGTGTTTTGGGATTTGGGAGGGGAAGTTCTCCGGAGTGGCCCTAGTAAGTTTTGTTTCTTCTGGTGAAGGCCAGGGGAGTTTCGTTTCTTCTGAGAAGAAGTGATAAGAAGGTCTGTTAGCGGCATGCATTCCATAAGCATGATGCAATGGTGAAGATGTGTCCACCTGAAGAAGATGGACAATGGGGACTGGATGTTTCCCAAAGGGGGGCAAGTGGGATACTTTGATATGGGCAACTATTGCGTCTTTTTCCTCAGACTTTGCTTTGCTTCTGATGCATTCACTTCTGATTTAGTAAAGTTTACTTTTGAAGTTCAAAAATGGACTCTGAGTTTTACTTTTCTTAAATACTGAGTGGAGCCATCCTGACAAGAATGCTGCAAAGTTGTATATGCCCTATAGATTGAGAACGCCATATGGTTCTCCTATATCAGTAATGGCGAACCTATGGCATGGATGCCAGAAGTGGCACATGGAACCATATCTGCTGGCACACAACCTATTGCCCTACCTCAGCTGCAACCTACATGTATGTGCTAGCCAGCTGATTTTTGGCTCACATAGAGGCTCTGGGAGGGCGTTTTTGGCTTCCAGAGAGGCTCCAGGGAAATGAGGAGGGAGTTTTTACCCTCCTCCTGCACAAGGAAAGCCTTTGGAGCCTGGGGAGGGCAAAACATGAGTCTACTGCAGAGGTCCCCAACCGCCGGTCCACGGACCGGCACCGGGCCGTTGGGGGTTTTCAGCCGGTCCGCGGCGCCAGGGCCCCCTCGGCCTTTCCGCACCACCAGCGGCGCTCCCCCCGCCAGCCAGCCAAGCCCCGCGCCCGCCGGAACCGGCGCCTCGCTCTCCCCCTGCCGCCCGCTGCGTTTGCAGGAGGTGGGGAGGGTCGGGCGGCCCGCCAAGGCCAGGAGGGACGCCGCTGCCCCCCCTCCCTCTCTCCGCCCGCCGCTGCGCCTCCTTGACGCCGAGAGGAAATGCCGGCAAAGGCTTTTCTCAGCGGAGGTCTTCAATGTCGGGGGCGCACGGGCGGTTGCACGTGCTCCCTATCTCCCTGCTAGCCCACTCGGAGTATTCAAAATAAGAAAAACCTTTGCCGGCGAAGGCTTTTCTTATTTTGAATATTCCGAGTGGGCTAGCAGGGAGATAGGGAGCGCGTGCAACCGCCTGTGCGCCCCCGACATTGAATATCACCTTCGCCGGCCCCACCTCTCCTGCAAACCCCCTTGCTGAGAGCCCGGGGTGAAAGTGCTCTCGCAAAGGTGAGGCGGGCAGAGCGTGCGCGCGTCATCGCTGAGAAGAACGGAGAACGAGAGTGAGTGAGAGCAACAGACAGCAAGATAGAGAGAAAGTGAGAAAGAGAGAGTGAGAGAAAGGGGGGAGAAAGAGATAGCAAGAGAGAGAACAAGAGAAAGAGCGTGAGAAAGAAAACAAGAAAGAGTGAGAGAGAGAGAAAGCAAAAGAGACAGAAAGAAAACAAGAGAGAGAAAGTGAGAAGAAGAGAGAGAAAGAGGGGGAGAGAGAGAGAAAGAGAGGGAGAGGGAGAAAGAGAGAGGGAGAGGGGGGAGAGATAGCAAGAGAGGGAGAGAGAGAAAGAGAGAGGAAAGGGGGGAGAGATAGCAAGAGAGGGAGAGAGAGAAAGAGAGGGAAAGGGGAGAGAGGGGGGAGAGAAAGAGAGAGGGAGAGAGAGAGGAGATAAAGGAAGAGGAGAGAGAGAAAGGAAGAGAAAGAAAGAAAGAGGGATAGAAAGAGAGAGAGAGTGAGAGATGCTCAGTGAGCCTTTCTTTGAAGTTGCCTTTCTTTCTTTCTTTCTTTCTTTCTCTTTCTTGCTTTCTTTCTTGCTCTTTTTCTTTCTCTTTTACCTTCCCTTCCTCTATTTCTTCTTTTCTTTCTCCTTCCTACCTTCTTCCCTTACTTTCCCCTTTCATAAGTTTCCTTGCTTCCTTCCTCTGTTCCTGTCCCTTCCCCCCTTCTTTCTTTCTTTCCTTCCTTCCTTTCCTCCCTCCATTTCTTGCTTTCCTTTTCCTTCCTCCCTTCTTTCCTCCCTCATTCCCTTCTTTCACTCCTTCCTCTCTTACTCTCCCCTTTCACACCTTTCCTTGCTTCCTTTGCACCCTTCTTCTGTTCCTGTCCCTTCCCTCTTTCCTTCCTTCCTTCCCACCCTCCGTCCATTCATTCACCCATTCCTCTCTTGATCGCCCCTTTTACGGCGCCGCTGACAGCTAGCTCTTCCCCCCACCGGGCCATGGAAAACTGGTCTAGCTTAAAGCCGGTCCCTGGTGCAAAAAAGGTTGGGGACCTCTGGTCTACTGGGCCCACCAGAAGTTGGAGAACAGGCCATTTCCGGACTCCAGAGGGCCTATGGGGGGTGGGGGAAGCTGTTTCCGCCCACCCCAGTCATTGAATTATGGGTGTGGGCACTTGTGCATGTGTGATAGTGCGCACCCACGCTCTTTCGGCACCCAAGGAAAAAAAGGTTTGCCATCACTGTCCTATATGGTTTTCTTATTCTAAATGGAATAATAATGTTGTTTTCTAACTTGGGCAGTCTGATTCTATATCTAGCAAATAAAATATGTTTACAGAAACATCACAAAAAAATTATTCCACTCTAAATTAAATGAACTACACAAAACCCACTTAAATGGTCAAAAATCCATGCAGCATACTACTTACCTTTACAAACACTGCAGCACTGATTCTCTGGGAGTACATAATCTTTTTCTGAACAGTTCAATGGAGGACAGGTCTCTGTCACTTTTATTAAAATTCCATTCTAGAAACAAACAATGGTTTATAATTGATAAAAATGAAAGTGACAGTCAGCTCGTAATTCTTTTTATATTTTATAGTTATTTATAGATATATAGCATGAATGTTCTTTACCAATAACATTGTAAACTGTCATAAGTTAAACACATTTCATACAACACCAAAAAGTTGTTGTTCTTTGACA
The DNA here is from genome assembly GCF_031021105.1 of Erythrolamprus reginae. Classification (NCBI taxonomy): domain Eukaryota; kingdom Metazoa; phylum Chordata; class Lepidosauria; order Squamata; family Dipsadidae; genus Erythrolamprus; species Erythrolamprus reginae. The sequence goes on along the minus strand of NC_091950.1, from coordinate 109,462,139 downwards.
TTTGTATTCCCAAATAAACAGAATTGAAACAGCATTTCCATTGAAAACAGCATTATTCTTAAATTCAATAGCTTATTATACTTTCTATATTCCATTTATCTATTTTCATCAATCAGTCTTCCATTGATTATTTTTTGTTTGTGATGCTATTTCTTTTATTTGTTACTGAAATGGCTCTTGACCGAAATTTGACCTTCACTCTATGACTTCATTTTAATTTATTACAAAATTCAGAATCTAAAAAGTTGACATTCTTCAATCAATACAGTTCATGCATACCTTTAATTACAAGAGTCATAAACCAATAATTAGTCTTTCATTAGTCTTTAGCTTCTACCTATACTGTTCAGTCCAATAGGAAGTATATGTTGGGTCTTGTCAATTAAAGAAGATGGCTTGTGGGATCTAGGAAGTTTGCCTTCTTGTCCTGTCACCTGTTTTCCATAAAACCTTATCACCTGGATCAGATTAGTCTCAACCATGCTGAAGACCTGCTATTCGTCCAGCCATGGGAAATGAGTGAAGCCCATATGGTTGATATTGTTTGGTGATTGTCTATATTCCAAGCTATCATTTTTATTGGATATTGTGTTGTGTGTTTAATTATACTATTGTTTTTATTTTGAAATGATATTCATCACCCAGACTTGTTTTAGTGAGAAGGGGGACTTCATCAATGTTTTAAAAAATCAGTAAATAAAACAATGGAGCTCTGTACACACTACAAAAAATTCTATTTTTTTTGCCCAAAATGCAATGCCTGCTTTTTAAAAGCTGAAATGAAAAAAGACAACCTTTTTCTTAAATGTTAGCACTTCTTTCAGACTTCTAATTCTAAAAGGAATTAATTCAGAGCATGAATATTACACATTTTTGCAATTCTGATCTCCTTTAAAATATGGGTATTTCTAGGGAACATGCAGCAGATGTAGAGGACAGATACACAATCCCAGAAAAAGACAAAATGAATCTGAAGTGCTGCAGAATGCTTTGAAATATAACTATCTCTTTAAGACATGAACAGGCAACTAAAAAAAAATCCTTGTGGAAGCCAAAATCTGTGTCTCATTTTGATCAGCTTGTTCATAATGAAGCATTTGTGTCACTAATAGTATAATTCATATAATTCTGTTCATTATGGCTATGAATTCCATCCCTATAGCTGCACAAAAAAATCTATTTTTGCAAATGTCTAAGTATTTTAGCATGAAGACAATAAGCTGAAGTTTTATTTTTAAAAGTTTAAAACTGAAAACACTTCAAACTGAAAGGCTAACTAGGATTCATTAGATTCCATTTATTTTGCAAACAAAAAGAGGATAACAAATGAAAAATTATTCAGTTAGAGAGAAAATTTACATATTTTGGTTTCATGTGGTCTAAAATATTAAAAAATAAAAATTAACCAGAAAGTCCTAAAATCTAGTTTCAGGAAAACATTAAGGAATATGATATAAATTATGTCAAACTAAGTTTACATCAAGCAGCGCACAGAATTTTGGTAAAATATAAATTAATGTAACAAAAAAATTAATTATGATATATTCATTGTCTAATGTATAAACAATATTCTAATCACTAACCAGCAGTTTGGACCGGTTCTGAGAACCAGTAACACCAATGGCAGGAGTCTCCACCCACCCACTTGGGACACTTCTACACAGAAGCATCTGTGCACAGAAGCAGGTGTGCCTGCAAACCAGTGGCAAAATCATTTAGAACCCACCACGGTCATTAACCATAATGGTTAATTTTTTCTGAAAAGACTAATCAATGCTCCATAATTAAGAGGTGCTCAATACTTACAGGGTGCGTTCCAAAAGTAACGCAATTTTTAAAGTAATTTATTGAACAGATTTGCACACTTAAAATTCTTCAAAGTACTGTCCTTGAGCCTCTACACATTTTTTCCAGTGACTCTGCCATGACCAGTACATGCCCTGGAAGGTGTCTTTGGGGACCTCTCGCAAGGTCTTCGTCGCGGCTGATTTGATCTCTTGTATGGACAAAAAAACACGCCTTGCCACAACGCGCTGTGAGTCCGTGAGTTCCTGGCAAACACCAGGTGCCAACACTGCCCCACCCCCACCCCTATAATTCTGATGTCACCCCAGCAGACTTCTTTTTGTTCCCAGACCTGAAAGGAACCCGTTTTTCACCCATAGAAGAGATCCAATCAGCCGTGATGAAGACGCCTTCCAGGGCACGTACCAGTCATGGCAGAGTCGCTGGAAAAAAATGTGTAGAGGCCCAAGTATAGTACTTTGAAGAATTGTAAGTGTTTGTGCAAATTGTTTAATAAATTACTTTTAAAAAATTGCATTACTTTTGGAACACACCCTGTAGATTGAAATGTGTCTGGCCCCAAATTTCATCATTGGCATACTGCTTCCTGAAAACCTGTGCATATATATGCTCTTTATTTATTTCATCACTAATTCACAGTTTCTTAATCATTTATATTTCCTTGTATATTCTCCAATTGTTTTCTAAATTTCTTTTAATTATGGAATATACAGCCAGGAAAGGAAAGCATATACAGTGATACCTCGTCTTACAAACGCCTCATCATACAAACTTTTCGAGATACAAACCCGGGGTTTAAGATTTTTTTGCCTCTTCTTACAAACTATTTTCACCTTACAAACCCAAGCCAACTCCACTGGCATGCCCCGCCTCCGAACTTCTGTTGCCAGCACGCCCATTTTTGCATGCTGGGATTCCCCTGAGCCTCCCCTCCATGGGAAACACTACCTCCAGACTTCCGCGTTTTTGCGATGCTGCAGGGGAATCCCAGCAGTGCAAAAATGGGCGCTTCGCTGGCAACAGAAATCCGGAGGTGGGGTTTCCTAGCGAGGAGAGCCTCAGCGAAGTCACAGCATCACAAAAACATGGAAGTCTGAAGGTGGGGTTTCGAGGACTTCCGTGTTCTTCTGATGCTGCAATTTCACTGATGCTCCCTTCACTGGGAAACCCTACCTCCAGACTTCCGTTGCTAGCGAAGCTGGGATTCCCCTGCTGGGATTCCCCTACAGCATAGCAAAAACACAGAAGTCTGGAGGTGGGGTTTCCCATGGAGGGGAACCTCAGGGGAATCCCAGCAGCGCAAAAACGGGCGCTTCGGCTGGCAAACGGGGTGCATTTTGGGCTTGCACACATTAATTGCTTTTCCATTGGTTCCTATGGGAAACATTGTTTCATCTTACAAACATTTCACCTTAAGAACCTCATCCTGGAATCAATTAAGTTTGTAAGACAAGGTATCACTGTACTACAATCCACTATTACAGTCTCTGCTTAAATCTTTCCAGTCAAGCAGAGTCCATCTTCTCCAGCAAATGATAGTCCTAAGGCGATCCATTCTAAATGTGGAACAGCTTTTGCCATAAGGATATTTTTCCTATTGTCCAAGCAAAATCTACTTCCTTGTAATTAAAAACTACTCTCTCTTCTCCTGGAACAACTCTGAACAATTCCATCCTGAACTCTATGCAGCTCTTCAGATATTTGTAGTCAACTACTGTATCTTGTCCTCAATAAATTAAACATGCCTGAAGCCTCCAACCTTTTTAGTTTTCTCAAATACATATTTGATATGACTATTCCAATTTTATAAATAATACATTTGCAAAATTTGGAAATAATTTTTTTCAGATGCTTTGTTGTAACTAACATAATATTCCATTAGTGTGTTCAGTGCAATGTATAAACAACACTGAAATCAATGAAGCAGATTAGATATAAAGAATGAACCCATCTGGGCTGAGTTCAATTTTGGGCTGAATAATCAAGCTATTTCCCTCAAAGATCAGGTAAGTAGCTCAATTTATGTCACTCCAACTCCAAATTCAATTATCTTATTACATTCTTGATGATAAGACTTTCAGAAGAAAAACAATTCATTGAGCTTTCACATCCCTATAGGACTCAGAAGTATTAAATGAATTCTGACTTAAGCCGGAGAAAAATTCAGCTAGGGCAAAAGGATGATAAATGAACTTCTGAAGTCAGCAGTACTACTAGCATAACAATCAGGTATATATTGTAATGTATGCATACAATGGGAAAGCCATCTGGGAAAGCCAAGGGAAATTATCAAAACCATAAAAAAATTAAAGTTAGAATATTTTGGACATGTGACGCAACACCCAGAAAAATACAGCATACTTCACTTAATCCTCCAAGGAAAGATTGAAGGCAAATGAGGTCCAGGCAGAATAAGAACATCATGGCTTCAAAATCTAAGGGACCGGTTTGGACAAAAACTCAACCACACTTTTTCATGTAGCTGTTGATAAAAATAGGATTGCCAACATCTGATAACAGATACGGCAAGAAAAACAAGAAGACAAGGAATACAATATGTTCCGCATATTGTTATGTAACAAACATGTATGCAGCACAAAGTAACAACAGATGAACATATCTTTTGTATTTTGAAAAACAGTGGATTTCCTATAAGTATGTTTTTTAATTATGCAATTCTATACAATCCAAATAGATCAAGGGCAACCTCAAATAGGAAAGGCTAATAGCAATGCTAATTTCCCCCCACACTAATGTAATCTTTTTTTTTATAGTCATAATCTCTTCCAAAGGTTTCTATAAACAGGTTTATTGTAAAGTAATAATGTGCACTGGGGGACAAACGAAGCCCCTGTCTTTTTTATACTCACTGAAATATTCTATTGGACATTTCTGAAGATTAACAAACAACCTGGATGAAACAGCAAAATGTGTTCCATGGCAGCTTGTGTGGATGAACTCAAGGGCCCTTGTTTGGCTCTGGGAATGAGAAACCTTACTTATTACAAAAGAATGAACCTGATTTGGTCAGTGACATGAAATGTAAACAAGGCTGGGCCGTCACTATATCTTTTTTCCCCCATTATCAATCATGACTCGAAACAACAGCAGGAATAGTTGAGTGCCTGAAACTTATACAATTACAGAAGTATAGAAAGGAAGAGTCTGTATGTGGTGGTTATAAGAAAAATGCTGCAAATGCAATCTTAAAGGATGCCGCCTTCATATATTCCGATAGGTGTTTTGAAAACTGTTGTGGTTAGCTCTGGCCCAGCTCCTGCCCCAAGGAATGTGGATGTGGGGGAGACATCCACATGCTGCAGGCATGTTTTGCTCCCGGTGGAATCTGATGATGAAGGCTCCTCTGACCAAGAAGACATGAGTGACAGGGAAGAGGAGAGTGTGGCAGACAGCTCAGAAGGAGATCAATTATCTAGCTCTTCTTTGGATTCAGAACAAGAGTTAATGATACAGCCACGCATGCGGAGAGCGATGCATAGGCAGCAACAACTGAGAGATTATTATCAAAGAAAATGAGGCCACCTGTGGTTGGGTGGGGCTGTGGTAATTAGTGAGGCTGTGGGTTTGGCCATTGTGGAGGATTATCTGATTGTTGTGTTTCGTGCCTGCTTTGCTGCCTTTGAACTTTGTGTGCTGATTTTTCCCCACTTTGAAACTAAACCAGAGCAAAGTGTGTTTCACTTTGTGAAAGAAGAAGGACTGTGAATTGCCTCACAGTTGCAAGCTAAGTGTCACAGAACTGATGAGGGACTTGTACAAATTACCAGTTTGTTTGGAGACGAGTGCTCTTTGCTATACAAAAAGAGTGCTCCGTTTATTTGCATTTTCGGTATAAAGAACATTGTTTTGAATTGTCAAACGTGTGTGTGTGTGAAATTGTATCTGTGCATTTTTGGGAGGATTCTACCAGAGAGCTCGACAGAACAAAAACCGGAACAAATATTTTAAAGATAGCTCAGATTTTCACCAATCTGCAAAACCTAATGTCTTACAAGACATTGTTTCCTTGAAAGTAGACCGAGCAGAATATAGCATGTGCAAGCAGGAGAAATGTATCATGATTTATTCCAGCTGTATTTCCCACACAAACAGCACTGCCACTACCATGAAAGGGAACATTGTGTTAGCAGTGATTAGCTTCTAGGCACCAAATGACAAAATAATCATGACCAAAACTGATGCCAAACCTTTCACTGTAGTAATATTATAGATTTGTAATCTGTAATTTATTAAATCAATAGGAAATCACTCAAATCAAGAAGGGGTTTATGAAACAATACAAGAGGCAATGTCTATGGAGCTAATTATTATGAAACATCTAAATGTGAAAGTAGTGTCAGAGAATATCTACCTGCAAAGTAAAAATGGTCTAAGGCAAAGTTGGCTCTTCTATGACCTGTGGACTTCAACTCCCAGAATTCCTGAGACAATCATGCTAGTTCAGGAATTCTGGAAGTTGAAGTCCACATGCCTTAGAAGAGCCAACTTTGCCTACCCCTGGTCTAAGGCATAAGAAATGACAGTGGCTAAGAATTTAGATGATTCTTTGAGGAGCCTGAAAAGTTTGAACCTTTCCATACTTAGTCCCATGTTCCAGCAATTAGAAAGATTATGTACTTGAAAAACATTCAAAAGATGCAACAAAGAACAAAACAGGCTTTTGGTTTATGATAAAAGATAGATTTAATAATTCTATTAAGACATTCCCAGACATATTTATTCCAACTACAACTACAATGAAATTCAGTATAAAAGCAAAGAACATCAGGGAGAAAAGCAGAACATTTCCAAGAAAGATTTGGAAATATGTAAAAATAAACTTTAAAGAAAAACATTGAAAATAGGTTTTACAATATTTTGAAGAAGATAATAAAGACCAAACTGTTATTGCGGAAAAAGAGTCAATGTTATTGACCAGGCAGTGAATGCAGTTTAAAAGTGCAGAAACTAACTAAAGATAAAAAGCAAAATGAAGAAGTTTAGATGACAGATTTTTTAAGCAATGATGGAAATGATTAAAAAAAGGTTTTTAAAAACTATTTGCTAAAAGACTACACAATCAATTTATTTCAATTCCTAGGAGAGCAAGGACTGAACACAGAATTCCATTAGTCTTCTCAGACATGCATCAAAAAAGTTAATTTCTTAAGAAATGCAGGACAGTTCAAAAATACAATAAGTAAACTTCAGAGCACAGTTATGAAACAGTCGCACTAGGGAAGGCATTTTAAACCAGGACACAAAAATCAAGAGATAGTTTTTAAAAAAACAAAAAGGCATCTCTATGCTTTGTCAATTACTGAAAAGCCTTTGATTCTGTAAATTATGTAATGTTGATCAAAACTTTGGAGCAAATTAGTATGGATTACAAAGACAATTTGCTCTAAAGGAGCTGTGATAGGACAGATTCAAAATTATTTTGAAAAAAATCGCTTTTAGAAGTTTACTCCCAGTACAGATTCATTTTTAAGATTGAAATATTTTTCAAAAGAATTTTCAATCCAAAAAGGAATGCAGCAAGAATGTATCACAGCTCCTTTTCAACATCTATACAGGAAATATTTAATAAACTAAACACAGTACCAAGACTGTCAATAGATACTATGAAAATAACAAAATTATAATAGGGATATGATACAGTGCTCCTGGCAGAAAAAGATGATTTTCAGCTTCTAATTTATAAAACATAAACAAGTAAAAAGTAAGGACTATAGTTTAATTTTTAAAAGCTGTGATAATCTTAGAGAAAAAGAAATCTCCAAAAACAATGTCATTAATACCCTCTTCTCAAAGTCAAGCATTCTGTCTACATTGGACACTTAGTAACGGAACATGAAGAAAATGATGAAATAAAAATGTGAATAGAAATTGCCAAGAAAATGTTTTCAGACATGAAGATTATTCTGATTTCAAGGAAAATAGACTAAAAAAGGATAAGAGTATTCTATGTCTAATTAAATCTCCTTTATAACTTTGAAACAATGAATATAATATACAAAGAGGATAAAAACAAGATGAAAACCATTGAAATGCAGCTTTTAAGGTAAATCGTGAGAATCATAAAAACATTAAATCTCAATCGTAGTAATGGCACAGGACAAAAGGAACTTCAGAAGACTATCAAACAAAGAAAATGGAGATATATGCATTGTAAATTCAGAATACTGTATCCAATTATGGGTCCATATACTGTAATTCCACACTTGGAATACTGCATCCAATTCTGCTCACCACATTTTTAAAAAGATGTTGAGACTCTGAAAAGAATGCAGACTAAAGCAGCAAGGATGATTGGTTGGAAGTTAAAACAATTGCAAGAACTGAATACGTCTAGCCTAGTGAAAAGATGATTAGGGGAGACATGATAGCTCTGTTCTAATATTTAAGTGTTCCTACAAAGATGAGGGGGGGGGGTCAACCTAGGTTCCAAAGCATTAGAAGTCAAAACAAGAAACAATGGATGGAAACTATCCAATGACAGAAGCAAGCTATAACGAAGAAGAATTTTTCTAATAATGAGAGCAAGTAATCAATGGAATGACAGAGGGATACAATCTAAGACTAAGGAAGTACTAATATCACTCTATGAAGTTTTGGTTAAACCACATCTAGAGTGTTTTAGTCACTACATTACAAAAAAGACATTGAAACGCTAGAGAAAGTGCAGAAGAAAGTAACCAGGATGATAAGGGGACTGGAAACTAAAATTCACACATGCCAGGTCTGCCCCCTCCTCATCATCACTCCGTGGGCTGCCGATCAGTTTCCAGACACAATTCAAAGTGTTGGTTATGACCTATAAAGCCCTACATGGCATGGGACCAGATTATCTCCGAGACCGCCTTCTGCCACACGAATCCCAGAATCCGGTGAGGGACCTAGGGGAAGAGCCTTCTCTGGGGGGGGGGCTCTGGAATCAGCTCCCCCCCGGAGATTCACACTGCCCCCCATCTTCCTTGCCTTCTGAAAGAGTTTAAAAACTCATCTTTGTCGCCAGGCCTGGGGTCATTAGATCTTTCCCCCTGACCAACTAGCGTTTTTAGTGTGATTTATTGAGTGAATGTTAATGAATGTTTTAAAGTTAAAAGATTTTTACTTATATTAATTGGATCAATTGTATTATTATGTCTTTTATATACTGTGAGCCGCCCTGAGTCCTCGGAGAGGGGCAGCATACAAATCCAATTAAACTAAACTAAACTAAAACATATGAAGAGAGGTTGGAATAACTGAGCATGGACAGTCTGCTGAAGAGAATGATCAGGGGTGACATGCTAGCAGTGTTTCAATATGTAAGGGGCTGCCAGAGAGAGGAGGGTGTCAGGCTGTTTTCCAAAGCCCCAGATGGCCAGACAAGGAATAATGGGTGGAAGCTGACCAAAGAGAAATTCAACCTGGAAATCAGGAGGAACTTTCAGATGTGAGAACGATCAACCAGAGGAACAGCTTGCCTGCGGAGGTTGTGAGAGCTCCAACGCTTGAGATTTTCAAAGGGAGACTGGACTGGCATATGTCCAAAATGATGTAGGGATTCCTGCTTGAGCAGGGGGGTTGGACTGGATGACCTACAAGGTCCCTTCCAACTCTAATAATAAAAAAGCAAACTTCTTAAAAAATAGAATGGCTTGCCTTCAGAAGTTGCAGTGTTCCAGGACATCCATTTGTCTTGCTCAACCAGGGGGTTGGACTAGAAGACCTCCAAGGTCCCTTCCAAATCTGGTATTCTGTGATTATATACTTTGGGCAAGACACAGAGACCAAATAAATTGAACAAACAAACATATTCATAACAATGGCCTCTGCTAGAAGGAACAAAAACCTGGAGACATCAAGAGATATTTGGAATAGCAAGATGCATAATAGGACTGGTCTAAATTATGACCCATTTTTAAGACTGATGAACACAATATGCAGTTATAGTTATCAATCTCCTTTAAAAGAAAGATAGCTGAAATGAATATATGAAAAATACAACATATATATGATATGACAAATCTGCATCAAAATGGTATAGTGTTCTATAACTGCATCTTTTACTGGGATATGTGCTGTCCAAAATCTAGCTCCGCTTTGCTTTAAAATAGAATGAAATGAAATAAATAATATACTCTGGTGCTTTATTCATTTCCAGTTAGAAATCAATAAAACCATTTGCTCTAATCCAGAATCGTATGGATTAATTCTATTACAGTCATTACAAATGACATTGATTTCTGTCTGCATTGTTAGTGCAGAAAGAGATAACCCTTTGGGGCTAGTAGACATATATGGAATATTGAGTGCCTTGTGCAACTACTATCACACAGCAATTGCCCAGGTAGTCATTTATCAAATGCCACATGAACAAATGGCTAAAACTGACTACCACACCTGGCTCCCCAAGATGTTCGTATTGCTTTTATTTTTATTTTCCTGATCAAGAGAACAGCTTTGTAAACAAAATGTTAGCCTGTGGTTTTGTATGTATTGTTGTTTTGTTATTATTTCTGAAGGACACTTTTATGAGTTAGGTAGGATCTAAATGGATTCTGGTAAATGAACTCCCCCCCCCCCCCCGAGATTAGGATTGCCCCCACCCTCCCTGCCTTTCGTAAACTCCTGAAAACCCATCTATATCACCAGGCATGGGGAAATTAATATACCCTTAGCTGTTTTGTTTTATGTATGGTTTGCTCGGGTTGTATGATTGTTTTTAATAAGGGTTTTTAAAACTGTTTTAATATTGGATTTGTACATGATGTTTTTGCTTGTTGTGAGCCGCTCCGAGTCCTCAGAGAGGGACGGCATACAAATCTAATTAACTAGATAGATAGATAGATAGATAGATAGATAGATAGATAGATAGATAGATAGATAGATAGACAGACAGACAAACAAACAAACAAACATGAAGGTCATAGGTTTTTACTTCATGCTAGATTCCTGAGTGGTTTTTTTTTTTTAAATGAATGGACTATGTTTTAGCAAGTTGTAAATCAGATTGAACTGAATTCTTTGCACATAAGTAATAAGAATCAGATCTGAAACAATATCTAAGGATAAAATATAGATAGAATTGACTATGTTTTCCAAAACATTAGTTTCTAAGTTCCAATATTATTTAAACTATTCTACATAAGCAAAAATAGAGCTTTCTTTCCTCCTCCCTAATTAACATTACTTATTCTGTAGGTTTTATCTCTTTATTTCTAAATGTAACTTAAATAAAAATATTTTTATTTCATTTTGATTAAAATAATGCTTGGCTTACTATATTAGCCTTTCTCTGTCCCAGTTACGGTAAGTTTGTTTGCTTGCTTGCTTGCTTGTTTGTTTAATTGTTTATGCCGCCCTTCTCCTTAGACTCAAGGTGGCTTACAACATGTTAGCAATAGCACTTTATAACAGAGCCATCATATTGCCCCCACAATCCGAGTCCTCAATTTACCCACCTCGGAAGGATGGAAGGCTGAGTCAACCTTGAGCCGGTGATGAGATCTGAACCGGTGACCTACAGATCTACAGGCAGCTTCAGTGGCACTCTACCTGCTGCGCCACCCTGGCTCTATTCTAAGTCTATTGCATTAACGGAGAAAATAAGTTTCCACTTAAAAGGTAGAAATATAATATAGGGAGATACCTAGTAATACTACTTAAGAAAAAGATTTTAAGACAGTATTTGATTACAAACTGGGAATTTGTAAACACGGTGTGTTGTAACTATAGATATGGTTGTTTCAGCTTTGGTCTGCATTATACATTTATAATTTCCTAATTGTGAGAATTAGATTCTTGACAAATGTATATTTTATTTTATGTACGTTGAGAGCATATGCACCAAGACAAATTCCTTGTGTGTCCAATCACACTTGGCCAATAAAATTCTATTCTATTCTATTCTAACCACTCCATTTTATTCTAACTGGCTATACTCTACCTCAAGTCCAATTCGAGGCACTGTACTTAAGATTCAGTCAGATGAATTTGAAAAGATCCAGGTGGAAAAAACAAGGTGGATCAGAGGACTGGAAACTTCAGCATGATCAGGAGAATGAAGAAATCGCAGATGCTGAGTTTTAATGGAGATATTTACATGGATATAAGAGAAATCTTAAAGTACAGTAGTCATCGACTTATGAATACATTTGAGCCCAGAATTTATTTTGCTAAGTGAGAAATTTGCTAAGTGAGTTTGCCACACTTTATGCCACATTGGTTAGGTGAATCACTGCTGTTAAATTAGTAACCGTGAATCTGGCTTCCCCATTGACTTTGCTTGTCAGAAGATCGCAAAAGGTGATCACATGACCCCAGGACTTTGCAACCATCCTAAATATGAACCAGCTGTCAACAGAGATGGGGTTTGGCTTACCTCGTTGCCGGTTTGCTTCCTAATGTGCCGCACGTGCATGGCCTACAGGCACAGTGCACAGGTGAACAGGCGCAGTGCTAAAAACCCAGCTTCTGTGCATGTGCAAAAGCAAAAAAACAGCTTCAGCACATTTGGAGAAGCAAAAAACAAAATGGCGGCACCTACAGTGCTGCCAAGAAAGTCGGTTTGGGGGCGTGGCAAACCTAAGTCGCTGCTTGTTCCAGCGATCCAGGCCAACAAGTTACTACCAATTCCACAGAACCAGTCTGAACTGGAGGGAACCGAAATCTGGCTGTCAACTATCTGAATAGAAATCACGTGACCATGGGGATGCTGCAATGGTCGTAAGTGTAAAAAATCGTCACAAGTCACTATCTCATCTTGCAACTTTGAAAGGATATAAAATGAACTGTTGTAAGTCGAGGACTACCTTTATTTTAAAGGATGTCACAGGAAGGGCCAAAGTCTATTCTCCATCATACCATAGTGCAAGGCATAAAATAATAGAATTCAGGTTATGGGGCTGATTACAAAAATAGTACATTTCCAATTAGGAAAGTTTTTTGGTGGGACTATTTGAACAGAAAGGTGATGAGCTCATCCTTACTGGATGTATTGAAGCACATGTGCTACAAAACTATCCATAAATAGTGCATTAATTTCAGTTGCTGCTCTAAGCAGCACACTGGGCTCAATTATCTAAATTATCCTTTCCAATTTTAGGATTCTCTGTTCTTTGGTCTTATTTCTTCTTTTCTTCTCATTCCCTTTCCTTCGCTGCTTTTTCATTTTTCATTGATTTCTTCTATTGTTTCATTTGAAATTTTATAACTTCTAAATCTATCTACCATCTTTCTCCCAATTAACAATCCTCTTTAGTTTGATTTCTGTTGTTTTTCCCTCTTTCCTTTCACCTAAATTTTGTTTGCTTATTAAACATCCACTTTGATTTTTCAGCCCTATGCCATTTTTTTTCACAACCACGAGGACATTTGGTCCAAAACCCTTTCTTCAATTTAAAGTTTCTAAATACATTTATTTCCCTCTCATTTCCTGCTTAATGTTCTAATTGACTATTATTCTTTTCTTATTTTTAGGTTAATTGTTGCATTAATTGTTATTTAATTAAAATGGATGCTCGTTTCCATTGCTAACCTGCTCAGGGCTAATATGTGATAAAGGCAGTGTCCATTATTACAAATCCAGAGAGATCAAGCAGAGAGGATAAATATAGCTTTCTCTAGTTTCTAAGTTACTGTAATTTTTATAGCCGAGTGAAATTGGCTGTTCTGCGACTGGAGGTAGCTTTAATGAATTTTAAGCAGCTTTGCTTTCTTTCTTTTTTTTCAACTAATGAAAAGTTTTCCCCACTACTTTCACAAGTTAAAATCCCTTTTCTCCCATTATTTTTAGATTGCGATCTTTAAAAAATACTCTGACAGATACCTTTAGAAATTGAAGTTAAAAGAGATGACATGCTTTCTCTATAATAAGATATTGAAGCCAAAGAATAGCAGAAGGTGGTAGTTTGCAAACCTACCTTTCCTGCCATTTTTTTTAAAATTGAGGGCTTCCTGCATACCTGCCATAGAACTTCTTTTCCTAAAGGAAATTCTATTTCACAGAATATACTCCAATCCAACCCATATTTCAGTCCTAACCACAATATAAGCTCATATTGAGAGTTTCACATTGTCTCATCAAATTTGTGAGGAATTTTTTTTGAAGAATGACTAGTCTTATTAATATTTTTGAAGAACTCAAGTTTACTTAATTACAAAGTTTTCTTCAAGTCAAGCTCAGCTCTTGGTGACTTCAGGGATCTCCACATAATTTTCCTAGTAATAATTATAAAATAGCTGGCTGCTACTTTCATATTCTCCCCCCCCCCCTTCTGATTTTCCAGTCTAGCATGCAGTTCTATTATTTCCTAGTTTGAGGGTGAATGTTTGTTCTCCGAGTTTGTGGATTGGTTTCCGAATGTTTTGTTACCAGGATAGGTAATATCTTCAGGATCTACGATTCATTTGCCACTATTGCATTTCCTAGTGTCTCCTGTTGTGTACTAACCAGGTCTGCCCCAATTTATCATTTTGAAATCTATGCATTTTTAAAAAGTCTTCAATTTTGTTTCTAACATATTAAAATATGGCAAATTCGACTGATGAGTAGTTTTTCAGAAATCAGGATATAAGACTCAGAAATCTTTTCAAGGAAGGGAAATTGAGAGGTGGAATGTATGAGTGGGTGTTTATACACGTAGTGATATGTATGGCAGCAGTATAAAAAATAAATCTGTTGTCAATGTTCCTGATATAGGGAAGGATAAAAACAACTTATTAAATCATAACAACGCATACAGTGTGATGGGCCTGTGTACTTTATCCACTCAAGGACTTATGAATATTTTCACCTGCTGTTGTTATTTACAAAGTTTGTGCATTGTTTAAAACTTGTATGTATTGCACAATGGGGATGTGTAATGCATTGGGTTGCCGCCAAACTTACATGACATTCTCTGCAGTTCTTGATTAAAATCTTCTGACCTTCTGCCAACACTTTATCTCCATACATGCATTTTGCTAAAAAAAAAATTAAAAACAGGCATTATTATTTAGTTCTAAGAGCATATAAATTATACACTATATTAGAAGCAATATTGCTTAAGTAAATATGATTTCATCACTTTGCTTTCAGTCTCAGTCAGCGTTAATTGCTCTCATTAATTTTGACTGCAATAATAAAATTCATTACAAACATTATTATCTTGAAACATTTTGCCACTCGCAGTGACAAACTGGCTACTTAGTGACCTGAAGTAAAAGCAGATCGGGAACAGATATTGAATTCAATTCAATTACAGAATTACTCATGGCAGCGACATTCTGCAGGATCTAAACTTGTGTTAAAACATGCTTGTACGAAAGAATGGAAAATGGGCAGAATTGATTGAATTGATGCAGAAATAACTAAGCAGAATGCTGAGCCAGGGGTCATAATCAGGAGCAGATTCCCATTCCCGTGGCGACTATGGTGCTGCGCATGCAGCTTAACTTCTCCTGCGTGTGCATGTGCACATCCCAGTGTGTTTTTGCTTCTGCGCATGTGTAGGAAACAAAATCTCGTGAGAGGACGCATGCACATGTGAGATTTTGGTGATTTCTTTTTTTGCCTTCTGAGCATGTGCAAAAGTAAAAACATGCTGGGGCGCATGTGCATGCTTGCAGGAAAATAAAATAAAAGCTGCACACGCATCACAACGTTCACTACCGGTGCAACGTCCTTATCCATACCCGCACAATTCGGGTCTGTACCGAATTTTGTGGTGTTCAGCATGCCGGACCCGAACCAGAATGTTTTTAAAAATTTGTGCTTTGGTTTGGCATTTGTGCCGAACACCACGAAAGCTGCCGCTTGGCTGTCATCTGCTGAGAAGAGGAGGAGGAGCCAGGCGCCGGTGGCGGCGGAGGAAGGTGAACACTGGGAAGCTGTCAGCCAGTCGGGAGGCTGGGACAGAGGCACAAAAGGAGCTGGGGAATCCCACAAAGAGATTCTGGGGGAGGAGCTTTAACGTCATGTATACCAGCAGGTTGGTAAGGACGCCAAAGTGATCACTTCCTGGATTCCATGGAATCCAGGAAGTGATCACTTTGGCGTCCTTACCAACCTGCCAGTATATGTGATGTCAAAGCTCCTCCCCTGGAATCTCTTCGTGGGAGGGATTCCCCAGCTCCTTCAAAGGGAGGTCTTTCATGTAAAAATAAAAGTTTTTATTTTCACGTGAAAGGACCTCACTTTGCTTGCGGCGCCACTCCAGTGTCCTTTTTCATAAAAATAAATAAAAATAAATAAAAAATCTGTAAAAATAAAAATGATGGGATTCCGGGGGCAGAGCTTTGGTGCCATGAACCGTTTGGGTTCGGGTTCGGCCAAATTTTGCGGAAAGTTCGTCTGAACTTGCCGAACCCGAACACCGTTGGGTTCGCCCATCACTATTAGCAACCCAATACTTGTGCTAATATATAGATTCTCCAAATACAAAAGGATGCACTTAAATAGAAGCATCTTCCATAGACATAGCCATCAGCCTGGTGTCAGCCACTACCCAGAAAAACAAAGTTATATGGATGTATAATGTATCTTAAAAAGAGATACATCATTTAGAACCTAGGAAGGAGAAAAAATGTTAAATAATTTTACAGCCTTCTCTTCTGATAAATTTCAAGTGCGAAAGAAAGGATTTGATTTTAGATTTTGTTCAGCTATATTTTCAGCAAATTATTGTAACACAGAGACACACACTTTTCTGCATTATTACAATCATGTAAATCAACCAACATCTGATTTGAATTTGAGACTCAAACGTAATATAAATTGATTCAAACATCTGAATTGAGAGCAGAAAGATTAGATTCAAATTGAGCTGATAAAAGATTTTAGGCCTTAATAGAAAAAACATCAATATCCTTGTAGCTACATTTCATTTCTTTTCTTTTTTTCAGGAATAAATGAAAGTAACAACGAACATCACAATATTAGGAGCAGAATAAAATTAAAAAAGAGGAGATTACCCAGCAAATGCTTACATGGATCCTGACAAGGGTTCTATACAATTCATTCTGAAACATTTATCCTGCACTTCTTCTAAAACAGAGAGTGTAGATGTGAAAAAAGCTAACACAGCAACCTCCCACTTGGCTAAATAGAAAATGTGCTTACAAATGCAAAAAAGTATCCGACACCCATTGAAAAATAAACATTTTCCAAAGTTCTTTAAAAGGTAGGTTCTCGGAATTTGCTGATTGCTTGCTTTTTTGAACTGGTAAATTTGTTGCTACGGATCACTGTCCTTTTCAAAATGCCCTGCATTTTTAAAAGAAGTCTAGTTTCTGGGTAACCAATTATATAAAGAAGCAGTTTGCATTGTGCAAATCAATCTATCAAAAAGCATCTTCACATATGTTGTGATTTTTCAGTCAATGAACTAAATCTGTATAGTCTGGAGGACAGAAGGAAAAGGGGGGACATGATCGAAACATTTAAATATATTGAAGGGTTAAATAAGGTCCAGGAGGGAAGTGTTTTTAAAAGGAAAGTGAACACAAGAACAAGGGGACACAATCTGAAGTTAGTTGGGGGAAAGATCAAAAGCAACATGAGAAAATATTATTTTACTGAAATAGTAGTAGATGCTTGGAACAAACTTCCAGCAGACGTGGTAGATAAATCCACAGTAACTGAATTTAAACATGCCTGGGATAAACATATATCCATCCTAAGATAAAATACAGAAAATAGTATAAGGGCAGACTAGATGGACCAGGAGGTCTTTTTCTGCTGTCAGACTTCTATGTTTCTATGTTTCTAATAAATCCTTTCTGACTCTTTGCAATCCCATGGACCATACCAGGCCAGGTTCCCTGTCCTCCATGGTCTCTTGGAGTTTGCCCATGTTCATTGTGTTGATAATACTGTATAACAATTTCATTCCCTGCTGTCCCCTTCTCCATTTGTCTTCAATCTTTCCTAGCATCAGAATCTTTTCCAATTATCGTCTCTTCTCATTTGGTCACCAATATTTGACTTCCATGTTATTAAACCAATTCATAATTGAGACACTCAAAATTGGTAAGCAGCAGAAAGAAATAAAACAGGGCATAGGATAAAAAGACATGGACTTGCAAACAGGTAAAACATAAGAAATAGTAGTTATAATTAATCTGAGGGACTGGGTCCCACTCATTTTTTCCTCCCTTTCAAATGAACCTGTCTAAACCTATTCTCCTAGGAGAATAGGGCACAGGCATAAAGAGCAGGCAAAGTTTTCAGGAGTGATAAAACTCATATCAGTATCAGAAACCTTTTTCTGCAACTCATGAGCTTCTCACATTAATTATATGCAGAAACCATCTTTAAAACTCTCCAAGTCTCTCTCCAGTCTTCTACACTCTTTGAGCCAGTTTGAAGGTACCTGATTCAATTAGATACCATGTATTGACTCAAAGATTCAATTTGAAGGTGTGATTCTTGCCTTCAAGTCAAATCACCTTTCCCTAACCTAAAAGAGAAAGGAGTTGCTGCAGCATTTATTCTGTTTGCATAATTTAAATTGTGTGAATGTACGTGAGAATTCACTTCATGAAATAAGTAATAGGACTGCAAACAAAAAGAAAAAAAACCCTAGACACTTACAAAACCTATACTGCTATTGTTTTAGCTCCCATTATAAGAAAGAACAGGTGCATATTTTCAAAACAAATATGCTTAATCCCCACTTGACCTCCACCAACATGATACTAATTTGTGCAACCCATCTGACCGCTACGTAAATGATACTAATTTGTGCAACTCTCCAAACATGACAAAACTACAATATACAAATAGCACAAATGAGATAATGCTAAAGAAACCTGTACAATAACTATAAATGTAAAGCTTAATGTATATTCATTGATGATAATTGAAAACAAGTGTTAACCTAAAACTTTCAGATAAATAAGAATAGGATATAGCAATCTCTTCCTTCACTACAGAGGTGTGTTCCTCTTGGTTCAGACCAGTTTGGCTGAACTGGTAGTGACCCGCTGGTGATATCACGATGATGTCACTGAACTGGATTGTTCAATGCCAGTCCGTGGGCTCTGCCATCTTTTTTTGATTTTTTTAACTTTTTCTTTTGATTTTTTCTTTTCTTTTCTTTTTCCTTCTGAGCATGTCCAGCACCGTGCATGGAGTCACCATCTTTTTTTCCAGCTTTTTAAATTATTATTATTTATTTGTTACTGCACATGCATGTACCTGCAAGGCGCATCCACACAGCACAAGAGGGAGCGAACTGGCAGCATGGTAAGTTGGAACCCACCCCTGCATCACTGGCCTATTAATCAAATAAAAGCATTCCTAAAACCTTTTTAAAGACCACCACACTTTCTCAGGGATGAAGAGGGAAAGACAGCTGTTACTAGAACAGTGAGGCCAGGTCTTTAAAGGCCTGTAATTTGACATCTTTGAAAAACTTGGCACTTTGAAAAACTTGACACTTTGGGAAACTTGGCACTTTGAGAACTTAGCACTTTTATTAGTTGCTGCTGACCGTATTTCCTAATCGAATTGAATTATTCATTATTACCTATGTTTGTATTTTTATTGTTATTTTTAGTCAGTTTTAATAGTGTTTTTAATATTAATATCGTTCTTAATTGCTATTTTTATACTGCTATCAATTTAATTGCTTTTTTAACATAATTGGGGTTTTATATAATGGGTGACTGGGGTACATATACTTGTGGGTATGAATGGAATGATTGGTATGATTGGGGGGTGGGGGGGATATGGTATGGATGAGTTGATTGATAGTAGTGCGAATGACAGATTTGGCCCACCTGACGCCCGGGAGACAGGGGAGGGAGGGACACCGATCTCTGGGGTGGCAGAGGGTCGGAATATTTCAGTGTTGCTGGGGAGAGGCAGATATTGCGGGGGCCACAGAGCTAGCCATTCCAGGGGAACGAGGGACCGTTGCTTAATAACGGTCCCTTGTTCTGGCTCTGTGAGCCCAATCTTGGGTACTGGTGATGAGTGTAACTCTGGCCCTGAGCTCAGGTTGCTGCTGCTTAACGCCAGGTCGGTGGTAAATAAAGCTCTCCTCATCCGGGACCTGATCCTGGATGAGGAGGCCGACCTGGCGTGTATTACTGAAACCTGGCTGGGCCCGGAGGGAGGTGTTCCTCTCTCTGAAATTTGCCCAGCCGGGTTTCATATATGGCATCAACCACGACCCCAGGGAAGGGGGGGAGGAGTGGCTATTATAGCCAGGGAGAGCCTTTGCCTACGTAGACTCATTGCTCCGGAAATTGCGGGTTGCGAGTCTCTCTTGTTGAAGTTGGACTTAGGGGTCCAGGTGGGCTTATTTCTCACGTACCTGCCTCCCAGCTGCGTGTCAAAAGCCCTGCCTGTGCTACTCGAGGAGGTAGCCGGGTTGGCGGTGGAGTTCCCCGGACTCATTGTCCTGGGGGACTTCAACCTGCCGTCACTCGGCGAAACCTCTGGGTTGGCACAGGAGTTCATGGCCACCATGACAGCCATGGACCTGACTCAAGTAGTACAGGGTCCGACTCACGAGGGAGGGCACGCACCTGACATGGTATTCCTTTCCGAGCAATTGAGTAATGGTCCGAGACTAAGGGGCTTAGAAGCGTTGCCTTTGTCATGGTCAGACCATTTTCTACTACGGCTTGACTTCCTGGCTCCAATCCTTCCCCGCAGGGAGGCGGAACCAATGAAGATGTTCCGCCCCAGACGCCTGATGGACCCAGAGGGCTTTCAGATGGCGCTTGGGGTTATTCCAGAGGCACTTGTCCACAGTTCGGCAGAGTCTCTCGCGGAGGCCTGGAATACGGCTGCTGCGGAGGCGCTTGACCGGATTGCGCCTTTGCGACCTCTCCGAGGCGTTAGACCCCGTAGAGCCCCATGGTTCAACGAGGAGCTCCGGGAGTTGAAACGCCAAAAGAGACGTCTAGAGAAGCGATGGAGGAAGAGTAGGTCCGAATCTGATCGAACACTTGTAAGAGCTTTTATTAAGACTTACAAAGTGGCGCTCAAGGCGGCAAGATGCGCGTACCATGCCGCCTTGATTGCATCAGCGGAATCCCGCCCGGCCGCTCTGTTTAGGGTGACCCGCTCCCTTCTTAATCAGGGGGGAGTTGGGGAGCCCTTGCAGAGTAGTGCCGAGGATTTTAACACGTTTTTCGCTGATAAAGTCGCTCAGATTCGGGCCGACCTCGACTCCAATTGTAAAACAGAGTCGACTGACAACGAGTCAGTCGAGGTGACTGGGGCACGTACTTGTCCACCTGTCTGGGAAGAGTTTGATCTGGTGACACCTGATGAAGTGGACAAGGCCATTGGAGCTGTGAGTTCCGCCACCTGTTTACTGGATCAGTGTCGCTCCTGGTTGGTTTCGGCCAGCAGGGAGGTGACACGGAGCTGGGCCCAGGAGATTACCAACGCTTCCTTGGGGAGGGGAGTTTTTCCATCAGTCTATAAAGAAGCGCTTGTGCGCCCCCTCCTCAAGAAGCCCTCCCTGGACCCAGCTGTGCTTAATAACTATCGTCCAGTCTCCAACCTTCCCTTTATGGGGAAGGTTGTTGAGAAGGTGGTGGCACTCCAGCTCCAGCGGTCCTTGGAAGAAGCCGATTATCTAGGTCCCCAGCAGTCTGGATTCAGGCCCGGTTACAGCACGGAAACCGCTTTGGTCGCGTTGATGGATGATCTCTGGTGGGCCCGGGACAGGGGTCTATCCTCTGTCCTGGTGCTCCTCGACCTCTCAGTGGCTTTCGATACCATCGACCATGGTATCCTTCTGCACCGGCTGGAGGGGTTGGGAGTGGGAGGCACTGTTCTCCAGTGGTTCTCCTCCTACCTCTCTGGCCGGTCGCAGTCGGTGTTAGTGGGGGGTCAGAGGTCGACTCCGAGGTCTCTCCCTTGTGGGGTGCCTCAGGGGTCGGTCCTCTCCCCCCTGCTATTTAATATCTACATGAAACCGCTGGGTGAGATCATCCAAGGACATGGGGTGAGGTATCATCAATATGCTGATGATACCCAGCTTTACATCTCCACCCCATGCCCAGTCAACGAAGCGGTGGAAGTGATGTGCCGGTGCCTGGAGGCTGTTGGGGCCTGGATGGGTGTCAACAGACTCAAGCTCAACCCGGATAAGACGGAGTGGCTGTGGGTTTTGCCTCCCAAGGACAATCCCATCTGTCCATCCATTACCCTGGGGGGGAATTATTGACCCCCTCAGAGAGGGTCCGCAACTTGGGCGTCCTCCTCAATCCACAGCTCACATTAGAACAACATCTCTCAGCTGTGGCGAGGGGGGCGTTTGCCCAGGTTCGCCTGGTGCACCAGTTGCGGCCCTATCTGGACCGGGACTCATTGCTCACAGTCACTCATGCCCTCATCACCTCGAGGTTCGACTACTGTAATGCTCTCTACATGGGGCTACCTTTGAAAAGTGTTCGGAAACTTCAGATCGTGCAAAATGCAGCTGCGAGAGCAGTAATGGGCTTACCTAGGTATGCCCATGTTTCGTCATCACTCCGCAGTCTGCATTGGCTACCGATCAGTTTCCGGTCACAATTCAAAGTGTTGGTTATGACCTTTAAAGCCCTTCATGGCATTGGACCAGAATATCTCCGAGACCGCCTCCTGCCGCACGAATCCCAGCGACCGATTAGGTCCCACAGAGTGGGCCTTCTCCGGGTCCCGTCAACTAAACAATGTCGGTTGGCGGGCCCCAGGGGAAGAGCCTTCTCTGTGGCGGCACCGGCCCTCTGGAACCAACTCCCCCCAGAGATTAGGACTGCCCCTACTCTTCCTGCCTTCCGTAAACTCCTTAAAACCCACCTCTGCCGTCAGGCATGGGGGAACTGAAACATCTCCCCCTGGGCATGTTTAATTTATGCATGGTATGTCTGTGTGTGCGTCTGTTAGCATATGGGGTTTTTTAAATATTTAAATATTTTTAAATTTGTCTGTTTACTTATGATTTGTTTCTACATGTTGTGAGCCGCCCCGAGTCTTCGGAGAGGGGCGGCATACAAATCTAAGTAATAAATAATAAATAAATAAATCATAATCCTGGAGCCAAGAACAAAGAAGACCTTATTCAGATAAATATAAAGAACAGCTTGTCCATAGAAATAAGGGCAGAGTGATACAATGGAGGGCTGTAAATTTAAACACTGTCAAAATAAGCTTGAAAAAGGAGCCAATGAAAAGTACTATGATATAGTAAAACCAGAAGATAACAGAACAGTTTCTCAACCTCAGCAGATGTAAGCTGTGTGAACTTCAACTCACACAATTCCCTAGTTAGTAACTTAGTCCACCCATCTTATAGCTTTCAAGGAAAGAAACACAGATAGACAATCCAGAACAGCCCAAAGAACACTCCTCTTGACCCAGATCAAAGGTGTAGAGAGCAACCATGAACACCTAAAAGATAACTGTAAATAATATGAGACAACCAAGGCATGAATCAAAAATGTTGCATATTCTTCCACCACTAATTTCCAGATCTTATCTATCTATCTATCTATCTATCTATCTATCTATCTATCTATCTATCTATCTAACTATATAACTATCTAACTAACTAACTAACTATCTAACTATCTATCTAACATTAAAATAATAAAAACAATAAAATCCTATTTAACCCACAACAATCCAATCAACCAAAACATGCATACCTATCCTATTAACAAAATTCAGCCGTGACAGATGGTAATATTCACGGCCCCCAGGCCTGCCAGCAAAGCCAGGTCTTCACAGCCTTTCAGAAGGCCAGTAGGGTGGGAGCAGTACGAACATTGGAGGGGGGGTTGGTTCCATACAGCCAGGGCAGCCGCAAAGAAAGCCCTTCCCCATGGCCCTGCCAACCTGCATTGCTTAGTTGATGGGAGCTGGAGAAGGCCAACCCTGTGAGATTTTATTGGTCTCTGAGAGATATGTGGCAGGAGACAGTTCTGAAGATAGTCTGGTCCTAAGCCACGTAGGACTTTATAGGTGATATCCAAAACCTTGAATTGTGACTGGAGACTAATCAGTAGCCAGTGCAGCATGCAGAGCATTGGTGTTATATGGGTGTACAAAGGTACACCCAAGACAGCTCACACAGCTGTATTCTGGACTATCTACAGTTTCTGAACACTCTTCAAGAGTAGCCCCATGTTGAGTGCATTGCAATAATCAAGATGGGAGGTGAGATCTTATAAATAAGAGGTGATATTATAAATATTCATCATGTGAACATTAGGAACCCAAATTATAAACTGGTTAAACAGCAGAGATTCAGCTGTCCTTAGTTAAGGCTCCAACCAAGGCTTTTGGAACAGCAAACTGGGGCCCTCCAGGACTCTTGAAGAAAACTTGAGGGACGACTCTGCAAAGAATAGGAAAATCATGGGTGCTGAAAAATGACAATTCAGCTTAGTGGTAAGAGATGTTCTACCATGGGCCTTCCACTACTATGCCTTGCTATGAAGAGCCACAAAGAACAAAGATGTCAATATCATTAGAATAACAGTGATACTGTTACTGATCTCCCCCCCTTTTTTTCCTCTCTGTTTGGAAATACAACTGATAATTATTCAAACTGATCAACGTCATAAATCAGGACATCTATGGAAAGTCCCTTTTTTATGACCCTATAATCCTTTAATTCAGAATACAGATGGAATGACTGGATGGAGCTGAGCATTTACAGGTTGGATCCCCTTCCTTATACCACACAGGAGTTCATAGCAGATTTTTTTTTTCTTTGTGCCCTAGGAGAGAAACATCTGCCACTACCTAAGATTGAACTCTCAACTATCTGAGTGGGGGGCAAGAGTTTTCACCACTCATCTATGGGAAGAATATAAAGAATAAATAAAATATATTCTTATAATACAATTTTGCTGGAACTAAATTTCACCATGCAATACTACAAAAGAGTGAGAAGGTAAATGGATTTACACCAATCAAGTGCATTGCCTCTGATGTTCAAGGACTATAACCTAAATAATAGAATGTCTAGGGAACAAATGAAAGAGAGTGACTTGTCAGCTGACTAGTCTGCCCCAAATCATGATTGATATAGATCAAAGAGGCCATTACAAGACAAATAGCGATTCAATTGTGAGCGGACAATTCTGTCAGAAGGGATAAAAGGAACAAAGACACAAGCTAGTGTAAGTTAAGCATAACGAAGAAAATTTCTTCAGGAAGAAATGAATAGGACAATGTTTTTAAAAGCCTAGTAATTAAACAAAGGTTCACGGTAGCAAAAAAGGGTCAAAATATAATAAAGAAAGAAGAAGCAATCAATAGGGGAAGTAGTATAGGATTGCCTTTCACAATTTATCAAATGTCATCTTCCAAGATAGGGATGAATTCCGATGTGGTATATAAGAAGAAGATTGGGGGGGGAGGAGAGAGAGAAGAAAAAAGAACTAGGAATTTTATAGGAAATGTTCTTCTTCTCGTTAATTGCCTCTCTTAGATTCCTGAAGGCTCTCTAAATACTCTTGACAATTGCCAAGGCTTATATCATAGCATGCTCATAACAAAAAGCACCATTCTGTAAGATCTCTATTTTTATTATCACCTGTTTTACAACCTCAGTTTATGATTGGAACTTTTAAAAATGCATTACAAAATATATACTACTGTCCTGTGTACTATCCCGGCACAATATACTGCCCCAAATATTGTTTCTTTTGTTTTCCCCTCTATTTGGAAATACAACTGATAATTACTCAAATTGTTCTATGTAATTATAGAAAGTAGAAGAAATACAGTGCCAGATGTTTAACAATCCTAAATCCAAACTACACAAGATAAATAAGAATCACGTCAGCCAATGGAAATCTGCCTGAATTGTGCCTATGCAGGATAATTAGCTACCAAAGGAATATAAAACCAGCAGCAGATATTCTATTGAAGTACTGTATACATACTGCTCAAAAAAATAACTCAAATAACACATCCTAGATCTGAATGAATGAAATATTCTCATTGAGTACGTTGTTCCGTACAAAGTTGAATGTGCACAACAGCATGTGAAATTGATTGTCAATCCGTGTTGCTTCCTAAGTGGACAGTTTGATTTCACAGAAGTTTGATTTACTTGGTGTCATATTGTGTTGTTTATGTGTTCCCTTTAAATTTTTTGAGCAGTGTATAATGTGATGGCAATAAATACAGGTAGTCGTTGACTTATATCAGTTCATTTAGTGTTTAAAGTTGCAGTGGTACTTTTAAAAAGTGACTTATCACCAGGGGTGGGTTCTGACTTAGCTCACTGCCAGTTCAATTCCTGATGCGCCATGCGGATGCACATCCACAGTGCTAAAAATCCATCTAAAAACCAGTGTTAAAAAACCCCAAAACAGCTTTTGTGCATGTGCAGAAACAAAAAACAGGATGGTGCCGCCTATGATGCTGCCAAGAGAGCTGGTTTGGGGACATGTCCAGATGGCCATTGCTGCCAGTTTGGCAAGCAGGGGAAATTACTACTACCGATTCTATTGAACCAATCAGAATCGGCAGGAACCCACCTCTGCTCACGACTGTTTTTCACACTTATGACTATTACAGCACCCTCATGGTCACATGATCAAATTTCAGACACTTGACAACTGATTCATATTGATGACGGTTGCTATATTCCAGGATCATGTGATACTGCCAACAGTATCTGACAAACAAAGTCATTTTAACAAATGTCCCACTTAGCAACAAAAATTTTGGATTCAGTTGTGGTCATAAGTTGAGGACTATCTCTATGCATTTATTTATTTAATTTTATTTATTTAATTGGATTTGTATGCCACCCCTCTCCGAGGACTTGGGGCAGCTCACAGCATATATAAAAACAAAACAAAAATGTAAATCCAATTAATACTACAATTTGTTGTGGTTAGCTCTGGCCCAGCTCCTGCCCCAAGGAATATGCAGGTGGATGTGGGGGAGATATCCACATGCTGCAGGCCTGTTTTGCTCCCAATGGAATCTGCCGATGAAGCCTCCTCTGACCAAGGAAGCATGAGTGACAGGGAAGAGGGGAGTTTGGCAGACAGCGCAGGAGGAGATCAATCATCTGTATCATCCTTGGATTCTGAACAAGAATTAATGACACATCCACACATGCGTAGAGTGATGCATAGGAGACAACAACAGAAACAATGAGGCCACTTGTGGTTGGGTGGGGCTCCAGTAATTAGGGCTGCTGCTATAAAAAGCAGCGCGTGGGTTTGGCCGTTGTGAAAGAGTATCTGATCGCAGTTCTTCAGGAATCATGTGTTGCTGTTTTCTGGACTTTGTTTGTTGATTTTTCACGCCTTTGAAACCAAAGCAGAGCAACGTGTGTGTGTGTGTGTGTGTCTCACTTCGTTGGAAGAAGAAGGGGTGTGAAGTTTCTTCACAGCTGCTAGCTAAGTACTTAATGACTGCTTATGGGAAATTGTACAGACTACCTGGTTGTTTTGGGATGACAGCTCTTTGCAATACAACAAGAGTGCTTAGTTTATTTTGAATTTTGTGATAAAGAAAAACCTATCAACCAAACATTCAGCAATCATACTTAAGGCATTCAGTGGTCAGGAGGAAGATCTAAAAGTCCCAAGCCTGGCGGCAAAGATGAGTTTTTAAGCTCTTTCGGAAGGCATGGAGGGTGGGGGCAGTGCGAATCTCTGGGGGGAGTTGATTCCAGAGGGCCGGGGCTCCCACAGAGAAGGGTCTTCCCCTAGGTCCCGCCAGCCGACATTGTTTGGTTGATGGGACCCTAGGAGGCCAACTCTGTGGGACCTCACCAGTCACTGGGATTCGTGCGGCAGAAGGCGGTCTCGGAGATAGTCTGGTCCTGTGCCATGTAGGGATTTATGTACATGGTAAGATAATTATATTATTGCAGATGTCTCACAAATCTCCATCTCCAAATACACAAGATTCAAGGTTGTTATTTGATGTGTGTGTGGAAGGAGTGGGTATTTTCACTTCCTCATATGAGAGTTTATATTCCAGAGTGCAGAACAAACCAAAAAGAAACCCTGTAAATCAATCTATAGAGAACTATCACAATGGATAGGGTTAATGACCAGCACTGCGTGCACAAATTAATATTTGTGTTGCAAGAATTTGGTTTTGATTTAGAGAGTTGTATGAACCAACATATAGCCAATTATAATTATGTAAACCAACTCAGTTCTGGTTCATTCACTAAACTATGACTAAAAGCAAGCAATGGTTTTAGTTTCCTGTGTGATACTAGTCATTAAGTGGAGTTCTATTTTCCTATTTCACTATAAGTCTCACAGCATGTTTTCCTTTCATGGTTTCTGCTAGATTAACAAATATGATATCTATTAATGTAGGAGATATCACTTTGGTGCCTCTTGCTGAGATTGTAGAAAATATCTTGCAACCTCTTCTATTATTAGATTCTCTCAAGGAGTAAATAAGAAGTTGAATAGGAGCATAGTGCAGGAGAGAAAATATGCCTTGAGTTTAGGATACAGCACTTAAGCATTGTTTAAAAACCTTTAAAAAATTATCAGGATATTTAAAATGTTATAAATTGTTGACTAGTATTACAGCAGACCCTGATATTTCCTAAAACTAATAATGATGGTTCTTGAGATATAGACATTGAGATTCATTGACAGAATGTGATTCCATTTGAAACATCTGGAATTGGATTTTAAATGTTTATGAACAGTAATGGTATATTCTGATTCTCTGTAAGCATTATTGTTTATCTTGGATAATAATCTTGGCAAAATGAATGATTAAGTTCCTTTACTTCATTCTTGAGATAGATATAGTAAATATATGATGTAAGATTATTTTCTAACTATTTGGTTTATTTTTGGTATTTGTTTACAATTGGATGTTTTTAACTTTCTACAGTTTCTGAAAAGAAATAGAAACACTGCACGTGCAAAACTTTCTCTGGAATATTCTGTTTTTTACACAAATACACCAAAATAAACTTCTTCGTGTAAGCTCATGCAGTATAGTCTCTCTTGAGCAGTTAACTATAATATACAGACTTTTAAAGATACCAGTATTTTAAAAAGAAAGAAAAAAAGATATCATCTTGTAACTATCTGGTAAGTGAGTACAGAGGTATCTGAATTTTATTTATCTACCTACCTACCTACCTACCATCTATCTACCTATCCATCTATCCATCTGTCCATCTGTCCATCTGTCCATCTGTCCATCTGTCCATCTGTCCATCTGTCCATCTATCTGATCAGATTTCTAGGATGCCCTTCTCCTGGGACTGCAGAATATATGATTATAAAAGCAGGACAAAGGTTGCTTTCAGGTTGGTATTAATAATTTTCCCTAAAATGACTTAAATTAATATTTCTAGCCTATATTAATCAGGCTACAAATTGGGGTCTACAACAGTAAGTTCTAGACCCACCTTAGTTTCCCATATACAGTTGTACCTTGGCATTCATCATTAATTGGTTCCAGGAGCCACGATGACTACAAAAATGATGAGTACCAAACAATTTTCCCCTAACCAATAATGTAATGAGTCACAAGGCAGCTGACACCAACAAGTGTGGCCGCAGTCAACAAATGTGGTTTAGTGTCAATAAGTGTGGTTTGATGTCAACAAGTGTGGTTTGGTGTCAACAAGTGTGGTTGGAGGTCACAAGCTTGTGCATTATGTACCAAACAAATGATGAGTACCAGGACAAAATGTTCATGTCAAAATGGGTTAAGTACAAATTTGATTAGTTTCAAAGTAGTTGAGTACCAAATATCAAAGGGGTGGATTTTTACCTATATATACATGTACATACATGCAAACAGAAAGAGGAGAGATATTTACTTACATTTACATACTTTGCAACACTGGCCAGTTATATGGACTGGAAGGCCATCCGATGAACAATTCAATAGTGGGCAGGCCATTCGTCGGCATTCTACTACTCCATTCTAAACCAAGAGCAGATAAGTGTAACGGTGAGTGCATGAAATGGTATAAATAGCAGAATCCCAGAAGTATTAGATGTCATTCTTCGCTGTGCAGAATCTTATGTAACCCCTACCAATGTGAACCACTAATAGATTTCTAGTATGTTTCTTTTATTCTATTCCACCAACCACAGCAATTGCCTATATATGGCAACCAAAAGAAAGAAAGAAAGAAAGAATCCAATAACACTTTTTACATTCTCTGTCAGTCATCTTCAACATTTTAATGAAAACGTTTCTATTTTCTTGAGCACACAAGACCTTTTTTCTGATACTTATCAAATAATTTCAACCAGGCAAGGTTTTCATACTAATTCAGTTCCTCTGGTATTCAAAATGATAAATACTAGTAACATAATATACATATTTCTGTCATGTACATTACAACTTAAGCATAATATTAATGTTTCTTCTTCCCATTATCACAAAGATGCCATTTAACTGTGCACCGAAAGCTCTGAAATGCATAAATCCTTCTAATATAATTTAAGTGATAAACTTTTTTGTTTTCTTCTTTATGTTACGTAGGTAGGTCACAATTAGTGTGAGATTAATATAGGTAGTTCTTAACTTATGACCATAATCACTAAGGCTAGAAATACAATAATAAATCATTTCATTTGTAAATCAAGGCATCATATATTCATGACCAGACTCATTTATTTATTTACTTACTTACTTACTTACTTACTTACTTACTTACTTACTTACTTACTTACTTACTTACTTACTTACTTACTTACTTATTTTGCAGTGCAAACACTGCAGTATTTAAGCAAATGAGCCAGGGTGGCGCAGCAGGTAGAGTGCTGTACTGCAGGCCACTGAAGCTGACTTGTAGATCCAAAGGTCAGCGGTTCAAATCTCATCACCGGCTCAAGGTTGACTCAGCCTTCCATCCTTCCGAGGTGGGTAAAATGAGGACCCGGATTGTGGGGGCACTAACCTAGCTCTGTTTAAAAAGTGCTATTGCTAACATGTTGTAAGCCGCCCTGAGTCTAAGGAGAAGGGCAGCATAAAAATCTAATAAATAAAATAAATAGATAGATAGATAGATAGATAGATAGATAGATAGATAGATAGATAGATAGATAGATAGATAAATAAATAAATGCCACAGTCACTGAGCACAATAGGCAAGCATAGCTGGAACTTGGAAGTGAATGCTAAAAACTGGCCAAAAACATTTAGATAGCTTGGATGGGTGTTAAGCATCATAAGTGGAAGACTACCTATAATATGATAGAATATTCCATTCAGTACAAAATTGTAAATTGGTGCCAAGTTGCATTTAAAGCAACCTAAAATTCTGTTATTGTGAGGCTAGCAAATGTTTTAATAAGAAGAGGCCCCTTAATACACCAGAGCAAAACTTTGGCAGCTCTGAATGCCATAAAACATGGTTCTAGCAACACTAAAATAGGATGAGATATTGGAATGTCTGAATCTACAATACTTTCTTTTTATTTTGCTTTCTGTAACTTCTTGTAAGTTGAAATTATGGGTATTTTTCTCCTTCACTGTAATCTTTCACTACTATGCATATAGAAATGTATGTTTAATTTTTTTCATCACCTACTTCTATTGAGTGGAACCAATCACCCTCTTTCCCATAGTAATATAACTTTGAACAGTGCGAATTCAAATAATGCAAATATTTCATAAGATTCATTAACCGCACTAATCGAGACCTACCACATGCATATTGCTTTTTTGTGAAGGTTACTACACAATTTAAATTATAGGCCCACAAACCAATATCAAATTGTAATAAGTTGCTTTATCCTCATAGGTAAGTTAGAAGTGTCTTACTTTACATGTGCAATTTCTGCAGTGATCATCTTCTACCCATGAGTCTTTGTCTCGGTAGATGACTCCATTTACTTGGCAAGTCTTCTCACAGTGACAGTTTTCCAACTGGCTAAGTCTCATCTCTGCATAATTTAACTATAAAAGAAAGTGACTTGATTAAATTTCTGGAACTCATGTAAGCCACTGAAGTAAGAAATTCTATGAGAAGGAGGCAGACATTAGCAACTGGCTAAGAGTTAAATTTACAATCAAAATAAATATAAACCAAACACTAATTATGAGTGAGGCTGGAACAGAACAACACAAATAATTGTCTCATATAAAGTGATCATATGTGTTGTGGTTAGCCCTGGCCCAGGTCCTGCCCCAAAGAATGTGCAGGTGAATATGGGGGAGACATCCACATGCCGCAGGCGTGTTTTGCTCCCAATGGAATCAGCCGATGAAGCCTCCTTTGACCAAGGAAGCATGAGTGACAAGGAAGAGGGGAGTTTGGCAGACAGCCCAGGAGGAGATCAATCATCTGTATCATCCTTGGATTCTGAACAAGAATTAATGACACATCCACGCATGCGTAGAGTGATGCATAGGAGACAACAACTGAAGGATTATTACAAGAGAAAATAAGGCCACCTGTGGTTGGGTGGGGCTCCAGTAATTAGGGCTGCTGCTATAAATAGCAGCGTGTGGGTTTGGCCATTGTGAAAGAGTATCTGATCGCAGTTCTTCAGGAATCCTGTGTTGCTGTTTTCTCGACTTTGTTTGTTGATTTTTCACGCCTTTGAAACCAAAGCAGAGCAACGTGTGTGTGTGTGTGTGTGTCTCACTTCGTTGGAAGAAGAAGGGGTGTGAAGTTTCTTCACAGCTGCTAGCTAAGTACTTAATTACTGCTTAAGGGAAATTGTACAGACTACCGGGTTGTTTTGGGACGAGTGCTCTTTGCAATACAAAAAAAGTGCTTAGTTTATTTTGACTTCTGTGATAAAGAACATTGTTTTGAATTTTCAAACGTCTGTGTGTCTGAAATTTGTACCCTTGAATTTTCGGGAGGCTCCTACCAGAGAGCCTGGCAGAACAATATGCATATAATACAAACAAAACATAATTATTCAATTAGTTTATTTAAATATTACTTGTTTATTAATTAAGAAAACCATAAAAAAGCAAGTGCTTCCGGATATTCAATGGATATGAGAAGACTTTTTGAAAAATCATAGTTTGTCAAAGAAGGCATCCTGCACTTGACAAATTGAATCTCTTTCCCTATTCAGGTCTCATTTCCAACATCCCCCTTAATCTGGAGTGTTCTAAACAATCTTACATCCATATCTTCTTTTCTTGAGCTCTTTCAATCGAAAATACTAAGGATTCTCCTTGAATAGTTTCTCTAGACATCAAATAGGTCCATAGTCTACTACATAAGTACTGTAGTTTGCCATGTCCATAGGGCAGGTTTCTGACAGATAATCAAAATAAATTATTGGGTGAGAACAAGAGAGTGTGATTTATGGTCATTTCAGAATTGCACAAACAAATAACAGTGGGGTTAGGAACAGTGGGCCTCCAATTACAAAGATACAGGTGTCTGGAAGCAGACACTTATATCTAGCATCTGATCAGCTCATACAAAGCCCTATTCTGAGCACCCTCATGAAAACCTGCTATTGTAAGCCATGGTGAAATCAATTGCTCCTAATTTCTCTTGATTCTCCTGCCTGCCTTGAAGAGAAGAAAATGTTGCTTCCTTTGCCACTTGTTAATACAAATTGCTGAAAGCCAGTTTCACTGACAAGCTGTACAAATTTTCTCTAACAGAAAAGCTTTAACATGCAGTAGGAGAAAATACTTCTTTGGGAATTAGGAGCAGATTCAATGCAGCCACAAAAGCCTGGAAAAAGACTTTTGTAAAAAAAGAAGAAGAAGAAGAAGAAGAAGAAGAAGAAGAAGAAGAAGAAGAAGAAGAAGAAGAAGAAGAAGAAGAAGAAGAAGAAGAAGTGCTTTATATGTATTCCCAATTCCAAAGGATTTGAAGGATTTGCAGAACTGTGTACTGTATATTGCCATTAATGTAAAGTAAATGTACCTGTTTTAGCATTATCAATATATCTTGACACTGACACCTGCAAAACAGAAGGGCTAGGGGAAACATGATAGCTGTATACAGGTACTTAAGGGGTTGCCACGGAGAGGAGGGGGACACACTGATTTCCAGGGCACCAGAGGGCCGGACGGGGAACAACGGTTGGAAACTGACCAAGAAAAGATTCAGCCTGGAGATAAGAAAGAATTTCCTGACAGATCACCAGTGGAACGGCCTGCCAGCAGAGGTTGTGGACTCCCCAACTTTGGGCATTTTCAAGAGGAGATTGGATTGCCATTTGGCTGGGGTGCTGTAGGATTTCCTGCTCAGGCAGGGGGTTGAACTTGATGAGCTGTAAGGTCCCTTTCAACTCTAATAATAAATTACTAGGTCCTACTCTCTTCATTCTCTACATCAATGACCTCTGTGAACATATCGAAAGCAACTGTGTTCTTTTTGCAGACGATGTGAAACTTTTCAACACCACTGATAACACACTCACTCTCCAAAAAGACCTGGACTTTGTCTCAGACTGGTCTAACACCTGGCAACTTCAAATATCAACCAACAAATGCTCTACCCTCCACATCAGCAAAAAGAATCCAAACCGAACATACGAACTGAATAAACAATCTCTCACTGCTAACCCACCCTCAGTAAAAGACCTTGGAATACTAATATCGAATGACCTAAGTGCTAAAGCCCACTGCAACAATATCGCCAAAAAAGCTTCTAGAGTTGTTAACATTATCCTACGCAGCTTCTGCTCAGGCAATCTCACACTACTCACAAGAGCCTACAAAACTTTTGCCAGACTCATCCTAGACTACTGCTCATCTGTCTGGAACCCATACCAGACATCAACACCCTTGAAAATGTCCAAAGATATTTAACCAGAAGAGCCCTTCACTCCTCCATTCGAAACAAAATATCCTACGAAAATAGACTAACAATCCTGGGCCTAGAAAGCCCAGAACTACGGCGCCTAAACACGATTTGAGTATTGCACACAAGATCATATGCTGCAATGTCCTACCAGTCAATGACTACTTCAGCTGCAACCGCAACAACACAAGAGCATGCAACAGATTCAAACTTAATACGAACCGCTACAAACTTGACTGTAAAAAATATGATTTCAACAATCGAGTTATCGAAGCGTGGAACTCATTACCGGACTCAATTGTGTCAACCCCTAACCCCCAACATTTCTCCCTTAGACTCTCCACGATTGACCTCTCCAGGTTCCTAGGAGGCCAGTAAGGGGCGTACATAAGTGCACTGGTGTGCCTTTCGTCCCCTGTCCAATTGTCTTTCCTTTCTTTCACCTATCATATATATTCTCTTCCTTTCATATATCCTCTCCTCTAAGTTCACTTTTACCCTTATATATATTACCACATGTCTATTTTTCTTCCTATGTATTTGTGTATTGGACAAATGAATAAATAAATAAATAAATTAAATAAATAAATAAAACAGGATTTAAAAAGTAATATCCACATGATATTACCACTACTACTATTAGTCTAGCGAACAGCTGAATAATTTGGTGTTGTATAGTTAGTGATGATATTAAACTTTTCTTAAAAAGAAAAAAGCTAAAAATAACATTAAACACATATGTATTTGTGAGTGTGTATTGATAGAATAAAAATCCAGTTCCAAGCCAGGAATAAAATGGAGGCTGATTGGAAAGAAAGATTCTATTTATTGGTGAACAGAACCAAAACACATACACTGAATGCCGTTCTGGGACAGCTGACCAAAATGGAGTTAAGAGTGGGTGGATTTCAGGTTTTATAACTTTTGGGTCCCTGTGGGTCCTAGAGGGATCATGGTTGGGTATAGCATAGGTGTGAAATTCACAGCATCACATTGCCATCACGTAACGTGTTGTGACTTTTTCCAATTCGTGGAGTTTGACAGTGTGTGAGTGGGTGTGTGTCTATACACTCACCCATACATATATAAATAAAATAAGAATGTCCAGCATTAATAAGAATTTCAGGTATTAATATAAGTTCCAAGCTAGTTTTACATCTCTCTTACACTGTAAAAAAATGCAGTGCAAGTTCAAAAGAAGGCACAAATAATTTGGTCCGATCTGCTAATTGATATTAAATTGTACATTGTATGGAAATCTTCTATGTATCACTGAGATACAGTGTGAAGAATCTAGAACTCCATATTGATTGCGCATTTAATATTTATGACGTAAATTATATATCAGATGCAATTCTCAAATAGCTAACAGAATTATTTACTGAAACTGCCAGAGAAAGATCCATTAAGAGTGTATGTATGTTGAACTTTGTATAAAGTCACATAATTTTCTATTTTAGGCCATGCTATAATATGTCCAATTTTCACTCAATTGTCACTTGTATGAGATGTATAAAACTTATCTTTTAAAGCTTTTGTGTATGTTTTAAATCTGAATTATATAAAGCACAATAAAAAAATCAGAAAACAATATTCTGATTATAGCTTTCATATCTGAATTGAAAAGCCTCATTTGTAGCTGGGCAGCATCTATTCTGAATCAAATCTAATGCATACAACTCCTTAATCATATACAATTTATGGAGAAAATGCATCATTTACAATAGTGATTTTCCGTACTTATCAAGTGATTTGAAAAGTGATGTGGAATCCTTCATTGAAGTGCTACCTTCTTGAATTTTACATTTCCCTGCAGTTCTGAAAAAGTTTCATAGATTTTTTTTTAATAAAAAATGCATAAGAGTAGAGAATATGTGTGAGTGTTGCCTATTATCTTCTTCCAGGTGATTCCCCGCCCCACCTTTTTAGTTCAGCTTCCCATGTCCTGAAATTCATTCACCAGGCTCAGCTTTGTTTGTCTTCTGAGCACACATACAGTCAACCTGGGATGCCCTCTATGTAGGCACTTTAAAAAAAAAAATATAGACCTATAAAATCAGCACAAGTTCTAGACTCAGAAAGATAGATGGCAATATGCATGTATTTAATGGTGATATGCTTTTAGCTTTGTTGTTAGTGTTTATTTTAATCTGATTTGATTTTTCTAAATCTGTAAGTAATTCAATAACACCTGCGACACAGCTGGAACCAATCGTATTGGCTGTGCCATTCTGTTGGATTATTTGAGCAACACGAAGAGAGAGAACCTGCTGCTTGGGTAACGATCTATCCTCTAAACTAACCCACCCAGGCCTCATGCTCTGGAGACGACATTCCAGCTTTGCACACAGCACTGAAAAAACATGGAAAGCAGCAGTCACTGATTATGTCTTTGCTTGATTGGCTGCTTTCAATGGTGAAGAGGTTAATGTGCCTCACTGGCATAATGACAAGCAAACTGATGATTTTGCACTGTGCAATAACCATAAGAAAGCTTTACCCCTAAATTTGGGCACTTGAAATGTTCAGATAATGACTCCCAGATTTTCTGATGATCTGCAAGAAATATATGATGTACGCAAGATTGCTATTATTGATATGGAGCTAAGAAGACAGCAAATGGACATCACTGACCTTCAAGAGACAAGGCTCTTGGACTCAGGATCTGTTAAGGAGAGAAAATTCTCATTCTTCTGTGAAGGAAAACCATCAAATGAGACTAGGGAATACAGGGTAGGCTTATTGGTCAAAAATACCCTACTAGGATTCATCACTCCACCTGCCGTAGGGAGTGAGAGGATTCTGTCCTTATAGCTCCACTCTCTAACAGGACCAGTCACTCGTACTAGTGCATATGCACCAATTTTATTGTTGTCAATAGAATCTAAAGACCAATTTTATGATGAACTGGTCACCACTATCAAGAAAGTCCCTGAGAAAGAATCTCTGTTTATCCTTGGAGATTTTAATGCCAGAGTCAGAACCGATTATAGTTCTGGGCCCAACGTCAGTTTGGCGTTGGGAAAATGAATGAAAATAGCCAACACCTGCTGGAGTTTTGATGCTACTACGGTTTATGTGTTAGCAATACATTCTTCAAAACAAAGCCTCATCACAGAGTCTCTTGGAAGCATCCAAGATTGAGGCATTGGCACCAGCTCAACTTGATACTGACCAGGCATTCTAATCTTCCCAGTATTACAATCACACATAGTGATCAGAGTACTGACTGCAATACAGACCACTCCTTAGTGTGCAGCAGAGTAAAACTGCAAACAAAGATATTGCATCACTCAAAGAAGGAAGAAAGAGCACAAATCAACATCAACAAGACCTGTAACCAGGTCAAAATTTGCACATGAATTAGAAGAAATGCTCCCAGGTCCAACTGAAGCAAATGTGTCCAAAAGATGGGAATATTTCAATAATGTTGTCTATAACACTACCCTGACAGTATTTGGTAAGAAGATCAGAAAGATCAGAAAGACAGCAGATTGGTCTGAACCCACTCAAAGTAGCTGACATCAGCCATCGGGGGAAAAAGGAGAGTGTCTACTCTCCTTTAATATAAAGCCTACTCTAATGTGTACAATCTCCAGGTTCTGCAAGCTACTCATAGCAAAGTCCAACAGGCTGCCAGGAGGTGTGCAAATGACTATTGGTTGCAGCTTTGCTCTCAGATCCAGATAGCAGCTGACACAGGTAACAAGGGAATGTATGATGGTGTCAAGCAGGCCTTAGAATCAACACTGTTAGTACAGGAGTACATGTGTGTTAGGGATTGCCATTGTAAACTGCATATTGTAAACTGTACCAAACTTGTACTTAAAGGATTAATGTGCACTCAAAGAGTTAACATGTACTTGAAGAGTTAATATTCAAGGCTATTTCATCACTTCCTCATTGAAGCTATAAAAGCTCATTATTTTGCTCGGTCAGTTCCTTTACTTTACTTTTGCCTGAGACGAGGGAGTTGTATTAGCTTCGTGCTTGTATTAGCTTCGTGCTTTATCTATGTTGTGTTTAAGCTTTGTGCTTTTGTCTATAATGTATTTTGCTTTGTGCTCTAATCTTGTAATTGTTCAGTGTGTATTATTCTGTATTTGCTTCGTGCTTATTTTGGATTGTTTATATTTTGATTATATGTAAATAATATTTATTTAACTAAGTCTGTGTCTTGGCTTTATCATACATCCACGCTCTGTTAAAATTCTCTGCTCGGTATTGTCGAAGGTTTTATAGCATAGCTAACCGAGACAAGCCAACAAACACAGAAGAAATCTGCCCCTTTGAAGTCTGCTACAGATGAGGTTGAGTGCAGGTGAGGTTGAATGCAGCAGATGGCACGCTGGGTGCAGCACTACTCTGAATTATATTCTGGAGAACTAGTGCAGAGAAAGCATCCCAGAGGAAGACCACAGCTGCGATATAAGGATATCTGTAAGAGGAATTTAAAGGCTTTGGGAATGGACATTAACAGCTGGGAAACCTTGACTTCTGATAGTTCAGCTTGGAGGCTAAAGATGCAGCATGGCCTTCTTCATTTCGAGGAGACACTTGTTTGGGAGGCTGAGGCAAAGAGGTAGTCCCAGAACCAGTGAAATCCAGGGGCCAGAATGGATCTGCACTCAGTGTGGAAGAGATTGCCACTCTCAGATTGACCTTTTTAGCCACACTAGATGCTGTTTTAGGAACTCTTTCCAGAGC
Source organism: Erythrolamprus reginae (assembly GCF_031021105.1). Classification (NCBI taxonomy): domain Eukaryota; kingdom Metazoa; phylum Chordata; class Lepidosauria; order Squamata; family Dipsadidae; genus Erythrolamprus; species Erythrolamprus reginae. The sequence continues at coordinate 109,422,933 of NC_091950.1, read as the reverse complement.
ACAATACCATAGTCCAGTGATGGTGAATCTTTTTTTGCTCAGGTAGAAAGAAGGCACGCGTTCCCACGATAGCACGCATGTAAATGCCCACACCCATAATGCAATTCCTTCCCTTCACGCGTGAATGCACACAGACTTCACTGAAGTCTCCAGAGCTTATGGATGGTGAAAAACAGGCCCAATAGGCCTACTGGAAGTTTGTTTCTGAACTTTCAATAGGCCCATTGTGCTATTTTTCGCCATCCCCAGGCTTCAGGAGGCTTTCCTGAAGTCTGAAGAAGGCAAAATTTATTTTCTCCCACCTTCCAGGAGGCTGAAAATCAGCTGGCCAGTGTGAACATGGGTGCTGGAGCTGACATAGGACAACATCTCACGCGCCCCCTGATATGTCTCCGTGTGCCACCTGTGGCACCCTTGCCATAGGTTCGCCATCACAGCCGTAGTCTTTCAAGACTGAAGGTTGCCAATGAGAAGAAATCAAGTTCATCATTAGAAAGGGATTTTAAACCTCCCTTGAGTCCCGAATTTTATTTTGTGTGTCAAAAGTCCTTATTCTTTGATAAACCAAATAATGTTTTCAGCAATCACCATCAAAACATTTCTGCATTTACATTTATTAAAATGTTATACTATCTTTATTCCTGATTAAACAATGTCCTTCAGAATTTTTACTTAGAAATATGGGCTAATTTAAAATAAAATATATTTTAGTGATTATTAGGCACCCTAAATGGCTTCTAAATGTTTAGTAAGCACATCTGGGTATCTTTCCAGAATGCATTGTGTCACTGATGGAATACTTAGTATTATTTATTGGCATTTATTAGATTCTATACTGTGATGTTAAAGACCAAATTTATGATGACAGAAGTAATTGTTCTTTCTTTTGCAAAAGAAATAAAAAACAAACATGCCTTTTAAGTCTAGTTTCTATTTAAAAGCTATGAAAAGATTATTAAGGAATATATAGAACACTACACACACTCACGCTCTCTCTCTCTCACACACACACACACAAACACACACTCACTCACACACACACACACACATTTTTCTAGACTATTCTTAGGGCACCACTATTCAGAATTAATGTGGGTGGGACAACACAAAAGACCACTCATAGCCACTACCTAATAGTGGCTAATATCAACATCAGTCAAACATGGACAGGATTTCCATTGTGATTATCTCTCATGTTGCTGACTATCAAATATCCCACAGAGACTGTTGAAACAAAAGTAAACCATGGATTCTGTATTCATTAATAAAAATAGAAACAATCTAATATGCCATTTGCTAAATTAAAATTACAAGCCACTCAATTAGGACTGACTCAGCATACATTAAATCCACTAGAATGCCTCAGAATTGTCTTACTTTCTTGCAGAAACATGAGGTGAAATCTCTTAAATGGACATACTTAAAAGAATATGGAGCATCAATAAACAATCTAAAGAAAAAAATGAACACTAAAACAAGGTACATGTCAGTAAATTCATGCAGTCTGCAGCCTAGTATACCTTTCTTTTAAGGCCCAGAACTTTTAAAGTTTACTTCCACTGTTTTCAGTTGGAAACAATACTACAAGTCTGCACATGTTTATTCAGAAATATTCTATGAGTATGTTCAATGGGTTAGTCTCAGATATACTTTTTACTGAAATCAGCAGCATTTGTAACATTTTTTAAATAACTATAGTAGTCATTTCTCTGTTTTATTATACAAAAATGTTGATTATTCTGGTAGATTCATCCTACCAACTGTGGTCTAAAATGAGACACAAGTTTACAATAGAAACAACAGTTTCCACACAAATTAACATTTTCTATTACAATAGAAAACAAAATCCTTGTTCTCTCTAGACCCATAGTCTATGCAAAGCATGATGAAACACACATAGAGTATACAGAACAACTGATGGCAGAACAAACTCTTGGTTCTACCCAGCGATGGGCTACAAGCCGGAATGCTAAATTGCACTTGCCGCCACGGTTCGTAAGTTCTTGCAGGACCAGCGCAATTTTGTTGCTGCACTTGTGGAGGTAGCAAAATCGCGCACAAAGCCCCAGGTAAAACCTCACTGAAACACAGACGCAGCAGCAAAATCACACTCGTGCCACAAGAACTTATGAGCTGCGGTGGCAAGTGCAATTTAATGTTCCAGCTCGTAGCTCACCGCTGGTTCCACTTATTTTTACACTTTCTCTTTGCTGCCATCTTTTTTCCCCTTCTCTTATACAACAGACAGAATATGGACAGAACATACTTGCCTAAGTATTGAAATGCTTATTTGCAGAGTTTTATGACATTCTCAAGTCCTGCAGATGTTTCATTACTAGATAACATCACCAATGCTTTGAGCAGTGATGATGTTACCTAGTTTGGATAATGAAACATCTTTCAACACAACCAAACTCAGAGTGCAGCAAGAATCCCTCATTTCCAACCTGAGCTAGAATTTTTCTCCTTTATCAATTCTCAGGACTCTCACCCCCAGTGAAGGGCTACCAAAATTTTTACTACCACACTGTGGGCGTGGCTTATGCATTTTCTTTCAACATCTTTCAGTGCAAATTGGGTGCTCTGGGGTGGAGCTCCATTTTCGCTACCCCACTGCGTCCCCCCCCCAATCCGGACAGTAGTCCACCCCGGCTCACCCCTGATTTAACCAGTTATTCTTATAATATGGATTAAGTTCATATAAACCCATGGACAAAAAGTGGGAAAATGCAGACAGAGGGGTCTTAACAGATGGAGGAAATGGCAACTTGGATTAAAAATTGTAAGTAAGAGCCAAGTACCTACTTTTGCTGTCATTTTAGCCAGAAGCTCTTGTAAATCCATAATTCCTTGTACCAGGCTTAAGAAGTCACTGCAGGTAGGGCAGGCTCAATAAAAAGAAAAAATAAATATCATAGTATTAAAAACCAGACTGAACAAAGAAATAAACACAATGTGTTTAACATTTAGAAGCCAAACAGATATTGATTGGAACACTGTAACTGTTAGATTAGGAAATCTGTAAATGAATGACACTGGGCACTATTATGGTTTTGGAAGCCTGATCAAAATGCTTTCTCTTTTTCTTAGGACCTTGGTGAAACAAGCTGTTGCTATGTAAGCCTATTGTCTTTCTCATTTGAATAGGTAATGTTCACAGTTCACAATTTGTATTTTCCATGCTTATTACCTACTACTTGCCTCAAACCCAGTGCCATCATGAATGAGAAGCAATCTGACATAAACCATCAAAATGCCTTTGATACTGCTCTAAGCAATAATTGGCATTTCCATGCCTAACCAACCAGTTATGAAGAACAAGCATAGCCTCCAGGTTGGTTTAGCTCTGGAAAACCACTGATGTCATTTCAAAAGGAACTTGTCAGGGGAAAAATATGGATATACTTCTACTGAAAAATTGGAAAATAAATGTAGAGTAATTATTGGATAACTATCAATTTATATAAGGTAAACCCATTGGGTAGAGGTCTATGGTTAAATTGCAAAATTTAGACAATCGGTTTCTATATTCATCTTATTTGCACTGTTAATTGAAAGTTAACCAATTTTAATTGCAAATTTTAATTTGCCATTGCTATTTCTGTCCTATTGCTTGGAAATCAGTTAGCAGAAGAAATGAAGTTAAAAGGATTATAATCCTGAGGACCAGAAGAACATTTGGATTTACAAAATTATGAAACCAAATGTGAAAACTGCTTCTATCTCTTAAAGGATTTTAGATCTACATTATTTGAGTTAATCTATAGGTAGGGGTGGGCAGCAGGCAGGATGGGTGGAACGCAGTTCCACCAGCGGAAATGAAGCTGAGCCGGGGTGGTGCAGCAGGTAGAGTGCTGTACTGCAGGCCACTGAAGCTAACAGTAGATCTGAAGGTCAGCGGTTCAAATCTCATCACCCGCTCAAGGTTGACTCAGTCTTCCATCCTTCCAAGGTGGGTAAAATGAGGACCCAGATTGTGGGGGCAATAGCCTAGCTCTGTTAAAAAGTGCTGTTGCTAACATGTTGTAAGCCGCCCTGAGTCTAAGGAGAAGGGCGGCATAAAAATCGAATAAATAAATAAATAAAATAAGCAGTCACTTCCTGGATTACCGGTCTTGTCTCAGCTCTGCTACTGCTGCTGCGCTCCTCACTTTTTCCTCTGCTACTGCTGCTGCGCTCCTCACTTTTTCCTCTGCTACTGCTGCTGCGCTCCTCACTTTTTTCCTCTTTCTCCCTTTCTGGCCTTGGAGGAGCTTCCCTCTCTCCTGCCCAGCTCCTCTCCAGCCTCACACAGCCCCCTTCCAATGCCAGGAAGGAGAAAAAAGAGAAAAGAGGAAAAAAGCAAGGAGCACGCAGCAGCAGCGGGAGGAGAGGAGAACCGAACCAAGCCATGCCAAAGTGGTCTGGTCTGCAGTATTTTTCCCCTTGCGAAGTCCTCACTCACCCGCAGCTGAGATGAAAAGGCATTATGTGGTGAGTGACACTGGTGAGGTTGTGAGGACTTAACAGTTCACTTGAACGATGATGATCGTTCAAGCCACACCCATCTAGTCAAGTGGCCGGTAAGCCACTCCTAGCCAGTCACATGACCACCAAGCCACACCCACAAAATAAGCCACACCCACAGTATGGCAGTAAAATTTTGGGCTGCCCATTACTGTCTAAAGGTGTACTTTTAACATTGTGACATACACACAGATTCAAATGCACATAGACTGGGTTCTAACTGAAAACATTTCTGCAATTAAATCTTAGAAGCCATCTTTTTATATTAACCAGGAAGGATATGCAAAGAGTACCTTTATTCTTGACCGACAGACAGACACTATCTATATACATATACTGTAGATAGATAGATGATAGATATCGATGGATGGGAAGGGAGGGAGGGAGGAACGAAGGAAAGAAGGAAGGAAGGACAGACTGTAGAAGATAGATAGATAGATAGATAGATAGATAGATAGATGATAGATAGATAGATAGATAGATAGATAGATAGATAGATAGATAGATAGAAAGATATAGAGAGACAGACAGACAGGCATTTCTTAACAAGATAAAGAAAGGTATTCTCTTTTTTCCTGAACACAAAATAAAGATTCCCAATGCCATAAATCAGCCATAGGACAAAATTAACGTAGAGGAAATCAACTATTATTAACAACTTATAAAAATGTGTGAATCACTGGTAATCAACAAACCAAAATTTCCAAATGAAAATTTAATATTAAATGGTTTCCCTTTATAAAAATAAGCATTTGGCAATATCATACAAAAATACTCAAAATATTTGTTATTTTAGAAACATATAGTTTAAAAAATTGTAAGACCTCATTTAGAATAGCAAGTTTAATTACTTGCTCAGTGCAGAAATCCATATTAAAACATTTCCTAATAAATGACTGCCAGCCTCTAATTGAACATATCCACTGCATAAAAACCCATCACTTATTTAAAATCCTTTCCAAGATTCTCAATTGCTTTGGTTGTGTGTTAGTAAACAACGGGAGTGCGATGACTCAGTGTTTAGACGCTGACTTGTCAGCTGACAGCTGAGTTCAACACCCAAGTGTGCATAGCAGGTAAACTCCCATCATTTGCCCCTTACCCACATATCAGTTAAAAAGCATGCAAATGCAAGTAGATAAATAGGTACCGCTTTGCTGGGAAGGTAATAGTGTTCTGTGTGCCTTTGCATATAGTCAAGCTGACCACAGAAGTATTCTCAGGCAACACTGACATCTTCAGCTAAGAAACAGATATGAGCACTTCCCACTAGAGTCAGAGATGACTGGACAGGGGAAACCTTTAGCTTTAAACTATGATAAACTGTACATGATGCAATCATCATGTAAGAGTATCTTAGTTTCTTTGCTTCTTAAGAATGCTGATGACGCTCCTGCCTAAAAGCATTTTTAAAAGTGGCAATACATGGAAAAATAAGGAAAACAGTTGTCTGGGAAGCTATAATTCAGCTTTATGATAAATTCAATTTAGAAAATAAATGCTCATGTAAAATGCAATTATAAAATGCACATTATCAGATAGGAGTGCTATGTTTAGAAGGTATATTCTCTTACTATAGTCCCTTATTATCTATATTCTGGGGAAAAACAATGCTCTAACTCCTGAAGAAAGAATGAGGAAGGTAAAAAAACAAGAATGGGAAAGAGAGACTAAAAATGAATTACAATCTATTTTAACAGTATGGTGAAGACTGTTTGTATAAGGGCATACACATGATTTCTCAAACTCCAGGATAAAAGCGATTTTCTAAAAATATAATCAAATTTATGTGGACATCTTTTCTCCCAGTGAATAAAAATTATTTCTTTGGAGCTGGAGTGGGTCCTAAAAAACTATATAACTATATAACTATATATATATAAAGCTACATATAGCTATATATAACTATATGTATGTACCTTCTTGACTTGAACTGGGGGGGATGCATATTAACTCCTCCCACATAATTTGGGATTATCACATGCTTTTACAATAATGAACAAGGTTTGCAAAACACAGTATGTTAAGCAATATAAATATAACTTAATATGCTAAATATAAACTGCTACTTACTGCGATTCAGATTAGGACACTGAGTTATATATCCGTTAGGCATAAAGATGACTTTCGCATCTTGAATGATACCCTTTGTAACAGAAGAGAAAGCCGATAATATATAGCAACACAATTAAAGTGCACAAAATCATTCACTACTCCTCTACTGTTAGGCTCAAGAAACTGACACAGATATACTTTAGATTCACATTAATTTAAAATATTGAGCTATTTTTTCTTTTTTTAAAAAAATCATTTATTCAGGCATCTTTGCAAGTAAACTAATGATCTTAGAGACCAGATGAAAATATATGACACCAGCAAGATCCTAATCTTCATAGCATAGAAACTCAGGAACCTTTGGAATGGAAGTGAGGGAGAAAGCTTTGCTTAGGGAAATCTACTATCATCACTGTATGTGGGTGAGTGGGTGGGTGTAATCACAAGCAGACCAATGGAAGATGTGGATCAGTAGGGGGTTCAAATTCCGTTGCTACCGTTTCACTATTGGGAGCATGCACATGTGGCGCTTCTGCACAGGGTGCAGAAGCATTTGTGCAGAAACAATCAGGCAGGTGGGTGGTGCCTCCCACCACTACCACTACCAGTTTTCCCGATCCATGGTGAACCGGTAGCAACCCACCACTGATGTGGATGCACAAATTCATAACCTTTATACTCCTTGACTATGCCTGTTAAAAGTGAGAGGAAAAGTCACCCACCACACATCTTCTGCCTTGGTTAATAGCAATAGCAATTGGACCTATTTTATGCATTGTACTGAGTCAGTATATTGCCCCCAGCAGTCTGGGTCCTCATTTTACTGACCTTGGAAGGATGGAAAGCTGAGTCAACCTCAAGCCAGTGAGACTCAAACTGTCAGCTGGCAGTCAGCAAAAGTAGCTTGCAATACTAACCTCTGTGCCACCGTGGTTCTTAATATGAATCCTATACCCAGAGTTCTCCTGTAATTCTATTGTCCTGATATGGATCCTATGAAATTCAACAGAGTTCTCCATGTAAATTGTAAGTACAGTAGTACCTCTAGATACGAGCTGCTCCACATGCGAGTATTCCAAGTTACGAGCCACGACGGGAGCAAAATTTCTGTTCCAGACCCGAGCTCAAATTCAGGATACGAGCCGAGCTTCCACTAGGTGGCACAAGAAACCTTGCTTCTGGTTATCTCCGCGGGGAAAAACAAAGTCTAAAGCCATTTGTTCCAGATACGAGCTGATCGACATACGAGCTCCGTTCTGGAACGAATTAAACTCGTATCTAAAGGTACTACTGTACATGGTACATAACTTACTTTGGGGTTGCCACATAGTAAACTAACAATGTTGGTCTTTGGAAGTAAATACTGTATCTTTAAGAACTTCGACTGGTTGGCCATGAGAGAGTGCCAGCACTGTTCCCTTTGGGGGGAGTTACTTTGAGATATCTTTGCTTGTGAGCTGTATTATTCTTGCTGTGTGCGGCTTGTAATTATTAGTGTTTTATATTGTTGTATATTTGTCAATGATAATATTGTTAATACTAAGTCTGAGTGATTATCTGGATAACCCACATTATCTACACCACTGCAACAACTCTGCTGATTGAATGTCGAAGGTTTCACACAGAGCTGCACCAAGACATACTAACAGAAATGAATGCACTGTTAAAATAATTATTTTGGGGGAAAGTTGCAAAGGAGCCACAAATATGAATTATAATTCATATTTGTGGCTCCTTTGCAACTTTCCCCCAATTGATGGTAGGGGGGAAAGCGGTTCCATCAACCTCTTGTTTTTCAACAGATGCCATTCCACTAAAAAAAAAATGTAAACATACTATTTTCATAGCAAGGAAGATAAAGCAGGAATAGTTAGATTGATTATTTTAGTCTCATTTGGAGTGGTTAAATTGATTGTTTTATTTTCATTTGGATATCACTTCTGGATTTTGTGTTTGTGATTTAAAAAAAATGAAACGTTGGTTTTGTTGAGAAAGATTTGTCATTATATTAATGGCTAGTTATATATTAATGTGTAAAAGAAAAAGGTTAAGGTTGAAATGTTTTTATCTTGTACTGTGCTAAGAGGTGGAAGTCAATGCCTTTTCCCCCCCTTGTATCATATCCCCTTTTCCCTGCTCCTTTTCTTTTCCTTCCTTTCCTATTTTTATTTTTATTTTTTCTTTGTATTTTTTATAATAAAACAAATAAAAAAATTTAACGCAAAAAATGTAAACATGCCCATTTTGAATATTTTCATTTAATCCCAGACTGGCAAATTTGGTGACTGGCCTTTCGATAAGTTGTTAAAGAGTGTGAAGAATGATCCTTGAGTTATTAAGGACATGCACAGAGGAAATGTGGAATTCCAGCAGATATCCAGGAGATATGAGTCATATCTCATATCAGATACATTAAAGTTCAATTAGTGTTTCCTTTAGAAACAACACAGTCAAGTTAAACGGCCGGGTCATACACATTCAAATCAGCCAATATCTCTCAATACAATAATAATATTACAAGCCTGTCTTTGTCTTACATATCAGATATACATTATAGCTTACAAATAAATACATCAAACTATCATTTTATGGGTGTGGCTTGATTTTGTGGAAGTAGCTTTGAAGTCATGTGACTGGGTAGGAGTGGCTTGGTGGTCATGTGACCAGGTAGAAGTGGCTTGATGGTCATGTGATTGGCTGGGTGTGGCCAACTCAATGTCACTCACATCAAGAAGTGCCTTGTCTGGTCCCTCCCCTCACAGCAATTCCTTCTCACACCCAGTATCTATAGGTATCTATAGGTCTGTAAAGGTAAAAATGTTATTTTTTCACCTTTATTATCTACATACTATAGATGTACTTTCATGGAAATGGCTCCCATGGTTTGCCCAAGAGTGTGATAGACCAGGTGCCTCCAACCTTTTGGACCTCAGGGACCACCAAATTCATAATTTTACATCCCATGGACTACTGTTTGGGGGGGGGGAAGCTTAGCTCCCTTTCAGACCTATCTGTCTGCTTCTGTCAGGCCTCCAGATAGGAGGCCCGAGAGAAAGTACCTGATCCAGGCACACAGTCTGGAAACCTCTTTTGTGTTCCTTCCCTCAAGAAGCTTGGTCTCTTTCTGCTCAAGATCCCCATGGACAATTGGTGGGCCACTGTGTGACACAGAATGCTGGACTCGATGGGCTTTGGCCTGATTCAGCATGGCTCTTCTTATGTTCTAACGTTCTTATTTAATCTGAGTGAAGGAAAACAAAGATGGACAGACAGACTGACTGATGTTGGTGGGAAAGTCTCCTCCCCTCCACTTTCTCTCTTTCCTTTTCTTTCTTCTTTCTTTCCTTTCCTTTTTCCCTTTCTTTTTCTCCTTCTTCTGTCCTTTATTTCCATTCTCCTTCTTTACTTTACTTTCTTTCTATTCTTTCTTTCCTTACTTCTTTCTTTCTTGTCTCTCTCTCTCCCCCTTCCTTTCTTTCTTTTTCTCTTTTTCTTCTTTCTTGTCTCTGTTTCTCTTTCTTCTTTCTCTCTCTCTTTCCATTCTATATATTTAGATATTCTATTCTATTCTATTTAAAATTAAACTCAATCACATTGCACAGTACTTCCTATTGCTGTACATATGAACTATATATACTTTTGATCATACTAGATCAGTGCCACTGGTATCAGAGGAAGAAAGGAAGGCTTTGCTCTTCTATATATTACGTTGTCTTGATGAAGACAGTTATTATAATCCTCACATAAGCGATTTCATGCCTGCTCATCCAGAAAAAAAGTCTGAGATTAATGGATCTCACCCCCAAAGGTACAGGCTGTGGCCTTAATAGTTCCTACTACAGGAAAATTAACTAATCCAATTTCCACTTTCAAAGTTTTATGAATGCTGCTTCTCTTTCTGTTCTTCTTCCCAATTTCTCTACCCCCAACTTGCACACCTATCCCTGAATGGTTCATCCAGTGAGGGAAGCAGCAGGTCCCCCCACCAGCTTGCAGAAGAGCTCTAGGCAGGGCCTCCCACTCTCAACCTGCCCACAGGTGGCAGTTGCCCAAATGCGGGTTGTCTCTGCCAGGTTGAAAAAAGGCAGGTGGGGACTAAGCGCCCTTTCCCTTCACCCAGGGAAGAAGCTGAGAGGGAGCCCATGGAATGGCAGCAGGATCAGATGCCAAGACAATCCCTGCCAATGCTGCACCTGGTACAATTCGAGAAGTCAAGAGATCTGCCACCACCTGGGTCCTTGCTGTTTTTGTGCCCCTTCACTGGATTTGTTTATGCCATCCACGGGATTGTGATCTGAGAGGGATGGCCTGCCTTCACCCTTTATGCTCCAATTAGCTTGGAGAGCATGGAAAGGAAGGCAAAGAGGATGAGGAGAAGGAGAAGGCAGAGAAACCTCCTGCTGCTCTGCAACCTCTTTCATGGGATTACAAGGGAAAATGCCACCCAGGGAGAGGGAGATCAGACCTCATGGGTCCTAAGGCGACGAGGGGAGCGTGGTGATCTCTGGAGCAACCACGGCAGAGAAAAACACCTGCAGCTGGCACTTGCTTTGTTAGTAGAGAGCACCAGTCTAACTGCAGAGAGGGGTGCCACAGAGCTAGTTTGGAAGCAGCAAGGAAATGGAGGCAGTGGTTGGTGGCATTTTAGCGCAGCCAGGCAACCAGCACTAAAGGGAACACAGGGGTGAGAGGAGTTTAAGGCAGGCATCTTCATGTACAGAAGGCAGGTGGGGGGAATGCATGGGATCCCCTACTACCTCTTCTCTATGCAACCTAGTGCCGAGCGATCTCCTTCACTTCACCCGCTTCACTCATGGGCCAGATGGGCTAGAACTTCCCTGATTTTTTGCTGGCAGGTCAAGGCCATTCCCAGCCCCCCTTGCCCTGCCTGAACATACAGCTGTCACGGCTCCAACCGCAGCAACCTCAGAAGAGTCTGGAGGCATGGGTGGAGGCTGGAAGAGGGGGTGCAAAATGCAGGGAGCTATGTCTGTTGTGAGTGCTCCTTGTCCACCTCAGGTCATGTCAAATTCTGAGGAGGATGAGGAGGATGAGCTAGGCTCCTCTGGATACCCTGGGCCAGGAATCTTGCCAGCTGATGCAGAGAGTGAGAGTGAGGGGGAAAGCGACCTGAGTGAACCTGAGGAACCACTAGAGGGGGCTGATATGACAATGGGGGAGTGGTCCCAGTCACAGGATGAGGAAGAAATTAAAATGGAGATTGCTGAGAAGGTGAGATGAGTTGCATAGTAAAAGGTAATAATAATAATAATAATAATAATAATAATAATAATAATAATAATAATATTATTATTATTATTATTATTATTATTAATTAGATTTGTATGCTGCACCTGGTACCATTTGAGAAGACTCGGAGCAGCTCACAACAACATTAGTGTACAGTCTTAGCCCCTTTGGGGTGTGATGGAACTTCAGGCAGTATAAGGGCAAAGGATCTTGGGTAATTGGATGTGTGGTTTCAATGTTATTCAATGGAAGAGATGTTGGACTGGGGGTGTGATTGAACAAGGCTTTAAAACCATGATTTCTGACTCAGTAAAAGACATTCTCTGCTGGATGATTTTTGCCCAGGACTTCATTGAGCAAATTCATATGCTTAAATGATAAATAGATTTGTTATCTAAGGAATGCTGATTCGGGAGAGCTTGGCACCTTTCCCGGAGATTGTTGATGTTTAGCTTTGAAGAGAAAAATAACTCCTTTTTCCTTGCCATTTAAAAAATCTGCTTTTCGTTATGTATTCTTTAATCAATAAAAAGTTTGATTTTATCATAAAATAAAGGATTTTTGAGTCGGTGAGTTCACTCCGAGGGCCGTGTACAGAACAATGTCCACTCCCCTTCACCTCCCCATACTTGTTTACCCATCCCAAAAAGCTCAGACTACGTCTCCCTCTGGTCTGGCTGCTTTCTTTGCCAGCGTTATTCCTGAGTGAACTGTTTTGTCTTTGGCTGTTGCAAAAAAGTGACAGCTCTGGTTGTGCCATTCCTGCTTCATTTTCTTTGAGATCCCCTTTGCATCTTGTTTGTAAAGCAGCTCTCAAAGAAAATGAAGTGGGTGTGGCGCACCCAGAGCCGCCATTTCTTTGCAACAGCTGAAGACCTCTTCCGTTTGGAGTTCCAAGCTGTGGGGAGAGAGGATGGCTGCAATGCTGGCAGCTTCGGGAGCTCCCTCCCTCAGTGGTTCATTTTCTTACGTCTAGGTGGCTGCCTCCTGAAAACACTTCCCTTCCATTCTGCAAATGACCCAGGCGGAGGGCGGGGCTTCTGCTCCTCTCCCAGAAGAAGTTTTTGCACAGTGCAAAATCCCCCCCCCAAATTGAAAAAAAAAAGCCCAGCCCTAAACAAAATGGTGACACATGTGCAGTGACAGAAACGTGGCTTCTGTGCATGCACAGAACAAGAAAATGAATAAATAAATAACACCATCGCGACCCCAAAATAGAAAAATATTCCAAAAAAATGGGCGGAAAATGATGTGCCCAGGGACTGGCACCAACCAATCTGAGTCAGTGACGTCATTGTGACATTACCAGTGGGTCACTACAAACAAACCAGTCCGTACTGGGAGGAACCCACTTCTGACCCCAAGAGATTCATCACATCACTTTACAACTGAGCAAAAATTTTGTGCAGAAGAGAAAGGAAAAATAAACAAAGGGGGAAAAAAAGGAAAAAAATTCAGATCTATTCAGAACTTAAGCTACATCTGTCACTGATCCTACAATCATGCCTTTGCCTCCCAGAAAGTGTCTTTATTTTATCGTCTCTTGATTATCTCGCTATCTTCAGTATGATATGAGAAGAAATAAGGCAATATTTGTGGCAGCTAGTACTACTGCTTTCATTTTTTTAAAAAAACAGCCTCAGACTAGAATTTCAATGAGGCATTCATTCTGAAAATTCTACAGAGGTGAAAAAAGAATTAATTGTTTCATTAAAGCTTGCCTTTGACAATGAAATAGACTGACTTGACGAAGATTAGTTACAACTAGAGTGCTGCAGATGGAGTACGCTGTATCTTACCCAGAATACAAAGCTTGTACTATAAATAAAATATAGGCCTTAGTGCTTCAAGCTTTGCAAATGCAGCATCATGTAACATTTATATTTTCGCTTGCTCTAAAAGCAAAAGTCGATCTGTGGGTATTGCTTCCCACTTGTTATTTCAAAATCAAATATTAATTGAAAACCCTAATGAAAATAACTAGATTACTGCACAAGTCTCCCAGAAAATTAATAACATTTTTTAAAAGAAAAAAAAGTCTGTGGCCCAATCAATGTGTAGAAACCAAACACATATAAGCTTCACACAGATGAAATCAATAATTAAATAGGTAGGAATGAAAACCTACCAAGGATTTTTTTTCTATCCAAAAGGACAGGGTTTTACCCATAAAATGGGTAGATGGATAACCCCATTAATCTACATTGCAGTGCTTGTAAAAACTGCTTTCATTCAACTGTATACACAAAGATTCCTCTCTGCACTTAGGCCCAAATGTAGCTTTCTGTGATTAGAAATGGATTGAGAATTTTAAATTAAAATTAGTTCAAATAAGCATCCAGTTTATTTAATCCCACCATATCACATCATATCACCTCCGATTAAGAATAAAACATGATTTGTTCTCTTGATTTAAGCCACACAATATAATTTTTACAGGTTTTGACTGGCTTTTTTAAAGTAAATATGTCCATTCTAATCAAACAAAAAAGTAAAACTCCATTTGATTTACTTTTAAAGAATTACTTCTAAATTCAACAGAGACAGAGAAAGAGTCAGAGACAGAGAGAGAGATACTGGCCAAGCTTAGCCCAGGTTACATGCTATTTAAATGTCAAAATTATTATTATTATTATTGTTGTTGTTGTTGTTATTATTATTATTATTATTATTATTATTATTATTATTATTATTATTTAGATTTGTATGCCGCCCCTCTGCATAGAGAAAATCCTATTCATTGTTTTTGGAGCAAAAAGCAAAACTATGTGGCAGTTTTTTAATGCAAGGTGATTAGTTATTTATCAGGCAGATAGATAATTTTCATTCATTTAGGTGCAACAATAATGGATGTGTGATTGTAAAAAGCAAACCATTCTAGCAGCCACTAATGGCTTCCTGAGACAGAGAATGTCAAGCTGCAGACTAAACTCTAGCCTGACGTGAATGGATCATAACAGCAAATGTTGCAAGAGAACATTGTTACAGATCCATTGGCACTGTAAGACAGCATTCGCTAATCCAATGCTACAGCACCTGGGTCCAAGGTTTCATTACATAGCATTCTGCTTGGTCTGGAATGACATACATTATTATAAGAATTCCCTCATTTTGAGTTATGAAAAGAATTTTAGCCTGCCTGCAATACTAAAAGGGATAGGTTACAAGCCATAAAGTAATCAGGATAAAATAAAACTAAATGAATTAATCATATTAATTTAATCAATTTCAAAGGACACAGCAATAAGCATAATGACACTGCAAAAAAGACTCAGAATGATAAGCTGCAGACATTAAGTTCTAAATGTTAAGTACATTATTCTAAGATTCTGCAGGATTCTCAGTTTTCCATGATGAATTTCCACAGGGAATAATAATAATGATGGAGTTATAATTTTTGTGGTAACTCTACTTTGGACTGACTAGTTTGATACTGATACCTGCTGTTCAGCATTAGATAATGAGCTGGATTTTTATATTATTATTATTATTATTATTATTATTATTATTATTATTAACAACAACAACAACAACAACAACAACAGAGTTGGAAGGGATCTTGGAGGTCTTCTAGTCCAACCCCCTGCTTAGGTAGGAAACCCTACACTACTTCAGACAGATGGTTCTCCAACATCTGCTTAAAAACTTTCAGTGTTGAGGCGTTCAAAACTTCTGGAAGAGCTTGCCTCCAGAAATTGTGAATGCCCCATCTAAAAAAGAAGAATGCTTAAACTTAGATACCTAGAAGGTAGCCCATGGCAAAAACACCCTGTCCAAGAAGACACCAAGACTGAAAACAGTTTTCCATCACAAAGCAAATATAGTCCAAGTAGGAACTTCCCACTAGATTTGAATGAACCAGAAAAAACAAATGGAAAGAACATCTTTAAAATTAGAATCAAAGATTATATAATATTGTAAGAATTTTTTTTCCAGAATATTAGTGAAAAATTACTTCAGTACCTTGGTTGAAGAAGTATAGTTATACCTCTACTTAATAACTTAATTCGTTCCGTGACCAGGTTCTTAAGTAGAAAAGTTTGTAAGTAGAAGCAATTTTTCATATAGGAATCAATGTAAAAGCAAATAATGCGTGCAAACCCATTAGGAAAGAAATAAAAGCTCATAATTTGGGTGGAGGGAGGAGAAGGAAGAAGAGGAGGAGGACAATTGCTGCCGAAGGAAGAAGGTGAGGGGAATCAAAAAAATCCAAAACCTTAAGGCTTAAAAAAAAAGAGGGACTCTTAGGTGGTGAGGAGGAGCACGCACCTCCCATACACCTGGTGCAAGGCTTCCTCCCATACACTGCACCCACAGCAGACGAGAGGGGGAACCTCCCACTCCTTTGACTGAAAGGTGGCGGCTTCTGCTTCCTCTTCCTTCCCATGCTGAAGGGCTCCCCTCTCCTCTTGCTCACTTTTGTAGCCGGTGCCTTTCCTTCACTGTGGTGACTCCTCAGTTTGGCTGAAGCCTAGTTGATCCGGTCAGGACAAAGTACCTCCTTTTGCCTTTCCGCACCCAGACACTCCAGGAGGCAACCTTGCGCCAGGTGCACGGAAGGCAGCGCGAAGAAGTCACCACAGTGAAGTGGTTTATTCCCTCTCCAAGGGCCCAGAGAAAGGAAAATGCTCAGTTCACTCTGGGCTGCTCAGAGCGAATGGAGCATTTCTTTTCTCTGGGCACTGGCAGAGGTTTATTCCTTCTCCAAGCGCCCAGAGAAAACAAAATGCTTCGTTCACTCTGGACTGCCATAGCCTCCTTAAGCACCACCAAAAGGCTCCTCTGGCAGCCCAGCAAAGCTTGAGATGGCCGGGATTAAAAGGGGAATGGCAGGAAACTGGCCAGGCCTTCGTGATGCTCTCAAATTTCCTGGGAAATTTTTCTGGGGTCAGGTTCTTAAGTAGAAAATGGTTCTTAAGAAGAGGCAAAAAAATCTTGAACACCCGGTTCTTATCTAGAAAAGTTCTAGATAAATTAACTAGAGGCATTCTTAAGTAGAGGTACCACTGTATGGGCTTTAGGTTAATACTGTATTATTAGCATATGCTCTTTTATTTCAAAGCAGAAACACTACAGAAGAGATTATAGCTCAATGATACTTGAGACAGAACTGTAAACCACTCATATTAGGACGGTTTTTTGTTGAATATTATAATTATTGCTATATTTCTGTAGGAATATTTCAAAACATGCTAGTCCAAAAGATCTCTCCTCTTTTCTATTATTTATTTATTTATTTATTTAATTTGACGTCTATGCCACCCAATCCCAAAGGACTCAGGGTGTCTTACAATAATATAAAAACGATAAATAAAATAAAAAGAAGTAAAATATAGAAATCTAAACTATAAAACCCCGGTTAAAAAACCCACAACTCAAGTGTCCAATCAACCACATATACATATCATTAAACACAATTTAGTTGGAGATTCATACACACACACACACACACACACAAATACAGTGTGTGTGTGTGTTAATATTCAACACATCTTCAATATTTCATGGTTTTTTTTCACACCTTCAATATTGCAGGGGGCTGTCTCTTTGCAATGAAGACAGAAACAGAATGTTCACCTTTTTTAAAAGCTTATTTCTAGCTACTCTTTAACAAGATACTGTACAGTATTTTGCATCTAAATAAATGGCTTCTACTCTGGCTAGTGCAAAACCATATTGATTTTACAGATATAACTTTTCAATTAGAACCACTATTTGGAAAGTGGTGTGAGGATTTCCTTTAAACTGTTATATATATTTTCCTTCCTCCCAACAAAACAAAAATATTCCAAACTACAAGAATTCAATATTATCTAGTAAAGACCTAATTATCATTACAGAGGGAAATATTTGAATGTTACACTAGATAACAAAAAGAATAGGAACAGATCACATTCCTGAATATTTTAAATTATTATTATTTTAAAAAGAAGAGTCAAAGAGATATACTTCCCTCTTAGCAATCAAAATAAGATTAGATATTTTTCAGAATAAAGAAGAACTTTAAAGGTATCATTCCTTCCAAGATGCAAAAGAAAAATGTTTGTTTAAACATACTCATTTTTGTGAAAATATTTAGAAAACAATTTCGTACACTAAAACCTTGAAAAAACTTATTTTGAGGGAAATGAGGTTCTTTTTGCTGGTTGTGTAAATGTAAGAATAAGGACTGCACACTGCTTATACACTATCAAAAGGATATGTTTTAGCACTGGTTAATAAGAACAAAATGTAACACTTGTAAAATTATAACAAGCAAGCTTAAAATACAACCAATTAAATGTTTTTTTGCCTGCAGAGTTAGTAAAATATTCAGACATTCATAGACCAAAGAAAAACACTTATCTGCTCTCATTACGATCTATAAAAAGTGGCAGTTTGTTATCCTATTAGCAGCTATCCTGCGGTTTCAAAGTGTTGATGTATAAAAAAATATTAACACATAGTTGGATAATATCCATCAGTTCTTCAATATCAACTGTTTCTATCAAATAAGAATTACAGATGTCTAAATCATATTATTACTATTACTAATAATGTATTCTGCAGTTTTGTGTGTGCACACTGTATGTCCATAAACATATGTTTCCCATCTGCAGAATTATAGGAAGCAGCTGACATTTAAAAAAAAAAACCAACAACAACAACCCAACAGCTGTAAAATAAAATAATGCCATCAATTTCACTTCAGGATGACAGCTCAACCATTAGGCACAGAAATAAAGACGAGGCATTGAAGCATTTCTCGATCAAAATTTAAATGGGGAAAATGCATTAAAATTATCTGTATCATATTAAAACCTCTTAGAATGTTCGTAATGAGTGGACAAATTGAGCAATATTTTGTTTGTGCAGAGCCACTTCTGCGACTATTTCATCTCTGCATCTAATGGTTCCTTCAACCATTGTAACTACTGAAGTTTTGGCAGCCCAGTGTGACAGTTTCAAGAAAATGCAGGTAATTGCACACTCTATGAACTGTCTTCCAAAAGCTATTAAAAGTATTCATCTGGGAAAGAACCAGAAACAGCAAACTAGTTTTACAACATCCGTCATCTATAATCAGAGGAGTTATGGGGCGAAGGAGGTGCAAAGCCTCAGCAGTTAAAGATGCTCAGTTTGTCAGCTGAAAGGCTGACCAACCTGGGTTCAAAATCAGAATGTCGTGTGATGGAGCAAACTTCCATTATTTGCCTCTTCTCCTGCCAATCTAGCAGTTTGAAATCATGCAAGACAAAAAGGCACTATCTTGATGGGAAGCTAACACTGTTCTATGCACCTTGGCATATAGCCATGCTGGCTGTATGACCGACCATGGAAATGGCTTCAGACAATGCTGACTCCCTTGACTAAGAAACAGAGATTAGTACTGTCCCCTAGAGTCAGACCTGGGCAGGGGACACTTTACCACTTTTACCAGGGATGAGTTCTAAAATTTTTTACAACTGCTTCTGTGAGCAGGTGGGAGGGGAGGCATGTGATTGACTAGGCATGGTCAACTTGATGTCACTCATGCACATGCCCACTCAATCACACATCCACATAACTGGTAAAAATTTCTTTTTTTGCCAGCTGGGAGACTAGTAAAGAGGCCTTACTTTCTCCACCACCACGGCTGCTTCTACTTCAGCATCGAATGGTCCATGCCTGCCCTACACTCACACACACACACCACTTGTCCTGGCAGCACCACAGCAGTAGCAGCTAAGTTAGGGAAGGAGAGGAACCGTATAATAAAGTAGGCACAGTGGCAGCCATAGCTACCACTTATTCCAATAGCTGAGGATGGAAGAGGTAACTCTTCCATCCTTGGCTGTTGCAAAGAAGCAGCTCTGGGTGTGCCATGCCCACTTCGTTCTCTTTGGGATCCGCTTTGCACCTGGTTTGCAACCCACTCCAAAGGGAACTCAGATTGTGGTGGCATTCTAGCGGGGTCTGAGGTCGACTTGGTGACATAGGTGAATTTTGTGGTGCCTAATCCTCTGTCAAGCCTAGCCACACAATGTCCAGAGAGAGGGGAAGGGAGGTTACTGCCCTCCCCAGAAGGGCTGGCTTCACTCGCATATCCTTCACCCTGCATGAGCTGAGCCAACCATAGCTAGCCTGACCGACCCCCAGTCACTGTGTGGCTTGATGTTAGTTTCCCCCTGCCCACCATTCAATTTGCCTCTTCCTGGGGTCAGATAGCCCAGCTACAGTTGGCTCAACTCTTGGCAGATTAAAAATATGCGGGCTAAGCAAGGCTCTCCACGGAGGGCAATGGGAGCAGCTTCCCCGGAGGACCTGGCCACACTCCCTCACTCTACAGCCATTGCATGGCTGGGCTTGCATGGAGGATTAGGTGCCCTGAAATGCACCTGTGTCACCAGGTTGACTTCAGACCCTGCAAGGCAGCAGAGAAGCAAAATCCAAGATGGCAAGGGAGGAAAAGGAGGAATGGAAGGAAAGGAAACCATGAAGAAAAGAGAGGAGAATAAGAGGGAAGTAGAGCTGAGAGGAGAAAGAAAGAAGAGAAGAAATTAAAAGGGAGTAGTGGAGAGAGGAAAGTAGAGGGGAAGAGATGGATCATTGTTGCAAAATTGGATGAAATATGATTTATGTGAGAAAGTAAAAAGATGGGGGTTTTTTTTTTAGTTAATTTGATGGTTATATAATTGATAGTATATTTGAAGATGCTAAAAGGTTAAAATATTATTATAATTAAATGAATGTGGCTATA
The DNA here is from genome assembly GCF_031021105.1 of Erythrolamprus reginae. Lineage (NCBI taxonomy): Eukaryota > Metazoa > Chordata > Lepidosauria > Squamata > Dipsadidae > Erythrolamprus > Erythrolamprus reginae. Next base: position 109,402,403 of record NC_091950.1, on the reverse strand, counting down.
TATACATACATACCCTGTTTCCCCGATAGTAAGACACCCCCGATTGTAAGACGTATCGGGGGTTTCAGGGAGGTCGGCTAATATAAGCCGTACCCCGAAAGTAAGACATATGTCTTACTTTCGGGGAAACACGGAGGTATTGCCGCCTCCCTCTCATCTAGCTGCACGCCGCCTCCTGCCCATGTCCGCACCGTCCCCCTCTCCATACGTCGCCGCATCTGCCACCTCCCTCTGATCCAAATGAGCGCCGCCTCCTGCCCATGCCTGCGCTGTCCCCCTCTCCATACGTCGCCGCGTCTGCCACCTCCCTCTGATCTTAATGAGCGCCGCCTCCTGCCCACTTCCACGCCGCTGTTCAGGTTGTTAATAAATGTTCATTTTATGGTTAAAACAAAAAATTCGACAATTTTTTTCTAATATAAGACATACCCCGAAAGTAAGACATAGTGGGGCTTTTGGGGATAAAAAGAAAGTAAGACACTGTTTTACTTTTGGGGAAACACGGTACATACATACATACATACATACATACATACATACGTACATACACACACACACACACACACACACACATGCACAAACACACACCCTGACAACACATTGTTTAAATGGAAGATGGGATTTATATATGTTATAGAATTTTAAAAATGCAAAAACAAATCCAAGATGGCAGCGCCCACAGAGACCTGACGAACTGGCTCTGTGACAACATTGCCAAGCTACTAATGGTTCAAAAGAACCGGATAGAACTGGCAGGAATCCACCTCTGGAGGGAGTGGTTGAAAAGAAAGATGGATGCAGCAATCATACAAAGCAACAGCCTTTTTTTAAAAAAAAAGTGTGCTGCTTCAAGGTGTGGCACCTTAATTTTTTTTTTCATTTTCCATTCTGCAAGTGAGAAGAGCAAGATAGGTCAGAATCATTTTCATTTCTGTATCTTCAAAAAAAAAATGGCAAGCCAAAAAGCTCAGTGAATTTTGCTTTAAAATTCATTCTGCTTTCGTTCCAGCATATTCTCTGAAGGTTATCTCTACCGTAAAATGCCACTAATCAATATGACTGTTTCATCATTGTGTTATGTTTAAAGAGAGGGAGGCATGGTATAGTGATGTCTGACATGGTGTCCCAGTTATTTTGCTTCCAAGCTATAACAGAGAGAATGAAGTTTGAAGAAAATGTTCTTCCAGAGTAAATATGATATAAAGACCAGCATTGGATGTTTAGAATAAGGAAATAACCAACAGTTGAAAATATGCCAGACTTTTAATTTTTTTAAAAACTCATTCATAAAATAAAATAGAAACATAGAAGAGTGATGGCAGAAAAAGACCTCATGATCCATCTAGTCTGTCCTTATACAGTACTATTTTTTGTATTTTCTCTTAGGGTGGATCTATGTTTATCCCATGCATGTTTAAATTCAGTTACTGTGGATTTACCAACCACGTCTGCTGGAAGTTTGTTCCAAGCATCTACTACTCTTTCAGTGAAATAATATTTTGCTTTTTATCTTTCCCCCAACTAGCTTCAGATTGTGTCCCCTTGTTCTTGTGTTCACTTTCCTATTAAAAACACTTCCCTCCTGAACCTTATTTAACCCTTATTTAACCCTGTTTTTTCCAGTTGGTGTTGAAGTCTGGGGGCACCCAGACAGAACACCGCCCGACCACGCCACAATAGTATCTAACAACAGAGCACAAAGCATAATAATTTTACATTTCTTTTAAAATGACTCAGTTAAATAATTTTATGGATGATACAGGACGGAATAGAAAGAAAAAGTTTCATTTTTGCATACAAATAGCAGATATCAACCATTAATACAAATTACATGCAAACACACAAGAAGTAAAGCCCCTGTGCTGGCAATAGGAATCTTTGATCTTGGCTTTCCTATCAACACCAATGACATGAAGGCTCCATTACTTTTTATAATTTAGTAGTAGATTCCAAATTGTGGTGGTGGTGGTGAATCCTTTTGCCAGTTTTGGAAAAAATAGACAGAGCAGAACTTCTTTTTTTCAAGACCCTCACATCATAGAGACTTGCTCTGATGATAGATTAGTAAAGTCAATTTTTTGTATAAGTGCACATTCAGTGGAAATATTTGAGCTGGCTGAAGTATATAGGCACCACCTTGAGTGGTAGAAATGCATTTCTAATATTAATTTTACTCTCCCCAGCCCAGTGTTTTCCACTGATTAATTGTTCTAATTGTTAGAAAATTTCTCCTCAGTTCTAAGTTGGTTTTCTCCTTGATTAATTTCCATCCATTGCTTCTTGTCCTCCCTTTAGGTGCTTTGGAAAATAGGTTGACACCGCTCTTCTTTTTGGCAGTCCCTTAGATATTGGAACATATCACCCTTAGTCAATGGTGGGCTACAAGCCGGAATGCTAAATTGCACTTGCCGCCGCGGCTCGTAAGTGCTTGTAGGGCCAGCATGATTTTACTTCTGCACCTGTGGAGATAGCAAAATCGCTCATGGAGCTAGAGGTGCACTCATGTTTCGGCATATGCAGAAGCAAAAAACCCTCACCGAAACACAGATGCACCTGTGGCTCCGTGCACGATTTTGCTACCTCCACAGGTGCAGAAGCAAAATCGCGCTGGCCCTGCAAGCACTTATAAGCCGCGGTGGCGAGCACAATTTAGCATTCCGGGTCATAGCCCACCGCTGCCCTTAGTCCTTCTTTTCATTAAATTAGGCATACACAATTCTAGTTTATCATATTCAAGTAATAACTCTAGCACCACATTAAGTGAAAAGCCTGAGCTGGCTGAAGTATATAAGTGCCAACTTGATTTGTAGAATTGCATTTCTAATATTAATTCCCTTCTCCCCAACCTAATGCTTTCTAGATACTCTATATTGGGAGGGTTGGCTGGGTTCTAGGACTGCAGATCCAATACACCTGAAATCAGTTTGGAAAAAAAGACTTATCGCCTTAAAGCAATTATGGACATATTTTGTACATGTGCAAATTAAACCGAAAGATTCTAGCAGCATTGGTAAGATTCAGCTAAGATTCTCTGTAGATTTCATAAAAATCAAACAACAAATGAATGAAACTAGAAAGGAAGCACAGTAATACTGTACAGTGTTTCCTATAAAGGTTCCTTCGATTATTTCATGGGCAGCCTTCTTACTTTTTCTGGGCAGCAGGATCTTCAGCAAACCACAGCAGTGACAAAATGATACACATGCATAGGCATGCCATAAATGTCATCTTTATGTACCTCTGCTACCATGTCAATGTCAATATATACATTGAGGCACTTCTGTAATAACATATCCAGGCACATTTTATCATTTGCTATCTTGCTGCTATGGATCTCCATACTTGAGGAGGCTTTACACTCTTCCTCTCTCTTTTTTTGTCTAGTCTAAATTACAACCTTGGAATTGCTGTTGGCCCCTTTTTCAAATACTAACCACATCTAATTCTACCATTTGGGATCACCCAAGGTCATCTAAGATCTGCCACATAGCTAGGATTCATTGTCTTTTCTATTGTAGATAACTAATCATATTTTATTTTTTGGTATGATCTTTCACAACATGGTGCTTCAGATTTATGTTAGAAGTATGATTCCTATCATCTCCGAATAAGATAGCATTGTGAAATTTGGTTGGCTAAGAATTATACTGTTTGCAGTTCAGCGTATTTGAAGAATGCCAGGTAGGGGAATGTTAATATAGGATATTCCCTGCATATTGTAATAAAAATACTGTCCAAAAGAAATATTGTATACAATCAGTGCAAATGACTGAAGTTCTATAAGCACTCTATCTTTTGTAACACAAACATACATTCAAAGAGAAGAATAACTATTATTTTGAAATAGCAATAAGTATTTCAAGTTTTATTTTATTGCTTTTTCATCTGTGGCTATGTTTTGCACCCTTACCTTAAAAAAACCATGTTTTCTGTTGCGTTGCCCTAGCCATAAATTGCTTCCTGGAGTCAGATTTGTTTCTGGACGATCTATCACTCGTTCATAAATCCTGTAAAATAAATGGTGTTGTTAGAGAAAAGTTACAGCTTTGGGGGTTTTGTTTTTTAAAAATTGAATATAAAAAAAACATTAGTAGAAATAATAAACAAATGCAACCCAAGGGCAAATCAAACTACCCAACCCAAGGGCAAAGCAAACTACCGAACATTCTATTTCTAAGTCTGCAACTGAACAATTAAAGACAAAAGTATATCAATTTTCCATAGTCAGATGTCATAAAAGATTTCAAAAATAATTGTGGTAGGGCCATAGATCATATAACAGGTTTTAATTCAATAGTACATAGTGATACTATACTTAAAATAAAATTACCCCATAAGAGCAGTAATGAACTTTTTTTCTTTTGACAATCAGTATAGTCCTTAATCACACCCCCCCCCCAAAAAAGTTATATTAAAGTATAATTCCTGAAATTAATGGCCAAAGAAGCAATGGTCAAAGGTAACAAAGAGATTTTTAAAGGTTTGAAATAAAATGGTTTATTTTCCACCTGTTCAGTATAAATTTGTAAATTAACATCTTTTAAACATTAAAAGTAGAGGTATAGTTTTATAAATCATGGTTTTCCTTGACATCCTAATCCTAATTATTGTATGCAAAGAATCAAAGAAAGAACAGTTTGAGAATTTCATTTATTCATTTCATCATTTATAACTTCTGCAAAAACACGGTGTAAGTGACAACTCATTCTGAAATGTAGCTTTTTCGGGGAACCAAAATACCAGAGTTTTAATAAACATTTAGCAAAAAAGTACTGCTTAGTTAAATAAAATGCAGAGTATCATTTCCTGAACTATTTTGGACTAATTAACAAACTACTAATATTTATATTGATTAAAATCTTTTAATTAAGAAGGAGGAAACCAACAGAATATTATCATTTAAAGCCTATGGCTTAGAAACACTAAATGAACTCACAAGTATTATTCACATAATTATGAACATAACTGCTTATCTGCAATTACAATCAACCCTGATACCTAAGAATACTGAGGCAAAAAAGCTATATTCAAGTTGTAATCATTAATGCTGCACTGAAGAGGTGTCCCTCATTTGCGCAATAATAATGACATCTTTCCTCTTGAACTAATTTACTTTTTAGAGTAGTAAAACAAGTTGCCATCCACCAAATCTATATTTTTGAAATCATCAAAAATATTTATTATCTCTACAAATATTTAAAGCACATCATTTCTTCAATAACGAGAGCACAATTAAACTTCTCACATACAAAAGTGCTTTAAGATTCTATATAGAGACTTCAAAGTACTTATCAAATAGTGTATCAGCCTTACAGTTTTCTCGTTGGCTTCTTACTGCAAATGTTTTGCATTATTTATTTATGACTTTAGTATTTTCTCTAGAGTGTGTCTAGTCTTCCCAAAGTAACGATCAATATTCCATGAAAAACTCTACCTTCTCTTAAAAACGAACACGTTTTCCTCAAGGGTTTAAACAAAGGAATGCTCTGCTGTCTGCATTGCAACTTACAAAGAGTATTGCATTTTATTTTTCTGACCAAGTACAACTCTAGAAGCACTCCATTAGATCTGTCTTCACTGACATAAGAAATATGAATTTTCCAATATAGAAACACACAAATCAACATGTATTATGTTACAGTTCAATACCATGATATAAGGGAGACAAATGAGACACAATGTTACTTGCAAGTAACATTGGGAGAATTTAACAAGGTTTATGGAAAACAGGCATAACTTATTTTCCTGACAGTATTTCAGAAAATCCCATTCATAAATGTAGCTTGGCAAGCAAGTCAATTTTTTCCCCACATGTCACTCTAATCTTTTTTCTGAAATATCTACCTACTTTTCTACTTTAGTCAGTCATTTGGGTTAACTATGAATGACTTTTTGGGGGTTGTTGGGTTCTCATATAAGGGATATCACAGGAACACATGAGATTTCATAAATCCTATAAAGTATTTTGATAACTGTATTATGTTGCATTACACTAATATGTTGGGGTACCATATTTTTCAGAGTATAAAATGCACATTTTCCCCCAAAAAAGTGGGTGGAAATGTCGGTGCGTCTCACAGTTCTAGGCTGCATTAACAGAGGGATAGAATCAAGATCATGTGAAGTGTTGATACCACTTTATAAGGCCTTGGTAAGGCCACACTTGGAATACTGCATTCAAATTTGGTTGCCACGATGCAAAAAGGATGTTGAGACTCTAGAAAAAGTGCAGAGAAGGGTGACAGAGAAAGATTATTAGGGGACTGGGGGCTAAAACATATGAAAAACGGTTGCAGGAACTGGGCATGGCTAGTTTAATGAAAAGAAGGACTAGGGTAGGACTAGGGAAGACATGATAACAGTGTTCCAATATCTCAGGGGTTGCCACAAATAAGAAGAAGTCAACCTATTCTCCAAAGCACCTGAGGGTAGAAGAAGCAATGGGTGGAAGCTGAACAAGGAGAGAAGCAACTTAGAACTAAGGAAAATTTCCTGATAGTTAGAACAATAAATCAGTGGAACAGCTTGCCTCCAGAAGTTGTGAATGCTCCAACACTGGAAGTTTTTAAGAAGATGTTGGATAACCATCTGTCTGAAGTAGTGTATGGTTTCCTGCCTAAGCAGGGGATTGGACTAGAAGACTTCCAAGGTCTTTCCAACTCTGTTGCTGCTGCTGCTGCTGCTGTTGTTGTTATTGTTGTTGTTGTTGTTGTTGTTGTTGTTGTTACCAATAAGACTAGAGAACTATCCCATGTTGGACTCTCCTTCCAGTGCAGTGGAGAATAGAACAGAACAGAACAGAATAGATTCTTTATTGGTCAAGTGTGATTGGACACACAAGGAGTTTGTCCCCAGTCTCAGTGTACATGCAAACAATGAATTGATATAAGATATCTTCTCCTAAATAAGGGAAAAGATGAAACCTTTACATGTCACATGTTATTACATGTACAGTGAGCTCCCATTATTTGTCACAGCTTCTGCCAACCTAGCAGTTTGAAAGCACGTAAAAAATGCAAGTAGAAAAAATAGGGACTACCTTTGGTGGGTAGGTTACAGCGTTCTATACACCTTTAGCATTTAGTGATGCTGGCCACATGACCATATAGACGTCTTCGGACAGGACTGGCTCTTCAGCTTTGAAACAGAAATGAGCACACACACACACCCAGAGTTGAGCACGACCAGCACATATATTCAAGGGAACCTTTACCTTTACATGGAAATAATAATGAAAATAATGGCAACTTTACGTTTAGAAGCAAATGAATTAGAGATGGGCAAGCCATGGGTTGCATCCTGAGAGCCTGAAATTCAGTGACAAAATTGGTGACCTAGGAGTAGATATTTAGTATCAGTTTTGTTTCAATGTTCTGGCCCAAATTAGGATAAAAATGGGAAAGGGAAGTTTGGGAAGGCAATGTAAGAAAGCAAAAACTTCAGAAGAGAAGGATTTAGGGGTAGTGATTTCTGACAGCCTCAAAATGGGTGAGCAGTGTGGTCGGGCAGTAGGAAAAGCAAGTAGGATGCTTGGCTGCATAGCTAGAGGTATAACAAGCAGGAAGAGGGAGATTGTGATCCCCTTATATAGAGCGCTGGTGAGACCACATTTGGAATACAGTACTGTGTTCAGTTCTGGAGATCTCACCTACAAAAAGATATTGACAAAATTGAACAGGCCCAAAGTCGGGCTACAAGAATGGTGGAAGGTCTTAAGCATAAAACGTATCAGGAAAGACTTAATGAACTCCATCTGTATAGTCTGGAGGACAGAAGGAAAAGGGGGGACATGATCGAAACATTTAAATATGTTAAAGGGTTAAATAAGGTTCAGGAGGGAAGTGTTTTTAATAGGAAAGTGAACACAAGAACAAGGGGGCACAATCTGAAGTTAGTTGGGGGAAAGATCAAAAGCAACATGAGAAAATATTATTTCACTGAAAGAGTAGTAGATCCTTGGAACAAACTTCCAGCAGACGTGGTTGGTAAATCCACAGTAACTGAATTTAAACATGCCTGGGATAAACATATATCCATCCTAAGATAAAACACAGGAAATAGTATAAGGGCAGACTAGATGGACCATGAGGTCTTTTTCTGCCGTCAGTCTTCTATGTTTCTATGTTTCTAAATGTGATGTAATAGTTAAAAATATTGAATTATGAATAGGAAGACTCAGGACCCAGTTCATCATCAGGCATGAAAGCTCACTCTGTAACTTTGCTCCAATCATTTATTCTGACCTCAGACTACTTCAGAGATTTGTCGTTGTTATGGGAAATCACAGGAGGAGGATGCACTATGTACATTGCCTTCGGTTCCTCAATGAAAGATGTGTAATACATTTAAGAAATAAATGAACTGTTACAGTACCATTTTCACCCTTTAATCTCTTTTCCCAAATTGCCCAATAGTATGACAGGAAATGTTAAGCTCTTTGCAACTGAATGTTGATGGTGTAATTTAGGTTGTAGAATATGAGGTCTGAAAAATGGAAATGGGAAAAGTTTGCCTCCCACAGGAACCTTGCTCAAATTGTCACACTTAAAACCTTACAATCTAGCACAAATGTGGGAGACACCCCATCCTTAGGCCTTTTTTGAATATAATCACAGTTGTCTCCAGAAGCCTCTGCTTCTTGAAGACTGACCACTCCTCATGTAGATCATTCATTCTTTGCTTCACACAAACGTCTATGCCAATCATGATTTGAATCTGATTTGAAGTACGCTATATTATTTATAACTGATGTCATCAACATTCTTAGAAAAATATTAATCAGTTATCTATTTTCCTCTGTTCCTTACTAACAATGAGTTTTTAATTGTGTCCCTAGTCACTTTTAATCACACTTGAAAGAAGAAGCCAATTAATACAGAGTTGTTCTTGAAGAAGTAGAAATGGAGAATGTGAATCAAGAGAAAATGGTTAGGAAGAAAAGGGGTTTTTTTAATTGTAACAAAAATGACAAATGTCAAAAATAATGACAGCTCTCTATATATTAGCATTTAATAATGGATGTAGCAAAATAAGTTTTATTATAGATGATGAGCTGTTATCAAACTGGTGTCCTCTGCTGACCAAAACTCCCATGTACTGACATGGAAGAAAGAAGCAAATGGTAGAACCAATTCTATCGTTCTATCCATGTAGATCTCTTGGGAACTCTCACCTTACCAGACAATTTGAGACTCTTTTAGAGAACATTTCAGAACATAATGAAAAGTGTCAAGGGAGAATTATCCAAACTCATTCCCTTTGGGTAAAATAGGATATCCTCATATTTGTTCTCAAATAGGGCTACATGTTTCCACAACTCTGAAGCTTGCCGGAAAGGAATGTGTCTTCATTGTAATCTGTTGTTTGCTGTGAAGCAAGCTGCAGGAAGGTACAGAATTCCAGTAATTATTTTTATTTTTATTTATTTATTCATTTGTCCAATACACAAATACATAGGAAGAAAAATAGACATGTGGTAATATAAATGAGGGTGAAAGTGAACTTAGAGGAGAGGATATACGAAAGGAAGAGAATATATAAGATAGGTGGAAGAAAGGAAAGACAATTGGACAGAGGACGAAAGGCACACCAGTGCACTTATCTATGCCCCTTACTGGCCTCTTAGGAACTTGGAGAGGTCAATCGTGGAGAGTCTAAGGGAGAAGTGTTGGGGGTTAGGGGTTGTTCTGTCTGGGTGCCCCCAGACTTCAACACCAACTGGAAAAAGCAGCCAGACACGCTGGTAAAAGCAAAAGCACTTTATAGTTTGAAAAATAAACACAGAGAAAAACCTGTTCTTCCCAACAGGCAGGCTATGAGGCTTCACAGCAAAGTCCTGACGGCCAGACAATACAGCAGACTTCTTGCTGGCACACACACCACTGTAGAGAATAAGCCCCCACGCCTTTTTCCCCAAGGTTTCAGCCTTCAAGGCCACAAGTCAGAATCAGAGACGCAAAAGATCACAGCCAGGTCCCAGGACTCCCAAAGATAATACTCCACAAGACAGGAAGGGTGGGTCTGCCTTTTCAGCCTTTCTGGGGAGAACCACACCCAAACCCAGCTGTTACCTATTTAGGACTGGAAGTACCTGGCTAATTGTCCCCTTCGTTGTTCTGCTCTTCTCTGCCTGTGATCGATGATGGCTTGAGCATTTTCATCTAAGGACTCCAGGCTGCTTGCTGGGGAGAGCTCCACCCCGGGGGACTCTGGCTGTTCCCCCTCTCCCTCGGCCTGTTATTCCTCCTCCCCTTCTGCCTGGGCCTCCTCCTCCTCCTCCTGTTCCTCATCCTCCCCCTCTGAGCAGGGAGCCGGCAGAGGTTCAGCTGTTCCCTGAGGAGCTTCAGACGGAATCACAACAGGGGTTGACACAATTGAGTCCGGTAATGAGTTCCATGCTTCGATAACTCGATTGTTGAAATCATATTTTTTACAGTCAAGTTTGGAGCGGTTCGTATTAAATTTGAATCTGTTGCGTGCTCTTGTGTTATTTTGGTTGAAGCTGAAGTAGTCATTGACTGGTAGGACATTGCAGCATATGATCTTGTGGGCAATACTCAAATCGTGTTTTAGGCGCCGTAGTTCTAGCCTTTCTAGGCCCAGGATTGTTAGTCTATTTTCGTAGGATATTCTGTTTCGAGTGGAGGAGTGAAGGGCTCTTCTGGTGAAATATCTTTGGACAATTATTGTTGAAAGAAAATTGGCAATCTAGATTGCTTCTGGATGCAGCCAAGGTACTTTTAAAAACTAGAGAACCTTGGCTTCTCCTAGTATCTCTCTGTACTTTCCTTTAGCACACATATCTGGACAGACAAATTCCAGATCCAATTTTAGCAAAAAGTTGTCTATCTATTCAGCTTCTGAGACTTCTGTTCCCCCCAATGGAAGATCAGGCCATGGGCATAAGAAATCAAACTTTGACAACTGCAGCACAGCTCATTATGAAATGTTCTCTCCAATATAACTTACCTGTCCTTTTTTGCTGGCTCAAGGTATTTTCGTATCTGAAGATCTTCAATAATGTTCTTCATCCAATTAGAACTAGCACTTGTACAAATGGGTTCAGGTTCCTATCCAATATATCTCTATCACTCACAATGCCAGCATGAATTGTTTCCTTTTTATCTTGCCTTATGAAAAGATACACTCCACCATTGCTGTATGCATTTCCCACTTCTAGGTGTAAACATACGGCAATTATTTCAGGCCTTTGGTGTGGACAAAGCAGTTGGTTTTGATCATAGTGGGTTGCTCTATAATCAATTATAACTTGATTTTGTTTTCATGCACAGTGTTGTTCATTAATCACTATTAACTAATTATCACATAATTATTTTATCTATGAAAATAATGTAGTACTTTTCATAACAGATATATATTTTAACCTTGATGCTGTCTGGGCTTATTACAGTTGTAATAAAATTGACCTAGCATGTTGACTCATATTTATTTTATTTTAAACAGTATTTACAGATAATGTTGGTCTTTTTATTTTTCTTGAATTATTCTGCTAAGTTCCTAAAGAATAAGCTATTTGATAGGTTAATATTGTTTTCTACATATGCCCTCCTCTTTAATTACTATGGGTTTCCTAATCAGCTAACAGACTACTTAGTCAATGCTCCCACTTTTGAAGGAAGTGCTTTAGTCTTCGATTTATAACCATAATTGAGCCAAAAATTTATGTTGTTAAGTAAGACATTTGTTAAATGAGCTTTGCGCCATCTTACAAACTTTCTTGCCATGCCATGTGTAATCATTGCAATTGATAAGTTATTAACCTGGTTGTTAAGTGAATCCAGCTTCTGACCTTGTGCAAGGTCACAAAATGGTAGTAAATGTGACCCAGCAGCATCTGAATTTTGATCAAATGATCATAGGGATACTGCAAAGATCATAATTGTGAAAAATGGTCATAAGCCACTTTTTTCAGAGCTGTTGTAACTTTGAACAGTTAGTAAGTGAACTATTGTAAGTCAAGGACTGCCTGTATTTTCTTATTGAATGTCTAATAGGGCACAATACTTATAGTATCAAATCTTAAATCAAAGAAGATTATGTATTCAGAGAAAGAAAGATGCTAACATGGCTATATTTTCAAAGAGGCTTAAAAAGGATCTTATAAGAGAGGCTTACAATGGAAATTTTGTAAATTGTTACCAAACTTAGGGTTCTTCAGTTCAGCAAGCTGTGAGCAGAGTTCATAAGAAGGCCAACATGAATGTACTCTTATACTGCAAAGAGCTCTTAAGAACAAAACAATTCCAGAGATAGTTCAAAGCAAGAGATTTAATCCTTTTCTATAGATTAAACAACAGCCAGGGTTTCTAATCCTTGTACATATGTTAGCTACTAACTCACTGCAATAACAGCAGCAGCTGGTAGGAGAGAGGCCGAGAGAAAGAAATTTTAATATTGTGTTTTTATAATAATAATTGTCAGCCTCTACACTGCTTGCTTGCTTCGGCTGCCATAGAAACAGGGGTGGAGGGACAGTTACTGCAATGGAGATGTCTCTTATGATGTTTGATTAGGGGCCTAGGATGGAAAGTTCTCATCACATACTGCCAAGCTACATGGACTTCTTTACAGCCTGTTCAAGATCAATGGCTTCAACGGGTCAGATGTGGATGCTTCAATGGCCGGTGCACCCACCTGACATCTTGGGACATTGGGATTGGATGATTTGCCCAGGAGTGTTATGAAGGGAGAGTTTGGGGATGATTATATATGCATTTACACGCCTTTTGCCTCCGATCTTGTTTTCATTTTGCCTCTACCAGTTCTTGTCTAGTAAAAGTACTCATCTCTATCAACATGGAGTTGGGGTCTCTCTTTCCTGGACTTTGAATAGAAGCACACCTGACATTAAGAAATCTGCTTTATTAGTCAACCTGGAGAAAACTTATTTATTTTATTTTTATTTATTCATTTGTCCAATATACAAATACATAGGAAGAAAAATAGACATGTAGTAATATATATAAGGGTAAAGTGAACTTAGAGGAGAGGATATATGAAAGAAAGAAAATATATATGATAAGTGAGAGAAAGGAAAGACAATTGGACAGGGGACAAAAGGTACACCAGTGCACTTATGTACGCCCCTTACTGGCCTCTTAGGAACCTGGAGAGGTCAATTGTGGAGAGTCTAAGGGAGAAATGTTGGGGGTTAGGAGATGACAGAATTGAGTCCAGCAATGAGTTCCACGCTTCAATAACTCGATTGTTGAAATCATATTTTTTACAGTCAAGTTTGGAGCGGATCGTATTAAGTTTGAATCTGTGGCATGCTCTTGTCTTGTTGCGGTTGAAGCTGAAGTAGTCATTGACGGTAGGACGTTGCAGCATATGATCTTGTGGGCAATACTCAAATTGTGTTTTAGGCGCCGTAGTTCTAGGCTTTCTAGGCCCAAGATTGTTAGTCTATTTTCGTAGGATATTCTTTTTCGAGTGGAGGAGTGAAGGGCTCTTCTGGTGAAATATCTTTGGACATTTTCAAGGGTGTTGATGTCTGAGATGTGGTATGGGTTCCAGACAGATGAACTGTATTCAAAGATGGGTCTGGCAAAAGTTTTGTAGGCTCTTGTGAGTAGTGTGAGATTGCCTGAGCAGAAGCTGCGTAGGATCAGGTTAACAACTCTAGAAGCTTTTTTGGCGATATTGTTGCAGTGGGCATTAGCACTTAGGTCTTTAGCACTTCAACTAAGGGGACTAAGCAAATTATGTCTAGCCAAGGTAGCGACCAGGAGGACTAGGGATCTGGATCCACCCCTCCCCAGTCCCGACGAAACTGAGTTGAAGTGGGTATGTGAACCATAGGTCAAAGTGAAACCTGCAAGAGCCAAATGGCCATGGGCCATGAGGTGTTTGAGTGCTTTGGAGGAAATCCCTTTTCAGGTAATTGCAGCCATGCACTGAAAAAGGGAGGCAGCCTGGCAGGAGGAAGACAAAGAAGACCTCCTGCTGACCCAAGCTTTGCATCTGATGAAAGAAGAAGCGAAGGTGTGAAAGATATGCATTGCTGGCTGGGAGGGGAGCCAAAGAATGTGGGGAGGAGGAAGGGACTTCAGCCATCCCAAAAGTGCCCTCTGGGAGCCCCGCAAGACTCAGCAGGGGCAGCAATGATACATGTGGTGGTGGCAGCCCAAGCCTCCACTGCAAGCAGGGTTGTGGGAACGCGGGAACTAGTGTCTTGGAATGTGCATGCGAAAAGCATAGACCTTGAGCATGACACGTATGATGACCCAGTTTCTTTAGCAACATTCTCCTTCCCAGCACTCTTATCTTGCCTTCTTTGCTGCTAGCCTAAGAAAAGTGCAACATTATATATCATGAGGTGGGCTGGTGGGGCCCTTCTCTCGCTCTTGTTTTCTTTTTCTCATTAATCAGCACTTTGAAATGTAGCACAAGTTGTGTGATTTTTATTGGTTATATTTTGTACGTTTAATACGTTATGAGTTTGAATTGGTGTAATTGACCCATGTGAAATGTAGCAACATAGAAGCCTGCCTTTCTTTGTTTGCTTTCAATAAAAGAGTCATCCTGGATTTGTTTTCCTGAAGTTGTTTTCAAGTTTCTTATCCAAGGTTTTTTCTCTCAATTGGATTTGTGAGTAACTCACAGTCAGTTGCCAGCTGCGAACCCCAATAGCCCCCATACAGGGTTCCAAAGGATCCTCCATTGAGAGTAATGGGAGATGGGCAGTAATGGGAGATGGGCTACCAAAATTTTTACTACCACACTGTGGCATGGCTTATGCAGGATGCCCTGCATTTTCTTTCAACATCTTTCAGTGTTAATAGGGTGCTCTAGGATGGAGATCCATTTTCGTTACCCCACTACGTTCCCTGGTCCGGGCAGTAGCTCATCCCTGAAGATGGGGATGTCAAAGCTTTGGGGCTTTTCCTGACCCAAGTGTTGAATCATATGAAAGAATATGGGGAGGATTTCCCCACAGAAACAGCAAAAATGAGGTGCACCACCATGGCACTTAAAGGGACCGTGGCTGAGAGGATGGTGGGCCTCCATAATGAGAATTCTCCAGTGATGAGTTATTATGATGCTTTAATGGTCGTCATCCAACTGTGTTTTGGTGATCCCTTGGCAGAACATAAAGCTAGAACCAGGATGAAAACCCTGACCCAGGGGAGGAAATCAGCAGCTGAATACATCCAAGAGTTTCACCAGCTGGTAATCCATATGAGTGGTTATTCAACTGAAACCTTGATGGAGTGCTACAAGAATGGCCTCAATGAGGATGTCTTCCAAGGTTGCTGTTCTAGAGGGGCACCCAGAGATTTGCAGCATTGGCATGTGATGGTGGCTGAGGTGGAAATTGACTAAACCAGTGATGGAGAACCTTTTTTATCTTGGGTGCTGAAAGAGCATGCATATGCACTACCATGCTATAGTTGGTGCTCATACCCACAATTCAATGCCTGGGGAGGGTGAAAAGAGCTTCCCCTGCCCCCTGGAGGCAAGAAACAGACTGTTTCCCAACTTCGAATGAGCCCAGTAGGCTCAAAGGTTCACCCTTCCCAGGCTCCAAAAGCTTCCCTGGAGCCAGGGGTGGATAAAAACGCCCTCCCCCATCCCCCCGGAGGCTCTCTGGAAGCCAAAAACGCTCCCCCAGAACAAATGTGCAAGCCAAAAATCAACTAATTGGTACACACATGCATGTTGGAGCTCAGCTAGGGCAACTGCTTGCATGCCAGCATATATGGCTCCATGTGCCACTTGTTGCACCCATGCCATAGGTTTGCCATCACTGGACTAGCCCAAAGATAGGTACAGAGGGGTACGCCTTCCACTTCTGCTCCGAAAGAGCCTCTAGAATGGTGAGGGATATCAGTACCAGTGCTTAGATCAATAGCCTGCTTCAGGCCTGTCCCTAGGATGACCCCTGCTGGTGGGAAAGAAGCTGATAAGCCAGCAGCAAAAGCCCATGAAACAGTGTTCAACTGCTTTCAACTGCCCTCTAGTCTGTTTCCAATTTTGGATGCTCCCACTTGTTTTACAGGGTCACCAGCAGTGTTCATGTAATTGATCAATGAAGTGCTCCATGAGCAGCTTTACAAGGAAGTTTTGGTTTATCTTAATGACATTCTCATTTATTCAGAAACAATGGATGAACACGTGAAACTAATGCAATCAGTCTTTTAAAAATACATGGCAGCTGAAATGTATTTGTGGTATATTTTGTGGCCAATGCCGGTGATGTGGTGGTTGGAGCAGTACTATTGCAAGCAAATGCTGTGGGACCCTACATCTCCTGTAAATTAACTGACACTGAAAGGAGGTGGGCCATTTGGGAGAAATATGTTTTTGCTGTCCTTTGGACCCTACTGACTTAATGGCATTTCCTCAAAAGGGCCAAACATCTCTTCAAAGTCTGCATGGATCATAAAAAACCTGGAGGCCTTGAAGATCCCTAGGAAGTTATCACCTAAGCAGGCCCTCCTGGCATAGCATTTCAATTGATTTAATTTCTCCCTCCACTCAGATCTTTCAGTCAACCTAAACTCTCAACTCACAGAAGCATTGAAAACAGACAAATGGTTTCTGTCACACTTGAATAAGTTCACCGTTCGTGATGGCCTGGCCTGGGTGGGAGCTAAGCTCTATGTTCCAACTCTTATTAGGGAGTTGGTGCTGCAAAAGACCATGATTCAAAGGCAGCAGGTCTTGGGTTTGTGAAAATGTTACATTTAGTAGAGACAATTTTGGACAAAATAAATTATTTTATTAGATTTATAAGTTGCCCAATTCCAAACGGACTCTTTCAAATGGATTTACTTCTTAACATAGGAATGCCCCAAATCTTTTTGTGAGGAATAAGAGCAATAGTTGGTTGCTAAAGATGGATAATACTAAAATTTTCTAGTTCTTCCAGGATTAAACATAGAAACATAGAAACATAGAAGACTGACGGCAGAAAAAGACCCCATGGTCCATCTAGTCTGCCCTTTTACTATTTCCTGTATTTTATCTTACAATGGATATATGTTTATCCCAGGCATGTTTAAATTCGGTTACTGTGGATTTACCAACCACGTCTGCTGGAAGTTTGTTCCAAGGATCTACTACTCTTTCAGTAAAATAATACTTTCTCATGTTGCCTTTGATCTTTCCCCCAACTAACTTCAGATTGTGTCCCCTTGTTCTTGTGTTCACTTTCCTGTTAAAAACACTTCCCTCCTGAACCCTATTTAACCCTTTAACATATTTAAATGTTTCGATTATGTCCCCCCTTTTCCTTCTGTCTTCCAGACTATACAGATTGAGTTCATTAAGTCTTTCCTGATATATGTAACAGGGGCTAGATGAAATATCAAATAAATGAAGGAGGCCAAATGTTGTTCATGTCCTCCACAAGGACAAAATAAATTATTCAGGAAATTATAGTTAGCTCTATGTATTTTTTTTTTCATTTCCTAGTTGAATTTGTTAATCAGCTGGGAACAAAAAAAATCCCAGAAGACTCTAGGGATACAAATAATTTGCCATCTCCTGACTACATGACCTTTTTGCTTTGAAAAATCTGTCTAATTACCCTTTACAAAGCAATATTCAATTTAACCCATATATTCCCTTAAGAGAAGCATCTGAGAAAGAAAGCAATCCTTACAAATGATTGAAAGAGCCATGGTGGTTTGTTTGCTTTTATTATTCTGTAGACATTTAGTGCTGTCAAAAAAATGTGTTCTACTAAGGCTTGATGCTCAGGAAACAGTATTTAACAAATCCTACGGTCATATGAAAATGGAAAGAGAAGTCTATAGCATGATGAATTCAATCAGACCATATTGCTTTTGTAATTCAAATAGATCTCAACATGAGAAATAGTTAAAAATGCTATATCATGCACAATGGCTTCCTTTTTTAAACTGAACTCAGATTATAGTATATGCTTTTGAGTATATGCTACCCTCTAAAGCTAAATTCCTAGTAACTGCATGAACAATATGGAAATCTTTTGCCACTGCTCTTTTCCAGAATATTTTGTTTTTTTCTATTTCCATGAGGATATTCCAATTCTGGAATTTCCTGATGTCAACTGCTAATGTTTTTATAATGCCAGCAAAGGTTGCTTAAGTACTTCCACTTTCTCTGACTTCTGCTCTTCAGATAAAGCACCAAATATGTGCTTTATTACTTACAAATTCACTACTTGAAGCAGGAATCTCTTTCTTTCCTGGAATCTGAAGTTTTGGTCATACTTGGGAAAGAGAGTTAAAACAGCCCCACTTACTTAATTAACTGATCATTCATCAAACTTAAACCATTTTCTTCCTAGGGTAGCCAGGCAAGCTCCCAATTCCTTTATGACTGCCTGAGAAATGTAAGGATACCCACAATCCTATTATTGGTATGCATATGGTGTTATTTCACATTGATATGAAATAATTTACCATATTTTTCAGAATACAGTGGTACCTCTACGTAAGAACGCCTCTGCCTAAGAACTTTTCTAGATAAAAACCGGGTGTTCGAGATTTTTTTGCCTCTTCTTAAGAACCATTTCCTACTTAAGAACCTTAGCCTGGAAAAATTTCCCAGGAAATTTGAGAATGGCATGAAGGCCTGGCCAGTTTCCTGCCATTCCCCCTTTAATCCGGCCATCTTGGGTTTTTCTGGGCTGCCAGAGGAGCCTTTCAGTGGTGCTTAAGTAGGCCTTGGCAGTCCAGAGCAAACAAAGCATTTTCCTTTCTCTGGGCACTTGGAGAGGGAATAAACATCTGGACAGCTCAGAGCAAAGGGAGCATTTTCCTTTCCCCTGGGCACTTGGAAAGGGAATAAACCACCGCTGCCTCCCATACACCTGGCACGAGGTTGCCTCCCAGAGTGTCTGGGTACGGAAAAGCAAAAGGGGGCACTTTGCCCTGGCCAGATCAACTCAGCTTCAGCCAAACCGAGGAGTCAAGACAGTGAAGGAAAGGGGAGAGCGAGAGGAGAGAGGACCCCTTCAACATGGGAAGGAATAGGAAGTAGGTAAGCAGCAGCAGCCGCCGCCTTTTGGTCAAAAGATTGGAAGGTTTCCCCACTCTCACCCGCCTGGGTTTCTTTCTCTGGTGCAGTGTATGGGAGGCAGCTGAAATAATCCGAGTAAACGGCTCTGAGTTAAAACGCTTTATTCTTTTCACAGAGAAACAACAGCCGCGGCTTACTTTCACTGCCGAATGCAATCTGACAGGAGACGCGTAAGCCCGGTAGCACAGGAAAACTTTCGCCCGGCAACAAGCGACGCCTGACAGCTCTTTAGTTTGGCGCCCAAAGCCCAGCGGCCAATCAGAGGTAAGTAAACAGTCCTGTCTGATTCTAATGACTTTTGCTTAACAATAACTCTTTAACTAAATTCCCTGGTAACAGAAACTTCTGGATTTAACATCCCTCCCCCTTCTGGTTGATTTATTACAGATGTTCACTCTGATAAATATGTAATAAATTCGTCCAAACGGGCTGGTCTTCTGGGTGCCCGCTCAGACCTTCGTGGGTCTTGGAGGACCTGGGTATCCACCGATGAAGAGGGCTCTTCCGGATGGGACTGTCCAGCACCCCCATGGCTGGAGCCTTGCGGAGCTGCAGCTGCGCTGGCTTGACTAGTAAATCCAGGTAAGTCCCAGTCTATTTGTTCCTGGTTCCTAGTAGGTCTTGAGTAATTTCCTGTGGGGTGTGAAGGAGGAGAGGCCCCATTACTTATGGCAGCCATATTGTCCCTTATACTGGCAGATGCCAATCTCCCTCTAATGTGATCTATGTGCCTCTTCCAGAGGCGGCCATCACTTAGGGCAATTGTATATGTTTTTGGACCGGTTTGTTCTGTGACTATTCCACTCTCCCACAATGTGCCCTTATCAAAATTTTTAACATACACGTTTTGACCGATACATACCGAGCGTTCCGGAGTGGTGACATTTACCGTTTTTAACTGGACATAGGCTGGGTGCAGCCTATCCAATGGTGACCTTAACTTCCTCCCCATCAGTAATTCAGCCGGGCTTCTATTTGTAGTCATACTTGGTGTTATATGTTGCATTAAAAGGAAAGTGTCCAGTCTGCCTTGAATTTCCCCTGGGGATGATCTTTTGATGGCCTCTTTGGCCACTCGGACATACCTTTCAGCCATCCCATTAGCCCACGCTGCGTGGACTGAGACCAAAGCATGTTTCACCCCCAACCCGGCGAGGAACATTTCAAACTCCCTCGAAGTAAATTGGGGCCCATTATCCGATACCAGAACATCTGGACACCCATGTGTCGCAAACAATCTCCTCAACACCTTTGACACTGATGTTGTTGTAGTGGACCCTAGTAACAGTATCTCCAGCCACTTGGAGTATGCATCCACCACTATTAAGAACATGTTATTGTTCACTGGCCCCGCTAGGTCGATATGTATTCTTGACCACGGGCCCCTAGGGGTGTCCCACTGTGCAGGGGTGGTTTTGGGAGGATTTGGTCTGGTCTCCTGACAGGACTTACATGTAGCAACCCAGTCCTCTATAGCCCTGTCCAGCCCTGGCCACCATAAATACCCCCTAGCCAAGGCCTTCATCCTGACCACCCCGGGGTGTCCTTGATGCAGCAGCTGCATCACTTGGGGCCTTAGGGAATGGGGGATGACTACCCTATCACCCCATAACACACATTCATGCATCACCGACAGTTCTAGCCGTTTTGTCTTAAACTCACCTACTATTGGGTCATCCCCATTGGCTGGCCATCCTTTTAGAATATAGTGAAGGACTCTTCCTAAGACAGGGTCCAGTTTTGTTTCCTTGGCTACCTCTTCTGCTGTCACAAGGGATGGATTGCCTAAGTCAATTAAGAGGACATCTCCAGCAGGGGCTGGATCTACCACCTGCTGACCCAAGGGGCAGCGGCTCAAGGCATCAGCATGATTAATTTGAGAGCCACCTTTATGCACTAGAATATAATCATAGCCAGCTAAAAATATAGCCCACCTGGACATGCGGGGGGACATGAATGGAGGGGTAGGTTTCCCAGTGGCTAATAATCCCAGCAACGGTTTGTGGTCAGTAATCAATTGGAAAGGGCGGCCCAACAAATAATTATGGAATTTTTTAACGCCGGCAACCAAAGCTAGGGCTTCTCTATCAATTTGGGCATAATTTCGTTCAGCCTGGGACAAGGTCCTTGAAAAGTAAGCTATAGGTGCCTCCTGACCATTAGGTAATATATGGGCTAGGACAGACCCCACCCCGTATGGCGAAGCGTCGCATGTGAGTCTGAGGGGTAATGTGGGACTATATTGCACGACTACACTTTGGGAAGTCAGAAGTTGTTTGACAGCAGTGAAAGATGCCTGTTCAGTATCTCCCCATTGCCATTGCGCCCCCTTGTGGAGAAGTCTATGAAGCGGCTCAGCTGCAGAGGCTTTATGCTTCAGAAAAACTGAATAGAAGTTCAATAACCCTAAAAAGGCTTGCAGCTCTGCTTTACAAGTGGGGGCAGGTGCATCTCTAATGGCCCTAATTTTATCATCTGTGGGATGAATTCCTGCTGCATCGATTTTGAATCCTAGGAAATCCACAGATGGAGTTCCCCACACACACTTGTCAGGGTTCAGCCTCAGCCCTTTTGATTGTAACCTGGTCAACACCTGTCGGATTCTAGAGTGTAATTGGTCCCTTGTGTCCCCACAAATTAGAATATCATCGAAGTAAGGGACCACCCCTTTAAGCCCCCATAACAAGCGTTCCATTAGTCTCTGGAAAATACCTGGGGCTACACTAATGCCAAATTGCAGGCGTGTGCACCTGAAGGCACCTCTGTGGGTAACTATTGTCTGGGCTAAAGAAGTGGCTTCATCTACAGGAAGCTGTAGGTATGCCTGGGCAAGGTCCAGCCTTGCAAAGACCTTCCCAGACCCTAAAGTGTGCAGCAAGTGCTGCACAACTGGAATTGGATAAGAGTTGTGCTGTAATGCCTTATTCAAAGTGGATTTGTAATCAGCACACACACGCAGAGATCCATCAGGTTTAAGGGGAGTTACAATAGGTGTCTCCCAGGGAGCGTGCTCAATAGGAACCAAAATGCCTTGGGCTTGGAGTTTGTCCAATTGGGCATCTAATTTGTCAAGCAAGGGCAGAGGTACCCTTCGAGGCTTTAGTCTCAAGGGGGGAATGGCTGGGTCTAAGGAGAAGGAGATTGGGGGTCCCTTATATGTTCCCAACCCTGGTTTAAAGACATCTGGAAATTCCTTCACAAAATCAGGTGTGTTAGGAGCAAAAATTTTGTGGACACCGGTGATGGCTAATCCTAGGGGAGCCATCCAATTCAAACCCAACAAAGAATGATTGGCCCCGTCCACAATTAAGAGGGGCAACCTATGGTGCACATTTTTAAAAGTTATAGGGACGCTAGTAGTACCCAATACACTAATTGGGTGTCCCTGAAAGTCTTTGATGACAATATCTGAAGGCAGCAAAGAGTCTCGAGACACATCGGGTAAATAAAGTCTTAGTTTGTGCCACGGCATCAAAGTATATTTGGAGCCCGTATCCAGCTCCATGTGGCAGGGATGTTGATTTAATAGGAGAGGGACAACAATTTTATTAAGGGGAGAAGGAGTAGCTGCAGAAGCAGGGCTTGCAAGGTTACCTCTGTTGGACCATGGTCTCCTATTTCCCCGTCCTTGTTGTCGGAATGGCCGGTAGGAACGCTGGGCAGGGAACGTTGGCAGCAGATCTTGGTTCCCTGAGGTGTCATCTGGCAGGGCGGCACGGCATACAGCAGCGATGTGGCCTCGTTTGTCGCAGCGGCGGCAGAAGGCGTCCTTGAAGGGACATCTCGAACGTGCGTGTTGACCTCGGCAGCCAGCACAAGCAGGGAAGTTTTGGCGGAGTTGCCGGTTAGGGGGTCCCCGAATCAGGCAGCACTCGTCGTCTTGGGCATCAAAATCAGCGGTGTAGTAGTCCAGCGAAGAGTTGACCTGTGCGCGAGGATGTGCAGTGAGTTTGCATACCGTTGACAGCTTGTCATTCGATTTCAGTTCAGCGGCAGCAGACTCTGCCACTTCAGCCGTCTGGGCAGCTTTGATCACATCTTGCAGGGTCGATTCTTCCGTTGCTAATAGCTTATTTCGGATGGAGACATTCTTCATTCCGAAGATAATGGCATCTGTCAACCTCGCCTCAGGGTTATCAAACTGACATTTTGCCAATATGGTCCTGAGGCGAGTGGCGAACTGGTTAATTGTTTCCCCTTCGGCTTGTGCCGTGCGGGAAAACTGGTGCCGGTAAACCCTAGCGGGCTTAGTTGGTTTGAAATGGGAGGCTAATTTTTCTTTCAGAATTTGCCACGAGACGGAATTGGCAGGCTCTGGGTCTGTCAGGGTGCCCGCCAGCTCAAAAATTTGAGTGCCGCAATAATTTAGGAATAAAGCTCTTTTGCGGCTGTCAGTGGCATCTTGCATGCCGGCTGCTTCCAAAAATATTTCAAATTTTGCCATATAGGCAGTCCAGGTTGACCGTTCAGGGTCAAAAAGCTCTGGCGGCTGAATGATTGACGGGGTAGACATAATGACTCAAGGAGAAAAAGCAGTCCTCAAGACCCTCGTCGCCAATGAAATAATCCGAGTAAACGGCTCTGAGTTAAAACGCTTTATTCTTTTCACAGAGAAACAACAGCCGCGGCTTACTTTCACTGCCGAATGCAATCTGACAGGAGACGCGTAAGCCCGGTAGCACAGGAAAACTTTCGCCCGGCAACAAGCGACGCCTGACAGCTCTTTAGTTTGGCGCCCAAAGCCCAGCGGCCAATCAGAGGTAAGTAAACAGTCCTGTCTGATTCTAATGACTTTTGCTTAACAATAACTCTTTAACTAAATTCCCTGGTAACAGAAACTTCTGGATTTAACAGCAGCCTTGCACCAGATGTATGGAAGGTGCATGTTCCTCGCCACCTCAGAGTCTTTTTTTTTAAGCCTTAAAGTTTTGGAATTTTTTTTATTCCTCTCACCTCACCTTCTTCCTTCGGCAGTGACTGTCATCCTCTTCTACTTCCTCGTTCTCCTCCCACCCAAATTCCAAGCTTTTATTTCTTTACGAATGGGTTTGCACACATTATTTGCTTTTGCATTGATTCCTATGGGAAAAATTGCTTCTACTTACAATCTTTTCTACTTAAGAACCTGGTCACGGAATAAATTAAATTCTTAAGTAGAGGTACCACTATATAAGACACACCTTTTTGCCCCTGAAAAGATGGTGGAAATGTTGGTGTGTCTTATATATCAAATACAGCCATTTTTGGTCTCCTGAAGCCCCACCCCCATGTCCCATTTTTGTGAAAAATGGGCTGTTTTTTGCCTCCTAATTATCCCTAGAAGAGGAATTCTGGGAGTTGAACTCCACAAGTCTTAAAGCTGTCAAGTTTGAAGTTTGTAAAAGTGTACATGGTTGTAAAAATATTCTGCTACACTGGTATTTTATTAAATAATATATTACTACACCATTTGGTTCAGAATTCTTTTTTCTATGTTTTCCTTCTCTAAAATCTAAGTGCGTCTTATACTTCGGTGTACCTTATGCTCCAAATACTGTAGTTTAGCCTTTTGTGATCTAGTGCTTCCTATGCTGGTAAGCTGCTATAAAGTGTAAGTGATTTTCAAGTTAGGCATGGTGCTAAACTATTATTATTATTATTATTATTATTATTATTATTATTATTATTATTATTAATTAGATTTGTATGCCGCCCCTCTCCGTAGACTTGGGGCATAACTTGTTACCCATTTACAAGTTATAACAACTCTGTCAAACATTACAAAAATATGCTAGGATCTTATGCTCTGTAAGTTTTAGAACGTACATTTCATAAAGTCCATTCCTTGCCACTCCAGAAACAGGATTTGAAGAGACTGTTGTTTCTCCACTGTGTGACTGTTTTCATTTAAGAAGCACTATGAAGATAATCTCAACTTACAACCAATCAATTAGCAACTGTTCAAAGTTATGTCACTTGTAATTTGGGTCTACTTACTTACTTACAATCTGGATTTGAGGTCCCCAAAGTTCCCTTCCCTCCTCATAGTCACATGACTGAACTTTAGGCATTTAGCAGCACAGCCACATTTATGGTCATGTACAGAATCACACGGTCATGTTAACAGTTTTTCTGCAAACCAGCACTTTGTAGGAGATGACCAGGCTGAGCCCAAGGTATGGGGGGGAGGGGTTGTCAAACACTTCATAAGTCACAAGTGACTTCTTCACGAGGGATATAAGCCCATCTTGAATGCTTCTCTTACCTCCTGAACATTTCCCTTAATGATCAGTTGGCCAGATTCTGGTAGAAAGCTAAAGCTTGCAATAAATTTTATACTCATTTGACTTGCAATATTTTCTGGCCACTTAGCTGCTTCTGGTTTTTAGCAAACCACTTGTTTGATTAATGACCCCAGTAATTACTATATAACTGCTGCAAAAATATTCTTGGTGTACATATGATCAACCCATTTGGCAACCATCACAACTTACAACCACAATGGGTAGGCTCCATTATAGTTGTACGCCGAGAATTAACTGCAAGCTCCTTTAAGTCTACTTTTCAGATCTCCTTCTCCATTCTTTCTACATGTGGTCCCTTTGCTCAGTTTTTTTCTACCAACTATATTACTCCTCTTTTCTGAGATCCTTCCTTTGCTCTTCATCCTCTCTTTTGGCTGTCTTTTCTCCCCTCTCCTTCTTATGTCAGCCTCTTCCCCATAATACCTATCAGGGTTTCAGATGGGTCCTCCTCCTCTCCCTCCTTCTCCCTCTCTCTGTCCACAGATTCCAGTTTTACCTCTTCATTTTGAGCAACCTTATGTAAGCTCTTGTATGTGGATATGAATCACAGGCCAGCATACTTGCTTCTAATGCTCTAACCCTTCAGTCTCTTTTACTTCAGAAGCAGAATCACCTTTTCTCTTTTGCATATAAATTGTTTATTCTCGCTGTTCTGTTACTGTGACATATCCCACAATTGTTACCATTTATTAGAGGGTTCTGAAAATGGTAGAAGACACAAACACTCATACTGCTTTTTCACAGAATGCTACTTTAATGTACACGAATGATCTCCTATCTTGTTTTATCTATTTTCTATTTAACTATTTCTATTTAATGTACAAATCTCTAGCTCATATTCTATTTCTATAATTTTATGCTTATATGAGTCGTACTGTGGTTTTTCTCATCCTAAGTATTTCTCAGCTCTTACTTTTCTAAATATTTCCCTTTCCTCCAGATTTTCTGTTAGTGGAACCTCAACCTATTTTGCATCCTTATTCACTCCTTTCTAAACTTGCAAACTAGACTTTTCTCTCCACCATCCCCATTCCACGGACTCACATTCCTCTGTCCCTGGAGCAGAAGTTCTGAACCTGGCCTGCTGTAGCAGATTTGGTTGTGGGTTTCCAGCCTCGCATGGGTTTTTGGGTTCTCTTCTCCCCCATCTAAAAACTGCTCTAAAAACTGACATTTTTCTGTTGTCTGAACACCACTGCTGAGTTGCTTTGCCTTTGGGCAAGAGCCTTTCTCTTGCTTTCTTCCCAGTATAATTCCCCTCTTGACACCCATGCACATTCTTCTTTCAGCTCCCTTTTTATTAAACAATTGTCCAAATAAGGGTGAGGTTTTTCCCAAATAATATCAAAGCTCTGGACCCCAGAAGAGTGGGGATGGGGGTGGGATGTCTGCTCACTTCATTCTTCCATAGTGTTGCACTTGATTCACTACTTACATTTTGACATTCTGAGCATAATTCAGATACAAGCACAAGAACAATCTATAATTAGAAAGTATTGTTGATACCCCATAGCTCCAAGCTAATTTGCAAAACATGTGTTAAAACACAAGCTATTCAATTTGTTCAGTTGGGTTGTTCATTTGTTTATACCCAAAACATTTAAAAACAACCATCCCTGAACCTTCAGCCTCTCCAGCATGCATACCAAAATTCATAAAAATAATGGTCTACAACGCTTGTTTAAAGAACAACAACATGTTCCTGAAGTCTAGAAAACAAAGACTATACAGATTAAACAAGGCATGGTCTCCTTATCAAACTATTCCATGCAATAATTCTTACTGATTTTACTCAGACTGTGACATTGCATAAAGTTTTTTAGCAGCGGTGGGCTATGAGCTGGAATGCTAAATTGTGCTCGCTTCCATGGCTCGTACGTGATTGCAGGGCCAGTGCGATTTTGCTTCCGCACCTGTGGAGGTAGCAAAATCATAAACAGAGCCACAGGTGCGCCCATGTTTCGGCATGCATGGAAGCAAAAAAACCTCACCAAAACACAGGCGCACCTGCGGCTCCCTGTGCGATTTTGCTATTTCCAAAGGTGCAGAAGCAAAATCGCGCTGGCCCTGCAAGAACTTATGAGCCGCGACGGTGAGCGCAATTTAGCATTCCAGCTCGTAGCCGACTGCTGCTTTTCAGAGAACTGACAGTGAGGGTGCTAAAATGTCAAGAGAAGTACCTCTAAAACATTAGGCAAGCGAACAAAGGCAGAAGATGAATTAATCATTAAACATCCAGCAATTATCAAGCAAAAATAATTTAAAATAAATCAAGACTGTGATCATACCATACAAAAGACAAAGTCTGATAACATTTAATAATTTCCATATTTTCATACAAAGGAGATATTGGAAGTAGAAGAAATAAAAGTTAATCAATGTATTTGGAAGGATGTTTCAATCATTAGAGTTAAGAAAATGCTCCCTATGTTCAAGATTATCTATTAGCTGAATTCATTTTTTACGGAATTGATCTTCCATTCCCTCATCCTGTCCTATGTACTCATCAAGGTTTTTGTGTCAAATACCCTCTTCAGATGTTGTAGTTAAATATAGACTGAATATAATCTGTAGTTGAACAAAATCCCAAGAAGGAAGGTCTGCTGCCCAGAGAGCAAAAGTGCAGAGGAGTTTATAATGTCTTATAGACAGGAAGATGATTAAGAGAGCCCATCCCTGGCAGTTCACCTAGTATATCTATAGTTATGCACATAGTCGCTTTAGTCTGGCAAGATTCTGTCTACAGGTAAACAACAATAAACTACTCAGAAGTAATTCCATGTATCATTCTTGGGGCCTGATAGATATTCTAAACATATCTGATTGTCTCTTTTTAAAAACAGCATATACAATTTTATATTTGGGATTCAGGCTAAGAGCAGATTCTGTTTTTCACAGAATCTATGATCAGATCAGAAGTATTATTTTAAAGTCAGTTATATAAATTACGGAATTATTTGACTAAACAGCCAATTATTAATATTCTGTGAAAGAAGTTTGCCAGGAAGATACAGAAATAAACTTTTTA
The DNA here is from genome assembly GCF_031021105.1 of Erythrolamprus reginae. Classification (NCBI taxonomy): domain Eukaryota; kingdom Metazoa; phylum Chordata; class Lepidosauria; order Squamata; family Dipsadidae; genus Erythrolamprus; species Erythrolamprus reginae. The sequence goes on along the minus strand of NC_091950.1, from coordinate 109,374,059 downwards.
TCTATTAACCTGGCATAAATTACAGAGGCAATTTAATCTAGGAAGCTGGGGAAACTTCCTGATGTTAATAGATTCTACTTGAATGATACAGAACTTTCACAGACCTGCTTGTACCATTATTAGATGTTATAATCAATCATTTAATTTGTGTGTATTTATTTTATTGTTTTATGAGGCTTATATTAAAGTAATGTTAAAGGACTTTAATGGATGTGTATATTTATAAACCGTCATCTTTGTTCAACATGGATACTAAAATATTAATTGCAATACCAGCCAGATAAAAAGTAACACCATCTGTAATCCACCTCTTTCACTCTGAATTTTTCAAAACATAGGCAAGCATTTAACAATATCTACCTGATTATTAATTTGTTAGATATTGCATAGAATAGGAATCTTGTTGAATTTTGAAAAGATTTTCAGTATGTTTAACACATAATGAATTAATTTATGAATGAATTCTGAGATACCAGTTTCACCAACTTTTGTTCACTGGATTTCAATATGGTACTTTATTTATTATATCACTTTCTATACCTACTCACCACTCATCATATAACTGTAACTTTGGACAATATTCTTAGGATTAACAATATGGTTTATTTTCTAGTTATATTGTTGAGTAGAAAAAGTTTAATCTTCTCCCCTGGGGATCCATTAGACCCTATAAAAAGTTTGCACTTGCATCTTTCTTGAAATATATCACAATATATTGAATTAAATATATCTAAATTCATAAATGTAATTTCAGAAACATAACACGGTTAAAACTTCAATTAAGCCTCTGGGGCAAGATTAATGTTATTAAAATTAATATGACATCGACATTAATGTATATTTTAAGAGGGATTTTAATGTTAATCTTTGTTAGATATTTTATATAGATAGGTTAATGAGAAAAATTTTATGGCAAGCTAAAGCCCTTCAGATATCCTTGGCCAAAATGAGGTTAGCTTATGATGATAGCAGCTTTAATCTACCAGATTTCCCAATATATCACTGGATTTTAATTTTAACATTTATATTCTTTTGGAAGGAGAGTTTTTATGAGTACTCTTTGGGCTTATCTGGAGAAACAGTGTGTAACGGTCTGAACTCCTGGCAAGTTGTTTTATCATTAATAGGTGATTTGGTATTTTTGATCCTCAAATGTTTAAGAAATTGAGGTTGTAAAATAACTCAATTAAAAAAAAACCAATGAAGATGTTTTATTGGAATACCTGGTCAAACAATAGATATATACACAAATCAGTTGATTTCTGTGTTAAACACTTTAAGAAACTTTTTGGTATATTACCAATATTTGCTTGGTAATATACAATATATCACTGGCTCTAATAGTCTTTAGGATAATGAAATTGTGGAACCCTTAAGAGAAAAAGTATCCAATAGGAATCCAATTTTATAAGGAAGTAAAAAGTAAATGTAAGGTTAGTATACATATCTGAAATATGGAATGGAACATTGGAAAGTCTAGGAATTATGAAATATAGCAAATAATTCTAATGATTTAAAAATGAAATTTATTTAGCATTTTTCTTTTATTGGATTCCCCAAAGACTGTTTAAAAAAGGTTGGACATTAATTTTTTGTCCTGGCATTATAAGAAATTTGAAATCTTATTAGCTTTTATTATCTCATTTTGGTTTCAAATTATTACCTATATCAATAATATTTTAGAAAGAATTATTCATGTTATTTTAAATTATATTCATAATGGGGAATACCAGTGATGGGCTCCTATGGGTACGGTCAGGTACGCAGTACCGGTAGCAAAATTTGGAGCTCCACCCAAGAGCACCCAATTTGCACTGAAAGATGTTGAAACAAAATGCATAAGCCACACCCACAGTGTGGTAGTAAAAATTTTGGTAGCCCATCACTGGGGAATACCCAGTGAAGGGCTATCAACATTTTTACTACTAAACTATGGGTGTGGCTTATGCAGGATGGCCTCCATTTTCTTTCAACATCTTTCAGTGCAAATTGGGTAATCTAAGGTTTTTTACTCCCCCCCCCTCCATCCCGGGTCCAGACAGTAGCCCACTCCTGGGAATACCCAATATAGGATTTGTTTCCCCATGAACAATTTTGCCACTGTTAAGATTTGACAAAAAGAATAATGTTACATAAATGGAAAGAAAGTTATCTTTTGATTTTAAGGAATGAAATTAGGATGTGAATCAATAATTCATTTTGAAAAATCTGTGTGATAAAAATGAGAAGATGAAGTAATATGTTTCTATATGGTTAAATTTAATTATAAAGTTGAAGACTGATTTAATTTTGTAACAATATCAAAGAATATTACTGTATATGGATTTTTCTTTTGTATTTGTTTCCTAATTAGCCTTTTTTCTTTTTATCACATTTAGTTTATTGTAATCACCATAATAGAAACATAGAAACATAGAAGACTGACGGCAGAAAAAGACCCCATGGTCCATCTAGTCTGCCCTTTTACTATTTCCTGTATTTTATCTTACAATGGATATATGTTTATCCCAGGCATGTTTAAATTCGGTTACTGTGGATTTACCAACCACGTCTGCTGGAAGTTTGTTCCAAGGATCTACTACTCTTTCAGTAAAATAATATTTTCTCATGTTGCCTTTGATCTTTCCCCCAACTAACTTCAGATTGTGTCCCCTTGTTCTTGTGTTCACTTTCCTGTTAAAAACACTTCCCTCCTGAACCCTATTTAACCCTTTAACATATTTAAATGTTTCTATCATGTCCCCCCTTTTCCTTCTGTCTTCCAGACTATACAGATTGAGTTCATTAAGTCTTTCCTGATACGTTTTATACTTAAGACCTTCCACCATTCTTGTAGCCCGTCTTTGGACCCGTTCAATTTTGTCAATATCTTTTTGTAGGTGAGGTCTCCAGAACTGAACACAGTACTCCAAATGTGGTCTCACCAGCGCTCTATATAAGGGGATAACAATCTCCCTCTTCCTGCTTGTTATACCTCTAGCTATGCAGCCAAGCATCCTGCTTGCCTTTCCTACCGCCCGACCACACTGCTCACCCATTCTGAGACTGTCAGAAATCACTACCCCTAAATCCTTCTCTTCTGAAGTTTTTGCTATCACAGAACTGCCAATGCAATACTCAGATTTAGGATTCCTTTTCCCCAAGTGCATTATTTTACATTTGGAAACATTAAACTGCAGTTTCCATTGCTTTGACCATTTATCTAGTAACGCTAAATCATTTACCATATTACAGACCCCTCCAGGAATATCAACCCTATTGCACACTTTAGAGTCATCAGCAAATAGGCAAACCTTCCCTACCAAACCTTCTCCTATGTCACTCACAAACATATTAAAAAGAATAGGACCCAGAACAGACCCTTGTGGCACACCGCTTGTAACCTGTCTCTGCTCAGAATACTCGCCATTAACAATAACTCTCTGATGTCTATGCTTCAGCCAGCTTGAAATCCACTGAACTATCCAGGGATTAATTCCAATCTTCACTAATTTATCTATCAGCTCTTTATGTGGAACCGTATCAAAGGCTTTGCTGAAGTCCAGATAGGCAATATCCACGGCACCACCTTGATCCAACACCTTTGTGACGTAGTCAAAGAACTCAATGAGATTAGTCTGACACGATTTGCCTTCAGTAAAGCCATGCTGATTTGGGTCCAATAAGTTATTGGACCCAAATCTGCATGGCTTTACTGAAGGCAAATCGTGTCAGACTAATCTCATTGAGTTCTTTGACTATGTCACAAAGGTGTTGGATCAAGGTGGTGCCGTGGATATTGCCTATCTGGACTAATATATCTAGTGTTTTTCTTTTTATAAGTATCATTTATCCTTTTTGTCCTGCTGATATTGTAACTTTATGTTTGTCCCTAGTTAAAAGATAGAGAGCCAGTTTGGTGTAGTACTTTAAGAATCATTCCAGAAACTGGAGGACTGTGAGTTCTAGCTCCACCATAGGCATAAAACCAGCTGAATGTCTTTGAGCCTGTCACTTTCTTTCAGCCCTAGGAAGGAAACAATGGCAAACCACTTTTGAAAAAAATATCTTCCCAAGAAAACTGCAGAGTCTTGCCTAGCCTTTCTCTGCAGATAAGACACAATCGAACAGAAGAAAAAAAAATAAAACTTTAAAAAGTATGGTTTATACTACAGTGATTTTTACAAATTAGTTATACAACTCCATAAACTGCAGTATTTTTTTAAAATTCTCAAAAAGCAAACAATGCATCAATACTATATTGTATCAATACTATTCATATAAAAGATATAAATGCTATACAGTACTCCAATGCATTATTGCTTGTGTGTATATAATCCACTTTTTCTATTTAGTTCACTTCCAATATCCTCCCCAATACTCCCAAAGTTATGCATATTGCTTTTGTCTATGCAAAATGGCTAATCATGGTTACATAATAGCAAAGGACAAATTTAAAAACAGTAAAGAAAATTCCAAAGAACCAAAGACTGATCTGCAATGTTGTCCAAGACAAGTCAAAGTCTGCAGCAAAGTGTACGATGTAACCTAAGGCAAACAATTGTTCAGGTTTCCAGAAGGCAGCAAAAGCAAAACAGAGTACAGTGTGTATAGTGCACAGAAGCTAATTTGATAGCTTTAGGAATCAAGTCACTTAATTTCTAGAACATATTGCAGAAGAATACCAGGTCAATTGGCACTCTACATATCATCTAATTTCTCTGATTGATCATCTACAATCTCTGTTTCTCTAAGATGGTACATTGGAGGAATAATATTTAAAATACTCAAATCTTCTACCTACAAACTTCTTCCTAAACACATTTTGGAGTTTATAACGAAGAGAAGACAGTAGAGTATCCTCGATGCTCTCCGAGGTTGAATGTTTGCAGCAAACATCACCCAACCTTACATATATTCTCTTCCATTGGGAAATAAGAGATTTGCATCAATGTAAACAACGACATTTTGTCCCATTTCTGTAAAAAAAAGCCTTCACATTAGGCAAATATTTCAAACATCTTTGACATTTATTTAAAAATATTCAAATTCTAGGATAAATTCTGTTTCATTCCAAAAAGAAGATAAAATATCTCAAACTATGTTGTGGTTAGCTCTGGCCCAGCTCCTGCCCCAAGGAATTTGCAGGTGGATATGGGGGAGACATCCACATGCCGCATGCCTGTTTTGCTTCCAGTAGAATCTGTCTCCTTTAACCAAGGAAGCATGAGGGACAGGGAAGAGGAGAGTTTGGCAGACAGCTTAGGGGGAGATCAATCATCTGTATCATCCCTGGATTCTGAACAAAAATTAATGACACATCCACGCATGCGTAGAGTGATGCATAGGAGACAACAACTGAAGGATTATTACAAGAGAAAATGAGGCCACCTATGGTTGGGTGGGGCTGCTGTAATTAGTGCTACAGATAAAAGTGCAGCCTGGTGTGTTAGCCTCATGGCAGTTTATCTGATTCATTGTTCCGTCAAGATCATGGTTTTTTGCTGTTCAGGATTGTGTGTGTGGACTCTCTGGACTTTAGAATTGGACTCAATTTCCCAGTTATTGGGTGAGCAATTGGATTGCATTTCACCTGTGCCTTGTGTGTACCAGAAAATCCCTTTGACATTTAAAAAAGGATCTGTTTCTGTTTTTCTGTTTATAAAAACTTTTGGGTTTTCCTTTTATCATGTGGTGTGTGTCTTCCTGGACTAATTACCCTGTAATTACAGGTGGTTGAAACACACTGGCAGAACAAACTAATATACTAATATACTAATGCCGTTCCTCTCTGAGGACTCAGGGCAGCTTAAATAAAAAAACACAATATACAGTATAAATATCAACATATCTGGAAGAGAGCTATCCTTAGTTGTTTTTCTCTTATATGTCATGAATCCAAATTGAACCATTGAGGAAATACTTTGTTAACTCAAGTATAGAAATTAAAGCCTCATTCCTTTTTACTGTTTTTGAGTTTTGATTTATTTGGTGAAAAGCAATCCTTTGATTGTCTTCTCTAGTCCACTGAATAAAATGAGAGTCAATGTGTACTCAATGACTAAAAGATCAGCAAGATATAGTGTATCAGATAATGATAAATAATACAGATAAAGATAAATTAAAACAGATGAATAAATAATAAAGATAAACCAGATAACACTGTATTTATCATATTGAATAGCACTTCCCAAAGAAACTAAGATCTCCCAAAATAATTTGATTACTCCCTGAAACTTGACATTTGATTAACCATATTCTTTGCTTAATTAGCTTATCAACAAATTAGCTAAAAGCTCCTGGTATACTGAATGTAGTTTTATTGCAGGCTGTGTGAGTCCTTGTTTATCTTCAAGATCTAGCAGTGTGATGAGGATAAGCTCAGTCACTCCTTTTTCACTAGACAAACAGTACACGTTTGGGATGTGTTTTTGATCCTCAAAAGCTCTTCCATTAAGTTGAAAGAGAGATTCAGGTGTGTTTTTTTGATGGTTTTTTATAGATGTCAGAATGGAAATGTCCACTGTGAGATTATTTGAAACAGAAGATAACAACTGGGGACTTCAATCTAGACCTTGAAAAGACGGGGGCGAGGAGAGGGGGGAACAGGGAGAGAGATAGAGATAAAGAAATGCACACAAACTACCGTGAGACTCAACTGACCTTGGTGCATATGTGATTGCGATTTTATATTCAGACATTGCTCCAGGGGAACCATGTTTCCGTGCTTCCAAAAGGGTTAAATTATCTGACAAAACATAACAGCTTTTGTCAGATAAAAATGAATGAGTACAATACTATATGTTATAATGATTCACCAAGACACCTACTAGTCATTTGCAAGGATCAGTTGTCACACTTCCAAGTAGGAATTGTTGGGAAGACAAAATTTTTAGTTTTCCCATGCTTGCAAATTCTCCTCTAAAAATTCTTTCCCCTGCAAACCACTGTCTTTCCCAGGATTGTACAGTGGTACCTCTACTTAAGAACTTAATTCGTTCTGTGACCAGATTCTTAAGTAGGAACGTTCTTAAGTAGAAGCAATTTTTCTCATGGGAACTAATGCAAATAATGTATGCAAACCCATTAGGATAAAAATAAAAGCTCGGAACTTGAGTGGGAAGAAGAAGAGGAGGAAGAAGAGAAGGAGGGGAGTCACTGCCAAAGGAAGAAGGTGAGATGAGGGGAATCAAAACAATCCAAAACTTTAAGACTTAAAAAAATAAGAGGGACTTTGAGGTGGTGAGGAGGAGCACGCGCTTCCAATACACCTGGCGCAAGGCTGCCTCCCATACACTGCCTCCCATACACTGGCTGCTGCTGCTGCTACCGTGTTTCCCCGATAGTAAGACAGCGTCTTACTTTCTTTTTACCCCCAAAAGCCCCCCTACGTCTTACTTTCGGGGTATGCCTTATATGTCTCTCTCGTTCTCTCTCTTATTTTCTCTCTCTCTCTCTCTTTCCTTTCTCTCATTCCCTCTTTCTCTCTATCCTTTCTATCTCTCACTCTTTCCTTCTCTCCCTCCCTCCCTTTCTCTCTCTTTCCTTTCTCTCATTCCCTCTTTCTCTCTATCCTTTCTATCTCTCACTCTTTCCTTCTCTCCCTCCCTTTCTGTCTCTTTCCTTTCTCTCATACCCTCTTTCTCTCTATCCTTTCTATCTCTCGCTCTTTCCTTCTCTCCCTCCCTTTCTCTCTCTTTCCTTTCTCTCATTCCCTCTTTCTCTCTATCCTTTCTATCTCTCACTCTTTCTTTCTCTCCCTCCCTTTCTGTCTCTTTCCTTTCTCTCATTCTCTCTTTGTCTCCTGGGGCTGACTGTGCCTGCCCTGCACCCCCCACCGCGGAGGGAAAGCATTTGGCATCGGCACCGCCAACCCCCCCCCCCTCCACGAGCAGCAAAAGCCTAAGCGTCGGAGATGAAAGGCAAACAGTGCACCCCGCCGCTTAGGCTTTTGCTGCTCCTGGAGGGGGGGAGGATTTTCTCCTCCCCACCCCCCTGGCAGCCAAACAGCGCTGAGGCTTTCGGCATCGGCGCCCACCCCTCCAGAAGCAGCAAAAGCCTAAGTGACTGGGCACACTGTTTGCCTTTTGGCTCCGTCGTTGAGGCTTTTGCTGCTCGTGGAGGGGAAGGCGCTGATGCCGAAAGGCAAACGGCGCGCCCCACCGCTTAGGCTTTTGCTGCTCCTGGAGGGGGGGAGGATTTTCTCCTCCCTGCCCCCCCGGCAGCCAAACGGTGCTGAGGCTTTCGGCATCGGTGCCCACCCCTCCAGAAGCAGCAAAAGCCTAAGCGGCGGGGCGCGCCGTTTGCCTTTTGGCGGAAGAGGAGAGGGAGCGGATCGGGCGGGCGGTGGCAGCGCCTTCTACTGCCGGCGCCTCCCCGCCCCCCGCCCCCCCGCGGGCTGGCAGGGGGATGGGGACTGCGGGCCCATGGAAAAGGGCGCGCGGGGGGGTATTTTGGGGTCCGAAGGCAAACAAGACAGGAGTTGCCATGGAGAGGACTTTGGAAGTGACGCCGGCTGCTTTAAAATAATAAATTTACTCAGCGGTAAGTTCCGCGGTGTCTTTCAGTGCTTCATTACAAAAATGGGGGTGGGGAAGAAGTAAAGAAACTGGTACAGCAGCCGGCGTCACTTCCAAAGTCCTCTCCAAGCAGAGGATGCTACCTCTCCAAGCAGAGAATGAAACCACAGCCGGCTCCAGCGGAGGCAGAAAGTGACTGCAGCAGTGGCCAGCGGACGCTCGCAGACTGGCGGCGGCGGCAAAAGCAAGCGTAACAGAAGCGCAAAAGGGAGCCAGCGAGAGCAAAGCCGCCGTGATAACTCGCTTAGCTTCGCTTTCCGTCCCGTCCCTCCCGCTTCACCGCGCGAGGTGGGCGCAGAGGGGTGTTGCCTTCGCTAGAGAGGATCCGGCGGCAATACCCCCCGTGTTTCCCCAAAAGTAAGACATATGTCTTACTTTCGGGGTATGCCGACCCCCCTGAAACCCCCGATATGTCTTACAATCGGGGGTGTCTTACTATCGGGGAAACACGGTACCAGCTGCCTCTTCCTTCCCATGCCCTCTCCTCTTGCTCACTCGCTTTGTAGCCGGCGCCATTCCTTTGCTGTGGTGACTTCTCAGCTGCCCAGAGCGAAGGGAGCATTTCTTTTCTCTGGTCACTGGCAGAGATTTATTCCCTGTCCAAACGCCTAGAGAAAGGAAAATGCTTTGTTCGTTCTGGACTTCCAAAGTCTCCTTAAGGTTCCTCTGGCAGCCCAGATGGCCGGGATTAAAGGGGGAATGACAGGAAACTGGCCGGGCCTGTGTGCCGCTCTCAAATTTCCTGGGAAATTTTTCCGGGCTCGGATTTTTAAGTAGAAAATGGTTCTTGAGTAGACGCAAAATAATCTTGAACACCTGGTTCTTATCTAGAAAATTTCTAAAGTTGAGGCGTTCTTAAGTAGAGGTATCACTGTATTTTTTTTTTAATCCAACTGCAGAAACATTAAACCTACTTAGAATCTAAGAGAACATTTCAGGAGAAAAGTTGACAACAGTTTTGAGCATCCCTTCATGAGTGATAATTCACTTTATATAGTTATGATGGTATTGTCTGAGGGAATGTCTGCAAAATATAGCAGAATAGGAGCAGATGGACATTTCATTCTTCTCCACGACTTGCCTTTCTACACCTGTTACCAAGGTTTCGCTTATGGGATCATCTTAGGGTGAGTGGACTTCCTCACCATAAAAGCCATGTTGTAATATGATATAAGGCACACTTAATTTCACATCTCACTGAAGTCATTTTTGGGTAGTTCTCAAGAGTTTTTTTGATTAGGTGCCCTCAATATTGACGACTCTGTGCTCAGCTTATCTATAATATGTGAATCAGAAGAAATATTAATGTTTTGAATCACTGCCTTGAAAAAGTGATGGCCAATGGCCAATTAAGTAATCTAAAATAGAGGCAAGGCAAAAATCTAGAAGTGGGTGGTTCCCAAATATAGGAATTGGGAGGTTTGTCTGACCTGAAAGCAATTGCATGCCATCAGAAAAGCTTTAATACCTACAATGGTATGTGAAAATGACATTAAGGGATGAGGGAAAGAGATATTGTCAAAGGAAAGATCAGACAAGAGAGGGAGGAGTTCCCAGAGGCATAACAAGTCAGAGAAAGAAACCTAGGAAGGATCTACCCTATTGATGAAACTGTTAAAGGTGATGGTCAGAGATTTAAACTTTGAGACATGGAGAATTAATGTCATCTCTCTCAAGTAAACCATACAGGAAATACAAGCAGATGAACTAATTCTACTTTATTTATTTATGACTTTAGTTCAGCATTATGACTTTAGTTCAGCGTTCAACACCATCATACCGGACATTCTTTTAACTAAACTAAATCACACACACTTGTAAGTAGATCACAAGCTTCCTAGCAGACAGGAAGCAACAGGTGAAGGTAGGCAAAATCACATCAGACCTGTATAATTAGCAGGGGGGGGAGGCTATGTACTCTCATCACTTCTCTCTCTGCACCAATGACTGCATCTCAAACGACCCATCTGTTAAACTACTGAAGTTTGCAGATATTATAACAGTGATTGGTCTCATTTGAGACAACGATGAAACCACATACAGACAGGAGATTGAACAACTAGCCTAGTGGTGCAACCAGAACAATCTAGAACCCAACACACTCAAAACCATAGAAATGGTGATAGATTTTAGGAGAAACCCTTCCATCCCACCTCTCACAATAGTAGACAACATAGTATCAACAGCAGAAACCTCCAATTTTATAGGTTCTATCATATCTCAAGAACTAAAATGGTCACCTAACATCAAAAATGTCATCACAAAGCACAACAAAGAATGTTCTTTCTGCCCCAACTCAGGAAGCTTAAACTTCCCAAGGAGCTGCTGATACAGTTCTACAGAGAAATCATTGAGTCTGTCATCTGCACCTCTATAACTGTGTGCTTTGGTTCTGCAACTCAAAAACACTGACACAGACTTCAGAGGATAATCAGAACTGCAGAAAAAACAATTGCTGCCAACCTGCCTTCCATTGAGGACCTGTATAGTGCATGAGTCAAAAAGAGGGCTGTGAAAATATTTACTGATCCCTCGCACCCTGGACATAAACTGTTTCAATTCTCAAAGCATCACCACAGAGTACTATACACCAAGACAACAAGACACAAGAACAGTTTTTTCCCCAAACGCCATCACTCTGCTAAACAAATAATTCCCTCAATTATTTACTAAGTCAGTTTTTTCTCGTCATTGCTATCACCCATTTTCTCCCACTAATGACTGTATGACTGTAACTTGTTGCTTGTACAGTATTCTTAAGATTTTTATTAATATTGATTGTTTCCTCATTGTTAATTTGACCCCTATCATTAATTTGTCATGATTCTTGACAAATATATTTTTTCTTGTATGTACACTGAGAGCATGTGCACCAAAGACAAATTCTTTGTGTGTCCAATCACACTTGGCCGATAAAGAATTCTATTCTATTCTATTCGGCTTGGCTCGGTTCCGCTCCGCTGCACTCTATTCTATTCTATTCTTGTAAATCTACATTAACAGAATCTTGCAAGCCTCAGAATAGAAATATCTTGGGAAGGATAGTCCGTGCTTCACTATTGGTTTTCTAAAAATGTGAATATCAGTCATTAATAAATCACTTTGATATGCTAAGAATGTAGATGATAAATTTATACTACAATGGAGGAAATGTCAAATATATGGCACAGAAATCTAGAATAATAACTTTATTTCTATGTTTAGTAAATGATTGGATTCGGCGTAGATGTTAGGTAAGATTTTATTTTTAATTCATTCTCTCTACGATTAGACATATTTTACACTCCTGTGTTATCTAACAGCATAAAAGTAAAATGAACACAAAATGTCAGAAGTAATGCACTTATGAAATATTAACCCTCTCCTAATGGAGATCTCATCCTGCCGATAACATTTTGCTTCATGCTGTAAAGCTGTACATCCCTAATCTTAAGCTGTTGTGACAAACCTATAGGCCTCACCTATCAGCACAGAACATATGAAATTGACCACCGAGATAAAAATTATTCTCAAAGCTGTAAATAATGAGTTGAAGTGCACTAGATATTTGTATAAATTAGAATTATCAGATCTGGGCTGCAAAAATATGGACTAGCACAAAATGGCACCAAAAAATAGTTTTAAATGCATTACTTTGATGAAGAAATTCCAGATGAACATAGGTCTCTAGAAGAATAGTACATGTATCTGTTTACCTCAATTTTGTGTGTGTTTCAGGGGTGGGTTCTAACTTACTTTGTTACCATTTCATTAACTCCTTAACTCCTTTCGCTAACAGTTTGCATGGCCGTGCAGCTGAGTACATGCTGAATACATGCTTTGCACAGGTCCGCATGTGCATTGCCAAAAACCTGAGTCTGCAGAGAGGGACAACATACAAATCCAATAAATAATAAAATAATAATAATAATAACCCAGCAAGAGAAAAGAGGAAAAAAAGCTTCTATGTGTGTGCAGAAGTGAAAAACAAGATGGCGATGCCATAGGCATCACCAAGAGAGCCGGTTCAGGGGAATGGCCAACTAATCATCGCTGCCGATTCAGTGAGCAGGGGGGAATTCCCACTACCAGTTCTATAGAACTGGTCTGAACCGTCAGGAACCTATCTCTGGTGTGTTTGTGCATATGTGTATGTGCACACATCAATACACACATGCACAAACACATACATAAACTCAATCTTAAAAAATTGACAGTGTAGAGTAGTAGAGAGCAATGTTTTCATCCAGTCGCTATTTATTCCCCTTTGTTGCAGGCTATGCATATAAGCACATAATAATTAACAGAAAATCAGGTTTAAATATTTTGTGACCTCAGATTCTGCAATGCAATGTGTCTCAATGGAGAAAACAAGTATCAAAGGCTGGGCAGAGCAGAAACACCAACCTTTTTTTTTAAATGGATGAGTTCACAAATTACAACTTGGAACTCCTTTCTTCTAAGTAAATTTATCCCATTCAGATCAAACATAGTTAATTGATTTCTCTTGTAATCACCCACAAAAAATCACATAAGATACACATTGATTAATTAAATATTACTTTGATATTAACATTTTTTTCTTAAACACTTTCATCTTTTTATTTCACCTGACTAGCACACAGGCCTTTCTTAAGCCTGTCCTTGTCTGCTGCTAAAATGAAACTAACTCTCCTACTTGTGTTTACCAGTAACTGACTGAAGAAGAATTCTATTTGTGGTATTGTGTGTGTGTGTGTGTGTAATGTTTATAAAGAAGTTATTGAATCCAGCTGAATCAGTCATTTGTGTGTGCTTCTGGTTTTAATTTTGAAACAAACCGTAATACAATAAAAAGAGCAAAGATATGTTCCCTGCCTTGAATGATTTATAAAAATAATAAAGGTGGGATATAAATAAATGAAAAATAAATACACACAAATCAGGAAGGGCTGATTTGCATAACCTATAGGCCCTGGTGACAGTCCAGTTAAGTTAATGCTAATTGTGACCACCATCTTATATTATTTGGACTCCCACCACAAAGATTTCTGCTTTTGAGGGCTAATTAAGATCAGCTGGGACAGGCCCTTATGGGGGAGACAAGACTCAAAACCTAAAAAACTGAACTTGTGGTTAGGAAAATGCTAATATTATTCCCCGTTGGTTAATAAAGGCAAGTAATTCTACCTAGCACAGTTGCTCCTGCTCTGTCCCTGTATGTCAGTAGCTTTGAGGTGCTGTCAAGGGTTTTGTGGGTTCACAGAAAATGATTCAACACACAGCAGATTAAAAATCCTACGTATGATTTGTTTTCCATTTTATGTGAACATAAAAGTGATGAGAAGTGATCCCTTCAGCAGTACCCATTTCTTTAAGCCAAACAACATTTATCTAAGCCATTTACAACTGTCTTAACTAGGCTCTCCTCCACTCTCCCACCTGCCTCCTTTTCTGCAGCTATAAAACACTCATTTATATGTGTTGGTTGAGGCTTTCTTAAGTTAACTGTTTCTCTGCTTAAGTTATGTCCACCCTATTATGTTTGTAGCTATTTTGAAAATGTTCCCCGCTTAAATAAGGACCTAAATCAGGATAGAAAGGATGGTTACACTTTGGAGCTTTAATTGTCTTTGAACTTATCATATTTAGGCACATAAGCAAAGTGTTAGCCCACGTGAGAACCTCACACCAGCGGTGGGCTACTGCCTGGATGGTGGAGAACGCCGTGGGGTAGCCAAAATGGAGCCCCACCCCAGAGCACACAATTTGCACTGAAAGATCTTGGAAGAAAATGCAGGGCGTCCTGCATAAGTCACGCCCACAGTGTGGTAGTAAAAATTCTGGTAGCCCTTCACTGCCTCACACTCACATCATCACTTGCTGAGTTTCTGGCCTGCCTGTGTTACTGCTTCTTCCTGCTGCATCTGCCTAAAGGTAAATAACTTCATGGGATGCAGATGGTAGGGAACTACCAAGAGCGCCAACGGGCTTCGCAGTGTACATGAACCCAGGGACTGGTCGAGGCCTTTCTTGTCATCACTCCCCAGACTTGTGTAGATGGAGAAGTCTGCCAGCACTCTTGGTAATTTCTCCGACAGCGTTTTCCAGACTGGGAGGACTCAAAGTGGCAACTCCTTACTGTGCACTTTCCCAGGGCCTTGAGGGCCATCCTTACAGAGTGCCGCTGCTGCCACTCTGAAACTTTCCTTCCACCGCCATTGCATCTGGAGCTCCCATCAGGATCGAAGGCAGGCAAGCATGTCAGAGCCATCCGGCTGTGGGAAGGGGAGCTAGCAGTCTACTCCCTTCCCTGCAGCCCTGTCATCCTTTACCTGCATTCCAGGTGGCCTTCCCAGTCCCCCCTGGCCACTTACCTTCCGAGGTTGGGATCCATAATGGGAGATGCAGCAGCTGCATTGGGGCCAAGAGGGGTGGCGGTGGGGCGTCCTGGAACTCCCAGTAAGTTTTCCTGCATGGCTTTGGGTGGTGGTGGTGGTGGAGGGGTAAAAAGGTGGGATCTTTCCTAATCCAGAAAAAGCCACCTCCAGAATGGTGCACCTCCACTGGGGCCCAGCTGGCAGAGCCAACTCTTCAGGTGTTTCACAGAAGGTTAAAGGAGGTTTGGGTTGGATCTCACCTTGCGAGGGATGATGTTTCAAAGGGCATTGATTAATTGACTTTAATTATTTTAATTATATTGTTAAAATAGAAATATAGAAGTAGATTTTAAATTACATAACTATATTATTCCAATTGTTTTAATTACAACGTTAAAATGGAAATACCGAAGTAGATGTGACATTATAGTAGTATGTTATGAATTATCTTTCTGTATTGATCTAAATCACAATTGGTTTTTTTTTCTGTATTAGTAAGACTTCTATGCTTAGCGGAGCAATGGCAGCTCCTTTAAATGTTGCATGTTGTTTGTTTTGTTTGTCATAAAGGAAAATTAATAAAAAATATTTTTTAAAAAAATTCTCCTGGACCCAACCACAGGTTCTAGGGGTCCTATAAAGCCAGTAGTAAAAATAGGGACCGTTTCTCTGAACCGGCAGTAACAGCAGCCTGACCATGCCCCCGAGTTGGTTCTGCTCGCTCCGCACTGCACCAGTTGTGCTCATCTCCCTGGTTGGGATCCATAATGGGAGATGCAGCAGCTGCACTGGGGCTGAGAGGGGTGGCAGTGGAGCATTCTGGAACTCCCAGTAAGTTTTCCTGCATGGCTTTGGGTGGTGGTGGTGGTGGTGGAGGGGTAAAAAGCGAGCTCCGGGTGGTGGAGGGCAGTGGTCCGAGAGGCCGGGCAGTGCTGTTTGCCACTGTCTGGAGCTCGCTTTTCACACACACACATACACACACACACACACACACCACTGGCAAAAGCCATGCAGGAAAGAACTCCTGGAATTCTCAGGATGTTTTTTTGAATGGCTTTGGGGAGCAGCTGAAATTGTAGCTTCGGGTGGTGGCAGGCAGCAGTCCAAGAGGCCAGGCAGCACTGCCTACCACTTTTTGGAGTTCGCTTTTCACTCCTGCTAGCAAAACCCTCACAGGAAAAAACTCCGGGAGTTTGGTTACATCCTGAATTCCCAGGAAGTTTTTCTGAATGGTTTTGGGTGGTGATGGTGTGTGTGTGAAAGAGAGAGAAAATGAGCTCCATTTTATCAGTAGTCTTCGCCCATCCGACCGCCCCCCCATACCGCTATCAGCCGTTATCCAGATCCCTGGAAGTTCTGGGATGCGCCCACTGCCGCTATGATATTGGTCACTTCTGAGGTAAAATGGTGTGCTCCTTCTCTTCATAGAGGCCCTATGAAACTCAGGGTAATTGTTATAGCCATTCATTTGCCCATCAACATGAGATATGATTTTGAGAAATAAGAAATGGGGCTATATATTGTATAAATGCCACCATTTATGTATAGACTAGGCAGACTCAGTTCTTTACCTCAATATGATGGATGTTTCTAGTGAGCTTTATTGCTTTTTAAAACCAGAAATACAGGAAAAAGTTTTCATGCCCATCTGGCTGCTGTTGGGCAAGATTTTCAACTTTCTTAAAGCACCTCTTGATTCTTTGTAATAGCTGCAGTAAGTAATGAAAAACTGACTCACAGGCCAGGGTAGAGAAGGGGAGGGAAGGGGAGAAGAGGAAACAAAGAAACAAATAAATAGAAAGAGAAAGAAAGAGAGGGGGTGGGAGGAGGGAGGGAGGAAAGGAAGGAAGGAAGGAGGAAGGTAGAGAGAGAGAAGAAAGGAAGACAAAAAGAAAGAGGAAAAAATTAAAAAGGGAAAGAGAAAGAAAGAGAGAGAGAGCAGAAGGGAGAGAAAAAAACTGTGTTATTATTTTTAATTGTTCCATTATTTATCATGTGTTAATAATTTTGCCCTGTGCCTACACCTAGAGTGATTTTACTGCCTTTCCTTTGCTCAGAGCTACCACACAATTTTTTAGGGATTTATATGCATTCAATGTCTATAGTCCAGAGCATAAATATATGTGTGCTTATTTTATATATCACTTTGCCTAAGTCTAACTAAATAACCTACTCCTGGTATGTGATGTTTTGTATATGGAGAAAGAAGCACACTTGTGTTCTTTAACTTTTAGGATTGCTGTCAAACATCAGCCTTAATACTAATTACTGTTTTGAACAATATGCAGGTTGCATTACACCAATGGCTATTTTATATGTGAAATTATGACTGAAATATTTGTACGCTTATATTGGTTCTCACTAGTGAAGGGCTGCCCATCGCCAGCGCTACCGGTGTGCTCCCGGAGACAGGCATGGGAGCGCGCACATCCGGTGTACACACATGCACATGCTGGTGTGAAATTCAGTTTGCGCACATGCGCCTCAATTGAAATCTTGCATGAGGATGCTCACGCACATGAGATTTTGCCAATTTTAGGCAATTTCTTTGCTTCCGTGCATGCACAGAAGCAAAAAACCACAGAAAACTGGCACAATCTCATGTGAGAGAGCATCCTTGCACAGGATTTTATTTGCGGCACATGTGCAGAAGCCAAATCTCATACAGGTGCGCAGGCGCCCAAGGGGTCAGGGGCTTGCAGCTGTGTGTGCATTGTGATTTCCGTTACCACACTATAGTGTGGCCCATACTGGTGCAGCCCACCACTGAAACTGTCATGAAGTTTCTACTTAGCTTTAGGTTGCTTCCCTGTTTGTTCGGTTTCCAACCATTGCTTCTTGTTTTGCCTTCTGGAGCTTTGGAAAAGACATTCTCCTCCCTTCTTTCTGACAGACGGCCCCTTAAAAGCCTGTTGCCTTTCACTGGGCAAAGTATGGGAGCCATTTCTTCCTTTCAGTGGTCCATGAAAGTACATCTATGCTATGTAGATAATAAACTGAAAAAAGATGAACATTTTTACAGAACTATACCCATTCAGTCACATGACTATGAAGCCATACCCAATGTCATTTGGCGGGCCCCAGGGGAAGAGCCTTCTCTGTGGCGGCCCCGGCCCTCTGGAATCAACTGCCCCCAGAGATTAGAATGGCCCCCACCCTCCTTGTCTTTTGCAAACTACTCAAGACCCACCTTTGTCGCCAGGCATGGGGGAGTTAAGATATTCCTTCCCCTAGGCCATTACAAGTTATGCATGGTATGTTTGTGTGTATGTTTGGTTTTTATAATTAGGGTTTTTAGTTGCTTTATTAAACTGCATTGTTACATGTTGTTTTTACCATTGTTGTTAGCTGCCCCGAGTCTGCGGAGAGGGGTGGCATACAAATCCAATAAATAAATAAATAAATAAATAATACCCACCCAGTCACATGACCATGAAGCCACGCCAACCATCACATGACCATGAAGCCACATCCACAAAATAATCCACGCCCACAGAAACGGTAGTAAAAAAATATCAGAAAATTCTTGGCTGATGGTGCATGCAGCAAACCCACTCTGCTGGCAAAGGTGAGGTAGATTAATCCCATTGGAGATGGTTCTTCAGATTACCTGGACCGATGCCACAAAGCGCGTCAAGCGTGACACTTAAATTGCACCCAAAAGCAAGCGAACAGTCAATGCAACTTTCTGAACAGAAGTGTAACAAGGGCTAATATGCTTACTTTTATTGAAAAATATCTCACTTTTTCCCTATAAAATTCTAGGGGAAAAACATCAAGAATCCAAAGTGTGGTGAATTTTGAATTTTCATAGATTTTAATATTTGAATACAATGGTATTTTAAAATTCTAATTCTACATTTTAGTAATTCTAATAACTGATCCAAATTAACAATGGGTTCCAAGTCATTGGCCGAAGATCCTGATTTTGCTTCATGGAACTGACCCTAAAAATTATAAATCTTCTCCCCACCCAGCATGGCCCTCACTCTCAATTTCTCACAGATTTCTGAAGAAATGAAAGAATGTTTGTTTAATGTCCCCCACTATTGCAGCCACTTTTCAGTACCTGAACCAATCTTTGCTAATAGAACACCTTGGTTGTAAATGTTTATTCATGATAAATAGTACTGATGTCACCTCTTTGTGTTATAATGGAAATTCTGAAAAAATGCCAAAGGGACTGAAATGCCAGTGGAAAGTGCAATTAGGATAAGGGAATGAGCAGATGTTAAAATGACCAGCCTGTGGGCATATGCACTTTTCCTTGAAGCAATTTTGTCAGGCTTCTTGCTCTCTTACTAGTTCCATCTCATTATGGCACTGTTGAATAAGAACACATTCAAGATCTCTCCCCGGTTTTTTCACCCAGAATGTCACTAACCTTTCGAGTGCCTGCTTTTTGCCTATGCAAGCATTAAAATTACAATTTACATCCCATTTGAATATCTAAGGTCAATTATTAATCAAGTTTCAGGTGCCAAAGTGATGCAATGAATCACTGCAGTGCATAAGGAAGAGTTTAGGAAGCATAAATATGTATAGGGCCATTTGATCAGGTACAAACCATCTCATCTTCAGTATTCTCTTTTAAGTTCACAGCATGTGAATAGACTTACATCTGTTTTAAATGGAGCAGCAATGTCCGTAACAATCATCCATGCAAAAAAACAAAACAAGTAGACATTTGTAATGCAATGCAACTAGGTCATGCATTGCATTTATGTTACTGCGGCCTTTTTAAAAAAATATATATGCTAAATTTTATTTAAGACCTATTTAGATGATGCTTTTCCATGAGACTTCATGTGATCTCAATAATACGATCTCACAAGAATGCACAAGATGTAGCACAATGCCAACCAAGCTGGCATTGGCTGCAACGACACCAAGCTGGTAGGAGTAGCCAACATCCCAGAGGACAGGCTGAAAATACAAAAAGATCTTGATAGACTAACACTGTGAGCCAAACTAACAAAATGAAGTTCAATGTCCAGAAAAGCAAAGTCCTACACATAGCCAAGAAGAACCCAAAACACACTACACTACACTACACTACACTACACTACACTACACTATACATACCATACCATACCATTCCATACCGCTGTACTGTACTGTACTGTACTGTACTATACTATACTATACTATACTATACTATACTATACTATACTATACTATACTATACTATACTATACTATACTATACTATACTATACTATACTATACATACCATACCATTCCATACCGCTGTACTGTACTATACTGTACTGTACTGTACTGTACTATACTATACTATACTATACTATACTATACTATACTATACTATACTATACTATACTATACATACCATACCATACCATTCCATACCGCTGTACTGTACTATACTGTACTATACTATACTATACTATACTATGCTATGCTATACTATACTATACTATACTATACTATACTATACTATACTATACTATACTATACATACCATACCATACCATACCATACCATTCCATACCGCTGTACTGTACTGTACTGTACTGTACTATACTATACTATACTATACTATACTATACTATACTATACTATACTATACTATACTATACTATACTATACTATACTATACTATACTATACTATACTATACATACCATACCGCTGTACTGTACTATACTGTACTGTACTATACTATACTATACTATACTATACTATACTATACTATACTATACTATACTATACTATACTATACTATACTATACTATACTATACTATACTATACTATAGATACCATACCATACCATACCATACCATACCATACCATACCATACCATACTAGCATTAACTTCAAATCTATTCTCTGATATCACACATAAATGATACTGATAAAGGAGAATGTTTGTAGCTCAGGGTTGAAATGAATATCATCAATGCAGTGATTTTGCCTAGTTTGGATAATGAAACATCTGCAGGAAATCAACCAAGCTCAGACATCCCCAAGAATGCCTCACACATAAAGCACTCAAATTTAGGGGGACAAGATCTGAAAACCTATGCCATAGTATGTTCTCAGCAGCATGCCTTAATACTGTGATGCCGAACCTTTTTTTCCTTGGGTGCCGAAAGGGCATGCAGGCGTGCTATCGCACATGTGCAATTACCCACACCCATAATTCAATGCCTGGGGAGGGTGAAAACAGCTTCCCCCAACCCCCAGGGGTCCTTTGGAAGCCAAAAACACACAGAGCCTGTGTGTGAGCCAAAAATCAGATGGCCAGCACACACATGCACATTGGAGCTAGGACAACGGCTCATGTGCCAGCAGATATTGCTTCACGTTCCACCTATGGCACTCATGTCATAGATTCGCCATCACTGCCTTAATAGTTTCATGATAACAAAAGAAACAATCTAAAATAAAATAAGCATAAAAGGCTTATTTTTTAATTAATTACACCTATTTGTCAAAGCTAGTCATAATAACAGTGCTTGCTGGCAACCAATTGACTGTACATTAATCTTGCTTTATTTATAAAAATCTGGGTTCAAAACCATCATTTTGTCATTATGATTGGCTCTCCGTGTAACTAAATTCCTTACTAAATCATCCAAACAAGCGGTAAAACTTAGTTAAGAATTTTTTTATTGCTACTGCTAGAACCTGCCAGTCAGAAAACTGCCTATCTAGCAGAAAACAAGTCTTAGACAAGGGTAATTGTATAATGTCTTTTCATAGCCATTTCAAAATTAATAAACTTTTAATTTGTATTGATCTCAGTCCATTTGGAATTGTAAATACAGTATATGCATATGTAGACATACATGCAAACATATATTTATACTCTATATTCTTTTGGTTGTGTTATTACTGAACACTTACGTTTTACTAATTAGTAAATCAGTCCATTTGGAATGGAATTGCAGATAAAATGTGACAATAAGCAAAATATACAGTATCAATGAAGCTAAAATCATCTTCCATTTTATTCTGAATGAATTAGCCTCAATAATCTTTTTTCTTAGGTATTGAGAATTCACATCAAAACCTAAAACACTAATAAGCTCCCATAAAATACTTTTTTAAAAGAGGAGAAAATATGTGTAAAATCTATGCAGGATTCCACATGAATTTTCAAGTGCGGTCTTCCACCCACTAAAAAAGGTTCAGGTTTCTCAGCAGCTCTCTAATTGCATTCATAAACTTAATTCACCAAAGATAACATATGAAGACATGTATTAAAATAAAGTTTTAGTATTTAGACAAGTTAAATTGTGAAATAAGCTGTGTGTTGAAAGAATCCATTATTGTTCTACTAAAGAAATGAAATAAAAAGGGAGAGTGAATGCAAAAATTACAGCAGGATTAGTTTGTTAAGTGTCCCTAGGAAGATATTTACACAATGCTGATTTAAAGAGTACTAGAGATAACACTGAGCAAAACATAATGCAGTTTTATATCAAGCAGCAGGTGAGCAGGACAATTTTTACTCTCCAAGAGCACTTCATTGAGGAAGGCATGAATGTGGAGAAGTTTATTACATTTGTTAATTTTCACAAAATCTATGTAATAAAAAGAAATTATGTATTGTATGCAATAATATGGAGTTGGAAGTTAGTTGCCAAATACAATAAGCATATAAGGTGGAACTGAAGCATACACACATAAAGAAATGAAACATTGAGCAAATGGCTCAGTACCGAAAAACCATTGAAACAAGGATGTGTGATATTCCATTGGTGTTTAATATATTTACAGATAAATATGAAAAGAATGCTTTTGGTTACTATTAAAAGTGGGTTGGTAGAGAATGCAAAAGCACCATATGTGCAATTTTGTCTACAGATAATATTGTTTTATTGCACTGTGAAATGGATTACAATGGAATGAAGGGTTTGGATCCAAAGTAGAAAAGGCACTTCTGTTCTTTCACAGGCACCTTCACTGAATCTATTGGAAACTCCTTAAAGGACACATGCTTTTTTCTGATGTTAAATGAGATGTAACTTTTCCTTAAGAGGGTGGTGCGATGGTTCAGCTTTTAAAGATACTGAGATTGTCAGCTGGAAAACTGACAGTCCAGATCTAAGACCTGCCCATCTAGCAGTTTGAAAGCATGCAAACGCAAGTAGATAAATAGGTACCACTTTGGTTGGAAAATAACAATATTCCATGGGACTTAGTATATAGTCTTGCTGGCCACATGACATGAAAATATTTTCAGAAAATGCTGGCTCCCTCGGCCAAGATATAGAGATTTTATTTATAATTTAATTTAATTTAGTTTAATTTAGTTTAATTTAGTTTAATTTAGTTTAATTTAGTTTAGTTTAGTTTAGTTTAGTTTAGTTTAGTTTAGTTTAGTTTAGTTTAGTTTAGTTTAGTTTAGTTTAGTTTATTATTTGATTTGATTTGATTTGATTTGATTTGTATACCACCCCTCTCCGTAGACTCCCCTAGAATCAGACACGATTGGACAGGAAAAAACTAGCTTGGTTTTTTTTTTAATCTTTACCGGCTTCAAAAAAAATCCATTGCTTTGTTTCAGGTAGACAGTGTAAATAATAATGTTTTGTTCTCTAGGAATAAAAAAAAAGATTGTATATACAAGCAAACTTTATTTATACTCCTTCGCTGGGGATGAGAGTTGGCTATGTCTATAGAAAGATAGACAAGTAGTAATGTGAATGTTTGGGGAAGCATCTATTCCTAACCCTATCTGACCTTGTTTTCCCAAATGTATGGATTTGCTTCTATCTGACCTTGGTTCCCCATACGCATGGATTTGACATAAAAATCAATGGCTAGTGTCAAATAAATGTTTTGAGGGAGTATGTAGTAGTAGTAGTAAAAGGAAAGATGGTTTACAAGAATAGAAAGGTATGGAGTAACATAGCAAATAATAAATGAGATTTATTATCAACACATCTATCTTTGTGGTTGCTAGGAATCAATGGAACATAATCATAATCATCAAATGAAATTTAGGTATACAATATTTCTTATCTTTTTCTTATCACATGCTTTTAATTTCTTTGGTATATTTTCTGTGCTTGAATTACCTTGCCCATCCTAGAAAGGAATAATATAATGGTTCTATCTGAATGTGTATGAACTGCTGTCTTTTCAAACTTCAGAGAAAAAGTGTCTCTATTCCTGAACGCAGAAATGGAGTCAAATATATCTAGTTCATGTCAAGATGATTTTTTAATCCTTTCTTTTAGATATGATCTCAAGGAGAATGCTCTTATCAGGTTAAATATTTTATTTCTTTGAACTTGCTGAAAAAAAATAATCCAAATTACATTTCCAGGAATATTCTAGGGAAAAATAATTCAGAATTTTGATGATAAGAAGAACCTATTATAGAGATAGCTTTACAGATTTTTCTGTTTAATCCCACCAGAGACATCAGAGAAGCATTAACTCAGAAATATGCTACAGGGGAGGAGAGCAAAAGGATTATCTCTCTTTTGTTCCCTACCATTTTTCTCCCTACCATTTTTCTGCAGGTGCAGAGTTTGCTTTTTTGGGACAACTGAGTGGGATCATCTTGTCATACAAGGTTTGATGTCATAGATTGAAAGAGAGAAGTGGCTCAATGTTATCCAACTGGCTTTCATGCTGAAGCTTGGACAACAACTTACCACCTTCTGGTTTCTAGTCTTCTTTATTTTTTTTTTACAATTTTATTTCACATCTTTTCATCACAAATGTACAATTTCATTTTTTCAATAATAATACAATACTCATACATATTTTCTGTTTCATTAAAAATGGTTATTTTTATACCATCAAAACTGCTTTTTTGCCCTCCCTTACTCCCCTTTTTTATTTCCCACAACCTTTTTCCCACTTCTCCTCCCTCAACTCCTACTTCTCCCTTCAGTCCTTCTCTACATTCCTTTCCTCTCTCCTACTGCTCTCCTTTTCCCTCTTTTTCCCTTCTCTAGCCTCTTTTCCCCTCCTTGGCCTTCTCTCCTCTCCCTTTCTCCTTTCATCCTCATCTTCCTTTTCTCTTTTTATTGTTGTCTTCTTTTATTCTAATGTATCTCAGGATGGTCTTCCAGACTGGTTTCTAGTCTGATACCTGATCTATTAGATTAAACTGGCTCTCACCCCACTTGCCTATTCATCCATTTTTGTGTGTGTATCTCATGTAGAGGTTTTACAGAAAGCCAATCAAATCTAACAGAACACCCCAATGCCTTTAAAGAAAACACCCCAATGCCCACAAGCAAGATTATTTTTCCCCTTTTTCCTTCAAGGTGATCTCAATGAGTGTCCAGTTGGGAAATGTGGAAAATAAAGGCTGTTGTGGGAGATTTGAAAGACGTAGGTTGGTTTAAAGTATCTTTAAAGTTGTTGTGAGGATTAGGGTGTCTGATTAATGGACTGCTAAGGATTTTGAGTGGGAGAGTGAGGTTGGGAGGGCTTACTGGTGCCATAGTGGAAGGGCTTAAGCATAAAACGTATCAGGAAAGACTTAATGAACTCAATCTGTATAGTCTGGAGGACAGAAGGAAAAGGGGGGACATGATCGAAACATTTAAATATATTAAAGGGTTAAATAAGGTCCAGGAGGGAAGTGTTTTTAATAGGAAAGTGAACACAAGAACAAGGGGTCACAATCTGAAGTTAGTTGGGGGAAAGATCAAAAGCAACATGAGAAAATATTATTTTACTGAAAGAGTAGTAGATCCTTGGAACAAACTTCCAGCAGACGTGGTAGATAAATCCACAGTAACTGAATTTAAATATGCCTGGGATAAACATATATCCATCCTAAGATAAAATACAGAAAATAGTATAAGGGCAGACTAGATGGACCATGAGGTCTTTTTCTGCCGTCAGACTTCTATGTTTCTATGTTTCTATAGGACGTCTGGAAGCAGTTTAACCCCTTAAATAGTCCATAGTTGACCATCTGGAACAGTAGTGAGAATAAAGGTATCAGGGTCATTATAAGTAGTACTGGCCATTGTACATGCAATGGGAGCCAGAGAGGGGGCCTTGAAGCAAATATTTAGAAACTGTTATTTTAAAAAAGAGAACAAAATCATTCCTTACCTCCTGGGAAGGGAGATTGTATTAAGAAAAAACCTGAGATGGCTTCTCCTTGACTCACTCATGTACAAAGTGGAGGGAAAGAGAAACAAAATCAGATTTACAAGACTATGTTGCTATAGTTTATCACAGTAATGGTGAACCTTTTTTCCTCAGGTGCCAGAAAAGTGTGTGCGCATGCTATCATGCATGCATGAGTGCCCACACTGATAATTCAGTACCTGGGGAGGGCGAAAACAGCTGCCGATGCTGATGTCCCCCACTCCCAAAACCCTCTGGAGGCCAAAAATGGCCCGCTCCCCAACTTCTGATGGGCCCAGTAGGTTTGTTTTTCACCCTCCCCAGGCTCCAAAGGTTTCCCTGGAGCCGGGGGAGTGTAAAAACGCCCTCCTCGATCCCCCTGGAGGCTCTCTGGAAGCCAAAAACGCCCTCCCAGAGCCTCTGTGTGAGTCAAAAATCAGCTGGCCGGCACACACTTGCACATTGGAGCTAAGCTAGGGCAGCCCTCACGTGCCAGCAGATATGGTTTCTCATGCCACATGTGGCACCCATGCCATAGGTTCACCATCACTGATTTATCACAATAAAGCACTGTCCTGGTCTGCTTGTGGAATCTGTTTCCTGACCTTGTCTACTTCAAAGGACTGGCAGAACAGTATCATCAATGGTTGTAACCCATTCAACAGTAGCAAGATTGGTCTGGCAGTAAGCAGTGGAATATGATGATCAGGGCTACCAGGAGCTGCTGACTGGAGAGTTGAGTGGAATGTTGCAGGATGGTAATTGCTGCTGGTACTTCTTGCAATCACAGTTGAGTGAACTAATGACCTGTGAGCAATTCTAGTGAGCTGATTCCTTTGGGGTTGGAATTTAGTCATGTAGCTGGCTCAGAATAGCAGATTCTCTTACATCCAAAACTCTATTGTGAGAGAAACTGGATTCCCACTTGGGTTCAAGGATAAGGATGTGTGAATATAAACAGATGGGAATTAGTGTGGCTGGATTTGCCAGAGTATAATTCACTGACCACAAAACAGCGGTAAAATATGACTATACTATGTGATTAACCTATAATCATCTTGGGAGAACATGGAGCCTGGAAGATAGAACCATATAACTACAATATCCTGGTCATGTCAGGCAAGATGGGGAAGAAAAGGGTAATCTTAGTGACAATTTCCCCTCCTAACACAACAAATCCAACCTTGTGAATTGTGGCCATATTGTTAGTACACCTAATCTTAGCATACTGTCAACAGCACTAGGCTTTCTCTATTTCTAATTTGGTTGTATATGAACAAGACAGACTTGGCATGGTTACCAAGACTTGGCTGGGCAAGTATAGTGGTTGGTAAGTCTGTCTATCTGTATGCCTACCTATCTGATTTATACAGTTGTCCTGAATCTTATGCCAAATAGAATGGTTGAAAATGTCACATTCTCTGAAAACTGCCCACCCAGTATTTATTCTGCATCACGCTCAAGGTCATGGTTTGTACAATTTTTTAGGAAATCTTAACTATGATAACGTTTTGCTGGAGAGACGGAGTAACGACACGGACACAAGAGCTGGATTTAAAACTGGGTCATTTTTATTAACATAAATTTGCATAATTTATTCATTACTTTGCATAAATTAGCATAATCAACTATGACCCGGAAATGGACCTGCAGGGTCAAACAAATACTTCCGGGGCGGAAATGACGTTATGCCAAAACATTCCTGGGCAACTCATGGGCGTATCTCGATGCAAGTCCAGGTGAGGGGCCAGACCATCACCTGCGACCCTGCCATGCTGTGCATGAGGGGGATCCCACCGGCTAACCCGAATCCGGGAATTAAAGGTGCAGGACCCAAAGACAGGTTCCCCCCAGCTGCTCAGGCAGACACTCCCTCCATGAGCTTGCGGAGAACCTGTCAATCATCCCCAAAGATGCCCAAGGGAGAACGCGCGGTTGCTAAACCACCCCAATTTTCCGCCCCTAACCTGCCTACCCAAATGACCAAAGGTAAGCCAATTAACCTAATAAATGCAAGCACCCCCTAACCGCACATCCATCTCCTCAGTGTGGAATGGGCGAAAAAACAGCTCGGCTAAGAGGCAGAACTGCAAAAAATTCCCATTCGGCTCCCTAAGGGTGACCCCTAAGCACACTGCAAAATAGGGAGGGCGGGCGGGTGTCTGCTCGAGGCTCTGCTGTCCGGGCAAAAAGGGAGAGCCCCGGGCCTGCTCGCCCTTATATAGGGCAAGCAGGCCCCGCCCGGACCAATCAGCAGCTGGGCCAATCAGGCCCGAACTCCCGAGCGAAGTCTCGCATCGCGAGACTTCGCTCGGGATCCAAAATGGCGGCCGCCATGAGGGTCCGTGTCTCCCGGTCCCTCCAGCAAAGCCTGCCGCCGGGTAAGTCCGACGCTGCAATTCTGTTCTTGCAATCAACAGCCTCCACTGAGATACATAATCACAATGTCCAATAGTCAGACAATTTCTAGCTGGGGAAAGTTTGGAGAAAGACAGCTGGGTGACCTTAGGCCAGTCATTGTCTCTTAGCCCAACTCTGAGGGTTGTTGTTGTAGGAACAATACGAAGAGGAAAGTGTGTAGAATATGTTCATTTCCTTAAATTAGTTGTAATAATAAAAATAAAGACAGGATAGAAAAAAATAAATAACTGGAAAAACAAAGAATCCAGCATTGCTATTCCCTAGATTCGCCCACGTTTCTGCAACACTCCATGGTCTACATTGGCTGCCAATCAGTTTCCGGTCACAATTCAAAGTGTTGGTAATGACCTTTAAAGCCCTACATGGCAGTGGACCATAATACCTCCAGAACCGCCTTCTACCGCACGAATCCCAGCGGCCGATAAGGTCCCACAGAGTTGGCCTTCTCCGGGTCCCGTCGACCAAACAATGTCGTTTGGCGGGCCCCAGGGGAAGAGCCTTCTCAGTGGCGGCCCCGGCCCTCTGGAATCAACTCCCCCCAGAGATTAGAACGGCCCCCACCCTCCTTGTCTTTCACAAATTACTTAAGACCCACCTATATCGCCAGGCATGGGGGAACTAAGACATCCTCCCCCAGGCTTTTATATTTTATGTTTGGTATGTATGTGCTGTATGGTTTTAATTGCTGGGGTTTTATATATGTTTTTTAATATTGGATTTGTTTTACTGCTATATTGTTTTATTATTGTTGTGAGCCGCCCCGAGTCTTCGGAGAGGGGCGGCATACAAGTCCAATAAATTATTATTATTATTATTATTATTATTATTATTATTATTATTATTATTATTAAAAGGTGAAGGAGAGATGGAAGACCACCTTAAATGCTATGCAAAGTGCAGTGTGTGTGTGTGTGTGTGTGTGTGTGTGTGTTTATAGGAAAATATCAACATTGGTCAGGTATAATTCATGCTAATATTTGCCACAACATGGATCCACTAGAGGGGAGATTACCAAATTCACTCTCAGTAGAATCTGTGGGAGAATTTTGTTTAAGATTTTGGCAGCAGAGTATATGCCATACAAAACACATCTCTACATGTTTCAAAGCATTCATTAACTGAATATCAGTTACTACCTACAACATATCTACCAATGTCCCTGCTCTTGTTTTAGGTAATATTTTGTTTAGTACTTAAAGGCTAAATGAAAATCAAGTAGTGTCCAAAAAAATTTGAAAAGTAACTTCAAGATTTCCTTCATAATTAATATGTTCAGAGGATTAAATAATAGAGAAGAATTTTCAGATAGAAAACATTCTGTTCACTTTATATTTATCCTTTTCTTGTTATATTGTCTGTCTCGCCCAGGTTGCTGATCTTATAAGAATTCTGAAAACTTCATATATCCCATTAATATATTGCACTCAGTGACACCAAAAAATAGGGACCTAGTGTAGTTAGGAAGTTCTACCTTTTGCAATATTATCAATTAGACATTGCAGGAGATTTTCTTTCCTGCATGGGAAAAAATATACTGTAAAATTCTACCCGTTACATGAAGGTCAGAGGAGCTAAGTCATCTGAGCTATCTATCACAATTATTAAAAAAAGAAAACAGTTAAGTTAATTATAGTCAAAACTCTAAGGATGGCAGAATCAAGTTCATTATCTTCCTTTCATTTTGTCTCATGCAGCCTTTCCAGCAGTGTTTATAACATTTCAGAAATTGTATGAACCTACCTTACAGGCTTTCGCTGCGACATTCAAAATTGGAAAGATGAGAAAGAAAATGAACTAGCAGGGAGGAAGGACCAATGCTGAAGGATTGTGTCAAAGAAATTCTAGAGGGCAAGCAATTTCCTCTCAATTCATGAAGCAGTTCAGGATGTGCAGAGGTATAAATGTAGCACTTGTGTGCAGCTTCTTAAACAAAACATGACTCTTCCTCAGAAGATGTACAGTTGCTTTAATGAGTGGCAGACAAGTACTAAATTCATGCCCCCATGAATTTCAAAACATTTTCGTGCTTTTGAATCCCAAGCACTACTCAGTGCTACTCCCACACATACCAAGTACAAGATCTTGTCATAAAAATAATATGATGAGGACTTTGGAGCATTAAGCGAAACATGTTTTAATCAGTTTCATCTTTCTGCCAGCAAGAACTGCGGTGGTACAGCAGTTAGAGTGCAGTACTGCAGGGTACTTCTGCAGTTTGGCAGATCAGATCTCACCAGGCTCAAGGTTGACTCAGCCTTCCATCCTTCCGAGGTGGGTAAAATGAGGATCCAAACTGTTGGGGGCAATATGATTCTGTAAACTGCTTAGAGAAGGCTGTAAAGCAAGTGGTATATAAATCTAAGTGCTATTGCTATTGCTAATTTCTCTCTCCTGATCTGGTAGAGAAATAGAACAAGAAGCAGGTTACAGTTAAGTTGGGGATGGAAAGGTTTCTCAAAAATTATCCTGCAATCTTATCGCTAGAGCACCCAAACAAAAATGCACTGATTAATTAACAAGGCAGAAATTGGTCCTTCCTATATTATAAGATCCATTGGAGAAGGAAACAGTAACCCCTCCAGTATCTTTGCCATGGGCAATACCAAAAGGCAAAAAGATATGAAGCTGGAAGATGAGACCTCAGGTTGAAAGGTGCTGGGGAAGAACAGAAGTATAGTACTAGTAGTGCCAGAAAGAATGAAGTGACTGGGCCAAAGCCGGAAGGATGATCAGCTGTGGATGTATCTGGTGGTGAAAAGAAAGTCCAATGCTGTAAACATCTATACTCCATAGGAACCTAGAATGTAAGATCCATAATCAAGGTAAGTTGGATGTGGTCAAGCAAGAGATGACAAGACTAGGAAGGTGATACCACTCTAATTGCAAAAAGTGAAGAGGAGCTAAAGAGCCTCTTGATATGGATAAAGAAGGAGAGTGCATAAGTTGGATTGAAACTGAACATTAAGAAAACGAAGATCATGGCATCCAGCTCTGTCAATTCCTGGTAAATAGAGGTGGAAGAAATGGAGTAGTGATAGATTTTCTTTTCCTGGGTTCCAAGATCACCACAGAAATTAAAGAAATTTAAAATGCTTGCTCCTTGGAGGAAATCTATGGCAAACTTAGACAGCATACTAAAAAGCAGAGACATCACCCTGCCAACAAAAGTATATATAGTCAATGCTATGGTTTTCCCAGTTGCAATGTATACAGGGGTGGATCACACACACCCTGGAATGGTGGGGGGAATGCCATTCTGCTAGCAAAAATGGAGCTGCATGTGTAGCTCCATCTGACGGGTGATCCGGCGCACAAGTGAGATTTGCTTCCTGTGCATGTGCAGAAAGCTAAATCTCCTGCAAAGACACATGCAAAAGACAGGGTGCCTAGTAGAGCTCTAGCAGCAACAGCAGCAACAGCAGCACTGAGCAACGCCACTCCAGCCTGCTTCCCGCACTGCATGCCACCCTCTTGGTGCAGCGCGACAGGAAGAAGAGGCAGCACCTGGCCCTCTTCTCAATCAGGCATTTACAGTGGGGGTGTCCCTCTGACCTTCCTGCCAATCAGCTTAAAGCTCTGTTGGGAGAATTGGTGCTAGACTTATGGCTGTGGGTCACCACAACATGAGGAATGTATTAAGGGGTCGCGGCATTAGAAAGGTTGAGAACCACTGGTCTAGAGGGTTTCTGCAATGATATAACCCAGCATGATATCATGCTGCAGCACAAAGTGGATGGCAAAACACAGGATGCTGTTACCTTCCCACATCCTTTATATATGGTACCTATTCATCTACTTGCATTTGCATGCTTTCAAACTGCAAGGTCAGCAGGAGCTGGAACAAGTGACAGGAGCTCACTCCATCTCATGGCACTTGAGTCTCAAGCATCATTGGGACCTGTCCTGCATCAGGAGGAAATGATCCTGGAGTATAGAAGCAGACTGCTTTCTAAGTTCCATGTTTATTATAATAATGTTTTAAACATTAAAACAAAGTTAAAAGGCGGCAAACTGGAGCAGCCTAATATTATGGGAGCATGAGGATCAAGCAGATATTATTGGGAGGGGGGACTGGTTTATACCTTGTTGAGTTTTCAAGCTGATAACCTGCACTTTGAATCACATCTGAAAGTCTAATATGAGCAAATGCATATACACTGTAGGTGTAACGAGCGGCACACATGACAACCTGTGCTGCATTCCAGATGGGTATAATGTGCTACATCTTTGATGACTTATATTGCATTCAAAATCAATTGAAGCTTGCAGTTAGTCTTCAAAGAGAGCTGCCTGTGTTGCACATTACAACAATATAATCAGGAGGTAACTAAGGAGGTAACCAAGGTGTGAGTAATCATAAACAAAGCCTCCCAATCTAAGTACAGACACAATTATCACACAACAAGCAGCTGTGCAAAAGGTCCCTGGCCACCACTGTTATCTTATTATTATGGTGGAATATACACTAAGAACACAAGCTCAGGATCCAGATCAAAGGCTCTGGCTGTGAGGCCAAGTCAGAATGTTTATAATACATAAAGCAAGAAAAAAGTAAAAGTAAAAAAGGTAAATGTGCAGACTGGCTACACTTATGAACATCTGACTATTATCACAGGGATGAAATCTTCTAAGCAGAGGTGGGCTGCTAAGGTAGAACGCTGACATGTGCTCGCCCCCATGGCTCTGAATGCTAGTGGAGTCCAGCGCAATTCTGCTACTGCACCTGGGCAGGTAGCGAAATCATGCACAGACACGCAGGGGCGCCCACACATGATTTTACTACTTGCCCAGGTGCAGTAGCAGAATTGCGCTGGACTCCACTAGCACTCAGAGCCACGAGGGCAAGCACACATTACCCTTCCACCTTAGCAGCACACTGCTGCTTCTAAGTCTGAAAGCCAACAAAAGTAGAGATTACTTGTGAACGCTATCCACTGATACATTAGAAACATTTTTGTATCAGAAGCTTGCAAGGATCAGAATTCTAATTGGGTAACTCTTCCTTGCACTACAAACAAAATCTAGTATACATGTTGCATGCTGGATATTGTTTGGTTACTTTAAAGCAAAGCATATCTGTATTGCAATAAACATGTTTGTCTTGTTGAGCTGTTAGTTCAAGAAAAGAGATATGATTGAGTAATGAAGAGACAGCAACATGATTTCCATGAGTGAAATACAGTGATCCCCCGCTCGTTGCGAGGGTTCCGTTCCAGGAGCCCCCGCAACGAGCGGGTTTTCGCGAAGTAGCGATGCGGAAGTAAAAACACCGTCTGCGCATGTGCAGACGGTGTTTTTACTCCCACAGCGCTAGCGAGGAGCCGAAGATTGGGGGCGGCGCGGCTGTTTGCCGCCGGCATGGGGGGCTTCCTAGCAGCCCTACAAACCCGGGTTGGGGGTCCGGGGGGCGCTGTCTCTCGGCGCTTTCGAGCCGATTCCGGGAGCGAACTCGCTCACGGACTCGGCTCGAAAGCGCCGAGAGAGAGCGTTGACAGGCCCGTTCCTGGCGCTGTCTCTCGCCGCCTTCGAGCCGATTCCGGGAGCGAACTCGCTCACGGACTCGACTCGAAAGCGCCGAGAGAGAGCGTTGACAGGCCCGTTCCTGGCGCTGTCTCTCGCCGCCTTCGAGCCGATTCCGGGAGCGAACTCGCTCACGGACTCGGCTCGAAAGCGGCGAGAGAGAGCGTTGACAGGCCCGTTCCTGGCGCTCTCTCTCGCCGCCTTCGAGCCGATTCCGGGAGCGAACTCGCTCACGGACTCGGCTCGAAAGCGGCGAGAGAGAGCGTTGACAGGCCCGTTCCTGGCGCTCTCTCTCGCCGCCTTCGAGCCGAGTCCGGGAGCGAACTCGCTCACGGACTCGGCTCGAAAGCGGCGAGAGAGAGCGTTGACAGGCCCGTTCCTGGCGCTCTCTCTCGCCGCCTTCGAGCCGAGTCCGGGAGCGAACTCGCTCACGGACTCGGCTCGAAAGCGGCGAGAGAGAGCGTTGACAGGCCCGTTCCTGGCGCTCTCTCTCGCCGCCTTCGAGCCGAGTCCGGGAGCGAACTCGCTCACGGACTCGGCTCGAAAGCGGCGAGAGAGAGCGTTGACAGGCCCGTTCCTGGCGCTCTCTCTCGCCGCCTTCGAGCCGAGTCCGGGAGCGAACTCGCTCACGGACTCGGCTCGAAAGCGGCGAGAGAGAGCGTTGACAGGCCCGTTCCTGGCGCTCTCTCTCGCCGCCTTCGAGCCGAGTCCGGGAGCGAACTCGCTCACGGACTCGGCTCGAAAGCGGCGAGAGAGAGCGTTGACAGGCCCGTTCCTGGCGCTGTCTCTCGCCGCCTTCGAGCCGAGTCCGGGAGCGAACTCGCTCACGGACTCGGCTCGAAAGCGGCGAGAGAGAGCGTTGACAGGCCCGTTCCTGGCGCTGTCTCTCGCCGCCTTCGAGCCGAGTCCGGGAGCGAACTCGCTCACGGACTCGGCTCGAAAGCGGCGAGAGAGAGCGTGGACAGGCCCGTTCCTGGCGCTGTCTCTCGCCGCCTTCGAGCCGAGTCCGGGAGCGAACTCGCTCACGGACTCGGCTCGAAAGCGGCGAGAGAGAGCGTGGACAGGCCCGTTCCTGGCGCTGTCTCTCGCCGCCTTCGAGCCGAGTCCGGGAGCGAACTCGCTCACGGACTCGGCTCGAAAGCGCCGAGAGAGAGCGTGGACATCGCCCGTATCTAGAAGAAGTTGCCACCCGAGCGCTCTTGCCCGGCGGGAGGCGAAGCATATGGGTGGGGGGGCTGTCAGGACACCCTCCCACCCCAGCACTTTGCATCCCGCCGGCAAAGAGCAATAAGGCAGCAGCTTCTGCCGGACACGGGCAATGGGCGGGACAGAGAAGCGGGAAGAATCAGGAGGTTCCTTTGGCGGCTGGAGGCTGCCTGGCACCCGCTGCAGCCAAAACAACAAAGCCAGGCAGCCCCCAGCTGCCAAAGGAGCCTCCTGATTCTCCCCGCTTCTCTGTCCCGCCCATTGCCCATGTCCGGCAGAAGCTGCCTCCCGTGCCGATGTTCCCCGCCAAGCCCAGTTCGGCTTCCCTGGCTGCTTGGCCGGAGGGGGGGGGGGTCGGCCAAAAGGGGCTGGAGACGCAGCGATTTGCCTCCCGCCCCTCGCCCCTGTGCCACCGGCACGTCATCTTCCCTCCCAGACAAAAAGGCCGGCCTTTGGGGATGAAGGGGTGTGTTCAGCTCTGCGTCTCCAGCTCCTTTCGGCCGAGCCCCCCCCCCCCCCCCCCCCGACCAAGCAGCCAGGGAATCCGAGCCAGGCTTGGCAGGGAACATCGGCACGGGAGGCAGGAGACGGATCGGGCGACCGGAGCAGCAGCCAGGGAAGCCGAGCCGCGTATGGCGGTGACGGCGGCCGTCTCCTGCCTCCCGCGCCGATGTTCCCAGCCACGCCCGGCTCGGCTTTCCTGGCTGCTTGGCCGGGAGCTGGATGCTGGTGGTGGCGGAGGAAGGCGAATGCGGCTTGGAAGCTGGGAGGGGGGCAGAATATGGGAGGAGAGAGGCTTGCAATAGAGGGTGGAGGAAGCGGCCATGGGAGGGCGAGCTGCCTCAGGGAGGAGGATCGGGCGGGACCAGGTGGGGGCTGGAATTTCTCCGCCAGGGCGAAGGGCGGGCGAGCGGGTGCTGGGGAGGGCTTCTCGCCCTCCCGACAGCAAGAGGGGGGAGCGAACGGCGTGGGCAGGCGAAGGGCGGGCGAGCGGCAGCGAGGAGTTTGCGTGGGCGGTGGGGAAACTCCTCGCTGACGCCAGCAAGAGGGGGAAGACCCAGGGAAGCCGCTGCCATCTACGCATGCGTGCCCGGCACGCATGCGTAGATGGTATTTTTGACTTCCGGGTTGAAAAATAGCGAAGTACCCTGTTCGCAATGGTTGGGGACGCAATAAACGGGGGATCACTGTATAGCAATTGAAGGATAGAATTTGTATAAGAGGAAAGAAGCCACAGAAAGGAGGGGAACTTTATATTTAAAATACTCATTCTTGCTCAGAAATTTAAATGAACATTGGTATAGCGAGCATCCAGGTTGAAGTAAGTAAAGAAACAAATAAAAAGCAATGCTTCTTCTGGAGCCTGTTATCCAAGATCACAAAGAAGATATACTGTAGATCGGGGATCTCTAACCTTGGCAAATTTAAGGCTTGTGGACTTCAATTCCCAGAATTCCTGGGAGTTCAAGTCCACGTCTTAAAGTTGCCAAGATTGGAGACCCTCCTGTAGATGATGTCTTCCAAACACGAATATCAGATCTTTAAAAGAAGCATGAAGTAGCAGTAGTGCTTTATTGTGCCTGTTAGGAGACAAACTGTCTCTACCATGGTGTTTCTGGAAATTCTTGACAACCCTTATCAAGAGCAGGGAAGACTTCAAACGAGCCTTAATTTAAGAATAACAGTTGAAAAGATTCAGCTGAGGAAGCAAAAATCATTGAAACTGGGGGGCGGGCAAACAGTCATGTAATGAATAGAGTTCTCCATTGTGATGGAAAGAAAAACTCAACATTGCAAAATGTACATCCAATTATTCAAAAGGGGGGAATAAATCAGCCAATAAAGGCTTCCTTTCATACCTTCCTTCTTTTCAGCTAGTTTTCTCTGAT
This sequence comes from Erythrolamprus reginae, assembly GCF_031021105.1. Lineage (NCBI taxonomy): Eukaryota > Metazoa > Chordata > Lepidosauria > Squamata > Dipsadidae > Erythrolamprus > Erythrolamprus reginae. The sequence goes on along the minus strand of NC_091950.1, from coordinate 109,337,052 downwards.
CAAGTGACAAAATCTGATCAAGTGACTGGATTTAGCTACTCCCACAACTTGGCTAATTACATGGAGTTATTTAACCTTGTGATTGAGCCTGTTTTGAATTATATTTAAATGACTACCCTTTCTGGTATTCCCTTAGTGCACTAAACTAAATAGCACAGTTACATATGTTGTGGAATATGAACTACAGATATTCTGTTTATACTGTACAGTTACATGGTTGTATAGTATGGTTAAACTCCAACCATCCATTTTCCATATGAACTGGTAATCTTTGATAAGTATAATCAAAAGAAACATCTACAGTATTATAATTTTCTATTATAATAAACTTTAAAAAGCATCCTAATGTAGAAAAGACACTTCTAATATTTTGCAAATAAAATCTTAGTGTACCTAATGGGTCAAATATATGTCAAGTAAAAACTATTTCTACATTGTTTAAGAAATATCACCCAAGGTGTTCAACATTAACTATTCCTTCATTCAGGCAAACAACCTCCATATAATTATAACTTTTACACATGAATAAACTCTGGGTTTGAAGAGTTTATGATATCTGTCAATAAAAATGTGTAAAAAAAAAACCAAGACATACTTCTCTGTTTCTTTCTTAAAATAGTTGTCCTAGATACTCAAAACAGTTGAAAATTGATAAACTTTGAATAATAACACAAGGTATACTGTATATCAGGAATTTCTCTCTGCAGATTTTTTCTCTTTTTTAACAAATATCTTTATTATATATTTTATAGATCCTGCAGATCTTTTTCTCATTTCATTATGCCAGCTCAAGTAAACCTGCAGGCAACAACTTTAAATATTAAATATTTTGAAGCAACTGCTAAATTTTTTAAAATGAGAACAAAACCTAACGTATTAACATTGATTTCACATATAAAAAAGAATCTTTTCAAAGGTATTAACAGAAAAGGTCTTTAGTTAACATTATTTAATTCTATGTTCCATAATCTTTCTCTACTTTTCCACCAGCCTCATTTTGTTATTTACAAATAAATATTACAATGCCAAGTGCATGGCTTGCTTTTTATCTAAGAAAAAAATAGAGCTACCGTATTCAGATTTGGCTTCTTGCAAAGTATAAAAAAGGATTTAGGCGTGTCTCCATTCTTTTCTCATCTTTTCATTTCTTTCATAACGTCTCGTTTGAAAAAGAATTTAAATAATATTTTAAGGCACTTATTTCATGAAAAGAAATTAGAAGCTATAATTACACCTTCAGATATTAGATGCGTGCTGAGAGAAGCCTTCTTCAGGGAAAAAAAAATAGACTATACAATGCATTGCATTTCAACTGATATCTAGAGAACAACGCAATACATTAATACCTTTCCACCACTCCAAAATCAGCAACCGGAGGCTTGCTATTTAATTATCATGCCATTTTCTCTTTTCATTCAAATATTCAATTGACATTTTGGAGCATAAAAAACCTTCGTTTAAAATATCACCCAGCAGTACTAAGTTTTATGTTGAGGGAGCAGGCATTTCTCATAGGAGAGGATGGGGGGACCTCATGAAGAATATCTTACCTATTGCAGTCCACATGAAGCAGGAGGTGGGATGCGCTGAGTGACAATGCAATTTTATGCCATTGTCCATCTGCTAGCCGATATGGAAATACTTCCGTTCTTGTCTTTCCATTAAATCTGTAGTGATACCTTATTTCATCTCTCAGGCCGCTGCTTTCCAGTTCAAAATAACTGCATTAAAAACAAAGAGAATCAATTCCATTTTCAGGACATTATATTATACATAGTATGCTATACAATTGTACATGATATGTTACTAGATTTAATGCAAACTATCATAATTGAAAAATTACTTGAAATAATAATTGAAAGACTATACCAATGTAGTCAGTTTCAATCGAGCTCCACAGTAGAGCCAATGAAGTGTTCTGTTGTGTATTATCATCTCAGGTAATGTCAAATTCAGTCTAGCATTTATTTTTAATATCTGCTTTCCTATTGTAGAAGATAGAGGAAAACAATATTGTTTGCTTGTTTCTGTTTCCATCACACTGAGACTTCCTTAGCTGCTCACTACTTCCCAAGATGAGGAACCTCAAGAGGTGAAGTCACATCTTTCCCTGAGATTTCCCATGAAGCATGGGAAGTCAAGGAGCCAGTTAGATGGCCGTGCTGTGAAAAATGAGATATTCACACAGATTAGAAATGCTTCCCTTTAACAGGACACAATTTGCTAATTCCAAACCCTTTCTTTTTCCAATTGTGGGGGTTTTTTTGTTTTTTTGTTTTTTTGCTGTGGTTGCAAACCACATCAGTGAATAATTTACAGGCAATGGAAGATCATAGTATCTGGATTATAAAAGTCTAGACCAGTGTTTCCCAACCTTGGCAACTTGAAGATATTTGGACTTCAACTCCCAAAATTCCCCAGCCAGCATTCGCTGGCTGGGGAATTCTGGGAATTGAAGTCCAAATATCTTCAAGTTGCCAAGGTTGGGAAACACTGGTCTAGACTATGGTGGTACAAAACTAATTCTGATGACAATAAAGTGTCATAACTGTTCAATAACTCTGGGCTTAAAAACAGGGAAAGGTGAAATGGTTCCTCACCTCTGGTGAAATCGAAAACATGGGAAAGAAACTCAGAACAAGTCTACCTTGACTTTGTTGTTCTTAAAAAAGTACAATGAATGTTTTTTCAATAGTGTTAATACAACAATAAAGACACATTCCAGGAGTCCCTGCAGGATTTATTTCTTGACCTGGCCTGTCTCAGATGGCTGACACTTGGATTAAAATCGATAGAATTTTAGTAGCCAGCCTAAATTTAGATTTCCTTCAGAATGGTGCTGTACTGAACTTAGTACTGTACTGAGGAACTGAAACCACTTGCTCTATCTATAGTGTACACTGTACTCAGGGCTTTATTCACAGTAGATCAAAGACACATATCATAGAGCCAGATTGGTGTATTGGTTAAGGCAGTGATTTTCAACCTTTTTTGAGCTGCGGCACATTTTTTACATATACAAAATCATGGGGCACATTGAGCGGGGGGGAGTGGGGGGCTAAACAAAGTTTGGACAAAAAAATTCTCTCTCTCTCTTTTCCTCCCTTTCGCTCTATTTCTCTCCCTTCTTCTCTCTCTTCCTTCCTCTCTCTCTTCATCCCTCTTTCTTTCTCCCTTCCTTCCTTCCTCTCTTTTTTGCTCTATCTCTCCCTCCTTCCCTGCCTTTCTTTCTCTCTCTCTCTTGCTTTCTTTCTCTCTCTCTATTGTTTTCTTTCTCTCTCTTTCTTTCTCTCTCTCTCTCTCTTTCTTTCTGAGCTTCGCGGCACACCTGACCATGTCTCGTGGCACACTAGTGTGCCCCGGCACACTGGTTGAAAAACACTGGGTTAAGGCATCAGGCTACATCAGTCTAGAAACTGAGGGAAACCAGGAGACTGTGAGTTCCAATCCTATCTTAGGCACTAAGCCAGCTGGGTAGCTTTGAACCATTCATTTTCTTTCAATACTAGAAAGAAATCAATGGCAGACCATTTTCCACAAACCTTGTCAAGAAAACTGCAGGGACTTATCCAAGCATTTGTCAGGTATCAAAAACCAACTTAAAGGTACAAAACTAAGCAAAGCCAACCCAACATATCTCAGCAGTTAGAACACCTCTTCCTTGCCAGCAATCCAAGACAGTGAATGGTAAAAAAAAAAGATTTATTTCAAACATAGCATGGGTGGAATTGTGTGGTGGGCTGCAGTCAGCAAGGATAGACCAGCATAGATGCAACAGCATTTACTAATTCAACTGGAACTCTGTAACAATAGGCAAATCCCTGTAATTTATTCTCTGGGCCCACAGGGCATCAACCAATCATAATACTTGAAAGAGCTTGCCCAAATATGAATATTCTACATTTACCTACAAAACAGTTGAAATTAACAGTTAGGGTCATCTAAAGGTTAGTTTCAATTTAACAAGAGTTGACACAACTATTTACAGTGATACCTTGTCTTACAAACTTAAATCGTTCTGTGATGAGGTTCATAAGAAGAAAAATTCATAAGATGAAACAATGTTTCCGATAGAAATCAATGTAAAAGCAAATAATGCATTCAAAACCTATCCTTCTTGCCTTATTACTGCCAGCATTCTGATCCTTGTTCGGGGTGGGTGGAGGAGATGGAGGGGGGGTGACAGCGCAGGCCAGAGGCAGAGAATCCCGGCGGTGGCAAGGACCAGTGCTTTGGCTTCAAACAAGGCTCCCTGGCTAGGTGCCTGGCCCCCGCTTCCTCCAGGAGAGTTCTTTCAAGGCGCCCAAAGCTGCTGGCTTTAACTTCCCACCCCACCCCAGGCTCAAGATTGGAAGGAGCGGCAGAAGGAGAAGCAGAAGCGAGGAGGAGAGACGCAAGTCATCCTCCTCCTATTGATCCCACGCCTGACGGAACAAACAAGAGGCAAAAAAAAGTGAAAAGGCTTCTTGATCGGTGGGAGGGAGCGCAGCTGGGGGGATGGAGGCGCATGTGAGCGGGTGGGGAGAAGGAGGAGGAGGAGGAGGCAGAATGAATGCCACAGTGCTGTCCCACAGACCCAATTCTGCAGCGTGATTTCCCCTTCCTAACTGCCTGGCCGAGAGTGGAAAAGAGAGCTGAGTTCCGCGACCTCCCCCTCCTAACTGCATCTCTTTCTCCCCCTCTTCCATCAGCTTCAGAGGCACCCTCCTCCTCCTCTGCCCAGTTCAACCCACCCTACCTCACGGGGCATCCTTCTAGTGCCTCACGCGGGCCAGGAACACTCCAAGCTCTGATCCCGCGCCGAGCGCAGCTGCCAGTGGGGTTTCCCCTCAGCCTGGCTTCCACACAGGCCAGGTGGGAAGGACTGCACAGCCATTTGGGGAAGAAGCCATTAAAGTGCCTCGGAAGCCAAGGGAGGGGGAAGAGATCTACGCAGGCAGTTAGGAAGGGGAGGTCCTGCAGAATTGTTTCTGGGGGAGAGTGTTGTGATCCTGGCTGCCGGTTTTCATCCCACCCCTTTTTTCTTTGCCCTTCCTAAAAGTCTTTAAAGTGCCTCCGAAGCCAAGGGAGGGGGAAGAGATCCGGGGGAGGTCCTGCTACAAACTTGGGAAGGGGGGGTATTACTGTATATTCAACACAATACAAGTGGATCTATCAATCTGTAAAATTAGTTAATGAATAAAATGGGGGAGAGCATTTAAATTCCTTAAATTCATGTTTCCTTGAAAAGTGTGTTCTTAATAGTTTGTACATTTTTATCCAATAAATCCCTATCCTGTCTACCAGTCCAAGTAACACTCACATCAAGATTTGTATCTATCAAGTAAGTAAGTATGTAAGTAAGCAAGCAAACAAACAAACAAACAAACAAACAAACAAATACTCTTTAACTTTAATCTGCTTGCTGAATCAACAAAGGTTGGCCCAAAAATGGAAACACAACTCACGCAACACTAATCAATGGCCCTATGAATTGAAAACTGTAATCAACTTATTTAAGGAACACTTTTTTGCCTCGAAATTGGTACATGAGTGTGTCTGATAACAAAAGCAGAATGAACAAATTGAACTTTTTTCTGAAGTTTTTCACTATCTACTCATGTAATATGAATATCTACTAAATGTGTTCAGGTCTTAAAAATAAAAATTTTAATATAAGTAAGTTTTCCCACCTATTGTAAAGTGGAATTTGGAAGAGTGGCGTGAAAATTATATGGAAACACACTAAACTTCACTAGAAAGAAAAAATATATACATCCTGAACAAAATGGCTATTCTTTCTCAAGCAAAAATCAAAGATAGTCAAAGAAAGTAAAAAACTTTGAATAAGAGCACCTAAAAATGGAATGTAATACTGGCAATTACTTTACTAGTGCTGTCACCAATCAAAAAGACTTGTCAGTCTTTAAAAGCTACAAGCTGCTTCTAACACTATAATATCAAACAAGGAGGGAGACAAGTACTTTTAATGAAGTTCTATTTAGGATACAATGGTGCCCACACATGTCTGCCCAACATGTGGCAGAACATTACATGCCCATGGAGGCCTTACCAGCCACCTGCAGACACATCACGTACAGCCCACAATCCATTAGATGTCAAGGTACTCTTCAAACATGATGGACAAACATCATTTAGGGTTTTAAATCTTTTGTAACTGCGTTTTCTTCTGACACTACAAAAAAAATTAGTTTTTACATGTTTAATTTACCCACATGCACTTTGGAAAGAACAAAATGGTAGTGGAATGACTGCAACCGATGCCAAATACATTTAAGGGCCATATCCCTTGGTCAACCTATTATCCAAAGCAACAGAAGGCAAGGCAAGAAACAATGGATGGAAACTAAGCAGCCAAGCTAGAATTAAGGAAAAATTTCCTGACAGAATAAGTAATCAATGGAATAACTTGCCTCCAAAAATTGTGGATTATCCAACATTGAAGGTTTTCCAGAAGAGATTGGACAATAATTTTTTTAAAATGCTATAGGGTTTTCTGATTTAGCAGGGAGGTTAACTAGAAGGCCTCCAAGGTCTCTTTCAACTCCGTTATTCTATTATTCTCAAATGGCCTTGGGAGAGACTGAAAACTACAATAGTCCCACATAGACCCATTAGGATTAATTGCCTTGGTTAATTGATTAGGTTTTCCTATTCACAAAATTTAGGAACCCCCACTGTGACCCGTTTTGCTAACTACTTTCAGTAACAATTAAAAGGCACCAGATTGTAATCATATCAGTCTTATTCATAAAATACTGTACACATGAATTCTCCAAACAGAAAATATCAAAGTAGATTGATGATTTGCGTGAGTATTCAGTGAACCGTAATATTTAAATAAAAGAAAGATAAAACAAAAGTCTCAGAACTTATTAAATTTAAAAGATCCTCATATTCTGACAGGAGCTAGCTTCTATTCATAATATATTTTGCATATTGTGCAGAGCACTGATTCAGAAAAAACTAAATGAAACATAAATATGTTCCTTGATTAAGGAAAGAGAGGGCGAAACCTCTTATACTAGCAGCACTATGAACTACTGTGAAAACCTCCTTTTATAATAATGTGTGAATTACCATGGAACCTCTTGAATTAGCAGTTGTTTCATTCTACGTGTGCTTCTTCGAATTCAACCACATAAATATATTATATTATTTATTGCAGTTAATGTTTAATGTTCAGCCTGAAGTACTCAGTTGGTTTCCCTCGTGATTCTTTTAGGCAGAAAAGCAGTTTTTAACTCTCTCAGTCAGATGGACCTGCCATACTTTTAAAAGACCTAAGTCCAATTACTTCATTTAACTATATTCAATTTTAAAACTTGCATTTGCATTGTCAGTTGGGTAAATTGAAGAACCATGAACTAAAAAATAGGATACATGCACCTTAGCAGGAAATAATTTGTGGAAAATTGGAACAAATAATAAAGAAGAAATGCAGTAGGACATCAGGGAAAGAGTTTTGATCATGGATGGAAGACATCTGGGGCATTTGCATAATTGCCTATATTTTCAAACCAATGCCATTATTGTAGCCACATTTTTTATGTTCCATAAAAAGAGACTAGACTTTTTGGAGCTTTCAATGGATGGAACAGGAAAGAATACTATTTTTATCTTCCTTTTTAGGCAAAAGTATCTTTAAATCGTTTTTTTACTCCTGGTGGCTGCCTGGACAAATGCCGGTAGTTTTCATGGAAAAGATTTCTTTTTCCTCCAAAAGTGGCCTTCTTCTTCTTCCAAGAGCTGAGACACAGTGACTGGCCAAATTTAACCCAGTTGGCCTTGTGCTGAAGATCAAACTCATGGTCTCCCAGTTTCTACCTCAGGCCTTAACTAAATCATCCATTATTCATCTTTTTAAAAATCTTACCTGAACTAAATAAAAAGGACTATATCTTTTAATAAACATGTTGTGGCTTTTGTTGTGAAATGTTTTGTACAGTGTATTGTGATCTAAATCATGAGTCTCCAGAGAGGAGCGGCATACAGGTCTAATTAAGAAAGAAAGAAAGAAAGAAAGAAAGAAAGAAAGAAGGAAGGAAGGAAGGAAGGAAGGAAGGAAGGAAGGAGAAGAAAGAAAGAAAGAAAGAAAGAAAGAAAGAAAGAAAGAAAGAAAGAAAGAAAGTTTGGATTTCTATTCATTCCTCTTAAATTTGATATTTAAAAAAATATTGTGGCAAATACATCAAAATTGTAGAAATAAACCTTAGGTGAAAATTTTAAATAATCATGACTTATGCAACAAGACTTGTAGAATTATACAAGGCTTAGATTGCCAGGCGTCACTGAAAGAAAGTAATATGGGCATGCCATATTACAGAATTTTGACACCACCGCCTGGGAAACCCTGGAACAAGATTGACCAACGTGGTGCAGGCTGCTCCACCAAGGCTGCTAGATATCAAAGGCCAGAAGTACATTCAGAGCAGTAGAGAAGCAAGCACTCTGCAAAGCCAGGGCTGCAAATGCAAATGTTGTGACAATGGTGCCCACACATGTCTGCCCAATGTATGGCAGAACATTTCATGCCCATATAGGCCTTACCAGCCATCTGTGGACGCATCATATACAGCCCACAACCCATTAGATGTCAAGGTCCTCCTTGAACATGATGGATGAACATGATTATAGAATTCATCACCCGCCACATCTTAGATACTTCATTTGTTATTCTTGATTTTGTTAATGTATTTGGACCGCATGCTTTTTCTCTTCACTGTACACATTCGTGTTTGCAGAAAGGTTAAACTTGTATGATCAGAACCTGACATGCACTTGCTAGCTGCAGATATAGTGGAAGGGTTGGAGTCAGAGGCAACTGTCAACCTGGCTGGCTTTTATAAATGAAATACAGAGAATGAAAGGATCTTATCTGGTTGAGGCAGCAAAATATCTTGCATCAGCTGTATTTTGGTGGCTGTGCTCCTGAACAGAAGGAGGGTAACAAGCTGTCTTTTGTGACTGTCTTTGTTTTATTGTAGTACTTAAAGATGAATATCTTTAAATGGAAGTATTAGGGCTTATACAGTGGAAAGTGATCTAATGTTTTTTGCTCATTGTATCTGAGTTGACAAGCTGGCACAAAGCAGCTAAATAGGCTGCATTTAACTGGTAATATTCAAAGGGGAATTTTAAAAACCCTTTGCTTTTAACTTTCATTTATTGTTAAAAGTACTTGCAGATATTTTTGGAAAAAGAAGCACAATCATTTCCAAGTTCTCTAGTGGGAGGGAGGGAAGATCCTACTGGAAGCATTAATGGGTATTAAAAAAAGATTAGGCTGGCTAAAGCAACCATGTGATTAATCCCCTGCCCTTTGTTTTAGTCGATCGCATGATAGCCATAAGGCATGGCTTCAATAGCATGGTTCCAGGCACCATTTTGTTTTTCATACATAATAGCAATAGCACTTAGATTTATATAACATCCACAGTGCTTTACAGCACTCTCTGCATGGTTTGCAATGTCAGCATATTTTCCCCAACAATCTGGGGGAAAACGATCATTTTATCAACCTCAGAAGGATAGAAGGCTGAATCAATTGAGCCCGTCAAGATCAAATTGCAGATTATGAGCAAAGTTCGCCTGAAGTACTGCATTCTAACCACTGTGTCAACTGGGCTCCTTAATACAGTACAGAATAATAATAATAATAATAATAATAATAATAATAATAATAATAATAATAATAATATAGTAGATTTGTATGCCGCCCCTCTCCGAGGACTCGGAGATAAAGCAAACACCATTTAGAAAAGTTCAGTTTTTTACCATTACAGTAGTATTGAAATGAAATTGCAGATTTAGAAATACAGAACACAACCCTGAGAAAAAGCATTTACTGTATATGAAAAGAAGGACTAGGAGGGAAATGATAGCAGTGTGCCAATATCTCAGGGGTTGCCACAAAGAAGAGGGAATCCAAAGCACCTGAGGGTAGAACAAGAAGCAATGGGTGGAAACTAATCAAGGAGAGAAGCAACTTAAAACAAAGAGAAATTTCCTGACAGAACAATTAATCAATGGAACAGCTTGCGTGCAGAAGTTGTGAATGCTCCAACACTGGAAGTTTTTAAGAAGATGTTGGTTAACTATTTGTCTGAAGTAGTGTAGGGTTTCCTGCCCAAGCAGGGGGTCAAACTAGAAGACCTCCAAGGTCCCTTCCATAGCAACAATTGCTGTACATGAAAGAAGGAACAATGTAAAAACATTTTTTTTGTAGAAGTTAAGGGCTACAAGGTGGGAAATCCTAGAAATCAGATTTGCTAACCAATTTGAGGAAACTACGCAGATCCTTGTCCAAGTACCTGGGATTATTGCTAGAGAAATCCATTGTGAAGGTGATCAAATGTTGAGATGATCAGGGTGATTAAGGGGCCTTCTTTGCTGATTACTATGTTGCAATTCTTATTAGGGCTTCTTTCAGGCTGTATTTGAGCAGGTGAACAAGGCTTCTAAGCTTTGCCTTAAATAGGATTCTTGGGGCTTTGTCTGGAATAAGAAAGATGAACTGGACTCTGATAAAATTAGGCAAAGAAAGAAAGTGACTTTGATCCATGTCATGTCTACAAGATGGGAGTGCAGAAGGTGCAGCATCATTATTATTTTTTTTGTTACATTTATTTATGTTTTTCTACCACAGGATTAGGATCAGAATTCAAAGATTTGACAAATATTATTTTATTTAATTTTAACCCCTTCCTTTTGAATAGAAGCCCCTGTTTAGAGAACCACTGAAATTACTGTACAATTTAAGATGGGCAGGATACTGAATTATGAAACATTCTAACAGCTTCATGGTAATCTGTGGAAAATTTTAAAAGTAGTGATGTAATAATGCTCCAACTAAAAAACATTGTAGGCTTATACGCCATCACTCTGCTAAACAAATAATTCCCTCAACACGGTCAAACAATTTACTAAGTCTGCACCTCTATTACTACTAGTTTTTTCTCATCATTCCTATCACCTATTTCCTACCACTTATGACTGTATGAATGTAACTTGCTGCTTGAATCCTTAAGATTTTTATTATTATTGATTGTTTCTTCATTGCTTATTTGACCACTATGACACTCATTAAGTGTTGTACCTCATGATTCTTGACAAATGTATCTTTTTCTTTTATGTACACTGAGAGAATATACACCAAAGACAAATTCCTTGTGTGTGCACTTACACATGGCCAATAAAGAATTCTATATAATGTACATAAATGGTAAAGAAAAGTGGCAGATTTTTCAGATGGGATTTTTTTTAAATTTCTATACAATTATCCTCTTGTGGTAAAGAACCAAACCCTCCTGCCATTCACTCTACTTCTGTCCATTTCCATAAAATCTTCCCGCTGTTCATCATTGCAAAAGGTTACAAATTATAATCAGAACAAAGAGTGAGATGTTATAAAGGGCTTAACACAAAGATTAAAATGTGGCAGAAGGCACCAGCCTATTCAGATAAATATTCCTTCCGAGATCTTCTTAATTAAATAACAAAAAAAAAAAAATCTCAATGAAATTGCCACTTCAATCTCTTCAATCTAAGAGGAAACTGCAACACAGCAAGGTGCCTGACCCCAGAGCGCTCCCTCCAGGAAACCTAGCAAAGTGCACTTTCTTGTCAATGCTTAAAAGGCGGGCACACTTTTGCATGGCTTCAAAAAACAAAGGGAAACATTTTCCTATTTAAAGGGCTTGTGGAAGGGTGCTCGCCATGGCTGCCTCTGACAGCATGTTGTGCTCTTCGAAAAAGACCTCACTTCTAATCCAAGCAACTACCTATGATCTTTATTCCTGGCTTGGAAATAAGCCTGATAAGATTTCATTCTAACACTCTAAATACATTTTTAAAAAAATAGACTTTAACTTAACAAGCAAGATAATTCAATTTGCTTGCTCAGTGTTTTATAATATATATCTATACTATATATCTATACTATATTTATTTATTTATTCATTCATTCATTCATTCACTCATTCATTCAATTTTTATGCCGCCCTTCTCCTTAGACTCAGGGTGGCTTACAACATGTTAGCAATAGCACTTTTTTAACAGAGCTAGGCTATTGCCCCCACAATCCGGGTCCTCATTTTACCCACCTCGGAAGGATGGAAGGCTGAGTCAACCTTGAGCCGGTGATGAGATTTGAACCGCTGACCTTCAGATCTACAAGTCAGCTTCAATGGCCTGCAGTACAGCACTCTACCTGCTGCGCCACCCCGGCTCATTATAGTATATATATACAGTATATAGTATATACAGTATATTTGAGTGGTGGAATCCAGTTTTTTACTACTGGTTCGGTGTGCATGACTTGGCGGGTGTGGTGTGACTTGGTGTATGTAGCTTGGTGGGTGTGGCAGGGGAAGGATACTGCAAAATCTACATTCACACTGGACTGCTTGGGGGAAGAATACTGCAAAATCTCCATTCCCATCCCCCTCTGGGTCCAGCCAGAGGTAGTATTTGCCGGTTCTCCAAACTACTCAAAATTTCCACTACCAGTTCTCAAGAACCTGCTGGATTTCACCCGTGATATAAATTTAAGTTGTGTCAAACTGTCAACTCTCACAAGTAAACCAGAGATGAAACACAGCCAGGTGAATTAATTCTACTTTATTATGAGGCTAACATTAACAGAATCTTGCAAGTCAGAAGGTACAAATTGCCACTACTTTTAACTGCCTGATCCATTAGGACAGATCCTTCCTAATTTTCTTTCTCTGACTATTAAGCCACCAAGAGCTCCTGCCCCTCTTTTATGATAGTTTTTTAGACAGTATCTCTTCTCCCATATTCCCCAAAGTCATGCACACATTCTATTACACAACTTTTTTGTAATCCAGGTGTACTATAATATATGTATGTACTATAAATATTTTTCTAAGCTTATAAGATTTTTCTTTCTTCTTTGAAAAATCTAATCTGATTCCTGGTCACTTAGTAGACATATCCATATACAGTATTGTCCATGAAGTTCTCAGTCATCCTGGTCATGGTTGTCCCAAAGGTGCTTTTTCAAAAGGCAGCTAGACTTTTTTTTGTTTGTTCTTGAGGACATTTCACTTCTCATCCAGGAAATGTCTTCAGTCAGAAGAATTCATGAGAAGTTGAACATCTTGAAGAAAGCAGTCCAGTTGCCTTTGAAAAAGCACCAACCCATCTATTATTTTTGAAAATGGAATCTTCTTTCCAACTTACCATCCAAATCTTAGCCAGACCCAATTCTAAGATTCCAAGCACATACAAGATAAGCAGGTACTCCTGTCAGATCAAAGCCATTTTGTTTGCAGTCTTTGGCCTGCACGCTATATACAGTATTATCTATCATGCTTTTTTATTGTGGGAAAAGGGGAGGGAGACAGTATGAGATTGTTAGTATGTAGTCATAACAAATTTGTTTCTAGAAAGCCATGGTCATCATTTGTCTCTAGGGCCCTGCACTTGAACAGAAGGAGATGCGTGGATTCAGCCAGTATGACATTTGGAGATTGGAGAATGTGAGGAACTTGTGGGGATGGGGACAAGGGCTTGAACTTTCAACTGGGTGGTGAAACTCTGGGGACTTCAGATTTGGGTATTCATTAGAAACATAGAAACATAGAAGTCTGACGGCAGAAAAAGACCTCATGGTCCATCTAGTCTGCCCTTATACTATTTTCTGTATTTTATCTTAGGATGGATATATGTTTATCCCAGGCATGTTTAAATTCAGTTACTGTGGATTTATCTACCAAGTCTGCTGGAAGTTTGTTCCAAGGATCTACTACTCTTTCAGTAAAATAATATTTTCTCATGTTGCTTTTGATCTTTCCCCCAACTAACTTCAGATTGTGTCCCCTTGTTCTTGTGTTCACTTTCCTATTAAAAACACTTCCCTCCTGGACCTTATTTAACCCTTTAACATATTTAAATGTTTCAATCATGTCCCCCCTTTTCCTTCTGTCCTCCAGACTATACAGATTGAGTTCATGAAGTCTTTCCTGATACGTTTTATGCTTAAAACCTTCCACCATTCTTGTAGCCCGTCATTGGACCCGTTCAATTTTGTCAATATCTTTTTGTAGGTGAGGTCTCCAGAACTGAACACAGTATTCCAAATGTGGTCTCACCAGCACTCTATATAGCGGGATCATTAATTAAGTAATTAATTAATTGATTGATTGATTGATTGATTGATTGGTTGGTTGGTTGGTTGATTGATTGATTGATTGATTGATTGATTGATTGATTAATCAATTACTTAATCAATCAATTAATTAATTTATTAATTCATTCATTCATTCATTTTTTAATAAATTGGGACTTTAAGGAATACTTTGACTCGGACTCTGATTTACTTTTGTATGCTATTTGGAACTGTGACAATTACTTTCCCTCATTATGGATGAACCTAATCTCACCATGTGGTACAAGGACAATTATTATTTTTCCCCAAGTCAAAATGTGTTTTTTTCCCTCAAGTGCACAGTTCTGAGGTTCTGTCTCCTATTCATATCAAACTAATTAGCTTCTCCCTCCAAAAACTAATGCAGTAGGGGAGATGAATTACACTTGTTCCCTAAAATTGTAAAAATACAATTTTTATTTGAATTTCTTTATTGCAAAATAAATAGACAATTTTATTTCAAATATTTTTAATCTACTGGATGCCAAATATTTTGTTTACTATTTTCCCACCAGCCACTTTCCTTCAATTTAATGGAATATACATTGCCTTTGAATTTTTGCTTTCAAAGGAGAAGACAGTTTCAGTGAAATTTTCACCGATAGCATCTCAGCATTTTGTAGTCTCCTTGGTTTCCACATTTCATTTAAGTTCTGTGCAATTTTTGTATCGAGCTGTTTAATAGGTAAAATATGAGACCACCAGGGAAACTCCAGTATGAGGCAGGGGTACAAATCAATCAATTAATCATCTCCCTTGCCTATTTGCTACAATAATATTGTGCAGTGTTCCCAAGAAAATGGAAAACTTGAAATTTAGACAGAAAATACCAAGATTTTCTTTCCAAGGAAAGGAAAATTTCAAAACATTGGAAGACAGATTTCAGCAGAGAAATTATATGACAAAGAATAATGTGAATAATATTAAATAATATCTCTGAGGTAAAAGTATTATTGAATACTTTTACTTCAGAGTAAAAGTAAGTAAACACACATATATATATATGTATACACACACAGGCTTACCTATATTTTAATTGATCTACGCCTTTGAAGGTTGGTTTATTTGCTTTTTTTGCAAAATGTGCTAACTTTATTTTCAAAACACAGAGGAAACTCAGTGTGATTATTTCCAACTTCTTCCAAGCTCATGTTTGTACATGCATAAATTTGCTTTACTAAACTAGCCTTCTCAGAAGAAATACTGCCTATACATGCATACACAAAGCAAGCCCTTAAAAATATCTATAGTTGAGCTTTGATGCATCAAGGAGCAATGCTTTTCCGCTGCAAAGTGTTTCATTAGATTTGCATGTAAATAAAGAGGCAAGTCACAGGAACAGTTCAGCACCTTTATTGTCTATTAGCTAGAAGTAATACGGACTGCCGGCAGGCTGTAGGGAAGCTGCCTTTAAAGGCTTCCCTGAAGCCTGCTGGTCAATGACACAGTTTATTTCTCCCCCCCCCCCACTGGATTAACCAATCAGCAGCGGCTATGCAAATCCTTATTCCATACGATGAGGGCTGCCTCAGCAACATTCGGTGTATAAGACCCACCTAATTTTTAAGCACTTTTTTGAGGTAAAAACATTTTTATAGCTCTGCATCTGGTGCCAAACAGCAGCTTACAGCCAAAATGTAAACATCTATGTACCATAAAAGAACATGCCTACCCTATTCAATATGACAGGTCAGGCAGAAATTCTAAGGAGGAGGCAGTCCCACACACAAACTGGCCATATGCCATCTAAGGCTTTAAAAGTAATTATCAGCATCTTTAATTGAACCCAGAAGGAAACTGGGAGCTGATGTGGCTTACACCACAGGCACATTCTACCTTAAATCTAGAGGCAGTCATCACTACATGCATTGCTACATTCTTCAGCAGTTGTGGCTTCCAGGTGGTCTTCAAGGGTATTCCTATGTAGAGACACTGCAGTGATCCAAACAAGAAGCAACCAACAGAGTTGGCCTTCTCCGGGTCCCGTCAACTAAACAATGCCATTTGGCGGGACCCAGGGGAAGAGCCTTCTCTGTGGCGGCCCCGACCCTCTGGAATCAGCTCCCCCCCAGAGATTAGAACTGCCCCCACCCTCCTCGCCTTTCGTAAACTCCTTAAAACCAACCTTTGCCGTCAGGCATGGGGGAACTGAAACATCTCCCCCGGGCCTATACAGTTATGTATGGTATGCTTGTATGTATGTTTGCTTTTAATAATGTGGTTTTTAGTGTTTTTTAAATTATTAGATTTGTTATATATTGTTTATTATTGCTGTGAGCCGCCCCGAGTCTACGAAGAGGGGCGGCATACAAATCTAATAAATAGATACATAGATAGATAGATAGATAGATAGATGGATGGATGGATGGATGGATGGATGGATGGATGGATGGATGGATGGATGGATGGATGGACGGACGGACGAACAAACAAATAAACAAACTGTTGTCTAATACTGCTGAGTCTAAGAATGGCCTTTTGAGGAGGGTGTGCAATATCACCCCCTCCCACAAGGCATTAGCAACTACATGAATCTAAGCACATGCCACCTCCCTGAAAGGCTTGAGCAACCAGGAGGGCAGTGTTCCCTCTAATTTTTTGGGGGGGTGGGCGGAAAAGTATACTGTCTGAGCGGCGGTCCCTTCGGGACTGGGCGGCACAGAAATATTAAATAAACAAACAAACAAACAAACAAATAAATAAATAAAAAACCCACCCTGTTTTGCCTCAGAGAATTTCAAAATAAAATACTGTACTGTGTGTCTATAACAGTGAGCTCATAATAGGGCAACTCTATCAATATCAAAATGCCACTTAAATAGTTGAGCTAGTTTCAAACTAGATTTTGATTTTCTTTCTCTCTTCCTTACTCCCATTCTTTTTCTTTCTCTTTTCCTTCCTCTCTTTTTTCTATCCGTTTATCTCTCTTCCTCTCTTCCTCTCTCTCTCCTTCCCTCTCACTCTTTCCCTCTCGGCTTCTGGGCAGGTTTGGAAAACTCTGAGTTGATGATGATTTCTAAGTGAGCGATTGCTCACTGCTCAGCTTAGAGGGAACTATGCAGGAGGGATATGTATCCAGAATGCAATGGCCAAACTCACAGCACAAGGACGCCAGGATCAACCAGTTCAAACTCCTCACAGATAACAAGGCTCAGACAAGCTTCATTTACTTTCAAAAGGTCTGTTCAGCCTGAAGTGTTGAACTTCAGTTGAAGTTAATCAACTTTATCTGATAGATAATCAGAATATTCTTCACATTACCCAGGAGGCCCTGGTCACCTGAAATAAAGTTGTGGGGTGACTGTTGATTTAATAAGAAGAATTAAGTACATTTTGTCACCCTTATTGCTCCAACCCAACTCCTAATATTGCTTGACCTTTGCTCGGTCAACCTTTCTTTTTGCCTGCTTTATTTGCTGTTCAACAATTGTATTTTTTGATTAAAAAAATAAGTTTCATTCTATTTATCAATAGTAAAAGAATATCTTGAAAATAGCGAAAGAAAGGTCAGTAATTTTCACTTTTTAAATCTTACTAGCATAACAAAATGCAATTCTTAAGGTAGCCTCCTCAATCTGTATCTTCTAAATACAGAGGATAATGCACCCATAGCAATCATCCATAACTGACTCTGATAACTGCAAACAATGTATATTGGTCAATGCAATACAAAACATTCCAATATGTTATTTTATGATAACCTATGTTTGAATAATGGATTCATATTATTTTTTTACCTTTAGATAAGCTCAGAGAATACCAAATACCTTTCACTAAATATTTTATTTCACCCAGCACAGGACAATATGCTGCATTCTAGTTTATCAGCAGTACATTCAATTTGCCTATGTACAAATGACATTTATGCACAGTACATTGAACAAAATCACTGTATGTGTGTATCTATGCGTATGTATATGTGTATACACACATGCACGCACACACACGCATGCATACACACAGACATACATATATGTATTCTAATATGTGGTTGCAGTTTGCTTTTTTGTTTATTTGTTTTATTTCTATGCCGCCCAATACCATGGGACTCAGGATGATTTACAACAATATAAAAACGCAATATAATACAATAATAGAAGAACTCAATATTAATGCTAAACACATTAAAATAATACAAACAATAAGACAATAGGGTTCTATTATAAACCCACAACAATCCAATCAACAAAACATACATACCTATCCTATCAATGCAATTTGGCTGTGACACATGATAGTATTCACAGCCCCCAGGCCATCTTCACTGTCTTTCAGAAGGCCAGTAGAACAGCCAATAGTAGTTGAGCAATATCAATAGCACTTCAACTTGTATATCCCTTTACAGTGCTTTACAGCTTGTCTAACTGGTTTACACAGTCAGCATACTTTACCTCCACAAGCTTACCAAACTTGGAAGGATGGAACGCTGAGTCAACTTTGAACAGGTCAGAATTGAATTCCTGGTAGTAAGCAGTGAGTTAGCCTACAGTACTGCATTCTAGTCACTGCACCACCAGGGCTCTTATCTGCAATCTGCAATTAATGCAAAATGCAGCATCCACACTCTTTTAGGCTTTCACTGATTACATTACGCCAATCATGGACAAGCTATATTGGATTCCCCTTTCTTTTTGGACATAGTTCATGACTCTCTGTTGAGCCCTAAACTGGTTATCCATGAAAGACCATTCTAGTTCAACTGATCTAGAAGCTGCCATGTTAGAGAAGGTTCTCTTAAAGAGTTCAAGGTCAGAGGATGTAGGGGATGACATTCTCTTATATAAACAGGCATGTTGTACAATATCTGTTTCTAAATGTTGTGTTATATGGGGATGTTCTTCCATCAAGACAGAAAGCAACTCTTTGGAAAATAACAGGGTTTTTTTCTAGAACACCACCCTAATTTAGATTACCATAGTTTTTGGAGTATAAGATGCACTGGAGTGCCTTAGTTTTGGGGAGGAAAAAAGGGAAAAGAATCTGCTTACCAGATATTCATCTAATCTGGTCAGCTTCAGCACATTATTTCATTTCCTGATTAGGGTTTTAAAAAACCTTATTTGGAGAGAGTAACAATGAAAGAGCTTGCAGTAAGAGCTGGGAAAATCATTAGCACCTGATTAGAGCTGGAAAGAAATACTCTGAGCAAGTAGAACAATGAAAAAACCCTGCAAAGACTTACGGCTTGAAAAACATTCTTTGCAAAGAGTAACAATGAAAGAGCTTGTAAGAGCTGGGAACGTTGCTAGGGCTGGAAATAAACATTCTGAGCAAGTAGAGCAATGGAAAATAAAACCCCGCAAAGACTTGGAGCTTGGAAAACATTATTTGCAGAGAGTAACAATGACAGAGCATGCAAGTGGGTAAGAGCTGGGAACATTGTTAGCACCTGGTTAAGGCTGGAAAGAAACATTTGGAGCAAATTGAGCAATGGAAAAACCCCCTACAAAGACAGGGTTTGGAAAACATTATTCACAGAAAGTAACAATGAAAGAGCTTGCAAATGGGTAAGAGCTGGGAACATTGTTAGCACCTGATTATGGCTGGAAAGAAACTTATTCGTAACAAGTTAGAGCAATGAAAAAAACTCTGCAAAGCCTAAGGGCTTGGAAAGCATTATTTGCAAAGAGTAACAATGAAAGAACCTGCAAGGTAAAAGTTGGGAAGATCATTAGCAGCTAGTTAGAACTGGAAAAAGCTTTGAAAAAACAGCTACATTCAGAGTATAAGAGACACCTGAATTTCAAGCCTCTTTTAGGGAGGAAAAAGGAGCGTCTTATATTCTGGGAAATACGTATTTATTTATTTATTTATTTATTTATTTATTACTTAGATTTGTATGCCGCCCCTCTCCGAAGACTCGGGGCGGCTCACAACATGTAAAAACAAATCATAAGCAATCAGACAAATTTAAAATATTTAAATATTTAAAAACCCCATATGCTAACAGACACACACACAGACATACCATGCATAAATTAAACGTGCCCAGGGGGAGATGTTCAGTTCCCCCATGCCTGACGGCAAAGGTGGGTTTTAAGGAGTTTACGGAAGGCAGGAAGAGTAGGGGCAGTTCTAATCTCCGGGGGGAGTTGGTTCCAGAGGGCCGGTGCCGCCACAGAGAAGGCTCTTCCCCTGGGGCCCGCCAACCGACATTGTTTAGTTGACGGGACCCGGAGAAGGCCCACTCTGTGGGACCTAATGCGGTCTCGGAGATATTCTGGTCCGATGCCATGAAGGGCTTTAAAGGTCATAACCAACACTTTGAATTGTGACCGGAAATTGATCGGCAGCCAATGCAGACTGCGGAGTGATGGTGAAACATGGGCATACCTAGGTAGGCCCATGACTACTCTCGCAGCTGCATTTTGCACGATCTGAAGTTTCCGAACACTTTTCAAAGGTAGCCCCATGTAGAGAGCATTACAGTAGTCGAACCTCGAGGTGATGAGGGCATGAGTGACTGTGAGCAATGAGTCCCGGTCCAGATAGGGCCGCAACTGGTGCACCAGGCGAACCTGGGCAAACACCCCCCTCGCCACAGCTGAAAGGTGTTGTTCTAATGTGAGCTGTGGATCGAGGAGGATGCCCAAGTTGCGGACCCTCTCTGAGGGGGTCAATAATTCCCCCCCCAGGGTAATGGACGGACAGATGGAATTGTCCTTGGGAGGCAAAACCCACAGCCACTCCGTCTTATCCGGGTTGAGCTTGAGTCTGTTGACACCCATCCAGGCCCCAACAGCCTCCAGGCACCGGCACATCACTTCCACCGCTTCGTTGACTGGGCATGGGGTGGAGATGTAAAGCTGGGTATCATCTGCATATTGATGATACCTCACCCCATGTCCTTGGATGATCTCGCCCAGCGGTTTCATGTAGATGTTAAATAGCAGGGGGGAGAGGACCGACCCCTGAGGCACCCCACAAGGGAGAGACCTAGGAGTCGACCTCTGTCCCCCCGCTAACACCGACTGCGACCGGCCAGAGAGGTAGGAGGAGAACCACTGAAGAACAGTGCCTCCCACCCCCAGCCCCTCCAGCCGGTGCAGAAGGATACCATGGTCGATGGTATCGAAAGCCGCTGAGAGGTCAAGGAGCACCAGGACAGAGGATAAACCCCTGTCCCGGGCCCGCCAGAGATCATCCATCAACGCGACCAAAGTGGTTTCCGTGCTGTAACCGGGCCTGAAACCCGACTGCTGGGGACCTAGATAATCGGCTTCTTCCAAGGACCGTTGGAGCTGGAGTGCCACCACCTTCTCAACAACCTTCCCCATAAAGGGAAGGTTGGAGACTGGACGATAGTTATTAAGCACAGCTGGGTCCAGGGAGGGCTTCTTGAGGAGGGGGCGCACAAGCGCTTCTTTATAGAGTGATGGAAAAACTCCCCTCCCCAAGGAAGCGTTGGTAATCTCCTGGGCCCAGCTCCGTGTCACCTCCCTGCTGGCCGAAACCAACCAGGAGGGACACGGATCCAGTAAACAGGTGGCGGAACTCACAGCTCCAATGGCCTTGTCCACGTAGCTCTATTCTCACTTTGGTAAATATTTTTTATTATGCATTCCTGTCATCTGAGAGACTTCCAACATACTTTGTCTCGTTAGCTTTGATTAGCTTAGCTTTTTTTTTTAATAATCATGAAATTTATTTGTGAACTTACACCTGCATTTGAAGACTCATAGCTGGAGTGTTAAACTCACATCATCATGGCAACTTCACGTAAAGTATCTGGACTTTTTTCCTCTTTGCTAAACTAGGTTTGATGCATCCAGCCCAGTTTGACAGTCTCGTCCTACAGAGTCCAAAAAAGAAGATGCCAACAAATTGCTGCCATCTCTGTGCCATTTTGCTCAATCTGCAATTGAAAGCTATGAGGAAACATACTTTATGCTTTGCCAACTTGTTAAATATGATTTTTAAATTTGTTTTTATTTTATTTTTAATTTCTTTTTATCCCATCTATATTATTTTTATAACTCAAGGCAGCAAACATACATAAAATCTTCCTCCTATTTTCTCCACAAGAATAACGCTGGGATCTAAATTGGGCTAAGAGACAGTGACTGCCCCAAGGTCAGAAGCTGGTTTCATGGGTAAGTTGTGACTAGAACTCACAATCTCCTGGTTTCTACTTTGGTGCCTTAAGTATTAGACCACATTTGCTCCCTAAGATCAAATTA
Organism: Erythrolamprus reginae; assembly: GCF_031021105.1. Classification (NCBI taxonomy): domain Eukaryota; kingdom Metazoa; phylum Chordata; class Lepidosauria; order Squamata; family Dipsadidae; genus Erythrolamprus; species Erythrolamprus reginae. The sequence continues at coordinate 109,314,699 of NC_091950.1, read as the reverse complement.
ACTTTCTCTAGTTGCCACTGATTCCATTTTCTATCACTGAGAATAATTTTTTTTACAACATTTAAAAATAAAATCACAAATAATCCTTCCAAGACATGATTTCAATTACCATGATATCTATTATTTTCCCATTTCTTTATATGTCAGCATGTATTTAAATATTCCCTATCCTGTCTCTACCTACATTCAGAACTGCTAAAAAATATTTTTGAAAATATCCCTCACCTTCCTTCCTTCTAAAGCGTAGAATTTGCATTCTAGAAATTCAGAGGATCTCTGCTTTTGCTATGCCATTATTTAAAACAAGGCTAGACAGAACAGATGCTCATCAAATTTGTGCACAACTGCACGTCAACATACACGTTGCTCAGTATGTCTGTATGCATACTAATTTCATTTCATTTTGGCATATTTGTGAATTAAAACAATCAAACAAACCCATTTTATGTTTCTGTAGTCTATAAAAAGGTCGACATTTTATTCTTTTTAAAGGAACCTACTGATTTTATCTTCTTTTACTCTAACTGAATGTCACTTTTGCAAAAAAAAAAAGCCTTTACTATGTGACATATGTAGAAATTGGCAAAACTGCAATAAAAGATGAAAATCAATTAAAGAAATGCAATTGGTAACATTGGTACAGCTAGCACTAACTCTGTTGCTGCAGGCAAATATAATATGTCAGTAGGCAGATGTGTTGTACAATCATACTCCAGCTATTCAGAGAAAAAGACAAGCTATTGAATTTTTCCCAATGGCACTCTTCATAGCTTAAGCAATTCTGTATATAAATATTAATAAAGGTTGTGATTTTTGCCCTGTAACTCAAAGGTTAATCTGTACATTTTCTATTTTCTTGAATATCTAAACGCTGATTAGCATACATAGAAATCTTAACAAGCTGCAAAGCATACTACTTAGCACCAGTAATCTTTCAGGCTTCCTGTTGAGGTCAAAAGTAATTTATAAATAATATTTTTCTTTTTAATTAGTTTTTTTATTTTTGTTTAGCAAAAAAAAATGGAAAGAGAGAAACATAACTAAGGCAGAGTGTCAGCAGATAGCCCGAATCTGCAAAGATGAAGTCAGGAAAACAAAGGGTCAGAATGAACAAAGACTTGCAAACGAAACTAAAAAAAACAGTTAAAAGAAATAGTTGAACACATAAATAACAAGAAAAAAAGTCAAGGAAACTGTAGCTCCACTTAATAGAGAAGATGGCAAGGAAGTAACAGACAACAAAGACAAAGTAGAACTGCTGAACTCATTCTTTACGTCAGTCTTCATGCAAAAGGAAACTATAGCCCAACCTACCAAAAATATATCTGTAAAAGACAGACTAGAAATAAGCAAGAAAATGGTTAGAGAACACCTTGCTGATCTTGAAGAATATAAATCACCAGGATCTGATGGATTACAATCCAGAGTTATGAAGGAACTGGCAGGTGTTATCTCAAAACTATTGTATGATATCTTTCAAAAATCCTAGAGCCATGAGGAATTGTCTGAGGATTGGAAAACAACTGATGTAGTTCCCATCTTAAAATAGGAGGGGAAAACAAAACAACAAAATGACAAAAAAAATCAACCAACATCAACATCTTGAAAGATACTGGAAAAAATAATCTAGAAACAGATCAGTGAATATCTAGAAACAAATAAATATCTAGAAACAAATATCTAGAAACAGATAAGTGAATATCTAGAAACAAATAAATACTGTATCTAGAAATCAGTGAATATCTAGAAACAAATATAACTAGTACCCGAAATGGGTTTGTTAAAAACAAATAATGCCAAACCAATCTTAGTTCATTCCTTGACAAAGTGACTAAATTAGTAGACCAGTATAATACTGTGGACATAGTATATTTAGACTTCAGCAAAGCATTTGACAAAGGAGACCAGAACCCACTTCTTGGGAAATTAGAAAAAATGTGGGATAAACAGCATCACCACAGATGGATTTGTAACTGGCTAAACAAACCATGCTTAATGAGTAGTCTTTAATGGCATTACATTTTCATGGAGGGAAGTAAGTAGTGGAGTACCACAAAGTTCTGTCTTATGCCCAATACTCTTCAATATCTTCATTAATGACTTAGATGAAGGGAATCCTCAAATTTGCAGATGACACTAAGATGGCAGAAAGAGCCAACACCCTAGAAGACAAGCTCAGGGTCCAAAAAGAGTAAGTACAATTTAGGGGAATCCTGGCTTTAAAACAATAACTGTGAGAGGGATTTTGAAGTCCTACTAGACAACACTGAGTCAGCAATGTGTAGTAGTAGCCAAAAAAGCTAATACAATCCTTGCTTGTATAAACAGAGGCATAGAATCAAAATCACATGAAATATTACTACCGATTTATAAAGCCTTAGTAAGATAACACATGGAATACTGAATCCAGTTTTGGCCACCACATTACAAAGAATAAGCTAAGCACCTGAACTGCAGTCCAGTGGTGGGTTGCTGCCAGTTTGGACAGTTCTTTAGAACTGGAAGCTCTGACTCCAAGCTGAGAGTGAACCACTCTATTTATCCATGAAAGTGTGGCTGCCCAGCCACCCATGGGTTATACCGACCTATATCTCTGCTTCCGAAGCCCAGGTGATCAGGAGCAGCAGATTGTTTTCCATGCTCCTTGCCTCATTTGTAATGTGGAAGGGTTTTTTTTAAGTACTGAGCATGCACAGATGATTATTTTCGGAGAAAGAAAGTGTACAAAACATGCACTTCCATTGCAATGTGAATGGTGGGGAAGATATGTAGAACCCACAATTAGACTTCAAACTTGGGTTAGAACTACCCCATGTAGATCCTTCAAAACTTCAAACAGTTGCTAAGTGACTGCTCCTAACTCAAAAACTATTTGTAATTTCATAATTCACAATTACCTTTCATCTATTAAAACTGCTCTCATCTAGTAGAAAATAGAGGTCCAAGCTTTGCATTAAATCTATTTGATGAGTCCACCCTGGAAAAATTTAATTGAAAACATCAACATTAAGCTCAACCCTTTGAAAAGAGATACCCTAACCATTGTGTTCCACCAAATTGTCTAAGTGAATGTGCAGTGGATTGGTAGAGGATGCCAACAAACATTGACCTCTACGGTATACCAGGATCACCTAGGCAATTTAACTTCAGATTAGGTAATTCAATAAAACTCTCTAAAGCAATTCAACATGAAAAAAAAAGTAAGCAATTCTAAAATAGTGAAACATATAGGAGTTAAATTTCACAATTTACATGCTCGGGTAATGATACCAAATAAGAGTATATAATGCATTTGCATGATGATGATGATGATGATGATGATGATGATGATGATGATGATGATAATAATAATAATAATAATAATAATAATATATTGGATTTGTATGCCGTCCCTCTCCGTAGACTCGGAGACAATGATACCATTGTCATCTACGTAAATATTTTTCACATACACACAAACACACTTGTCCCTCAATAGATGCTCATAGAACATCAACAGAAGCAGATCCCATCTTTAATTGCATCAAATCTATCAATGCTAGAGAAGAGAATTCAGAGTTAAGGCAAGGTTGTAAAGAACATGGCAGCATATCCACATTTCTAGTAGCATTTTTATACAAATAAAACAAGTTAAATATGAACAACTGAGCATGTGAATTAAAAGATCTCTGCCCTGGTGCTTGGGGAATTAAATCACTGAGTTGTAACTGGTCTCTCACTATGAAATATATATTTTTTATGGTTGCGTTTCACAAGCCACATGGAACAAGAAAAAAAAATAAAGAACTTTTAATCAGTTAAAATTGGGCTACTATATTATGTCTTATAAAGTACATCCATCAAATGACAATACAGGCTGTAACTATAATAATTAAGCTAGATAAAATGTTTATTGAATACAGCTGAACTGCATTCCTTTTGAGGAGCTTCATGCTGACTTCATAAAAAACCTGTTAACAATTTGAGTAGAAGATGTTTCTTCTTCTATAGTTTTTGGAATGCTTTAAATTGTCTTGCTACCTCTACCTTTTTATCTAATCGCTTGTAAATTTTAAAAGCACTCTAACATTGAGATGGTGACGAAACTGGATGTGCCTAATGTTTCATTTAGAAAAATGGGTCACAAGTATTAAAATTCTTATTGTAGTTTAGAACTACCACCTCCTCCACACATTCAAATTAGCAACAGGCACAAAAGTACCCTACATCTCTTTCTAACACTGTTCAATGAACCTCATGGAAGAAAAAAATGCTTTCAAACTCTTTATGCTTATCTTAGATAAGCTTAGTTAGCTTATCTAATTTGTTGCAAAGCAGCCCAGAATGGGGTGGATCATGATTATCCTATCTTTCACTACATAATCATTTCTCCAATAATCTGCAGACTTCAATAAAACACTCAGGTTCTCATGGTTCCATGAAACCATAAAGGAAGACTTCCTAGAGGAGCTCCTAATAAATCTTCAGATGAAAAGCACATGGACAACAAGTAAGGCTTCAAAAGTATGAAAAGATAAGAAACAAACAAAAGTAATAGTAGTCCCTCTATAAAGCACAATTGTAAGTGAGCTTTCAAAAAATCTAAAGAAGTTCCAAATAATTTCTCAACCATCCAGAGAATAACAGAAAAACAGGATCCTCTTTCAAAGAGAAGAACCAAGCCAGTTTTAGCACAGCACTGATTTACAGTGAATAGGTTTGCTCAAAGGACCACAAAAATAGTCTATTAATGCAGTGTCCTATATCAATTTTAATGAGTTTATAATCTGTATGATTATTCAAGGTAGCTGCTGTTATCTCTATATAACAGATGTTGAGTGTGCTGATATAGTTTTTTTCAGAAAGTAGAGTATTCAACATTGAGCAGCAATAGTTTTCTCCTAATTTTATTTTATTATTATTCATATAATTTTATTTTATTATTATTCAGATACTAAATATATAATTAGTTTAAACATATAAAATATAATATTTAAATATATAATTCATTTAAAGTATAGAGCAATACATGTAATTACATGTACATATAATATTTAAATATACAGTATAATTCATTTAAAGTATAAATGAAATACATTAACTCCAATTAAACAAAATATTAGTATCTGTATAAATTAAATATTCAATCATTTATAAAAATTTCAGCACAGGAAGAATATGGTTTTACAATGTATATTCTTCCTGACATTCATAATAAAACAACACATATATAAAATAAATAACATAAAATAGAATATATTACCTGGCTAAAAGCTATAGAACAAAACAGTTTGTTGTAGTACTAAAGAAAAGTACCAGGCTAGAAACCGGGAGACACTGAATTCTAGTGGTGTCTTAGACAAAAAGCCAGCTGGGTGTCCTTGGCCCACTCACACTCTTTCAGTCCTAAGAAAAAACAACACAACACAACACAAACCACTTCTGAAATCCTGCCAAAAAAAACTGCAGACAAAATGCCAAACAGTTGCCAAGAAGAAGGCTGACTCAAAGGCAGCATCTTTTTTAAAATATATATATATGTACAGTGGTACTTAATAATGCCTCTACTTAATAACTTTTCTGGATAAGAACTGGGTGTTTCCCAGGAAATTTGAGAGCGGCACGAAGGCCCGGCCAGTTTCCTGCCATTACCCATTTAATGCCAGCCATCTCGAGCTTTTCTGGGCTGCCAGAGGAGCCTTTCAGTGGTGCTTAAGGAGACTTTGGCAGCCCAGAGTGAACAGAGCGTTTTCCTTTATATGGGCGCTTGGAGAGGGAAAAAATCACTTCGCTGTGGTGACTCCCTTGTGCTGCCTCCCATACACCTGGTGCAAGGTTGCCTCCCAGGAGCGTCTGGGCATGGAAAGGCAAAACACGGCACTTCCCCCCGGCCGGATCAACTTGGCTTCAGCCAGTAATAGGCAGCCAAAATCTTTACTGCCACACTGTGGGTGTGGCTTAATGGTCAAGTGACTGGGTAGGAGTTGCTTGTCGGCCATGTGATCAGGTGGGAATGATTTGAATGATCATCATCGTTCAAGTGAACTGTTAAGTCCTCAACTTGCAACATTACCAGTGTCACTCGCTGGGATGACAATTTGCTTTGCATTTCCCGCGCTCTCCTTCCTGGGTCACCCCGCTCCTCGGGCTTGGTAGCTAGGCGAATGGGTGCTACCAGAAGCCTAAGTGCTGCCAGCACCGCTTCCACCCACACCTTCTGCTTGCACCTCAGGTGGGAGGTGGCTGCATGAGGCTGGATGGGAGCCAGACAGGAGAGAGAGAAACTCGTCCAAGACAAGGAAGGAGGAAAGAGGAAAAAAGCAAGGAGCACAGATGCAGCAGCAGCAGGGGAAAAAAGGAGAGCCAAGCCAAGACCAGTAACCCAGGAAGTGACAACCGCCCATCAGCTGGAACTGTGAACACATCTTCATTTCCGCCGATGGAATTGCGTTCCACCCCGTCCTGCCTGCTGCCCATCCCTGGCTTCAGCCAAACCAAGGAGTCACCATAGTGAAGGAAAGGTGCCGGCTACAAAGCAAGCGGGCAAGAGGAGCGGGGAGCCCTTCAGCATCGGAAGTAAGAGGAAGCAGGTAGCAGCAGCAGCAGCAGCAGCAGCTGCCTTTCAGTCAAAGGAGCAGGAGGTTCCCCCCTCTTGCCCACATGGGTTTCTCTCTCTGGCGCAGTATATGGGAGGAAGCCTCGCACTGGGCGTATGGGAGGTGCATGCCTCAAAGTCCCCCCCTTTTTTTAAGCCTTAAAGTTTTGGATTTTTTTGATTCCCCTCACTTCACCTTCTTCCTTTGGCAGTGACTGTCCTACTCCTCATCTTCCTCCTCCTCCTCCCACCCAAATTCCGAACTTTTATTTCTTTCCTTATGGGTTTACATTCATTATTTGCTTTTACATTGATTCCTATGTGAAAAATTGCTTCAACTTACAAACGTTTCTACTTAAGAACCTGGTCATGGAACGAATTAAGCTCTTAAGTAGAGGTGCCACTGTATATATATGAAATAATATATATTTCAGCCTTGAAAGACGGCGTTTAAGAGGTGACTTGATCAATGTATGAAATCATTCATGGGATAGAAAAGGTGGATAGAGAAAATTCTTTTCTACTTAAATTCTTTTCTCTATCACACAATACTAGGATTGGGGGGGGGAGCTCTCCATAAAGCTCATAGATAAAAAAAGTGAGGACAAATAAAGGGAAATATTTCTTCACCCAGAGGGTCATTGGTTTATGGAATTCATTTTCAGAAGAGGTTGTGACAGCTGTCAGCCTGGATAGCTTCAAGGCAGGATTAGACAAATTAATGGATGCCAAGTGTATCAGTGGTTATTGAAATGGATGTCCAAATGCCACATCTATGTTGGTTGTGGCAGGCACGATTCCCTTGGGTGCCATTTGTTGGGAGTCAAGGGAAAAGGAGGGTTTTGCCCTCTCTTTCTGCTCAATATTTGCATGTACAATTGGTGGGCCACTTTAGGAGTTAAATTCCTAAAGGAAAAATATTTAGTCCTATGGGGCATGTCTTCAAACCCAAGGGATCTTTGTAAACCTGCCACTATTGGTCAGAATGGTTGATGAAAAAAAAACATGAAAACTGAGGTAATCTCTAGGTGTCTCCTGCCTCATTATCAACTAACTCTCATTCTAAAGAGTAGTGCAGTAGTGTTTTTTTTTAGATGCTTTAATTAGCCTGTCCAGCCTAGCAAGTTATTTTTTTAAAAAATAGAAAAGACCGGTGAATTAATTATCTCTCCTCAGTTTCCAATTATCAGCTTCATGATTCAGGGTCTACCAGGAAAGGACCTCACTATTACTTATCAACACATCATCCTTTTATATAAAATTGTTCAGCTTCTGCTGAAATTGAGTGCAGGCAGAATTCACAAGAGGGACTATTATTACAAATGGCCTTATTCTCCCCTCAAAACAAATTCAGCCATTATTTTTCTTTTTTAAAAAAAAATTAAAGCACCATCAAAAATCCTGCATTGATTTCCATGAAATCTAAGACTTTCTAGCCATTTTACTAAATATTTCTCATACTTGACTGTGCAAGAACTAAGCTCTTTTCTTCCAAATGTTCAAATCAGATTACTTTAGAAGTGATTTAGATTAGAGCAAAACAGTTTTAATTTCTGGATCATAGACTGAAACAGAGTTAGATACATTTTGCGATATTAACCCTCCATCACCATTCATCCTTAGGGAAGGGATATATGTATTCTAACTTTTACCTCACTGTCTGATAATGGCAGCATCAATCCTTGATTAATTTTTAAAACAAAGGAAATTAAAAGCCAGATGTTAATCCCAAGGGATATATTGCACTATGAAAAGACTGTCCAATATTTCATATACGAGATGATATACAGTATTAAGAAAACTTAAGCCAGATGGAGAGGGAGAATCTGAGTTCTTCTAGTGCAGGGGTTGTTATGTCTTTTATGGCCATAAAAGCGCCCACCTCTCTTGGTCCCCACTTCCACTTAGCCTTGTTGCCCAACAGGCGATGCAAAGGTTCTGCTACCAATGCCTTATGGGGAATGAACACAGCGTAGAAGTTCAGCAACCCCAAGAATGCTTGAAGCTCCCCCTTCGAACGTGGTACCGGGGCCTCCCTGAAGGCTCAAGTCTTCTCCGGGGTTGGGTGAATACCTAAGGCATCAACTGTGAATCCCAAGAATTCTACCCTGGGCACTCCAAACACACACTTATGTAACTTTAACTTAAGACCCCGTTCCTGGAACTTCTATAAGACTTTCTTAACCCTTGCCAATAACTCGGCTTCTGAGGTGGCGGAGACTAACATGTCGTCGAAATAGGGCACCGTTCCTTCAATTCCATATAACAATTTCTCCATGAATCCCTGGAATATTCCCGGGGCTATGGATACCCCGAACGGTAATCTACGGCATTTAAATACCCCGTGATGCATCACGATAGCCTGGGCATCTGCCGTTTCAGGGTCTACCAGCAGCTGCTGGTAGGCCTGCAAGAGATCTAACTTGGCAAAGATACTCCCCTGTCCCAACGAGTGGAGGAGGTGCTGCACCACTGGAAGGGGATAGGAATGGTGGGCTAGCGCTTTGTTTATCGTACATTTATAATCCCCACATAACCGGATTCCCCCATCCGCCTTTACCGCCGTTACAATAGGGGTTTCCCAATGGGACTGATCGGTTGGCTCCAGGACCCCTTGAGCTATTAACCGATCCAATTCGGCATCCACCCTTGGCCGAAGTGCTAGAGGAACCCGGCGGGGTCTTAGTCGGATCGTCGGTACCTGAGGGTCAAGACTAAATGATATCGGTGAACCTGTGTAACAGCCCAACCTTCCATCGAACACCGCAGGGAATTCCCTGGCCAAGGCTGTAAATGTAGTACCTTCCCGTACCGTATTAACCCCAGTCACCGCTAAGCCTAAAGACTTGAACCAGTCCAACCCCAGTAAGTTTGAAAACGGCCCGTTAACTACAATTAAAGGCAAATGTCCCACAAAATTCTTAAAGCGAATAGCAAAGCATCCTTCACCAATGACCGGTATGCTTCTTCCTTGGTAATCACGCAGGTTGAGGCTGCATGGAGACAGACCACCGTGTGACAGCTGAGGAAAACAGCGTTTAGCCGTAGACCAGGATACCAGGGAACGAGCCGAACCTTTGTCCACTTGCATAGAACACGATGCCCGGCCTAGGCCAACCTCCACCGCAATCTTTTCCGAAGTTGGGGATATTTCCCAGATGATCGTAGGTATTCTAGAGGGAATTGCTCGAATAACGTTGCATTCATTTCGGCGATATGTAGTGTCTCTAGGAGTTCCCCGGTTCGTGAAGAACCCCGAATCCCGCTGGCCATAAGATGCCCCGGTTGGTTGACGCCATAAACGGCAGACCCGGACGATGTGACCTCGGCCACCACACCTCCGGCAAAAGGCGTCCTTAAAGGGGCAGCTCAATCGGTAATGGTCGCCCCCGCAACCCCTGCACGGCGACAGTGGCGGCTTCTGGCGATCTAAGGCGGGGTCTTTATTCCGGCTGCTTGCCAGACGGCAAACCTCTTCTTCCGACTCCAGAGATTTTTTTAATCTCCTGTGGAAGTTGTGAAGGATTGGTGCCCGAAACTGCTGAAATTGCGTTCACGAAGCCCTCCATGGCCGCCAGGGATTGGGTTGATAGCTCAAACGCTCTGGCCTCAGCCAATGCCCTTTTAAACGTCAGGTCTTTCACTGCCAATAAACGACGTTTGAGATGGCCGTCTCTAATGCCAAATACTAGTCTGTCCAGCAAATAGTCCTCCAGGTTATCAAACTCGCAATATAATGCCGCACGGCGGAGGGCTGCTACGAAATCATTAATGGACTCGCCCTCCAGCTGGTTCCTATGGTAAAACTTATAGCGCCTGGCACAACGAGAAGACGCAGGGGCATAGTGATCCTGCAGTGTTGAAAGAAATGATTGCCATGGCACATCATGAATGGAGGTTGGAGCAAATAAGGCTCGGGCCGTCTCGAACATTTCAGGGCCACAGAAGCCTAAAAAATACGAACGTTTGCAATCCCCAGAAATTTCTGTGTACCCGTTCGAGATGAGGAAACAGTCAAAATGGGCCACATAAGAATCCCAAGTTTCTCCCTGCGGGTTAAAGGGTGGAAAACTAAGCTGCGTTGCCATGGTGAATTTAAATAACTACCTTCCTTTCAGGGTTCGCATTAAGTACCATTTGTCACCAGTGTAGAGTTGGACACGTCCAGTCGGAATCAACTATTACTTTAATAACTCAGTTAAAACAGAATCATAACAGAACCAACAACCTTACTAATATACTGACAGGTTCGTGAGGTAAGAACCAATCACCAACAGAGTAACCTCCCGCTCCCGGCTGACACACCCCGGATTAACATATCCAATAGGACGAGGCGTTACACGTCACTACGGCTTGTCTCCAAGACACTTCCTGCAATGGGCGGGGTCATAACAGAGGTGTCAAGGCCTGGGGGCTCGATCCAGCCTGAAGGATATTTAGATCTCACGTGCAGGGCTGCCCTGCAAACAGCAAAGGACTGGGCACAGTGCTTCTGCCCATGAAAAAGGAGCTTGGTAGGGCAGCTCTCTCGAGCTCCATTTTTGCTGGCAGAAGGTTATAGGAGGCCATGGCAGTCAAAAATGAAGCTTGGAAGACAGTATTTGGTGACAGAGTGCTCAGGCCACCACATGTGCCACGCCACCTTGGCCACACTCACCCCAGCCCCCTGAGGTCAAACATAGCTGTTAGATCCTTGCAGGAATGAAGGACTTAGGGTAAGTAACGGTTCTTTTATTAACAGAGCAGAAGATAACGGTTAAGGAACAAAATAAGACAACAACATGGCCGTGCCTGGCAGCTATATATACCCCTCTCTGCCAGGCTCAGCCAACCAATCACCTTGTAGTATTTTCCCGCCCAAGGAATATGGGGCGGGTACAAGGCCTAACTGTCCTCTGGACACAACAATAACCCTGATGCAGTCCTCAATGAAATTGAGTTTGATACCCCTGCTCTAGCAGCACTAAACCATCATCCCAACTAGCACTGATAACAGTGACAACTACTAAGAGTTTTAATTCAGTAATATTCAAGGCTTCCACTTTTTGGTTTAGTCTTACTATCACTATTCATGGGCTTTTTAAATGCTAGGAATGGAAAGGCATAAATAAGATGCTTCCCGCTTTCTAACTAATTGGAAATTAAATGAAAAGAAGCATAGTCTAGTTTGTTTGTTTTTCCTTCTCATTGTAAGACAGAGCTCTAGAATATTGTGATAGCTTAAAATGCTTTAATTGCGATGCAAATAAAAGTTAAATGACATTTTAAAGCCATCTTATTTTTTAAACCAAACTGAAATTTAAACACAATCTGATTCAGATCTTTCTTGGAGAACTGCTAACATTATCAGCATTTGGGATTTCTCTTCCGAGGAACTTACCAGACAACCAGTGACATCATTAGGACTGGATTAATAGGCACACTGATGCTCTATAGCAGTGATGGTGAACCTATAGCACGGGTGCCACAGGTGGCACATGGAGCTATATCTCAGGGCACAAGAGGCACTGTCCTATGTCAGCTCCAGCATGCATGTGTGCCCTGGTCAGCTGATTTTCTGCCTTCTTTTCAGCCGTTTTTGCTCTCCCCAGGCTTCAGGAAAGCCTCCTGAACTCTGGGGATGGTGAAAAATGGCCCAATGGGCTATCGGAGGTCCAGAGGTTTCAATGAATCCTGTGTGCATGCGCAGGACAGTGCACATGTTGTGCACCTGTGAAGGGGGAGGGCATTGCATTTATTTATTTATTAATTTGTTTATTTATTATTTGGATTTGTATGCCGCCCCTCTCCGAAGACTCGGGGCGGCTCACAACAAGTGAAACAAATCATAAATAATGCAATTAATTAAAATATTTAGAAATTTTTTTAAAAAACCATAAACTAACAGACACACACACAAGCATACCATGTATAAATTAAACATGCCCAGGGGGAGCTGTTTCAATTCCCCCATGCCTGACGGCAAAGGTGGGTTTTAAGGAGTTTACGGAAGGCAAGGAGAGTAGGGGCAGTTCTAATCTCTGGGGGGAGTTGGTTCCAGAGAGCCGGTGCCGCCACAGAGAAGGCTCTTCCCCTGGGGCCTGCCAACCGTCATTGTTTAGTTGACGGGACCCGGAGAAGGCCCACTCTGTGGGACCTAATCGGTCACTGGGATTTGTGCGGCAGGAGGCGGTCTTGGAGATATTCTGGTCCAATGCCATTATGGGTGTGGGCACACACGTACACACTATCACACACACACACACACACACTTTGGGCACCCGAGCCAAAAAGGGTTTGCCCTAGACTATAGAGCAGTGTTTCCTAACCTTGGCAACTTGAAGATATCTGGACTTCAACTCCCAGAATTCCCCAGCCAGCATTCGCTGGCTGGGGAATTCTGGGAGTTGAAGTCCAAATATGCCAAGGTTGGGAAACACTGGTCTAGGAATCCCAGATCTTTATTCACTCAGCCATTGCAATCAGGCCTTTTTTTTCTTTTTCTTTTAAAAAGGAACCTAAATAAGCTCTTTGCTGTGGAGAGAAGCTTCAAACAACCAAGCCTACCCTCTTAATTCCCCGGAGTATCTTTTTTTAAGATTTATCACTCAGGAAAAAAGATAATGGCCATGGCAATCTGGAATTCCTTCCAACTTTAAAATAACAAGGATAAATTTGCAATGATGATGATTATTCAATCTGCCCTATCTTGTAAGCAAAGATGAACAAATGGACTTCTTAAAAAGAAAAATTAAAAATATGTTTTCCTCTCTCCACCCCCAGTGTGCTAACCAGCTGGTAGGTAGGAAGGGAACAGATAGATCTTCATTTCACAATTTTTCCAAATTTTTCACAGACCTTGACAGGCATACTAACTGAATGTGCCCAATCCATTTGTAAAACAGTCAGACACAGAAAAAGGCATCTGTTTGTTCCCTTTCCATGTGTTACGCAGTAGGTAAGAGAGCAAATTCAAGCCTTGTTCTCTTTTCTGCTAGGATAAAGGGGGAAATAAACTCCACTGGTGTGCCCCTGCTAATAATGATGTACAAGAAGAAAACAAATAGCCCTAATTATAGATTTGGGGTGCAAAAGGTGATAGTATTGCTTCTTAGAATACATCTTGTGCAGATTCCAGCAACTTGAGACCTTAAGTAAGAATATTTGCAGTCTCCCCAAACCCCTACATTTTAAAATATTTTAAGGAGACCTTGTTTTGTTGCATTAACAAATTATTATTTTACATTGGAACTGACCCTTAAATAAAAGTTATAAAGGACTTTCTAACAGATGAGTCTATGTTTAGTGTTCTGTCTTACATTTCTCCCCAGAGAAATATCTGCCAACTTAAGATGACATAATTCTTTAGCCAATTCTCTAATCCTTACGTCCGTCATTTAAACTACACCAGTACAGTGGTACCTCGGTACTCGACCACAATTCGTTCCAGAAGTGTGGTCGAGAACCGATTTGGTCGAGTACCGAATTTATTTATCCCATAGGAAATAATGGAAATGGATTTAATTGGTTCCCAGCCCCTGTTAACTCACTGGGAACCAATTAAATCTATGTTCTTTATTTCCAATGGGATAAATAAATTCGCTACTCCAAGCTGCAGGAAAGGTCCCCAGTAGCAAGAGCGCCGGGAAGTCACGTAATGGAGGGAAGCTGCTGGAGCGGCAGCAACTGCTGAGATGGCTCCGCCGGCTTCCCTTCATCACGTGACGTTCCCGGCGCTGTTGCTACTGGAAGGGAAGCCACCGCTGTTGCAGCCACAGGGAAAAAGTTTTTGAAGCTGCTTACAGGTAATAAAAGGAAGCAATGAGGAAAGGAGCCCCCAGAAGCTGCCATCCCGGCAGCTTCAGGGGGCTGAGGAGCTCTCTAAGAGCTCCAAGCTGCAGGAAAGGTGGGGGCTGTTGCAATCTTGGCAGCTTCTGGGGGCTCCTTTCCTCATTGCTTCCTTTTATTACTTGTAAGCAGCTTCAAAAACTTTTTCCCTGTGGCTGCAACAGCGGCGGCTTCCCTTCCAGTAGCAAGAGCGCCAGGAACGTCACGTGATGAAGGGAAGCCGGCAGAGCCATCTCAGCAGTTGCTGCCGCTCCAGCAGCTTCCATTCATTACGTGACTTCCCGGCGCTCTTGCTACTGGAAAGGAAGCCGCCGCTGTTGCAGCCACAGGGAAAAGGTTTTTGAAGCTGCTTACAGGTAATAAAAGGAAGCAATGAGGAAAGGAGCCCCCAGAAGCTGCCAAGATTGCAGCAGCCCCCACCTTTCCTGCAGCTTGGAGCTCTTCGAGAGCTCCTCTGCCCCCTGAAGCTGCCAGGATTACATTTCGGATAATGAACAAAATTTTCTCTGGCTGTTCGGTATCTGAATTTTTGTTCAGATATCGAAGCAAATTTTTGCCGAAAATTTTGTTCGTTATCCGAAATGTACGAGAAAGGAAGCATTCGAGTACCGAGGTACCACTGTATTTCTCAACTTAGTAACTATAAGACATGTGGACTTCCATTCCCAGAATTCCCCAGCCTGTGTGGAGAATATTGATTCAAATCAGATTACTTCTGAAGTGAGCTTCTGTGATTAGATTACAATAAACCAGGTCTAGAACCTTAACCAAGATTAAGAAACACTGAAATGCTCATTCTTGTTGTGGTTGGCTCTGGGCCAGCTCCTGCAACAGGGAATTTGGACATTGGTTTAGGGGAATCCTCAGGGTCACAGAGACTTGTATTATTGCCAGCAGCTTCTGATAGTGAAGATTCATTGCTAAGGTCAGACGTTGGGGAAGCAGAATCAGTCGGAGAGATGGGTGCAACCAGCCCATTAGTTAATGACCCCATTAGTGAGTCATCAGACTCGGAGGAGGATCAGTGGATAGATGCCCGTATGTGCAGGCTCATGGCTAGAAGGGACCAACTGCGTAGGTATTGTCGGAGATAAGGGAGAACACCTGTTGCTGAGGCAATTAGGTTAATGGGGTTGATGATAAATTACGGGCATTGGGGAGTGCGCATGTGGGCGTTTCTTTGGAGAAGGATCATTACCAAGGTTTGGACTATTCCAGGATTTCTGTTGACTCTTTGGACAATTCACAGTTAACTCTTGTGGACTCAAAGAAGGGGGAGTTGTGAGGAATCACAGCTGCCTTAATTGTTCTCTTTTGTTCCTGCTTTTGGCCACATTCCAGGACTGTTATCTGGGTGAGAGAAATTTGACTTTGTTTAAACGTATGCGCTTTTAACACTGTTTCAGATGAACTACTTTTATTTCTTCTGGCCGGCGTGTGTGTGTTTGACTTTGCATTCCTCTCTCACTGGGGGCTACTAATGAGAAGCCCGGCATAACTATTCTGATCTATCTTTTCTACTAGTTCTTATTACACATGATATAGAAAATTCTAGGAGTCTTCTATATCTTCTGGGGGAACTAAGACATCTCCCCCAGGCTTTCTTATATTTTATGTTTGGTATGTATGTGTTGTATGGTTTTTAACAGTTGGGGTTTTTTATATAATTTTTATTATTAGATTTGTTCCATTGTTATACTGTTTTTATTACTGTTGTGAGCCACCCCGAGTCTTTGGAGAGGGGCGGCATACAAATCTAATAAATTATTATTTATTATTATTATTAGTTCTCCCCCCCCCAAAAAAATATGGATTTTGAATTTATTTGCAGCATCCGATTCTTCAGAGAGGGGTGGCATATAAATCTAATAAATTATTATTACTATTATTATTATTATCATCATCATCATCATCATCATCATCATCTAATAGGAGAGTACAGTTATAGTGTTCCATTAAAATCACAGTATCTTTCTTCTATCTAGGATTATTATTTTCTTTCACTGAGCATAATTCTTTGAGAGGGATGCACATTGAATATAGCAGTAAGGGTGAAAAGGATTGCTGGATCAAATGAGGACCCAGATTGTGGGGGCAATATGCTGGCTCTGTTAAAAAAGTGTTATTGCTAACATGTTGTAAGCCACCCTGAGTCTAAGGAGAAGAGAGGCATAAAAATCGAATAAATAAATAAATAAATATTAGGAAGCAATGGCAACTTCACAGTTGCATAGGAAGAAGAGAGATGATTGTTCTCTGACATCTGAATTTCAATGATCCTTAGGATTATTTTGGATGGTCATGTAGATGTCTGTTTCCTCTCTCCCTCCCTATTATCATCCTTCCCAAGGGTGGATTCTGACTTACCTCACTGCTGGTTCGTTTCCTCATATGCCATGTGGACATGAGCGTGCATGTGCAGTGCCAAAAAACCAGCTTCTTTGCTTGCACAGAAGCAAAAAACAGCTTCTATACAGGTACAGAAGCTCAAAACAAGATGGTGCCACCTATGGCACTGCCAAGAGCATAGTATGGGAGCGTGTGCAGTCAGCCATCACTGCTGGTTTGGTGAGTGGGAGGAAATTCCTAGTACAGGTTCTATAGAACCGGTTCAAACTGGCAGGCACCCACCTCTGATCCTTCTCATCTTAATTAGGCCTTCCCCTGACTGCTGCTGCAGAAAGAATCACACGACACCAAGCTACCCATTTGGTGTAATCTCTCTCTTTACACCTTGTGCTTTCCACATATGCTATACATCCTCTTACTGAACTATTTATTCAAGAATGACCAAATATTACTATTTCATTTGGTTCAAATAATCTAATATCTGGGACAATTTGTTTAACAAAAAAGAAAGAAAGATAATCAGACTACGATGGCACAACCATTCACATTAACACTTGGCCTGCAAATATTTTATACATATGTAACTTTATTGATTTTTTTTAAAAAAAATAAGCTAAAAGATAAATAAATATTAAGTTAAAATATTTAAATAAAGGAAAAGCTCAGGAGAGGAAAAAGTAAAAGTACAAGACAGAAAAAGAGGGTTCACAAAGTATATTTTTGTTACAATTATCTACAGGTACAAAACAATAAAGAACTTAGTTCAGAAAAATTACCACATACCATTCTTGATTTTGGACTTGATAATTTGATTTCTTTCATTTTCTTCCCAAAAATATAGAAGTATTTTTCAAGTAGAAACAAAATGATTCATTGTCTTTTCTTTAGTCAAAGCTGTAATTTCAACATCTCTGCCAATTCTATCAAATTTACAATCCATTCTTTGTTGTATTTGTAAATCCTTCCACTTTTGAGCATACAAAAGTCGAAGTTGTTGTCATATATAAAAGCAAAATTCCATAAAAAGATTCCATTTGTTTGTCCATTAAACCTCAAAGAAAAGCCTGTGGTTGTAATTGTCTATTTACTTTTTAAATCTTCTATATCAAAACACATACCTGATCCCAATATTTTCTAGCTTTCCTGCATGTCCACCAGAGATGGAAAAAATGCACCTTACATTTCCAACAATTATTTGAAATTATCTTATAGTTTCGATAGTGTACCTATTGTTATACATCAGCAATACATCATTTTATTAAAAATTGCTTTAAGATAATAATTTGGTGTAAATCCCAACCTTTTTTCCACATACTCTCCTGCTGATAAGACTATACATTATTTTTGGAACTTTTTAACTTCTTCATCCTCTGTTTCCATTTTCAACCAAAGTTTATACACTCTAGCAATAATGCAATCATCATTTGAAGAGAGCTATACATAAAACTTGGTTTTACCCTTTTCAAATTCATAATTCTTTTTATACAATTTAAACTTTTCCATTAGCTGAGCACAAAGAAACCAATGGCAAGTAAAACCTTCCACTTTTAAGTTTTCTCCTGTTTTAAATTTGACCTCTCTTTGAGAAAAATTCAGCAAGTCAGCATAAGTTAACCATTTTTGTTTAACATTTGTCCGAAACATTTATAAAGCAGTAAAGAGAGCATGACGGTCAATTAGCAATTACCTGAAGCCTTCATATCTTCTTTTCTCAATTTGATACACTCTAGCTCTACTGGGTCAAGTTCTGGTCATGGGCTTGGTAAGGGGGGAATTAAAAAGTGTTAAGATGGTGGACACAGCTGCCATCTAACTTTTTATCCCTCCCCCTGAGGGTTGTCCACCTCCAGGTAACACAAATACTGAAGTTTGTAATCCACCCCATGCCTGTACCTCTACAACTCACAACTTTATTCCTATGAAGCAACTACGATTTATGTCTTGATTTACAACAGTTATTTATTATGCTTTGTCAATACTGTTGTGACATTGTATCATATGAACTAAGTTTTCTGTTAAAAGAAGGATAGCTGCTACATTTACCTACCATGTTCCAAGCAGTAATATTTTTTGTAACAGAGCTGTTCTAAGTGAAAGTCGTCACCATACTTGTGTGGTAATACATTTCACCAACAAGAACCACCTCTTTCAAATACCGTGACAATAAATTAACAATAGCAGATTCTCCGTGAATTGTTAGGACAAAACAAATCTCAAAACTAAGAAGTATTATTTTACTACTGAAGAAAATCCCTCTTGTTGAAAGTCAAATATTCTTTTCCTGTTAGCATCAATACACAACTACTACAAAACAAAAAATTTGCAAAGAAAAAGATCAAAAAAGCAGCAAAAAACCCCACAATTACAATATACTACAGAAATCTATAGGCAATCAAAACCATAAGCACAACATAAGTTCAACAAAAAGGGGACCTTTAAGCCAACAATCTTTTGGAATGTCAGTAATATACCTTGGCTCTAGAACCATGCATGAAATCACTTCACCTGAAAAGCTGGAGGCTAGCAGTGTGATCTGAATTATGATATGATTGCTTTATTATATCCTGCTTCAAGCCCTACTGATGCACTTAATGTTGACCTGACCTGTACATTCAAGCTGATCACAAAGACTATTCTTTTGCTGCACCTGCCTCCAAAACACTATACAATTCAGAAAACTGAACATTCATCCACCATCAAGAGTCAGAACTGGCAGCAATATCTGTTTACAAACTTTGAGTTAACAGAAGTGCTGCAGAACAGCTTAGATTACAATAGAAGACCTCTATTAAAATAAAAAGGCAGGAAAGGGAAAGGCTGAAACAGAAAGAAATATGTTCAATGATATATTCAGCTGTCATTAATATTGAAAAAGATACAATGGTTGAAAGGAGGACAATCTTCAGAGCACAATTCAAGGCAGCATATTGTATAAGCTGCTTGTACAGCGATGCTAGGAATAACCAAACAATATTTTAAAAATGGGACAAAGCTTTATATTCGCAAAAACATGCAGCTGCAAAATGGTAAAACATATTCAATTCAGAAAACATTTTATGTTCTGATTGTCTTTTTTACTTTTTCCCTCCACTCAACAGTACACTTCCCTTTCACCTGCCCACCTCTTTCATAATTATTGTCTGGTTTTGCCTAGGAACCTGCAACTGATTACATTAAGTCATCCAATACTTTTTCTGTCTCCAAGGTATGACTTCCCAATATAATGGCAGATGCATTCTAACTTCTTTAGACCTTGCAGCTATAATAATTTGGGGAGGAATTGGATATATTACTGTTGTATCATCTGGCTGAGCATAGCTACATGCCATGGAAAACTGACTGCCTAATGCAAATACATATCCTGATAGAAAGGCAAGCCAGATTCAGGGAGGGAGTCTGACCCTTGATTTAGTGTTTTATTCATCATGCATAGAATACATAAAAGAACTCCCAGATTAATGGTTTAATTAATTATTAAACCATTAATCGGGGGTATCCCTTATATCACGGCTGTCAAACTTGTGGTGTCACATTGCCATGAGAGCAATCATGGGCTTTCCTAAGTATGCCCATGTTACTCCAACACTCCACAGTCTGCATTGGTTGTCGATCAGTTTCCGGTCACAATTCAAAGTGTTAGTTATGACCTATAAAGCCCTTCATTGCACCGGACCAGGATATCTGGGAGACCGCCTTCTGCCGCACGAATCCCAGCTGCCTGTTAGGTCCCACACAGTTGGCCTTCTCCGGGTCCCGTCGACTAAACAATGTCGGCTGGCGGGACCCAGGGGAAGAGCCCTCTCTGTGGTGGCTCCGACCATCTGGAACCAGCTCCCCCTGGAGATTAGGATTGCCCCCACCCTCCTTGCCTTTCATAAACTCATTAAAACCCTCCTCTGCCGTCAGGCATGGGGAAACTGAGACATCTCCCCCTTGCCCATGTAGTTTTTGTGTATGATATTTGTGTGTATGTTTTTATATATTGGGGTTTTTAAAAACTTTTTAATGTAAAATTGTTATTTTTAGATTTTAAATATTAGATTTGTTACTATGTATTATTTTTATCACTGTTGTGAGCCGCACCAAGTCTAATAATAATAATAATAATAATAATAATAATAATAATAATAATAATAACAATAAGAAGAAGAAGAAGAAGAAGAAGAAGAAGAAGAAGAAGAAGAAGAAGAAGAAGAAACAGATGAAACAATTGATCACATACTCAGCTGCTGCAAAAAGATCGCACAGACTGACTACAAGCATAGACATAATGCTGTGGCACAGATGATCCACTGGAACTTGTGCCAGAACTACCATTTACCAGTGGCAAAGAACTGGTGGGATCATAAGCCCGAAAAAGTGGTCGAAAATGAGCAAGCAAAACTACTGTGGGACTTCCGACTTCAGACTGACCGAATTCTGAAGCATAACACACCAGATATCCTGATTGTGGAGAAAAAGAAAGTACGGATCATCGACATCGCAATCCCAGGGGACAGCAGAATTGAGGAGAAGCAGCTAGAGAAATTAGTGAAATACGAAGATCTAAAAATCAAGCTGCAACGACTCTGGCATAAGCCAGTGAAAGTGGTCCCAGTGGTACTTGGCACGCTGGGTGCAGTACCAAAGGATCTCAGCGGACATTTGAAAACCATCGGAATTGACAAAATCTCCATCTGTCAATTGCAAAAGGCCGCTTTACTGGGATCGGCAAACATAATTCGCGGCTACATCACACAGTCCTAGGTGCTTGGGAAGCGCCCGACTGGTGATGAAATACGAAATCCAGCATAGTGATCTCGTTTGCTGTGTTGTATTGACAAAATAATAATAATGATAATAATAATAATAATAATAATAATAATAATAATAATAATAATAATGACATGTGACATTTTTCCCATTCGTGGAGCTGGGGTGGGTGTGCCTGTATGAGACGCATTCTGCCTGCTGGCCCCCAGTTTGAAACCCCTGCTTTATATTGTCACTAGAGATAGATTTTGGGAGAAATTAGTTTCTTTTCTTTTCTAAATGCAATTACATGTAGACTTATATACCACTTCACAGTGCTTTACAGCCCTTTCTAAGTGGTTTGCAGAAAGTAAGCATATTGCCCCCAAAATCTGGGTCCTCATTTTACCAACCTTGGAAGGATGGAAGGCTGAATCAACTTTTAGCCTACTGAGATTCGATCTGCCAAACTGCTGGCAGATGGTGATCAGCAGAAGTAATTTGCAGTACTGCACTCTAACCACTGTACCTCCGAGGCTCTTAATTACTGATTATAAAAAGAGGGTAAAACAAAGATTCATTTGACTCTTTCTCTCTTTTTACCTTTTTTATTAATTATTGTATTCCTAGCCCCAGAGTAAGGTCAAGCCAATAGACCATTGGACAATGAAGCCATACTTTCTACAAAACAAATTGGCCTGAGATAGAATAAAGGAGCTATTTTTCCCTACTATTGGTTCACTACTGGTTCTCAATTATAATAAAGCCAAAGTTCTTTTGTTTTCTCCAAAAGGCTTGTCATCTTCTATCTGTCCTGGAAAATCAAGTTTTAATATCAATGAAATTAAGGTATTTAAATATCTGGGTATTTCTGTTTACCCAGTGGTTCTTTAGAAGAAATATCAAAGGGCTGTCATTACTCAGGCCCACAAATTCTCAAATATTATCCTACAATATGCTAGCTGCAGTGGTAATAACTTGCCAGGTGCAAGAGGAAATATTTAGAATTAAGATAATCAACCACCTGGTATGAAGAACACAGATTTGCTATTATCATGATTTAAGTTCTGTTCAAGGTGTCTTTCTACAACTTAGTTGCAAGTTTCCCAAAGTGTATTTAATTTTCTTTTGTAACTAATCTGGACTAAGCTTTGTCAAAATTTGTACGCGGTTTTGCTACCTGAACTTTTGGCTCAAATTAATTTTCACTGGAAGCGCCTAAGCTTCCCTGACCTTACAGGAAAACTTAGAGGAAAATTTTATGTTGCCCTGGAAGCTAAGCGTTGATCTAGATTTTAAAATTCTTTGGATTAACTTTTCTTGCTTAGATTTGAAGAAAAGAGTTTTTGCAACAATATTCAGTATGACCTAAGTAGAACCACTGTAAAAGGAAGATCTTTTTGAAAAGTTATCCTCCTTTCCTAATATTCTTTGGCTAACTCACTCGAGAGTCTTTGCTCTTATTCAATTTAAAGTTTTGCCATCCTCACTGCTGGAAGGGAATTTTCCCTGCCTGCTGGGGAAAATAGAATCATTTTGGTTTACACTCTGTTTTTTCTGGAGCATGATGAGCTGACCTAATAAAGCTTCTGCTAACTCACAGTTATGGTAGCTCTGAGGAAGACAGCATTCTCCTTAGACCAGCCTTTTGAGGCCTCCAGAAGGGTCACCAAATTAAATAAGCAATTTGATGCTTAATTGTGCAACAACAGTTAATTTTACTTACAGCTTTATATTTTAATACATTTCTTTAATGTTTAAGCTTTAGTTTACATGTATCCCCTCCCCTTGTTTAGGGTAAATACAATTTAAAATTTAAATTGACTTTATTGTGTTAATAATTTAGCCTGGTTCATAATCTGGTTAACCATGGTTAGGTTAATTGTTTAAAAAAATACAAGTTGGTTTATACAACAAGATTTAGATTTAGATTACTAGTGTTGGAAGGGACCTTGTAGGTTATCTAGCCCAATCTCCTGATCAAGCAGGAGTTCCTACATCATTTTAGACAAATGGTAGTCCAATCCCCTCTTGAAAGTGTCAAGTGTTGGAGCTCTCACAACCTCTGAAAGCAAGCTGTTCAACAATGTTATGTCAGAGATTATATTTTACGAATTACAGAGGCCAGTGTTCACACAACAATCTGAACCAAGTGAAACCATATTAGGTTAGTAAACTAATCAATGTAAACCAACCAATGAAAGAGACACTGTACAAAATCCATCAGAACAATGATTTTTGGAAGACTGTCTAATGCTATATATTATATATTCACATATACATTCACTTATATGTTTAGGGATGCATATTCATGTATATTTTCATATGCATATTAGAACTGCATTGACTTTCTGTAAATGACACAAAAGCAGAAAAAAAGCTTCCATAAAAACATATATAGATATAGTATCCTTTGTCTCCATGACAGTGTGCACAACACATTGTTTTAAAATAGAAGCAATAGAACAGATTGAAAATTATTTGCCAATGGGGGTTTAAATGTAAATATAAAAGATGCATGAGTAGGTACTGTAATATATTATTGTGAACAGTATCATTCCTAAGATTGGCAACAACTACTTCTGTATTTGATGTTTTCTGTTTTTCACAACCATCGACCTGGGGAAGCTCAAGTTATCTACAAGCCCTACCTTCTGGAAGTTTAGCCAAAGGATTAAATTTGTAGTTTTTATATGTATCTTTACATTGATTTAGAGAATGAATAAGTATCCTGGTGTAATGAACCTTAATTTTCTACATTATTTACCAATGTCTTTGTGAGCGAAGTATCTCTCTGAATGAATAGATATATATATTTATTGCTTAGAGTTTATTTTTTGCCAAGCATTCATTCTAATTCAAGGACAAACTTTCCTGTGAATTTTTACATAATACATAAGGGTGGAGAGTACAGAAATCATGTTCCTGTTTCAGCAGCTGGGCAATGACAACTTACCTAAATCTCTTTGTTTCAATGAAATGTATTACTAAACTGTTTTTAGGATCCTTGCTTGCTACAACCTTTAATGAATCACTCTGTACAGACCCAGTAAAACAAAACCACATTCTCAGATGATGAAAACTGCTAAGGATCAAAGGGCTGAAATAAGAAATCTTTATTTCCAGCTCATTTACCTATCTGATACTTGGCTTTCTTTATTTTTATTTTATTTATTTTGTCAAGTATGTATTGGACGTATTGGTAGTATATATAGATATACAGTGTTCCCTCGATTTTCGCGAGGGATGCGTTCCAAGACCGCCCGTGAAAGTCGAATTTCCGCGAAGTAGAGATGCGGAAGTAAATACACCATTTTTGGCTATGGACAGTATCACAAGCCTTCCCTTAACACTTTAAACCCCTAAATTACCATTTCCCATTCCCTTAACCATTTACTCACCATTATTACTCGTACTCAACATTGAATAAGACACTTAGTGATCCTGATATTTATAAACATAATTATTTATTAACAATAATTTTTTTTGTTATTTATTTGCAAAAATTATTAGTTTGGTGATGATGTATGAAGTCATCGGGCAGGAAAAGCCGTGGTATAGAAAAAAACCTGCAAAGTATTTTTTTAATTAATATTTTTTGAAAAACCGTGGTATGGGTTATTCGCGAAGTTCGAACCCGCGAAAATCGAGGGAACACTGTAATGCTGTTTGTAGACATGGGATAAGAGGGAAACATTAGGACAGGGGTGGTAGGCACACTGGTGAATTTATGCACGCTCCTTGCTGACCTCTTAGGAATCGGGTGAGGTCAACAGTGGATAGTTTAAGGGTAAAGTTTTGGGGGTTTGGTGACTAAACTACAGAGTCAGGTAGTGAGTTACAGGCATTAACTACTAGGTTGCTGAAGTTGTATTTTCTACAATTAAGTTTGGAACGGTTTACTTTGAGTTTGTATCTGTTGTGTGCTCGTGTATTGTTGTGGTTGAAGTTTACCATAGTCGTTGACAGGAATTCATTGAAGCAGATGATTTTATGAGCTTGAAGTAGTCACTGACAGGAAGGACACTGTAGCAGATGATTTTATGAGCTATACTTGGGTCACATTGAAGGTGACATAGTTCTAAGCTTTGTAACCTTAGGATTTCAAGTCTGGTTGCGTAAGGTATTCTGTTGCGAGTAGAGGAGTGGAGGACTCTTCTCGTAAAGTATCTCTGGACACTTTCTAGTGTATTTATGTCTGAAATGCTGTGTGGGTTCCAGGCAAATGAGCTGTATTCAAGGATTGGTCTGGCGAAAGTTTTGTATGCTCTGGTTAGTAGTGTGATATTAACCGAGAAGAAGCTACGTAAGATTAAGTTAACTACTCTTGAAGCCTTTTTGCTGTTGCAGTCGGCTTTGTCACTTAAGTCATTTGATATGAGTATTCCAAGGTCTTTTACAGAATGAGGGTTGTCTGCAAGGTGTTGTCTACTCAGCCAATGTGTAGGACAGAGCATTTGTTGGTTGAGATTTGGAGTTTCCAGATGTTTGACAATTCAGAGTCAAGTCAAGGTCTTTTTGGAGTGTAGCAGTGTTATTGATGTTGTTAAAGAGTTTTACATCATTGGCGAAGAGAACACAATTCTTGTAATGTGATCACAAAGGTCATTTATATAGAGTGTTGATTCTAGTACGCTGCCTTGGGGTACACCGCTGTTAACAGGAACATGATTAGATAGGGCACTTCCTATTTTGACTACTTGATCTCTTTACAGTGGGTCCCCCCCTCATGGTCTGCAAAAGTATTTAGATATCCCAACAATATCTATTGATATTCTGCTCTTAATTACATTTGACTTAAAGTCTGGTCCTATTGATCAAACAATGTCCAGAGTATCATTTTCTTTTCCAAAGGCAGAAAAATACTTCTAAAATATATTATTATATTTAGATTAAGCAAGTTGTCATATAAAAGTCACACAAGGTGCATTTAATAATTATCTAATTTTTAAATTGTAGGAATTCAAGATATAAAATGAACTGAAGCAAGAAATAGAGGACTACTCTATTTTTATAAAATTAATATCCATGAAGCCAACCACGAAGTATGCATGATGATACAACGGTTGTAACTTCTGCTTCAAGCTGTTAAAATAAATGGGAAAACTTTTATTGTGTGTAAGATTGATCTCTGGATTCTATCATTAAATGTTGGACAGGCAAAGCCCTTTCCTGCAGAATATCTATACAATCTAATGCTAAGCAATTATAGATGGACCTTTTCCAGAGCCCACTGTATTAGCAATAGCAATAGCATTTAGACTTATATACTGTTTCACAGTGCTTTTCCGCCATCTCTAAACTGTTTACAGAATCAGCATATTGCCCCCAATCTGGGTCCTCATTTTACCGGTCTCAGAAGGATGCAAGGCTGAGTTAAAATTGAACTAGCCTGTTGTACTGTATTTCAACCACTGTGCCATCTTATTTTTTAAGGTGTGCTAACCGCACATTCACAATCAGGTGGTGAAATACCTTCAGCAAGCTATAAAACTTTTAATTAGAATTGTTGTTTTATTGTCCTATGTTTTAAATTTCCCACTAACAAATTTTTGAGTGAAACACTTTGATTTGATTTGATATGGGGGAAGTCATTACATCACAAAGAGAAAGAAACTTTCAGTAATTGTCTTTATGATTTTTGGTGTCACCAGCATAAATGAGTTTAAAAGAAGAAATCTATCTGATATAGGTCTCTAGAAGGTAGGAGGTCCCTGGTCATTCTCTGGCAATCCAATAAACTTGCTCAGCCCCTGTTCTGTTTATTGTAAGGACTATTATCTACTTCTGAAAGAACACTACTTTGAATATTAGCCCATCCCTTAATTTAATAAACAAATTTAACTTCCCTTCCTTGGCTGTGGCACTGATTATATAAGTGAATCTAATCTGTTTCTCTTCCGATTGTTACTATGGTGCATTAAATGTTGAAGTTTTGTTTTGATGGTTACAATATAGTATTTATGGATTATCCACATGATGGTTTTTCTTGATATAAACTGTTTTGTGTCAATTTTTTATGAAAAGCAGCTAAATAAAGTATGGAATGAACATAATCAATAAAAACAGCAAATCAGTGAAACAAAAAGCAGGCTTATAATCCTAGTGTATTTCCCTGTTTGGTAGAGTGCTATGCAGACATAACAATCATATTGTGAAGACATTACATTCAGAGGTGGTATTTACTTACTTTCCCTACCGGTTCACAAATGTGAGCGTGTGTGGCTTGCACACATATGTGCGGCTTCAAAATGTGCCTAAATAGGATGGCATAGCGCCAGGCCGTGTGGGCAGGCCCACCACCCCGGGGTCACTACTATCACTTCACCCAGACTGGTCCAAACCAGGTGAATACCACCTCTTACATTCCTGCTACTCTGTTTAACATGAGAAAACAATTATTAAGGAATCTGTTACAACAGAAACATCATGTTTTATGACTATGTAATCTAAGGTCATTATAAAGCACTTTGATGCCAGCAGGTATTTAGACAGGTTTCCGGCTTACCTGTGTTCCAACTCTCGTATGGACAGAATAACTCCAGACGTTGATGCCTGCTGCTGTATGGTGGTCAAAAATGTGAATTCGCTTTTGTTCCGGAAGAGCTGAATTAATTTCTCATTTGTGTGGGATGCTGCATGGATTTCTCTATCTACAGCTAAAAAGAATGATAAGAATAGTGAGGTAAGAGGGGGGAAAAGAAAAAGACATAGCACTAAACTTTTCACATTAGAAACCATTAAGGGCTGGTTCAGATTTCCATTCCCCATAGTATTAATTTTCGTTCTGAGAACTCTGCTTCTTCTTTGCTAGTGCTTTACTTGGGTGCAACGTGAAAATAGAAAACATCCTCTTTATCAGTTTGTTGCCCTGACAAGTTCACAATCAGGCATCTTACTGATTTTCTGACAGAGTTTGTGACAGGAAATGATGAACCATTCAAGCCTGCCATGAGCAGATTACATTGCTGATTCATGAGGTGTGCAGAAACAAGATAATGGGCTCCCAAATTTAGAGGGCCTGGCTGAACCCTGAGTCACTGGCAAAGCTGAAATTTCAATACCGTCTCGGTTTTCCTCTTTTCCTATCGAAGTCAAAGAATTTGCTCTGATGCTGATGCACTGACAGAGACCTATTATTGCTGGCAATGCTCTCTCAGCATCCTTAAATTTCCCCCCCCCCCCATCCTCTGTCCATAAATTTAATACATAGTCATGGATGATGTAGCTACAGGAGTGACAATCGATTTGGGGACTTCTCTGTTTACACAAGCCAAGTATTGCTTTCATGCAGTATTTATTAGACTTCAACTTGATGTTTAGAGATGCACAGCATTCAGACTGCTTTCAACTTTCAGTCACATTTTCTTTACCCCTTTTGAGATGAGAAATAAAAGAATAAAAATGAAAGGAGTAGTTAATGATGGCATCACTAGCTCACCTATATAGGTGTTTTATTTATGAATTTAGGTTTCAGCAAGGGATTCAACAAATTAGATCACAACCCAGCTAGAAAAAAATGGGATAGACAGCTGACAAACTGAACTCAATGAATAGCTCTTAATGGGTTGAATGTTACATGGAGAGAAGTAAGCAGTGGGGTTCTTCAAGGTTCTGTCACAGGCCCAGTACTCTTCAATATCTTCATAAACAACTTAGATGAGGAAATTAAAACAGGGATGGGTTTCACTTACCTTCCCTACTGATTTGCATCGTGATGGAAGGGTGCATTTTGCATATGTGCACTCGCTTTGCTTGCACATTTGTGCACACCCACATCACATCATGCAAAATACCCAGAAATGATTTTTTTTGTGCATGCGCAGAAGCCTGTGCACATGCACAGAGTGGTTTTTTTGCAAGTTAGGTGCCACAGAGTTGGTCTCCTCCGGGTCCCGTCAACTAAACAATGTCGTTTGGTGGGACCCAGGGGAAGAGCCTTCTCTGTGGCAGCTCCGACCCTCTGGAATCATCTCCCTCCAGAGATTAGAACTGCCCCCACCCTCCTTGCCTTTTGTAAACTCCTTAAAACCCACCTCTGTCATCAAGCATGGGGGAACTGAAACATCTCCCCCTGCCTACGTAGTTTTTTGTGTATGATATGACTGTATGTATGTTTTCATATATTGGGGTTTCTTGTTTTTTAGACTTTTTAAATGTATTATTGTTATTTTAGATTCTAACTATTAGATTTGTCATTATATATTGTTTTTATCATTGCTGTAAGCCGCCCAGAATCTACGGAGAGGGGCTGCATACAAATCTAAATAATAATAATAATAATAATAATAATAATAATAATAACAACAACAACAACAACAACAACAACAACAACTGGAGGACCGGTTCGGGAGCGTGGACTGCAGGTCATCGCTGCTGGTTTGGCAAGCAGTAGTAAATTTCTACTCTTAGTTCTAAAGAACCGGTCTGAACTGGCAGCAACCCACCACTGAATAGAAGGGAAACTTACCAATTGGCAGATGATACTAAGCTGGCAGGAATAGCTAACAATCTAGAAAATAGGCTCAAGATCCAGATGGATCTTGACAGATTTGAACACTGAGTCCTACACTTAACAAAAACCAAAAATATACATAACTGGGTATAATTAATAGCAGTGATTGTGAGATGGATCTTGGAGTCCTAGTGGACAACCAGCTAAATATGAGCCAGCAGTGTGCAACGGCAGCCAAAAAAGCCAATGCAATCCTCAATTTCATTAACAGAGGGATACAATCTAGATCTAATTTAGTACTAATACCACTTTATAAAGCCTTAGTTAGACCACACCTAGAGTACTGAATCCAGTTTTGGTCACCACTAGTGATGGGCGAACCGAACCCACACAATTTGGGTCCATACCGAATTTTGCGGTGTTTGGTATGCCGAACACAAACACGAAATTTTTTGACACTTTGGGCAAAGTTCGGGGTCGCGTTCGGCGTTCAGAGCTTTGACGTCACCGGCAGGTTGCTAAGGACGCCAAGGTGATCACTTCCTGGATTCCATGAAATCCAAGAAGTGATCACCTTGGCGTCCTTAGCAACCTGCCGGTGACGTCCAGGCTCCGACCCGGAATCTCTTCATGGGAGGGATTCCCCAGCTCCTTCAAAGGGAGGTCTTCACGTAAAAATAAACATTGTTATTTTTATGTGAAAGGACACCGCTGTTTATTTTTATGTGAAAGGACTGCCCTTTGCTTGCAGCGCCTCTGTGGTGTCCTTTCACATAAAAATAACAATGTTTATCTTTACATGAAGACCTCCCTTTGAAGGAGCTGGGTAATCCCTCCCATGAAGAGATTCCGGGGGCGGAGCCTTGACATCACTGGCAGGTTGCTAAGGATGCCAAGGTGATCACTTCCTGGATTCCATGGAATCCAGGAAGTGATCAACTTGGCGTACTTAGCAACCTGCCAGTATACGTGACATCAAAGCTCCGCCCCCAGAATCTCTTGGTGGGATTCCCCATTCGGGTTCGGGTTCGGGTTCAGGTTTAGGTTTGGGTTGGGTTCGGCTGAATTTTGCATAAAGTTCGTCCAAACCTGCCAAACCCAAACACTGTTGGGTTCGCCCATCACTATAAAAAGTTGCACTAGAAAATGTGCACAGGAGAGCAATCAGGATGATTAGTGGATTGGACACTAAAACATATGAAGAATGGTTGCAGGAATTGGGCACGGCTAGTCTGGTGAAGAGAAGGACCAGGGGAGATATGATAGCAGCATTCCAATATTTGAGGGGCTGCCACAGAAAAGAGGAGGTCAAGCTATTTTCCAAAGCACCTGGAAGCCAGATGAGGAATAATGGATGGATCAAGGAGAGATTGAACCAGGAAATAAGGTGAAATTTTCTGACAGTGAGAACTATCAATCAGTGGACTAGGGTCTCCTATTGAGCAGGGGGGGGTGTACTAGATGACCTACAAAGTCTCTTCCAACTCTGGTAATCCGTAATCTGTAAGCCTTTTTACTCATATACTCTAACAGAATTGTAAAATCACACAATTCCCACAGCCGACTTACCGGCCGGTTGGGGTTTGCGGCGATCGGCGGTAACAGGAGGCCGCCATGTTGGGGGCGGAGTCACGGCACCCACGTTGGGGTGCCGTGATGACGTGGTGCAGTGCGTGGGGCACCGATTGGCCGGGGCGAGCCAGGCAGTCCTATAAAAGAGGGCTGCCTCGTGGCGCAGCAGTCTCGCCCGGAGGCATCGTGAGGCGAGGCTGCTGCTGCTGTTGCCGGCCCGGGTTGCTGCGTCACAGGCCCGAAGGCCGGCGGAGCAGCCGATCGTCGCTGGAGCTTCGGCCTTCGAGGCCAGAAGAGCCGCGAGCGGCGGCTGGAGGCTCAGTTCGCTGTCGGCGACACCCCCCACAGGGTTTGGAGGCGCATTTGGGCAAGGGATAAATGGCGGGGGGTGGACAGAGTCGTTCGGGGGCACGGCGGCGGGCCATGGGGGGGGCAGACCAGAGGGCTAGGCCCCCCCCATTGAGCCACGCCACACTGGGAGGAAGCGGGCCCCCCAAACGAACTTGGAATGAGGCCCCGGGGGCACGGCTGGCAAGGAGGCCGGTTGAAGAAGGCAGCCCCAGCGGGGAGGTGAGCCCCCGGGGGCACGCAGTGGGCCGCAGGGGGGCCTCCTCAGGGGCGAGGGGGTCGCCGCCAGGGCCGGGCCCTGCCGGTGGAAGCACCGGGGGGAGCAGGTGAGGCCACGGGGCGGAGGAGGTGACCTTCAGCGGATCAGAAACGGGGCTGTCTGGGGTTGAGGCCCCTGCTGCAGGGCATGCCAGGAGGGAGCAGGGGGAGGGGGATTCCCTTTCGGTTTCCTCACATCTACTGTCTTCCTTGCTTGAGAAACTTGATGAGAGGCCAAGGAAGCGGGGCAGGTCCCGGCGGGGCCGCACCACGTGCGTTGCCAATGCAGAGGGGTCTCGGAGCTCATCAGAGTCTGCAGACAGCCCGCGGAGGGCGCGCGGGACTCGGCGCGCGAAACAGAAAAGCAGGCGGAGGAAGGCCAGGAGAACGGTGTCCGGCTCCGAGGACGCAGACGACGACTCTTCTCACTGGGGTGAGTGCCCTGTGCCTAGGCACCGGTGGTCCCTCCCAAGGGGGCCTCGCGGCAGGCTACGGGCTACTAAACGCACAACACATGGGGATCATAGGACCTGGCGCTCCCGCACAGCTGCTCAAGTTTGGAGGAGGGGGCGTAGAAGGGTAGTGGCCAGGAGGCACAAGGGGAAGAGGGATACCTCGAGGGATAGCTCAGGGTCGACCACCTCTGGGTCCACCAGCACCTCTTTTGACAGCGATAATCCTTTCGCACCTGGCCTCCCGGACACTCCGCTTAGTATGCACATGTCCCAGGCCCTCAAGCGTAAAATTTGGCGTGGCGCTTATGTTGACATTTTTCAGATTCTGCTACCTGAGAAGTCTAAAAAGGATAGGGATAAAGAGGGTAAGAAGGGGTCGGATGACCCGAAAGACACCAAACTGGACAAGGGAATTCTGTCATGGGCATATGCATTTTTGGCCTACCACTCTGTGGTTGTGGAAGATGACGTCCATAAGACCCATGAGCTCATCTTGTACATGAACATGATTCTGAGAGCTTATCAGGAGTTTGGGGGCGAGGCTTGGAAGCGTTATGACGAGGACTTCCGTAGGTTCACCGCCCACAATAGACACTGGCCTTGGGATATGAGGCATAATGATTTGTGGCTTCAGGCCACGCAGCAAGCGTCGACCCCGGCCAGTGGGCGAATGCCCACGGGTCATTTGCTTTTGACGACGGGCAAGGAGGCTACTCTTCCCCGCCCGGCGGTGGGTACGGGGACCCCGGCCTCCGGGCAGCGTAGTGCGGCTGGGTCGTCCTTTCGAGGCCCGTACTGTTACGAGTACGGCGTATGGGGGGCCTGTTCCAGGTCATATTGTCGTTTTCGCCACGCCTGCGCCTTGTGTAATGGCAGGCACCCGACCTCCGCTTGTTACAGGGGAAGGGGAGGGGCCGGCTCCAAGGACGCCGGGGCCCCTGCCAAACCCCAACCGGGAGGAGCTCAAGGTAAGGGGCCCAACCCCCGTTAGATTGGACAGGTTGCAGTACTGGCTCACCGGCTACCGCCCCAAGAAAGGTGCTGATTTTCTGCTCGCGGGGTTCTCCGCGGGCTTCAGGATCCCGTACGGGGGGCCGCGTAGGGCCTGCATGGCGGATAACTTGAGGTCTGTGGCAGGTATGGGCCACGTAGTGTGGGACAAAATTATGAGGGAGGTGCGCGAGGGCCGGGTTTTGGGCCCCTTTGCGGAGCCCCCCCTGCCCTTCCTGCAGGTGTCCCCACTCGGGGTGGTGCCCAAGAGGGCCGCGGGAGAGTTCAGGCTCATACATCACCTGTCGTTCCCCCCCTGGTGAATCGGTGAACGATCACATTCCCGAGGAGCTTTGCTCGGTGCGCTACACACCATTCGAGACGGCTGTCGCGATGGTCCGGGCGTGCGAAGTGGGGGGCGCTGATGGGAAAATGTGATATCAAATCGGCCTTTCGGCTTTTGCCCATTCACCCGGGGGATTTCGACCTGTTAGGTTTTCAGTTTGATGGCGGGGTTCTTTGTTGATAGGGCCCTGCCAATGGGTTGTTCAGTATCCTGCTCGCTGTTCGAGAAGTTTAGTTCATTTTTGGAGTGGGCACATGTTAAAAGTACAGGCATTGCGTCCGTCGTGCACTATTTGGATGATTTCTTTTCGCGGGGGCCGGCGGGCTCCGACGACTGTCAGCGGGGTATGACAGGTTTCCAGGATTTATGCTTGGATTTGGGCGTACCTTTGGCTCACGAAAAAACCGAGGGGCCTTCGACCAGACTGACATTTTTAGGCATCGAGGTGGACTCCGTTGCGCAAACATGTAGGCTACCCGATGATAAACTGACTAGACTCAAGGATGCGGTGAGGGTTGCCCGAGCCGCTAAGAAGGTGACTCTTAGGCAGGTTCAGGAGCTGGCTGGCCTGTTAAATTTTGCTTGTCGTGTGATAGCGCCAGGTAGGGCTTTTATGTTTAGACTGTATAGGGCAACGGTCGGCTTGACGAAGCCGCACCACAGGATCAGGTCGTCGAAGAGCGTTAGGGAGGACCTCGTGGTGTGGCAAGGGTTTCTGGACGGATACAACGGTGTGTCATTATGGAGACAGGATATGCTGCTGAAAGCAGACTTTCAGGTGAAGTCCGATGCGGCGGGCACGACCGGTTTTGGTGTGGTGTGGCAGGACAAATGGTTTCGAGCTGACTGGCCGCAAGATTGGCGCGGTGAGGCCATCTGTAGGGATTTGACGTTTTTGGAGCTATTCCCAATTGTCGTGGCCATCGAGCTGTGGGCCACCAGTTTTGCCGGTAAGACAGTCCACTTCTGGTGCGACAATATGGCGGTAGTACACGTAGTGAATACACTCTCCTCTAGGAATGAACGGGTTATGGGTTTGGTCCGGCATATGGTAGCGAGATGCCTTGCCAATAATATGCTCTTCCGGGCCCACCATGTTCCAGGGGTAAGAAACGGGGTGGCTGATGCACTGTCAAGGGGGCAGTTGGCTAGGTTCTGGCTGCTTGCCCCACAGGCCGAGGAGCACCCGGAAGCAGCCCCACAGCATCTGTGGCTGATTGGAGGGCCGACGTAAGCAAGGCCATGGATTTGTCCATAGCCCCCAGCACCAGGAGATCATACCAGCGGGCAGGTAGGGAATTTTGGGCTTTTCATCATGATAGGAGATACGATCAGCTTTGGCCTGCCCCGGTCGAACACCTGCTCGAATTCTGCGCGCTTAACCGTCGCCGTGGGTTGTCTGCCCGGACGATTAGGGGCAAGCTGGCTGGCTTGGCCTTCGTAGCCAAGTCTCGGGCTTTTTGGACACCACAGGGGATTTCAGGATCAGGAAGACATTGGAGGGGTGGATTAGGGAGAAAGGTCAGGCCCAGGGTGACAGCAGGCGTCCCCTAAAGCTCGCCCACTTGATGGGGCTTTATGAGCTGTGGGGTCGGCTCTGCCGCTCTGAGTATGAGGCTTCACTGTACCACGCGGTTGCAGTGACCTTGTTCTTCGGGACGTTTCGGGTTAGTGAGGTTCTTGCAGCTTCCCGAGCCGATAGCTCCGGCCAGGCATTCACCACAAGGGATATCAAGTTACGTCGTAGCTCGGTGTCCCTGAGGCTTAGACGGTCCAAGACCGACCAGAGGGGTCGAGGTGTGACGGTCCAACTTTCCCGGGCTAACAACCGGAGGGTGTGCCCGGTGGCGGCTCTGGTGGCGTATTGGGCCCATAGGGGTGAAGAGCCGGGTTTTTTGTTTTGTCATGTGTCCGGCGAACCCCTTACCAGGTACCAATTCTGGGCTGTCACGTCCAAGGCGCTGGCAAGGCTGGGCTTGGACCCCAGACGTTACGGGACTCACTCATTCAGAATAGGTGCAGCGTCGTTGGCAGCAGTCGAAGGTTTGGATATAAAGACAGTGGGCCGCTGGAGATCTGGGGCCTTCCGGACGTACATCCGCCCCTAGGTGAGTGGGGCGGGGCGGGGGGTTTTGCCGGGCCGCCACGTCTGATGCTGCTCGGCTTCCTCCCTTTCTCTAGAACGAATACTTGACTGGCGCCGCAGAATCCTGATATGTGGCCACAGCATGGTGTACTGGGCCGAGAAGAGGGCCCGTGAGACGACGCCCGGCACGCAGTTGGAGATGGATCGAGCGGTTGTTCAGTGGCTGGGCCGTCGTGGCCTACGGTGGCGCGAGGTTCTTCCCCTGTTATTCAACAGCGGGAAGGTGCAAGGGGTACCGGGCTGTTTGGTTTTGCACGTTGGTGGGAACGATCTGAGAGCGATGACAGGTGTAGATCTGCTGTGGTACATTTGGGAGAGTTTGCAAGTGATCTGGGAGTGGTGGCCAGATACGTGTGTGTGGTGGTCCAACATCCTGCCTAGGAGGAGTTGGCGGCAGGCTAGAAGCCCTATTGCAGTGGATAAGGCTAGGAAGAGGGTAAACAGAGCGGTTAAGAAGTGGGTGATTCAGGCCGGGGGTGGAGTGATAGACCATCCAGACATCAGGGCATCCCTAATAGACTTGTATAGACAGGACGGGGTACACTTGACCGACAGGGGGAACGATAAATTTATATCAGACCTGCAGAGGTGCCTGCACATATACGTGCAGGGGGGGGAGCAGGGGGAATAAATTAAAATTTCACCCCCTGCTGTGGCCGATAGGGGGCGGAAAATAAAGTAAATAGCAACTGGTGATCTCCTTTAGGGGCACCTCTACTGAGGTGAGGGGCGTGCTCCTTCTCGGATTACAGGGCTCGACCGGCCTGGGTTCGGGGAGTGGGTCGCTCCTGTGGCTTGCTTGCTGGAGTTTAACATAGACCAGTAGCGAGCCATCCCACACGCCAGGGGTGGCGTAGTAACGGTGCAGGGGGCAGGTGTAGTTTACCATGACCCGCACCTAGTTTCAAGGAGTTTTCGCCCGAGGGTTGCTCTGTTTGAATTGGCTTAAGTTAATTCTGCCCCCATTTGATTTATGCACCCTGCAGGTCATGTGGGGTTAATGGTTTAAATAAGTTAATCGGTTAAGAAGTTAAGTTGTTTGAATAAAAAGTGACCCCGTTATACCCACACCTTGTGTCCGACTATTACTCCGCCTGCGCCGCAATTCCCACAGCCGACTTACCGGCCGGTGGGGTTTGCGGCGATCGGCGGAACAGGAGGCCGCCATGTTGGGGGCGGAGTCACGGCACCCACGTTGGGGTGCCGTGATGACGTGGTGCGGTGCGTGGGCACCGATTGGCCGGGCGAGCCAGGCAGCCCTATAAAAGGGGGCTGCCTCGTGGCGCAGCAGTCTCGCCGGAGCATCGTGAGGCACCCACCCACCCTCCCTCTGTTACAGGGTGCATATGATGGGTCGCCCTCCGGGGGGCCGAGTAGGAATTTTTTGCAGTCGCAGCAGAATTGGACGAGCTGCGATTGTTTTTTCGCCTACTCCACTCTGTGCGTGGGGAGTGTGGTTAGGGGGTGGCCCCACCATCTAGTGCCCCCCCTTAGGGTCACTGGGGGGGAGGGGTGGCCGATAGGGGGCGGAAAATAAAGTAAATAGCAACTGGTGATCTCCTTTAGGGGCACCTCTACTGAGGTGAGGGGCGTGCTCCTTCTCGGATTACAGGGCTCGACCGGCCTGGGTTCGGGGAGTGGGTCGCTCCTGTGGCTTGCTTGCTGGAGTTTAACATAGACCAGTAGCGAGCCATCCCACACGCCAGGGGTGGCGTAGTAACGGTGCAGGGGGCAGGTGTAGTTTACCATGACCCGCACCCAGTTTCAAGGAGTTTTCGCCCGAGGGTTGCTCTGTTTGAATTGGCTTAAGTTAATTCCGCCCCCATTTGATTTATGCACCCTGCAAGTCATGTGGGGTTAATGGTTTAAATAAGTTAATCGGTTAAGAAGTTAAGTTGTTTGAATAAAAAGTGACCCCGTTATACCCACACCTTGTGTCCGACTATTACTCCGCCTGCGCCGCAATCACAGGGCTGGAAGAGACCTTAGAGATTTTCTAAGTCCAACTCCCTGCCTAAGGCAGGAGATCTTATATTATCCCAGGCAAATGGCTGTCTAATCTTTCTTTAAAAACCTCCAGTGATAGAACACCCACAACTCCAGAAAACAAATAGTTCCATTAATTAATTGATTTACGTGATTTTCACATTCTAGCTTTTTTTTGGAGGGGGAGCTATGTTAATTACATAGTATAAGTAGTCCCTAAGAACAGTTTATTTAATGACTATTAAAAGTTAAAATGCTACCTATGCCTTCCATCTGGTAAAGTTGCAAGATTCATTTTATTATTATTAATACTAAACATTTATTGGATTTCTATGCCACCCCTCTCGGAAGACTCGCTGCTGGTTTGGTTATGGACATGTATATACCTGAACTAGACTGTGTTGTTTCTCCATGTCATATAATATATGTGGGTATATGCATAATTCTGTATTTATTTATTTTGTCACATTTATTGATTTGATTTGATTTGATTTGATTTGATTTGATTTGATTTGATTTGATTTGATTTGATTTGAATGCCGCTCCTCTCCGTAGACTCGGGGCGGATCACAACAACAATAAAACAATTTATGACAAATCTAATAATTTTAAAACATTTTTAAAAACCCGTTATTATATTGGAGGTGGGAGCTCTACGAGATGAAATTTCATTTTAATGTGCGCCAATTAGTATACATTCAAAGTGACAATAAAGTAATTCTACATTTAAGTCTAAGTCACTGGAAAAAATGGCTTATGACCACTTTTCACACATATGACCATTGCAGCATCCCCTTGGTAACATGATTAAAATTCAGACGCTTGAAACTCTGACAAGCAAAGTTAATGGGGGAAACCACATACACTTAACAATTATGACAAGAAAATTTGTAAAACGGGGCAAACTCCCTTAACCAATGTTTCCCTTAGCAACATAAATTTTGGGCTCAATTGTGGTCATAACCGGACAACTAACTGTCCCACTCCTGAATTCCATTAAAAGCTTCTTTGTTTTGTTTTTTCCTTCAAAGCCAAAGAGTTCACTCTAATTCCATGTGTTAAAACAGTAACACTGCAGACCTACCATTTTGGTAAATCTTTCTGCTGGGGAATATCTCATGCCAGTAAAACAGAAATGGGGGGTAAATTCTCTTTTTCTCCTGCAGCCCCACGTATGCTGTAAAAAAAACCAAAAAAACAACCTGCCTCTTTGTAGTTGGGAAACTCAACAGCAGCTTGGAAGAAGAACAAAACAGAACAGATGAACAAGTCCCTGAGCAGAAGTGAAAATCTGTTCACGTAGTGTTGGATTTTGTCTCAGGGCAAGATCCCAAACTGAACAAAAGCCTGCTTAACTACATTAACTGCAGCTGGAACTTCCAAAAGGCAGGTGTGCTGCATATGTGTGTTTAAGCAGCCTTCTTACAACAGCAGAATATTATAAAATGGTGGGATCATGGTAAGTACTCTAAGATATAAGATTATTTTTACTTAGTATATGCCCACACCATTTATGCAATTACATCTAAAGGCAGTTTATGAGATAAAAATGTTTAAATTGATATAAAAAGTACATTAAAATGTAGAAAGAAAACAAGGAAAAAACCAATATTCACATATAGAGAGTCTGAATGGTGAGATTATTCCTCCACAGGCGCCATAAAGATGTAATAATAAGCACTTTGTGGATTTTAGTGGGAACAGATTAGAAGGCAATCTGTTCTATTTATTCTGGCCATAAATTGTTTAAAGCTTTATATATCAAAAGGAAAGCCAGGAAGGTATAGGAGGTAAGCTACTGAGACAGGACTGGGAAGTTCCAAATTAATATCTACTTTCAACCATAAAAGCTCACTGGGGTGATTTGAGACAGTCAGTCTCTCCTAGCCCTGCTTGTCTCACTGAATTGTGATAGTTGTATGAAAAACTGAAGGAGAAAATCCTGTACACTTGAGTTCGCCAGCAAAATACACACCTGGTGGTTCTGAACCAAGCATGTAAGTAGAATGCATTGTGGTGATAAGCTGTGTACAAGTCAGGAATTAGCTTTCTTTCTTTCTTTCTTTCTTTCTTTCTTTCTTTCCTTTCTTTCTATCTATCTATCTTTCTATCTTTATACTATTTCATTCTTTGATTGATTGATTGATTTGTATGCCGCCCTTCTCCAAAGACTCGGAGTGGCTCATAACAACAAAACAATACAAATCCAATAGTTAAAAACAATTTAAAACCCTTAATATAAAAAACAGTCATACATCTCAGACAAACCATACATAAAACGGAAATGGCCCAGCGGAATCAATTTCCCCATGCCTGATGGCAGAGGTGGATTTTAAGACTTTGCGAAAGGCAAGGAGGGTGGGGCAATCCTAATCTCTGGGGGGAGTTGATTCCAGAGGGTCGGGGCTCGCCACAGAGAAGGCTCTTCCCCTGGGTCCCGCCAGACAACATTGTTTCATCGAAGGGACCCGGAGAAGGCCAACTTTGTGGGACCTAACCAGTCGCTGGGATTCGTGTGGCAGAAGGGCATATATAGATATAATGTATAAACATATACTGTATTAGCTTTATACCTTGTATATCATTGATTACTAATCATATCTACCATCCAACACTCTGGGTCACTCTGTAGATCTTCCAAAGGTTTTGGATTTTTCAAGACACCCACCGGTGCTTTTTGAAGAGGCAATTGGACTTTCTGATTTTTCTTTGAAGACGTTTCACTTCTCATCCAAGAACTTCTTCAGTTTCTTCAGAGAAGCAAAACATCTTCCCCCAAAAAAAATCAGAAAGTCCAGTTGCCTCTTCGAAAAAAGCATATTGGGACAACCATGACCTGGAGGACTGACAATCACCATAAACAAGATGCACATTGTTTTCCACAATACATATATTGCAGAAACTATGGGTATCTTGAGAAATTCAGGAAACAGATTACAAGTATTCTCTATCTACCTTTTGCATGCTGGACATGTTCTTGCTTAAGGCCACTAACTGAATAGAAAGAAAAAAGATCACAGCTCCAAGCCTCCTATTTGACCCTATATTGATTGCTGCAATAACCATTTTACAGAGGACATGCCTATACTTTTCCGAATGTGACATTAAACCATCAAGTCAAGACAGCCTCACCTTTGGGTATTAATCTCACATCTTTATCTATACAGTGTTTGCTTGGTGGCTCTACCCATGTAATTCTACATTCGCAATACAAGTTAAACTGACATGTAGCAAATGCAAATGTTTGAGCACAGGCCAAAGAAAGTTGGATAACCATTTGTCTGAAGTGGTGTAGGGTTTCTGGTCTAAACAGGGGGTTGGACTAGAAGATCTCCAAGGTCCCTTACAACTCTGTTATTCTATTCTAAAGTTGGTAAAAAAAATACTATATTCTTCACAGCATACAACAAATTTCTGCTTAATTATTACATTCTTGTTTTCTTACAGAAAGATAAAATTGATTAATAATAGTCAAAATTCATTGATACAAATATCACTTTCCCCAAACTACAATCAGGCCTTTGAAAATAATCTCATGTCCAAAGATTTGACATAGAACAGAACAAGCCAATGCTAGACACACAAGGAATTTGTCTTTGTGCATATGTGTGAGATAAATTAACAGGAGTCCATAAGAATAATAAAAGAAAAAGCTTTTATTCATTCATGTATGAATGGACCTAAGAGATAGGATAAACATATCCATATCACAGAGGTAACTTTCAAATACAAAATGTCATATATTTATACATCCATCTCTGTACCCTTACTCCTCCTCCTTCAAGCCATTCTACTGCCCCTTATACAATACGTTTATATAATGTGTATTGGCAAGCTTTTACATCACTTGGCTCTTATTCATGGTAGTTTTAGGTGCTTTCCAACATTTCAGATGGCCATTATCATTAATCACTTATACAACCACATATGTTCCAGGTTTATGTATTTATCAGGTCAACTTGCCCTTATTCTCCCACATATTGGCCATAACCTATTCTTCTTTAGAGGCAGACACATCCTGTTTATTAAGATTAACTGCAGATTAGCATGCCAAAATACATTTTTAGTATGTAATCATATCATGATTTTGTAATAACTTTTCTTCTAGACTCTTACCAGAACAAAGGATCATATGAGGGAACAGAGGGACTTTTCTCACAATATGCTCTCAACATACATAAAAGGAAAGATAAGTTCATCATTACTAAGTCGTATTTCCTGCAGTTGAGTTTGGAACGGTTTTACTTTAAGTTTGTATCTGTTGTGTGCTCATGTGTTGTTGAGGTTGAAACTGAAGCAGTCGCTGACAAGAAGGACGTTGTAGCAGATGATTTTATGGGCTATGCTTAGATCATGTTTAAGGCGACGTAGTTCTAAGCTTTCTAAACCTAGGATTGTAAGTCTAATTGTGTAGGGTATTCTGTTGCGAGTGGAGGAGTGGAGCACTCTTCCAGTAAAGTATCTCTGGCATTTTCTAAAGTGTTTATGTCCAAAATGCAGTGTGGGTTCCAGAAGATGAGCTCTGGAGATTCTCAATTATCCAGATCATGGTTGTCCCAAAAGATGCCTTTCCAAAATCCAGATCATGGTTGTCCCAAAAGATGCCTTTCCAAAATCCAACTGGACTTTTTTCTTTGGAAAAATCCTTCCATTCAGTCAGTATTTCTTGGATGAGAAGGAAGATGTTTTCAGGGGGGGGGGAGTCCAGTTGCCTTTTGGAAAAGCACTTTTAGGACTGCAGTTGTTAAATTAGTAATATGGTTGTTAAATAAATCTGGCTTTCCCCATTGACTTTGCTAGTTGGAAGACTGCAAAAAGCAATCACATGAGTCCAGGAACTGCAACTGTCATAAATAAATGCCAGTTGCCAAGCATCTGAATTTTGATCATGTGACCATGGGGAAGCTGCAATGGTCGGTAAGTGAAAAATAGTTGTAAGTTGCTTTTTTCAGTGCCCTTGAAACTTCAAGTGGCCACTAAATGAATGGTTGTAAACTGAGGGCTATCTGTATGGCTCCAAAAAATGTTATTGGCTTACTTAATGGCATGTAATATAATGTGTCTTCTCTTTCATTCTGTGTATGTTTGAATTAAACTAGAACCAGGCATTCATTCAGCAATTAGTTGAGGTCATTCAAAAAATAATGTTTGCTGGTGATTGTTTGTTTATTTGATTGAATCCTTGCTTTAAAAAATAAGCTTTAAATAAGTGTAACTCCAAAAGTTAATATTTTATAGAAATATGATTTGGTTCATCATAATTGTATAATTTTTCCTTATGAATTTCATCCTTTGCTGTGACATGCAATAAAGTTGTGATCTCTTTAGATAAAGGAACAAAGCTGAAAAACCTTGGCACTGATTTATATAAAATACAGCACATTTCGTTTCTTCATAATGGTTCATAATTTCTATATAATTTCTCCTGATCTAGAAAGAAACAAAATAAGCCCAGTTTCGATAATGGCAGGACATACTTTTTTGGGGGTGGGGGTTTCTTTTCAAATATCCTTTTCATCCAGGGGCTAAATTGGATCAAATTACCTTTTTCTAGAGTTCCAAATCTAGTTGAATCCAATGGCCCTAGGTTTTGGCCTCTGTCCACTTTTTCCCTTGGGTGAAAGAAGTTTAAATAAGCAATCAAATAAGGGCACAAAGTTCAACAAAGCAGCCCCAATAAAACACATTTGTAAGTTTTACATATGCTGCTTTTATCTCACTGGCTACATAATTAATTTCCTTTCCATAAGCTGATCTTGCTTCTATCTAGTTAGAGCAATCTCTTTCTAGGTATTCCAGTTCCATTGCTTCCAGGTTTTTGCAACTATCAAGGGGACAATCCAGCAGCATGGCACTCCATGCAAGTTTTATTCTCCAACTGCTATGCAGATCCTATTAAGGTTAAATAACGTTTGTACAAAAAAGAGCTTTCCCACAAACTGTGCTCTTAAATAAGGTTTTGATAATGCATAGTTGGGTCAATGTTCCTGTGTTATTTGTGCTATATAGATAAAAACACATTCATGTAATTTTCGAATGTATTGAAGTTCCAGCTTGCTAGCAGGAAAAAGAGGCTATTTCACTGCAAGTTAATTCTACTTTGAGAAAGCAATTTCTACATATTTTAGTACTGTACTAGCAACACAACATCTCAGTATTTTCAATGCTTTCCCCATCCAAGACTTTAAAAGGACAATCAAACCATTCCTGCTAGTACAAAAAAGGAACATGAGAGGTGTTTTTTGTACTGTCCAGCAGAACAGTGAAATTTCAAAGAGGCTGCCTTTAAGATTGAAACTGGCTTTTCATTTAGGAAAACCCAATCAGAGTTAATTTGTAGAATTTAATTACTTCCATAACCAGCAATGCACCTGCCTAATATTTTTCAATTGCAACAAATGAAAATTATTTTTTTAGAAGTTTGGGTTATGCCCTTTTTATTTGATTTAATTACAAACATCAAAACTAGAGCCCTTTATAGTAAAGATCTTCTTTCACTACTGTACCAATTTTCATTTATGTATAATTGTACTCATGCAATAATCTATTCAGACTCCTGGTGGTTTATATGCACGTTAATGTTTCCATAAGAAATATATATTGAAACCCATTTAACTCATAGCTAACTTTCCAGAATTTCTTAAAATCCAAAACTAGATTTTTGTTTATAGCTACTCTAAGTAGCCTGGAGGGTACTTGTATTTATGAACAATAGAACTGAAAATTAAGATCATT
Source organism: Erythrolamprus reginae (assembly GCF_031021105.1). Classification (NCBI taxonomy): domain Eukaryota; kingdom Metazoa; phylum Chordata; class Lepidosauria; order Squamata; family Dipsadidae; genus Erythrolamprus; species Erythrolamprus reginae. Next base: position 109,269,927 of record NC_091950.1, on the reverse strand, counting down.
CCATTCAAAACAGATGTCAATGCAATTGATATGAGATGGTTCGATATAGGAAAAAATGGTGAAACAAAGTAAATATACATTGTGGACTTCAAATCACATATAATCATCTTCCTGGCCCATCATTACAATCACTGGGGAATTTCTTGCTGTTTGTGTCACAACTACTTGGTTTATGATTAAACCTGAGTATTTTCCTAGTTTAGGGTAGGTTGTTTATGCAGCTCTGATTGATTGCTTGATTTGTGTTTTATCTAGATTACATTCTTTTTTATTTTTTTCCATTTTAAGTACTGTAGTTCATGTTCCTCCAAACAGCTTCTACGTCAAATAAATAAGTAGTTGCTAACAAATAACTAATACTCTTATCATAGCACTTACTCTGGAATATTTTCAAAAATGGAAAAATGAAATATTTTTCACTTCTCCAGAGCTTTCTTGTTATATGTAAATATTATTTTCCTCCATCTACTCTGTTTCCACTCTTTTCTTTGAATGTTTTAAATAAAATTTCTCCTCTGCTTTGTTGCAGCATGATCTCTTTTTTACAGATGAAATTGTGTATACATTCAAAATATTAGAGTTATGTGTGACATATAATTTTGTAAAGTAATTTTCCTCTTTCCTGACTCTGGAAAAGGGAAATCAAAAAGTACAAGTATCAGTCTGATTCAATCATAGGCATCAAGGGCTATGCTTTATGTAAGGTGTCTTGCCCTGCTAATTTTGATTATTTAAGAAATTGTAAACTGATATTTCCGGGAAAAGAAAGAATGAACCTGAGCCTTAATTGAATCTGTGTTTGCTGCTGGATATCTGGGTATGACCAGTATATCTCGATAGAAACACCTGGTCTCAAATTTTATTAATTCTTTGAATCACATGCTAATCCAGCCAGGAGCAAGTTTTACAGCTATTGGGTCAACCAAGATAAAGTTACATTTATTTATTTATTTATTTATTTATTGGATTTGTATGCCGCCCCTCTCCAGAGACTCGGGGTGGCTAACAGCGACAATAAAACAGTGTACAATAGTAATTTGGTATTGATGATTAAAAATCAATTAATATAAAAACCAAACATACATACATACATACATACATACATACATACATACATACATACATACATACCATGCATAGAATTGTAAAGGCCTAGGGGGAAAGAGGATCTCAATTCCCCCATGCCTGGTGGCAGAGGTGGGTTTTAAGTTGTTTACGAAAGGCAAGGAGGGTGGGGGCCGTTCTAATCTCTGGGGTAAGTAAAGTATTTTCTACTCAATCTCAACTCCTGGACACTTCATAATAATATCTAACTAGTGTGCTATTGCCTTCTTCTAGGACAGTGTTTCCCAACCTTGGCAACTTGAAGATATCTGGACTTCAACTCCCAGAATTCCCCAGCCAGCATTCGCTGGCTGGGGAATTCTGGGAGTTGAAGTCCAAATATCTTCAATTTGCCAAGATTGGGAAACACTGTTCTAGGATACTTTAGTTTCCAAGCCTAGCCTAGTATTTCACTGGGGGTTTTCATCCAGATCCTAATCAAGTCCTGTTTAGCTCTATGAGATGAGGCAAGTCTGTGATGGCGAACCTATGGCACGCATGCCACAGGGGGCATACAGTTCCCTCTCTGCGGGCATGCCAGCTATTGCCCCAGCCCAGCTTCACCACACATGCATACACTCCTCCTGCTAGCCGTCTGGTTTTCAGATCACATGCGTAGTGGGCAGGGCACCTGTGGGGGATGCATGCACACATGCACAAGAGGATGTATGCACGGGGGTGTTTGCATTGCATTTTGGAGCCTTGTGTGGCACCCCTGTGCCCCATTTTGGGCCTGGAGAGCCTCTTACACCAACCTGGAAGCAAAAAATGGGTGAGGGAATGCAAAAGCACATGCGGGGGTAGCATGTGCAGGCCACACACATGGGGCACACATGCATGTGCAGGGGAGCAGAGTACAGAGGGCTCGCAGGTGCACTGGGAAATTAGATACTGGAGATAAAAGTATGTAGCAACCTCAGAACCTTTCCCTTCCATTTGCTTGTCCATCAACAAGAAATGTGCCTGAAAATAGAATGGAATTGTTCTGGTTTCTGGTAGAACTTTAGTTATTACAAATAACTCTTACTAAATGCAGTATTTCAGAAACAAAGAAACTCCATCTTTATTCTCTTCCCTTCCGTATTCAGAATACAGTTCATACTAGCACATTCCTCTTCCTCCCGTTATCTTTCTTAATTGCATTCCTCATACATTCCTCCCAGCCTTCTCCATTTAACAAGATTTATGTACTCACAGCATGATTCAAACATAGCAGAAATGACTGCAAAATAACACAGAATGCATTTGCTTGCTTGGGAGCTGAGCAGAAATACCTTTCATTTTAGCCCTCCAACATTGAAACTCCACCCTTCTTCCCCACTGACCCCCTGACGTACCAAATACATCATTCCAGTATTTAACCCAGTCCTCCCCTTAATATCTTCTTCCAAACACCTGTTCCTTACATTTTTGGACCCTTCTGAATTTAGGATTGACCCAGCAAACGTCTGATTCTTCCTCGCTAGATTCTGGCCTCCCACCTGTTCTACTACCTGTAACCCCGGGCCCACCACTAATTCATAAACACTATCTGTATCACAGTCCTCAATTTCTTCATCATTCTCCAACTGACCAGGAGTATGTACAACAGGAATGGGTCCAAAGTTGGTATGGTGGAAAAAGCCAGCAAAACAAAATTTAAGAATGAAAACCAGCCAGTTCCAGCATGAAACTGCGAAGAAAACCATGTCAGGGGAAAAACAATCCTTGGTGCATTTCTTATACAGAAGTATAATTGAAAATGCTAACAAATGTTCCAATCTAAGCCTCCCTTTTGCCTTATTTTCAAAAAGCAGAATTTGTGTAGCCTGGTCTGTACCTTCTCAAAACAACCACACAGAGAAACAACAAGAGAAAATGCAGAAACACTATTCATTATTTCATTATCAAAAGAAAATGCAACTGCCTCCTATCGCTTCTTTTAGGGTTGGCAAGCTCTGTTATTGCTTCCAATCCAAAAATAAAAAAGTTATATATAAAGTAGCTCCAGACCATTTCTGTGTCTGTCTCTCAACAGGGCTGATTATGTGCCTTTAACAGACCTCTAGAATGATTTGACCCAGCTCTGACTTTCAGATCTTTCAACAGTGCATTTGTCGCTACTGTAATTAAGTCCATCCACTTTCCTTCTGGTTCTCTCTTTTTGATTTTCACCTTTCCCAGCACTAGACTTCTCAAGAGAGCAAAATCTTCACATAATATGTCCAAAATATGATAATTTGGCCTTGGTCATTTTTTCCCCTTCTGATGAAAATTGTAGATTGATTAGCTCTAATTTATTGTACTCATATTTAATATTAATCTCAGTTTTCCACTATACTCCTTGACTTATTAGCGTTTCAGATTATCTGCATGTTGAGGTTTTAATGTAGTGTCATCAGCATAGCATAGGTTACTGATGTTTCTTTCTTCTGTTTTAACTCCTTTCTCAGGATCTTCCAATCCTTCAATATATATTCCACATATCGGCTGAATAAACAATGAAAAAGTATTCAGCTTTGCCAACCTAGACTTAGTCTGTTTCTCCATATATCTGCCAGATCATTGTTCCTTGTCCTATATCCCATCCTCATGAAGACAATGAGATGTTTTGGGATTCCAACTTTCTAAAGATTATTCTAAAGGTTGTTGTTCATGCAGTTGAAGATACATCTATAATCAAAATTTGTGTATACAGTGATCCCCCGCTCGTTGCGAGGGTTCCGTTCCAGGACCCCCCGCAACGAGCGGGTTTTCGTGAAGTAGCGCTGCGGAAGTAAAAGCACCATCTGCGCATGTGCAGACGGTGTTTTAAACTTCCGCAGCGCTAGCGAGGAGCCGAAGATTGGGGGGCGGCGCGGCTGTTTTAAAACGTCGCCGCCGACATGGGGGGCTCGCTAGCACCCCCCCGAACCCCCAATCCGGTTTTGGGGGGGTGCTAGCAAGCCCCCCATGTCGGCGGCGATGTTTTAAAAGAGCCGTGCCGCCCCCCAATCTTCGGCTCCTCAGCGGCGAGCGAGCGAAGCCAAGCCGGCAGCAATGTCGCCGCCGCTGCAGCCAATGCGCGCTACGATCTTCCAGGCCAGCCAGGCTCAGTCACGGAAGGCAGCCGCTTGGCCCGAGATGCTGGGCCGAGAAGAGCCGGGCTTGATCCGCTGAGCCTGGCTGGCCCGGAAGATCGTAGCGCGCGTTGGCTGCAGCGGCGAGCGAAGCCAAGCCGGCAGCAATGTCGCCGCCGCTGCAGCCAACGCGCACTACGATCTTCCGGGCCAGCCAGGCTCAGCGGATCAAGCCCGGCTCCTCTCGGCCCAGCATCCCGGGCCAAGCGGCTGCCTTCCGTCACTGAGCCTGGCTGGCCCGGAAGATCGTAGCGCGCGTTGGCTGCAGCGGCGGCGACATTGCTGCCGGCTTGGCTTCGCTCGCTGCTGCAGCCAACGCATGCTACGATCTTCCGGGCCAGCCAGGCTCAGTCACGGAAGGCAGCCGCTTGGCCCGGGATGCTGGGCCGAAAGGAGCCGGGCTTGAAGATCGCAGCGCGTGTTGGCTGCGGTGGCGAGGGCTTGCGATGGAGGGTGGAGGAAGCGGCCATGGGAGGGCGAGCTGCCTCAGGGAGGAGGATCGGGCGGGACCAGGTGGGGGCTGGAATTTCTCCACTGGGAAGAAGCGGCCAGGGCGAAGGGCGGGCGAGCGGCGAAGGGCGGGCGAGCGGGTGCTGGGGAGGGCTTCTCGCCCTCCCGCCAGCAAGAGGGGGAGCGAACGGCGTGGGCAGGCGAAGGGCGGGCGAGCGGCAGCGAGGAGTTTGCGTGGGCGGTGGGGAAACTCCTCGCTGATGCCAGCAAGAGGGGGAAGACCCAGGGAAGCTGCCCAGCAGCTGATCTCCCGGTTGCCATCTACGCATGCGTGCCCATAGAAAAAAAGGGCACGCATGCGTAGATGGTATTTTGACTTCCGGGTTGAAAAATCGCGAATTACCCTGTTCGCAATGGTCGGGGACGCAATAACCGGGGGATCACTGTATGTGTGTTCTTAATTATCCACCATGCATCAACAATAATGTCTGTTATTGTTAGTCCTTTTGTAAAGCCAGCTTGCATATTGAGCTTTGGTGGCACAGTGGTTAGAGTGAAGTAGTGCAAGTTGCTTCTGCTGACTGCTGGCTGTAGTTCATAAGGTTCAAATTGCACCAGGCTCAAGGTTGACTCAGCCTTCCATCCTACCAAGGTGGGTAAAATGAGGACCCAGGTTGTTGGGGCCAATAAGCTGACTCTGTAAACTGCTTAGAGAAGGCTGTAAAGCACTATGATGTGGTATATAAGTCTAAGTGCTATTGCTATATCTGGCATCTCCCCTTTTGTGTTTACCTTTGGATGATATGTGAGCATTATTTTGCTCACATATGAATTTAAGGATATTTTACAGTAATATCAAACTCTGTTAAGTCTCCTTTGTTTCTGGTATTGTTAGATTGAAGAAGAACCCTGATGGGACAGTGATTGGAATGCAGTATGGCAGGCTAACTCTCCCCATAGCCAGGAGTTCAATTCTGATCAGTACAAAGTTAACTCAGTCTTCCATTCTTCTGAAATTGGTAAAATGAAGACCCAGATTATTGGAGGCAATATGCTGACATTGTAAACTGTGCAGAGAGTGCTATACAGAATTATATAAGCTTATACTGTAATTGCTATTGCTAAGTTGATTGATCCCTTCCAATCTTTTGATCACTTGTTGTCCTACTGATTTCTCATATAATTTGGTTAAGTTTCTCTTCTGTTGGTTGCTATATAGATATTCAGGAGTGAGTTGCCGGGGGTTCGCAGGGCTTCAGGAGAATCTCTAACTTAGATTCTGTGTAGTTCAGAGAACCCCCAAATCCCACTCCCAGCTGGCCCCACCCACCCCACCCCTCCCCTCCCAGGAGTCCCCCACATAGACATTGACGCTGTTTCTGAGTGGTCTAACACATGGCAACTCCAAATCTCAACTAACAAATGCTCTGTCCTACACATTGGGAAGAAGAATCTGAACTCCAAATACAAACTGAATAATCAAATTATCACAGATAATCCCCACTCGATTAACGACCTTGGTATACTAATAACAAAAGATTTAAGTGCCAAAGCCCACTGCAACAATATAGCCAAGAAGGCTTCAAGAGTTGTAAACCTAATCCTACGTAGCTTCTGCTCTGGCAATCTCACACTACTTACCAGAGCTTACAAAACTTTTGCCAGACCCATCCTCGAATACAGCTCATCTGTTTGGAACCCATATCGCATCTCAGACATTAACACCCTTGAAAATGTCCAAAGATACTTCACCAGAAGAGCCCTTCACTCCTCCACTCGAAATAGAATACCCTATGAGACTAGACTTTCAATCCTGGGCCTAGAAAGTTTATAACTAAGACGCCTTAAACAAGATCTAAGTATTGCCCACAAGATCGCATGCTGTAACGTCCTGCCTGTCGGCGACTACTTCAGCTTCAACCACAACAACACAAGAGCACACAACAGATTTAAACTTAATATTAACCGCTCCAAACTTGACTGCAAAAAATATGACTTCAGTAACCGAGTTGTCGAAGCGTGGAACTCATTACCGGACTCCATAGTGTCATTCCCAAACCCCCAACACTTTACCCTTAGATTATCTATGGTTGACCTATCCAAATTCCTAAGAGGTCAGTAAGGGGCGAGTACAAGTGCACTAGAGTGCCTTCCGTCCCCTGTCCTATTGCTCTCCTATATCTTCTATACCTTTCTTCTATTCCTATATCTCTTCTTCTATTCTTTCATTGATATATTCTATTCCTATATCTTCTTTTCTATTCTTCCTTAGATATATTTTACTATGAGTATCTCCTCTATAACCTTCATCATGTATTTTACTATGTGTATATATATATATATACCCACTAAAACCCTCATTGTGTATTGGACAAAATAAATAAATAAATAAAATAAAATAAATAGTCCATTTTAGATGCAGGTAAGAGCAGGGGGGTGCACAGAGGCTCAGGGAAGGCAAAAAACAGGCCTACTGGAAGTTCAGGATGTTTATGAAGGCCTCCCAGGGGACCTCCAGCGAGGCCCTTTTCGCCTTGAGGAAAGCCTCTGGAGCCCAGGTAGAGAAACACCCACCCTGCAGTGCAAAAGGTTGACTAGGTCACACCCACCATGACTATCCCCACCCAGCAACCAGGCAGAGAACCCCTTGCTAAAATTTTTGAAGCCCACCCCTGTAGATATTTCACCAATTCCTATAATCTTTCCAACTGAGTAATACTAAATTGCTAATCTAACTTCATTTTTTAATATATCTTCTAAGGTGTTTTGTATATTTATCTCTCTCATGTATAGAATGTCAGTACACACACACACCATCTTTGCTTGATCTTTTTTGAATCAATTATTATTATCGGTCCATTGGCTTTCCTTAGCATATTAATTTGAAGTTGGAATCTCCTTTTGTATTCAAAGACCTTTTTGAAAAATCTTTTCTTGTTTTTCTATGTCTATTTCCATTTTTAACATCTTCACAGATATTGAAAGACTGTCTTCTCTGTCTTTTATCAGAGCTTTGAAATTTTTGTTAAATTTCTTCTTGATGATTTCTTCTCTGCGGTTTATCTTCTTCTTGTTCTTAATCTTTAACAGTCTCTTTTCCTATTTTTCTTTTAACTATTTCACTGTACAGTTCCTGTGGTTCCTTATCCATGAAGTTCAGGCCTTCTAAACCATTCCTGATATTCTCTATGAAAATGGTGATCTGTTCCATAGTCAGCCATTAACCTCATTAGTGTTATAACTGAGTTCTTTCCACCTTCTTGTACCAATTATATAAACTATTGACTTCTGTGTACGCTACCTGATGGTGCCCAAGAACATACTGTAAGCAGCGTTTCTCTGTGTTAGAAGTTTAAAAAAATGGATTGGCAGAAACTGATAGGTTGTTCTTTTGCTTCAGTTCAATTTCTTCAACCATACAATCCAATTATTGTTTCCTTTTTACTGCTTCCAGATTTAGTATTCCATTCTCTACCTACCAGTAATATATCTTGCTTGTATGTTTTGTTGGTTTCAGGTCGAACTTCACCATATAATTCATCAGCTTCCTCTTCTTGTGCCTCAGTGGTTGGGGTATAAACTTGTATAACCAGAATGTTAAAAAAAGTTATTCACAAAGTTAAATTCATAATATGAATTGAATTGATATCAAGTATTGTATTTACTATACTATCTTTACCACAAAAACCATGTCATTCTCTTTTTGCTTTTCCCAAGTGATAAATAATATGGAGAGGCAGTTTAGTCTAGTGGTTAAGGCACCAGGATAGAAAGGAAGTGACTGTAAGTTTATATCCTGCCTTAGGCATGAAAGACAGCTAGATGACCTTAAACCAGCTATTCTCTTTCAGTTCAAGTCACCTCACAGGAGTTGCTATTGTAGGGAAAATAGAAAGAGGAATGTGTGTTGTATTTGTTCTCCACCTTGAATTATTCATTTTCATCTGACTATGCCTAAACACTATTAGCAATCCACTACAATTCTTCCTCAGTAGAATCTTTTCTTTTTAAAAAAATGTCTATGTATCAAATTTATATAGATACTCATCTCCTGAATTGGACTCTGGGTAGCATACAATAAAAGTAGAATAAACATACCACATTAAAAAACCGCCAAACCCAGAACATACATTTAACCCAAGAGAGTATTTAAAAACTCAAGACTTGGTAGACCCATCTGAGGTTTCCTCGATCCCAGTAGATCCCGAGCCTGTTGAAAAAAACACATTTTGCAGTCTCTCCAAAAGGCCAATAAAATCAAATGCTATCTGGCAAATGCTATCTGAGCATAGGCTCATTGTCTGTTACTATATTGTACATCACTTTATCTTGTCTATCCATTTGGTTTTCCTAATAAAATAAGATTGCTAAAATAAAAGAACAGTTTGCAATTTCCTTCTCCTGCACAATTTGAAATGATGTCTTTGCTGCTGTCACTCACGTGGTCATCCGCCTCTAGCATCTTCCTATATGATTGCTGTCCAATGTAGGTGCCTGCTTGCTTTAGCTGGGGTGACCCTGATGGAACTGGGACTTGGTTTACACCAGAAGTGGGATTCACTTACCTTCCCTACCAGTTCACAAATGTGAATGCACACGCTTGCTAGTTATGCTTGCAAACATCTCATGTGCTCATGTTCACGACCTTCTCTGCATGCACAGTGCTCACGCATTACATCTGAGTGGGTGGGTAGAGCCTTCCAGAGTCGCCGCTATCAGATCGCCCAAAATGGAGAGAACTGGCTGAATCCCACACTTGGCTTACATTCCCTGAGCTTTTCATTCATCTCTCTTAGGAACTGCTATTAGCTTGATAAAAGGCATGTTGGAAGAACGGAATCGGCCAAGTGCTTTTAGAAACCAGAATGGAATGGAACAAATGTAGTGGGACAGAGAACCCAGAGAAAGAGAATTCAAATTTAAAAACTCTTTCCTGAGTGTATGACTCAGAGCAGAGCTGTTACTGAAGAATTCCAGAAGCCAAGCTGTTCATGTTTTTCCTACACATTTTCCTTCTTTTCTAATAAAAACCCTGCAACCTTCTCAATCTTCTCTGCCATTCGTGTGTTTATTCTGGTATGACAACCTCACAATGTTAAGTGAATGTGCTAGAATTCCAAAACTCTATCCATTTCTATTGATAATCCTTTCCAGAGACTTTATCATTTAAAACAGAAACTCTTTACTGCTTCCAAGTTAATCTGGAGGCTCCTCCTTAGAAAAGTGGTGTTTTAGCCCTCTTCTCCAGGCCCCCAATTGGAACCTTTTCCATATTATATTTATTTTTCAAATAAAATTTTCAACCCAAGTTCTTTTAAGGGTTATGTCCTTACCTTCTCCCCTTCCCTATTTTACTTTTTATTTTTCTCCCAAACACTATGAACAGCAGGACAAAGCTACAGTAGTAATTATAAGTATAAAATATGTTAAACACTAACATTTTTTCTCTAGTGTATATCTTAATACTGTATTTAGTAGTCTGGCCTTCCAGCAGTTTCAAAACTTATTTGTTTAAATGACTGACTGTTTGTCATTGAATATAAAATTGAAAATAAATTAATATGATTTTAATATCTATTTTTTACTACTGTGTTTTCTCCAAAAATAAGACCCTGTCTTTTTTAAAAAAAAAAAACACCTGAAATAAGCACTTGACCTTACTGCCGTACACTCAAAAGCCTGATTGGACTAATTATAAGAGGATAATTTTGGGAGAAACAGTGTAATAGTTCAGTAGGTGGCTTTGCACTCATCAGACTATTTCTGCCCAGCCTACCTGAGAGAAATACAGTATTTTGGAAGAAAATTGAAGGAGGAAATACTCTCCCTAAACTCCTAGGTCAAAGGTAAGATATTATTCTAACAAATAAATATATGTTTAATATTGTTAAAGTCTTATGTTCTACCCAAGCTATGAAAATAACAATAATTTGAATACATGACTGTTGTGGCGCCCATCAGCCTGTTCAGCTGGTACCTGGTTCAGACAGAGAGGAGGCTGGTGTGGTAATTTGCCATTGGCCTGTACAGCTTAGTGCCAGAGTCAGCGATTCAGCCAGGGCCTTCAGAACCTCCAGATGCTGCCATGAGGGAAGAATACATAGAAGAGGAGGAGCCTGTTCTCAATGTGTGTGCATGCAGAGTTGCCAAAAAGCAGGAGTGGTTCCTGAAGAGAAGGTTTACTCAGGAGTAAGGCTTAGGGTTAATTGGCCACTCCCAGAGCCTATTTAAGTGAGGTAAAGAACTGACCAATTTGCAGGAAATAACTTCGTTCAATGGGGGAGAGGGGCATGGCTAGGCGCCATGGTGGGATGGAGGTCTCCACGCTCTGCGGGAACCCCAAATTCCCATTGCCTGGAGGGTCTAGTTCTTTTGGAACTGACCCCAGAACTGCCCTGGAAGGGCAGGGAAGAAGAGGGACACTGCTGGGTCCTGTGTGGGGTCGACATACCCCCCCAGGAACCCAGGACAGAGCCCTTGACCGACGGCAGCAAATATCAGCTAAGAACAAGCCATTCCAGTCATTCTAGCCGTTCTTTGATGTGTGGCCGTGGTGGCCACGCATCAAAAGGACCATTTTGTGTATTGAGGGTCATCATCTGAAGAAAGAAAATGCAAGCACTGTGCAGGAGAGATGGAGGTGGAGAAATTATTACAAGGTTGGTGATTTTTGCCAATAGAAGTGACTTCTAAAGCAACTTAAAACTTAAAGGGGAAAGAACAAAGGGACCAGAAAAAGAAATGGCAGCTATAAAAACAAGTGGAGACTAGAGACTTAAAATCACAAAGAAAGAACCGCAACTAAAGCGCAGGATTTATGGGTAATATATTAAGACTGGATGGAGATACAATTAATTGAAAACAAGTGGCAGAAAACCTTTTTGGTGAGGTGGATCTAACTTTTAATTAGAAAAGAAAAGAATTAAACAGGAAGAAACAAAGAAAGTGTTACCTGAGGGGTGGAGCAATCAAGGCTGTGGAGTTTTCTGTCTAGCAGCTGGATGATTTGAAATAGTGGATTCAAGATTTTGAGTGGAGTATATAAAAGACTGGAAACAGGCTTACTATATGGACCGCTTTAAAATTGTCAAAATATATGAAATTGTATGATTGGCCATTGATATTTGATAAACGTGGAAGAAATTAATGAGGTAGACATAATAAAAATATTTATTGACTCATTAAATGATGCAAAAAGAAGATGGGGATAGAAACAAAAGTACTGACTAGGAGTGAAATTCAAACAGAATTAAATGAAATTTGAAAGAAACCAAAAGAAAAAGAGGCGGGTTGATGGAAGGAACTACTGAAAGACATGAGACAGAAGAAGAAAAGACTGTTGGAAATGAAATAAAGATTCTGGACTATCGTAAGGGGAAAAAGTGAATACAAAAAAAGAAAGGGTTGACAATTTTACTTATAAGATTCAAAGAAGTTTTGTCAGAGGGGGAAGAGGAATGGAGAGGGGGAACAGCCAGAGAGATAAAAGGGTGTGGAAATGCAGAAAATTTAAGTATAAAGACAAGTCTGAAAGATTGAAAGAAAAAGGATGAAGGGGGTTAATATATGTAGAGAGATGAAGGGGGTCAGTAAATTATAGAGTGTTTTTTCTTTCATGGCTGTACCCTGGTAAACATTTTTGTGAGAATTATCTATAGAATCTAGGCATCTAAAGCCTAGATAGATACAAAACACTCTTATTAGAGTACTGAACCTCCGACCTTTTGGACAGCGGACCTTGCCAGAAAATGCAAAAGAACAAAAACATGTTTACATCCTGTATCAGAGATGAAGAAATCCTATTCTCTAGGCCAAGAAACATTCATAAAGGAAGAACAACAACTTGATGGATTAATCTAGAGAGTTCCAAGGAACTATGATGAAATTGGATGCAAGACAACCCTATATATGGACAAATAGTGGACAGGAAGAAGGGGGTGTAAACGAGACATAAAAATTCTATATAAGATGATTCTTGTAGTTAGGTACTTTACCTTCTGAGGTTTACGGGTATTCTTCCCGTGTCTTCTCTAGGTCCCTGTATGATACTGTATGATCATGCCGGACTCTTTGTTTATGTTATGTTTATGTTATGTTTGATATATGTTTCTATGTTTTATATCATGTTGTTAATAAAGATTTTTAGCTTTTATTATCTTGGTCTGGGGAATTTTTCTTACAATTTTAGTCTTTTTAAACTTTGTTCCATGAAGTTAGGTTCGTGTTTGAAAGATATCCTGTTTCCTGCAAATTACTCCTGGGCATTCTGTCAACAATAGTAAGATTGTGTGCTATTATCAGACAACCTCTTCCTCAGAGTTTTGACTCTTGGACTATTGCTGGCTGTTAAGAAAGTTAATTAACAGCTGTTGTTCCAAAAAGACTGCTTTATTATTTCATTGAGTTTACAAACAACTTTTAAGACAGATAATTAGTAGTTTGTGAATATTAAAACAAGGTTTGTTAAGACGCTCTTTGTGATGTGTTCCTTGGTCTGGCAGCTGTGTCAGAACACATCATGATAAGTATGTTATTGCATAGCAGTTGGGGGGAGGGGCAAGTTTATTTGCACTGCAGGAATGCAACAGTTAAAGTGGCAGTCGGCTGGAAGAATACTGTAGGGCTCACTGTTTTTTATTAATAAAAAATAGTAAAATACAGGGAGAAATAGTGTTTCCACTATCACTTGAACATGATTGTCTCTTTATAATAAAATGCCACTTTCATGGGTAATATAAAGTATTACTTTATCTAGTCATATCCAATAAACTACTACTTTTTCACTTGAGTGATAATGCAAACTTAGCAAAATAGGCACAAAGAAATAGGTATGATTTTCAAGTAAGTTCTACTAAGGTGGCTGGTTTTGTTTCCCTTTGAATCTATAGATTATTTCTTTAAGCAGTTCCTTTAGTCAGTCAAATTATTTTCTTTATGACATTTAAATCAAGTGAATATTCTGAAGCATATGATACCGGTAGTTGTTTGAAGGAGTGATTTCATTCTTCTCATTCCAAGCTCTAGCTAGGACCATGCAGTTTAAAAGAGGTTGATATTTAGATCAGCCAAAAAATTAATAATTCATGAAGTAAGCAGTACTGTAAAATATTATCTTGCCATCAATTTTGTCTTTCCCAGCTCTATAGATCACTGATAGCTGCCATGGAATTTTACACTTATCTATCTTCACGTATAGCTTACAACAAAATATTTTGCTATTCTTTTAAGCTGGTTGTTTCAACAAAGTTTAAGTTTACAGAATAATATTTCTGAACTTTGTCCTTCATGTTGATTAACCAATCAAGACCATTGACAGGGCTTTCTCAGTTTATGAAAAAATAAGGACAATGTCGTGAGGAGTCTCTTCCGTGATTGTGAGTTCAGGCTTTTGTATACAATAATCCCTCGCTACTTCGCGGTTCACCTTTCGCAGATTCGCTACTTTACGGTTTTTTTCAAAGGGGGCTTATGGCTGCTATATTGCAGATAATGAAGGAAAATCCAGGAAAACCATGAAAGATGAATATCAAAAATATTCACGCCAATTGCTGTGTCTCCCCTCCATCCCCATTCCCGGCAGAGGCCTTGCACCTTAGAGTGCCGGGGAAGGGAGGGTTTGTGGGGGGGGGAACTGCAGCGGTGGCTTCCTTCAGCCCGTGAGCAGGGCCACCATCAGGAATTTTGGGGCCCCATACAGCCTAAGTCTGGGGGGCCCCCTGCCATTTTAAAACTACTGCCCCCCAAATCCCGTGCCATGCCACCATGGCCACACACCCTGGGCAAGCCCTTCGCTCTTACTTTGAATGTTCCGGGCGGGCTGGCAGGGGGGATGGGGAGAGCGTGCACTGGCCCGCACGCCCAACATTGAAAATCGCCTTCGCCGGCCCCCGCTATGAGAACGCCTGCCCCGCCTCTCTTGCAGCGGAGGAGAAAGAGAGGCGGATTGGGCGGGTGGGTGGGTGGCAGCAGCGAGTAGCCAGGGGCATGAGGGGGCTAGAAGTGTGGGAGGGGCAGGGACGGCCGCGGCTTCATGCGCGCCCTTGGAAAAGGGTGTGCGGGGGTGTTTTGGGGTGCGCTGGCACAGGCATGCACTGCCTACAGGGAACGGTGCTGGGCACAATGACTGCTGCGGGTGCCAGGGGGCCGTCACACGGTGGTGGGCCAAAACTGCCCCCCCCATTTTTCAATTTGGCCAGGCCCCTGACTACAGTACTAGTAGTACCGGCCTATCGGTGGCCCTGCCCATGAGGTAGCTGAGGGCTCAGTGATTGCTGTGCTCCCCCTCCATCCCCATTCCAAGCAGAGGCCTTGTGCCTTCAAACACCAGAGCAGGGACAGTTTGGGGGGGGACTGCAGCGGCAGCTTCCTTCAGCCCGTCACAGGGGAAGCTCGGCTTGTCTTGTCCTCCAGTTCATGGAAGATCATCCACCACTAGCCAACTACAGGAAAGCCACTACCACTGCTGCTGACTGCTGAGAGAAGCCAGTCTCTCTCAGCAATCAGCAGTGGTGGGTTGGTAACAATACAGGGAGGGTTTTAAAAGTCCAAATACTCATTAAATATATTAAAAATATCTTTCCTCTACTTTCCTCTATGCATCCCCCACGAAAAACGAGGGATCACTGTAGTTCTTAATCATCTGCAGAACAGCTACTACCTTTTGTACAATCAGAGACTACTAAAAACAAACAAAACATTGGAAACAACAGCACCCTATAAAAGATTCATTGCTTAGAAGCTTCCAACCAAACTTTGTGACATCTTATTCACAATGCATTGTTGACAGGATTAACAGGGATAAAGAATAACTTAATTTTCCCAATTTTTTTCTGTTGAAATTTTATCTGCAACATTATACAACATCCTTACTGATTTATCAACTCCAGCTCCTTTCTTACGTTTTGCTCCCCATTTAGAAAAAGAACACACAACTGGATTGTACAAGCAGCAGGGTATATTCCAGAATGGCACAGTCACCAAAGGATGAGTAATTTGATTCTGCCCTTAGCCACTCAACAATGATTGCATCTCTCCTTTCTCTTATAACTAACCGTGCATTACTCAGTTTTTCCACAGGCTAATTTTCCCATCAAAATAAGAAATCTGGTATCACCTTTTGCAACTTAGACATTTTATTAAAAGGTACAAGTTTCTGTCAGCTGCAGTTCACTTCATTAGATGCGTAGAGCAGTCTCTCTACCTGCATCAAGCAGTTCACGAAAGCATGTCTTTTAATAAAATGTGTTAGACAAAGAACATGTTACCAGAAGTCTCCTAATTTTTTTGCTACCATGGACTAGCATCAGTCTTCTCCCGCAATGTCATCAAAATAAGCTGTCGGAACTTTCTCACATGATTTCTGGGTCAATAGGAATAGCTGAAAATCAAACCAAAATGCTTCCATCTGAGCCAGGATTTTTTTTTTTTTGCCTAATTCCTATTTTAACAAAGGCAAAATACTCAATCATTATAATTATTATTTATCAGTACTGAATTGTTGGGTACAATGCCAAATCCAGATTGGAGGCTTCTTATTTATAGCTGGTCCAGTTGGCAAGTGATTAAAAAATTAGTCTCCTCTCTCTGTCTCTGTCTCTCTTTCTCTTTCTGTCTCTATATGTATCTCTGTCTCCTTCTCCATCCCTGTTTCCCTCTGCGTCTCTCTCTGTCTCACATAAAGCATGACAGTTTTAGATAGTTGGTTTTTGTTTGTTTTGTCAAGTATGTATTGATGGTATACGAAGATATAATAATATTTTTATATATGATACTAGGAAAAAAAGGAAAAAAAGAAACATTAGGACAGTGGATGAAAGGCACACTGCTGCACTTATGCACGCCCCTTACTGACCTCTTAGGAATCAGGAGAGGTCAACAGTGGATAGTCTAAGGGTAAAGTTTTGGGGGTTAGGTGATGATACTACAAAGTCTGGTAGTGAGTTCCAAGCATCAACTACTCGATTACTAAAGTCGTATTTCATGCACTCTAGTTTAGAGTGGTTTACTTTAAGTTTGTATCTGTTGTGTGCTCGTGTGTTGCTGTGGATAAAGCTGAAGTAGTTATTGACCGGAAGGACATTGTAGCAGATTATTTTATGGGCTATGCTTGGGCTGTGTTTAAAGCACCGTAGTTCTAAACTTTCTAAATCTAGGATTGTAAGTCTAGTTGTGTAGGGAATTCTGTTGTGCGTGGAGGGTTCTTCTGGTAAAGTATCCCTGGACATTTTCTTAAGTGTTTATGTCCAAAATGCGGTGTGAGTTCCAGACAGATGAGATGTATTCAAGGATTGGTCTGGCAAAGGTTTTGTATGATCTGGTTAGTAGTGTGAGATTACCGGAGCAAAAGCTACGTTATGAACTTAATTCGTTCCATGACCAGGATCGTAAGTAGAAAAGTTCAAAAGTAGAAGTAATTTTCCCCATAGGAATCTATGTAAAAGAGAATAATGTGTGCAAACCCATTAGGAAAATCCAAAACTTTAAAACTTTAAAAAAATGGTGAGCCAAGGAAGTGGCGGGCGAGAGTGAATTTCCCCCATCTCGCTGCCAAAATGTGTCTGTGGGAGCCTTGGCCATCCATTACCCGCCACCTGCACCTGCCAGAAGCCTGCGGGGGCCAAAGCCGGGTGTGGGGAAGGGCGGACCTTTCAGCTCCTGGACAATCAGGAGAGCCCGGAGCCGCTGCCTTCCCACCCGGCTGCCTTGCCCATCTCCCCCGCACAACCTCGGCCAACAGCGCCTGCCCCACCCACTCCAAAAGCCACGCTGAGGCCACCCGGGAGCCCCTGCTGCCAGGATGGGTTGGCAGGATGAGGCAGGGGCTCAAGCCGTTGCCAGGATGGGTTGGTGTGGCAGGGATGGCCTCCAGCTGCTTCCTTCACACAGCCCAGGTCCGCCAGTGAGAGCTTCGCCTCAGCCGTTTCTTCCGAGGATGGCCTGCTGTCTTCTTTCCTGGGTGCAGAGATGATGCCCCCCCCTGCTGCCGCCTCTCTGCCAGCCTGTTTACCTCCCATCCACCTACCCCACCCCACCCCCACCTTCAAAGGAAGCAAAGGTTTTTCTCATAGAAGACAGCTTTTGGGCAGGAATCACATTGAGTCTCTTGTTGCAAAGTGTTTGGAGCGTGGTCCAGGCACTGCCTGGCAACCCCAGCTCAGCCCTCGGCAGGGAGGGAAGGAGGGAGCTCATTCTCAAGTGGAGGTGGAGGAGGAAGAAGGGAATGGGGAAGAGGAGGAAGGAGGAGAAAGAGGGGAGAGGAGAGAAAGACAGGATAGAATGAAGGGTGAAGAGGAAGGAAAGGAAGAGGAGGAAAAGAGAAGAGGAGGGGCAAGGGATAGGGGAAGAAGGGAAGGGAGGAAGAGGAAGGAGAGGAGAAGGAAAGAGAGGAGGAGTAGGAGGGAGAAGGGGGAGGAAGAGGGGATAAAGGCAGGATAGAAAAAAGGGGAAGGAGGACAAGAAGGAAGGGGGAGAGGGAGAAGGAGGAGGAAAGTGCAGGGGGTGGAAGAAAAAAAGGAAAAGGGGAGCAGCCGAAACTTCAATGGGCCCTTCCCCGCTGTGGATCCTTAGGCTTTGGTGCCATGAACCCCCCCTCCCCTCCATGGAGGAAGGTGAGCTAGTGTCCCTATCTGCTCAAGCCCTGCCCGCACAGGGAATGGAGGCACCAATTCGCAGGATGGTGGTTTAATATGACTCTTCACAATAAGTCAAATGCAGCAATAAACTCCATCCTTCCACCCAATGCCTTCCCTTCCCAAAAGTTCCAATACTTTTGACTATCTTTGTTCAAAAAAACCCTTTGGAGTCTGCAATGCCAAAGGGTTTTTTTTTTTCTCCACCCGGCCTCTCTTCCCATTTGACAGGATGGGAAATGACGCTTTTTTTTTTAGTCTCCTGAAAGAAACACCTGGGATCTTCTGGATGGAAGAATTGAAATAAAGCAGCCAGGCATTCCATCAAATCTCCCCTTGCCTGGGGTGGGATGGGATGGGTGGATGGGAGATAAGTGGGGAGAGCCCGGCAGAGTAGAGGCAGGGGGTGCATCATCTCTGCACCCAGGAAAGAAAACAGCGGGCCATCCTTGGAAGAAAAGGGTGAGGCAAAGCTCTCGCCGGAGAACCTGGGCTACCTAAGGGTGGCAGCTGGAGGCCGAGCCCCCGCCCCACCAACCCATCCTGGCAGTGGCACGAGCCCCACCGCACCAACCTATCCTGGCTGTGGGGGCTCCCGGGTGGCCTTGGCATGGCTTTTGGAGTGGGAAAGGTGGGCACCATTGGCCGAGGGTGTGCGGGGGAGATGGGCATGGCAGCTGGGTGGGAAGGCAGTGGCTCCGGGCTCTCCTGCCTGTTCAGGAGCTGAAAGTTCCACCCTTCCCTACACCCAGCTTTGGCCCCCATGGGCTTCTGGCAGGTGGGGGTGGCGGGTGATGGATGGCCAGGGCTCCCACAAACACATTTTGGCAGCAACATGGAGGAAATCCCCTCTCCCCTGCCGCTCCCTTTGCTCACCTCCAAGCAGAGGAATCGACAGGCGAGAGGGGAAACTGGCAGTGAGATGGGGCAGCTGCGGAGAGCTCCTTGGACACCACCTTCATGCTTTGCCATGATGGTAGCAGAAGGGATGGGGGGGTAGAGACCCCGCATGGCAAAGCCTAGCTCTAGTTCCCTTGCAATCCTCAGAGCCTGCAAACTTAAAAGTGCTTGTTTTGGCCGCTGCTCGCAACAGCAGCAGAAGCCGAGCAGAAGCCGAGAGAGAAGCGAGGGTTCACAAGTAGAAAATGGTTTGGACGTAGAGGCAAAAAAATCTTAAACACCGGGTTTGTATTTAGAAAAGTTCATCAGTAGAGGCGTTCATAAGTAGAGGTACCACTGTATTAGGTTAACAACACTTGAAGCCTTTTTGCCAATGTTGTTGCAGTGGGCTTTGACACATTTGATATGAGTATTTCAAGGTCTTTTACTGAGTGAGGGTTGTCTGCTAAGTCTTGTTTATTCAACTTGTATTTGGTGTTCTGATTCTTTTTACCAATGTGTAGGACAGAGCATTTTTGGTTGAGATTGGAGTTGCCAGATGTTTAATCCTTCAGACACAAAGTCAAGGTCTTTTTGGAAAATAGCAGTGTTATCGGTGGTGTTGAAAAGTTTTAAATCTTTGGCGAAGAGAATGCAATTGCTTGTAATGTGATCACAAAGATCATTTATGTAGAGAATGAAGAGTGTTGGTCCAATATAGATAGTTTGTTAGGGCATTTTGTAACCATGCCACAATTCTAGATTAAATAAGCATCAGCTCTATTTTTCAAATTGCTGGTGCCCTAATCTGGGTAACATTGAATGTACCTGTCTTTTGATTTAAGTTTTAAGTGGGGGAGAGAGAGCCATCTGGAAGGCTCTGTGGGATTCTTCCTATAAATATTCATGAAACAAAGTTGTTTCCTAACATTTCTGAAATCACACAAACATGTAAGATGCAAGACAGTACAAATGAACAGTTCTGTGTTAACTTCCTTCTAGCATCTAAATTAAGAAAAAATTATAAATGGTCTCATTGAAATCATTCATAATTACTTCTAATTCACTGCTGCCAAACAGCACTAGATCAAGGACAGCCACCTCATATTCTAGACCAAGGTTCCCATTTATAGCTTGGAATTCCTCACTGCAGCTGCCTTGATTCTTAGGCATCTGTTTGCATTATACTGTACCTACAGGATTTACTGAGCTTGTACAGAATGATTTTGGCCTATTCAAGAGCTCGATTCTTATAGGCTCTGTGTTTCTACCTTGTTTATCTTTACATGCTCAGATCAACCTTGATACTGATATCCCCAGATAGCTATGTACTAGGTGCCATCTGGAGGGATAGAAAGACGGGGGGAAGATCTGGTATACAAGATCTGGTATAAAACATTCAGAGATGTCTTGAAAAATATGGGAATTTTATGGGGAAAAGCTGAAACTGTTGCAATGCATCAAAATCTTTAGCCAATGTGCTGTACAACACAGGCAGACCTAAGAATTAAAGATTATCACCTGGGAGACATTCATTTCCAGCAAATTGTGCAGCAAAATTTCACAAAACTGAGGGAAACTACATTGATTTCATCGGTTTCTTAGTACTCTGTTTCACTATCCCACTGACAAAACCATTATGGCCATACTTATATGCAGGTAATTGTTTTTGTTCCTGCTCACTAGTGATTTCCTTTTACTCATCCCCATACAAGTTCATTATTATTCATTTGCTAGGTATAATAGAGACTACAATCAAAATCTAGTACCCAGGCAGTACAGCTATTACCTACTTGTTTCTTTAATTCCAACTTTTATCTCTGTTACAGCAATCCATGCTTAAATTACTATATCTTTTGACACAGCTACTATATTCTCATTGGCTTTAATATCATGACTATACAACTATATCTATTGTTAATCCAGCATGTAGCACATACTTAATAGAACAATTTAAACAGTTGGCTGAGTTTATAAACTCTCATATTACAGACCATCTAATTTTGGAAAAGGATTATTATGAAATTGAATCAATAATAGGCCTCTTAGTTACTGTGTCTGTTTCATTATTAAACCTTTTATAGTTGTCTCCAAGTCAACCGAATCCCAGACATTATTCCAGATACGGTATATTGGAATGAATAAGTGCACTGAGATTTAAGGCGACCTGATTGTTCCTGTAACAGAAATTTGAGGCACTTCAGTAAAATTCATTCTTTCCAAAGTGACAAATATACTGACCACTTTTCAACATGCAGCAGAAATCTTTTAAATCTCCAGTTTAACTAGCTTGCAGCTAATCTATATAGAGTGAACAGTGGTGATTTAATTTTCCTTACCCTTTACTCTTAAGTTGACACACACCATAATTCTTGAGGTAACACGAAGTTTCTCTCAGAAAATACATTTGAAGCCAGTATATTTGAGAGGGCAAGAAGCTCAATACTCAAAAGTTTTACTCCATGTGTTGCCCTGCCTCCCCTGGCAAAATTATCAACAATTGTTCATGTGGGAGGTTTTAGCCACTTTTCTTGTGGGTTTGATGTTTTTAAGTGCCTAGTTGTTCTCCTGAAGATTAAAGAATTTAGGCAAACGTATTCCATAAGAAGGTCTCCTACCTTTTTCACTAGCATGCAAACATATGGATAAATATTATTAGCAGTGTGGGTCAAAGATTATGTCAGTTCAGAAGACTTACATCATCATGCCTAATTTTGATTCTCAGATCTCCTACAGCAAAACTGAATACAGGACATTCCCCATGACAGTGAAGATATATTTAACATTAAAACAACAATAATGAGGGGAAATCGCACACATTCTATTAGGATTACATTTTTTGAATCTCAATTTTTACCCTATAAGAAATCTTGTATCCATATCACAGCCTAAACAAAGACTACAGAAGGAATTAGCAGAATTCTATTTAGGATTTTTAAATACAGATGCTCAGTAATGATATCAATCAAAGTGTTCCAAGAGGACAAAGCTATATATTTTTTTAATCTAGATATACTTTCTGTTGTATCCTGAAATGGCTACCTTGTATTTCCTGTAAATAGTTTGTTCCGCTTTCCAGCGCTGTCTGAGCCGAAGCAGGAAGTCGCTCCTGATTGGCTCAGACGCGGCTGGCTCTTGCTTTGGCGGGAGCCGCAAATGTATAAAAGAAGCGGCTTTTCCAAGCAGAGTCAGTCGGTACTCGCTGAATTGTCACTTTACCTTGCTGAGCTGTCACTTGTTCTCTGAGCTGAATAAAAGTACCGATTTGCTTGAACCCTGTCTCTGGGTCTACTTCACTGGCAACGAACGGACGGAAGAAACATCGCGTGCAACATGAACAAAGTCCAGATCGGCCAGGCTCCGGAACTCTTCGACCCCGAAAAAACGTCCTGGGACGAATACATGGCCACCTTCGAGATCTTCCTCGAGGCGGCAGGGATACAGGACGCCGAAGCCGATCGCAGACAGGCTATCTTTCTGAATTACTGCGGCCCAGAAATCCGTGGCCTTGCCCAGACTCTCACCGACCCGCAGCCAGCAAGAACCGTAGCTTGGGACGTCCTACAGGAAAAGCTAGCGAGCCATTTCAAACCAACCAAACCAGCCATGGTTTTCCGGCATCAGTTTTCCATGATGGCTCAGAAGGAAACTGAATCAATCAACCAGTTTACAACGCGACTTCGGACGGTACTTGCCCAATGCAAGTTTAAAGACCCGGAAGCTCGCCTCACCGATGCCCTGGTTTTCGGCATGAGAAGCGCCACGGTGAGAAACAAACTCCTCACCGAAGAAGAGCCGACTCTACAAACCGTGATTAAACTAGCGCAAACCGCAGAAGCCGCCGACGCAGCAGCTAGAGAATTAAAAGAACACGGAAGGCGAGAGCTCATTGCCAAGATTGACTCCGCGTCTCCCCGCGCCGTGGAATCAGACGACCCCAGCCAACCAGCTCACAACGGGGACAACTGCTTCCTGGTACAAGACCAGCCGAGACACCACAGAGCTACTCACCCAGCCCCCTGCGCGGGCTGCCGGGGAAACCACCAGCGCCATCGATGCCCCTTCCGAGACACCACATGCCGCCGCTGCAACCGTCGAGGCCACATCGCCATCGCATGCAGAGCAACGGCACCAGAGGAGACATTCGCCACACCACAATACCAACGACCTTAAAACCAGACCCCCCAACCGCGAGAAAATAGACCGTTCCGCTATTCGGGTCAAAAGAACTACTCAACCGCTAACCGCGACTACTATAGAGGTAACACTCAATTTTCCGTGAATAACACGGCAACAAAAAAAGGGGCCAAAATTGTTATCTCACTGTTACTAAATAACCAACCATGCTCGATGGAGCTTGATACTGGGTCTAGGTATACCATTATGCCTTGGGAGAAGTTTAAACTGTATATGCCTAATATGTCTAAATCTGATCTAAAACAAACCTCTTTAGTGATCAGAGATTTTCAAGGGGGGGTAATCTCGGTCCTGGGAACAGCAAATGTACCTATTGTATTCAAGAATGTCAAATGTACCCTACCCATGCTTATTGTAACGGGGGCTAAGCACTCTCTATTGGGGTTGGCTTGGATGGAACCTTTGGGGATTGAAATTTCGGGTGTGTGTAATGTAAACTGTGATAATATGCCTAACTTTGTGCAAGAGTTCCCTGAAGTGTTCAGCCCCACCTTAGGATCGTATAAGGGGCCCCCTATATCATTTTCTATTGACCCCAAGGTCCCACCAGTCAGGCTAAAACCTCACAGGGTCCCCCTTCCGCTTCTCCCCAAGCTAGACCTGCAGCTTGATAAACTTATAAGCCAAGGTATTTTGGTCCCTGTGGAGCAAGGGCCATGGGAAACTCCCATAGTTACGCCTCTGAAGCCAGATGGTTCTTTAAGGGTTTGCGCTGACTACAAATCTACCCTCAATAAGGCCCTCCAACACCACCCCTACCCCATCCCGGTTGTACAACAACTCCTACACTCCCTGGGGGAAGGGAAAAGGTTTGCAAAGATCGACCTCGCGCAAGCTTACCAGCAACTCCCGGTCGATGAACAAACAGCAAACGCACAAACAATTGTAACGCACAGGGGGGCTTTCAAATGCACGAGGTTACAGTTTGGGGTAAGCATAGCCCCAGGAATATTCCAGAGCATTATGGAACGCCTATTGTCAGGGGTAAATGGGGCCATTCCATATTTTGATGACATCTTAATTGCAGGGGAAAACCAGGAACAAGTAAACAAAAGAATAAGGGAAGTACTTAAGAGGTTACAGGACAAAGGCTTAAGAATCAAGCCTGACAAATGTGTCTGGGGAACCAACAGTATAGAATTCCTAGGATATAAAGTAGACAAAGAAGGTATCCACCCCACAACAGAGAAGCTGAGAGCCATTAGGGAAGCCCCAGAGCCACGAGATAAGAATGAGCTGCAGGCATTTTTAGGCCTCCTTAATTTTTATTCCGTTTTTTTAAAACAGAAGGCAACAGTAGCAGAGCCTCTACATCGTTTACTCCAGAAGGAAGCCCGCTGGACCTGGGGGGAAACTGAACGTGAAGCTTTTTTCCAAATAAAGCAATTATTAACTTCTAAAAGTGTAGTAGTCCAATATAGTGCTTCACTACCCATTAGGCTCACGTGCGACGCTTCACCGTACGGCATAGGAGGAGTCCTAGCTCACGTTCTGCCTAATAAGACAGAGGCCCCAATAGCATTTTTCTCAAGAACCATGACCAGCACAGAGAGGAATTATAGCCAGTTAGACAAGGAGGCTCTAGCTTTAGTGGCAGGGGTAAAGAAATTTCACAATTACATTTTTGGAAGAAGTTTTGAATTAGTCACTGACCACAAGCCTTTACTAGGTCTGCTAGCCCCCAACAAGCCCACTCCGCCTTTTATGTCTCCAAGACTGATCAGATGGGCTCTTTTCCTCTCAGGGTACCAGTATTATCTCACCCACAAGGGGGGGAAGGAAATCAATCACGCAGACGGCCTCAGCAGGTGCCCCATAACAGACTTAGTGGAGGACCCTGCTCCTTCCACAGATGTACTAATGATAGAACTCGAGGATAACCCACTAACCACGGCCAAAGAGGTAGCTGCACACACGCAGCAAGATCAAATCCTTAAACAAGTGGTAAACTGTGTACTTAAGGGATGGCAAAATGATGCTGTGAAACTTGAATTGTGTGACTTCAAAACCAAAAGACTTGAGTTATCTTATGTAAAGGGTTGTCTGCTGTGGGGAGATAGAGTGATCATCCCCAAAAGCCTAAGGGAAAAGGTACTCAAAATGTTACATGTGGGCCATCCTGGGATTGTCAGGATGAAGAGCCTAGCAAGAGGGCATTTATGGTGGCCAGGTCTGGATGCTGATATTGAGAGCTGGGTTTCGAAGTGTGAACCATGCCAAGAGTCACGGCCTAATCCCCCCAAAACAACTCCGGCTGAGTGGGAGCAGCCTACGGGTCCTTGGTCAAGAGTCCACATTGATTTTGCTGGTCCAGTGGGGTCCCAGTATTTCTTAATAGTGGTTGATGCGTTCTCCAAATGGGTGGAAATAATAGCAATGAACAACATAACCACAAGTGCCACCATCAAGGTATTGAGTAGACTGTTTGCCTCCCATGGTTGCCCAGATATCTTAGTGTCTGACAATGGGCCACAGCTAACAGCCAGGCAATTCGAATTGTTCCTAGATGGCCTAGGGGTCAGGCATGCCCTCATCTCGCCTTACTCGCCTTGGGCTAATGGATTGGCAGAACGTTACGTTCGTGTGGCAAAGGAGGCATTGCGCAGGTCAGGCCCTGGGGATGTACAACAGAACTTGGACCAATTCTTACTCACCCAACACATCACCCCTAACTCGCACACACATGTAAGCCCTGCAGAGTTATTAATGGGAAGGAAATTAAGGTCACCACTAGATAGGTTGAACCCAAGGTTCTGTATTAATAATAATCAAATGTGTGTAAAACCTGAAAGAGAAATGTATTTGGGACAAAATGTATATGTAAAAAGTTTTGATGGAAATGTAAACTGGATGAAAGGAATTGTTGTTAAGCAAAATGCACCAAAAACTTATATTGTAAAACTAGAGGATGGTCGTTTGTGGAAACGACACATAGACCACATTCGGAAGCGAACAGAAAACCAATTGCCACAAACCGCTGACATGGACTCTCCCCCTTCAACAGACTTTAACACACTGCCCGAGTTAAGAAACACGCAAAGAGACTTATCGGGCCAGGGGGAGCCATCCAGCGACGCCGAGCCATCCTCATCCTCCGAAGCCTTCGTTGGGCCCGCCAGGCCAAGTCCGCCACGCCGGGAGAACAGCGGCGAGCCATCCTCCACAGTCGGTGTCGAAGGAGAAATTGAACTGCGCAGGTCAGAGCGAGCTCCACGGAGGCCCCACCGATTGGACGACTTTGTCACATGGCTTTCATGATGGATATGTCCAACTATGAGGGGAGGGGTGTTGTATCCTGAAATGGCTACCTTATATTTCCTGTAAATAGTTTGTTCCGCTTTCCAGCGCTGTCTGAGCCGAAGCAGGAAGTCGCTCCTGATTGGCTCAGACGCGGCTGGCTCTTGCTTTGGCGGGAGCCGCAAATGTATAAAAGAAGCGGCTTTTCCAAGCAGAGTCAGTCGGTACTCGCTGAATTGTCACTTTACCTTGCTGAGCTGTCACTTGTTCTCTGAGCTGAATAAAAGTACCGATTTGCTTGAACCCTGTCTCTGGGTCTACTTCACTTTCTCCAATCAGATTAGGTAGATTTTAATAGTTTTGTTTTTCCTTTTTCAATACCTGGGGGGAAATGGCTCATTTGATCCCCTGAATTGTACATAAAGAATCTGCAGGTAAGTTTTGAGAATCAATACCACCTTATTGTTTATGGAACTTATTTATTGAAATAGGCTGACCATTATCTTAATAAGAATGACTTCAGATAGAGAATGACCATGTCATATCTGAAGGAAGAATCCATTGTGTATAAAATAATTTAAGTTTTATTTTAAGAATATCAGTATTTGCTGTCTGTCTGTAGTTAACAAGATTAGGATTTCCTGTTTTTCCTTATCTTGTGACTGTCACTTTGGGATCTGTTTTTAACAAGATAAATGTTTGCTGTTTAACAAGATAAATGTTTGCTGTTTACCCAATAAACTATTCATCTCCGGGAGAGGGAGGCAGGATGTGGACCATATTTGGGCAAGGAATTCTGTGTACCCCTATGATAAGTTGAGGAATTCTATGTACCTTTGTGATTTGTAAAAACCTATATAACCTGCTCTTTAGCTTCTGTACAAGTGTCTCTTCCCTTGGGAAGAGTACCCGCTTTGCAAACCGTTTTTGGTATACCCAGAGAGAATAAACATTTCTGTTCTCTTTGTCCAAACGTCTCGTGTGAACTTTTTCATAAAATTTCAGCGCACATATCCATAATCTAAGTGAATTCTATAACTTTGTATTGTGTTGTTAGTTTTAAATAGTACTTTTAACCCTCAACTTCTTCTTAGGCCAGGACAATTGAGGACAATCTGCAGAGAGGGGGGGGGGGCATACAAATCTAATATATTATTATTATTATTATTATTATTATTATTATTATTATTATTATTATTTATAATATATCCTATTATATAATACAAGCTACCATATTTTTCAGAGTATAAGACGCACCTCCCCCCCAAAGAGGAAGAAAATATCAATGCATCTTATACACTGAATACAGCAATTTTTGCTGTCCCGAAGCTCAGCCCTCCATCTGCAAGAGCTCTTGGTGCTGGGGGATAGCAAAAATGTATATTTTTTAAAACAAACGGGCCATTTTTTGCCATTTTTCGCAAAAATGGGGTGGGCAAAAGGTCTGGGAAGCCTGCAGAAAGTTCCTGGGGACTGGGAAAAAGAAAAAATGCCTCACTTTTTTGGGAAAACTGGCAAAAAATGCTATGTTTTTCACAAAAATGGGGGCATCTTTGCCATCCCCCAATACCCAGTAGCTCCCTGCAGGCTTTCCAGACCCTTTGCCCACTCAATTTTTATGAAAAAATTGGGTGAAAATGGCCCATTTTTCACAAAAATTGGGCTGTTTTTGCCTTCTAATTACCCCATCTGGCATGACTGGAGGAGAAATTCTGGAAGTTAAAGTCCACTTGTCTTAAAACTGTCAAGTTTGAGGCCCCTGGGTTGGGGATTAGGGTTGCAAGGGTCTTCAAACTTGGAAAATTTAAGACTTGTGGACTTCAACTCCCATTCCTAAGATAGCATGACTGGAGAAGGAATTCTGTGTGTTGAAGTCTTCAAGTCTTAAAGCTGTCAAGTTTGAAGTTTGTGAAAAGTGTACATGTTTGTAAAAAGCATTCTGCTGTTTGTAAAAAGCATTCTGCTACGGTATTTTATTAAATAATATATTACTACACCATTTGGTTCAGAATACTTTTTTCCTTGTTTTCTACATCTAAAATCTAGGTACGTCTTATACTCCGGTGCATTTTATATTCAGAAAAATACAGTAAATTACAACTATAATGTAATTTTAATACTATTTTTCCATCTTAATATAGGTCTGTTGTCCCTGTTCAAGGAATTTCTCATTGAGAACATTTATAAAATACATGATAATAGCTTTAGCTTCAGAGAAATTGATCTCTCTCAGTATCTATAATACAGAGCTGTCGATAATACTCTCAATTAGTCAGAGATAATTCAGGTTATTCTTTTCTTTTATCTTAGCTTGCATAAACATGAACAATGAGTCAATGAGTTGACAATGAGTCAGACTCTTCAATTCATAAGATTCAAAAATGAAGCAAAACATTTCTTTCACTGAACAAAATCTTTGTGAAAAGCATAGTCTTTAATCCAAGTACAGTGATACCTCGTCTTACAAACGCCTTGTCCTACAAACCCGGGGTTTAAGATTTTTTTGCCTCTTCTTACAAATTATTTTCACCTTACAAACCCATCGCTGCCACTGGGATGCCCCGCCTCCGGACTTCTGTTGCCAGCGAAGCACCCATTTTTGGGCTGCTGGGATTTCCCTCCATGGGAAACCCCACCTCCGGATTTCCATGTTTTTGTGATGCTGCAGGGGAATCCCAGCAGGGGAATCCCAGCAGTGCAAAAACAGGCGCTTCACTGGCAATGGAAGTCCCGAGGTGGGGTTTCCCAGCGAGGGGAGCCTCAGGGGAATCCCAGCAACGCAAAAATGGGCGCTTCGGCTGGCAAAGGGGTGAATTTTGGGCTTGCATGCATTAATTGCTTTTCCATTGATTCCTATGGGAAACACTGTTTCGTCTTACAAACTTTTCACCTTAAGAACCTGGTCCGGAACCAATTAAGTTTGTAAGACAAGGTTTCACTGTATAAGAAGTCCTAGAGATCTGAAGGTTCAAGTCACCAACACACCCATCTCCATAGATCATTTTTCCAAAATATTTTTTGATGTTGTTTCCATTTGCAACATCAAAAAATCTAAACCACCTATGTATATTGTGACATATCAAAATACTCTCAGATGGTACCACTGTGATGAGATCAAGAGTCAGGGGCTGAATATTCAGACTTGATTTCCTAACATGGAATTCTTGAGAACGTTCACATTTTTCAAAATCTTCTAGCAGATATCACTCTACAGAGAACAAAAGCCCACAGCCTACTTTAAAAAAAATCACAACAAAATATCAAAGACTGAGGTATCAACAGAAATAAATAAAAGCATTAGGGAGTCCCTCAGCAAGATGAGATTTGGAAACAAAATTTATCATGGACAACTACAGGAATTTATTGGTTTTGTCAGACTGATGAAAGCAGTATTGCAAATTCACACCTGTCTTTCCATTTTTATTTATTTTATTTTATTTATTTATTATTTGGATTTGTATGCCGCCCCTCTCCGAAGACTCGGGGCGGCTCACAGCAAGTAGTACAAATCATAAATAATCCAATCAATTAAAATATTTGTGCATACAAGTATAAATAGGAGGGAGCTTATATCACAAAGTAACAGCATTACTTTCATCTAGCTGCTTGATGTCCTTGCAGTGTTCCCTTTTCTAACAAAAATCATGGCTAAAATGTATAAATATTAATCTGACATCAATATTCATCAATCAATGAATATATCTTCCTAGAATCAAAGCAACCAAAGATTCTAGTGCTGCTGTATCTACACAGTAGAATGTTCCAAATTTCTCTGAATTAAATATCTATGAAGAAGGGAGCAATTTGATACCTGGACTTTCACGTTTTATAGTTCATGGCCTTGGGAATCCATTACACAAATTGCTCACATCTGACCTCACAATAATTTTACAAATAGCCCATAAGCCATTGACTCTAAAGAGCTTAGAGAACAAAGTGGCATATTTTCTTTGCCTTTGTCCTGGTTTCACTCACTGTAACTGTCATTTTGCCATTTCACTTCTTTTTGCTTTTGTCATTTTCTTTTTCTTTAGAGAATTTAGCAAACCCTTCTTCAACTGAAGCCCAATTTCTAGTGACTACGTAGACATGCCCACCATGGCTTTTTAGCAACAGTACTAAAGTTGTTCGCCTTTGTCTTCTTCCAGTCTGGTCCAGAATTCTGGTCTAAATTTCTTGATATTGTCTCCTCCAAATATCAACCCAGATTTGATCCTGCTCAGCATTTTCAAGATCAGTCAAGGGCAGGTTGGACTTTCTACCTGCTAATGACCATCATAATTTATTAAGCAACTATGAACACTTTTCATGTTCAGTGGAGTTATTATATTGTTTTTCTTATAACTCCTTGCTCAACATTTTTCTGTGTTGATGAAGAAGTCCTTAAATTTTGTCTTCTGGAAATCATTATTTCTTGGACTTCAGGGTCCCATTTGCCTGAAAGACCAGCGGGTTAACAGCTATTGTAGAATGGGAGAAATCTAATCCCAAGAGTTAAGCATAAATTAAAGCAAGATTTATATCTGTTCTGTCAATCAAACTCAAATCTACCAATCAAGATCAGAGGTCATCAGAGCCAAAAAAATCCACCCCAAACTCTAGGAAAACAATCTGAATATTATCTATCTATTTATCTATCTATCTATCTATCTATCTATCTATCTATCTATCTATCTATCTATCTATCTAGTCAAACATGTACAAGATAACAGGAAATGAGCACAAATAAATGGGGACAGTAGGACAGGGTCAGTAAGCATGCAGGTGCGCTTATTCATGTCCCTTTTATGGATCTTTTAGGAATGGGGTGGGGTTCACAGTAGACAGTATAAGGTTGAAGCTGTGGGGGTTTGAGGATGAAACAACAGAGTCAAGTGGAGTATTCCAGGCATTGATCACTCTGTTGCTGAACTTGTATTTTCTGCAGTCAAGTTTGGAGTGGTTTACCTTGAGTTTGTATGTATTGTTTCCATTTATTTGTAGGTTATTGTCAATTATTGTCAATGAAACAGAACACCAATCTTGACTATCTTGACCAAAAACTCTACCCACTGTTCTATTTAAGGTAAAGTTTTCTTACTCAGCTCTTGCTATTGCTCTATTTAAGAGTAAAGGTTAAAGCTAGCACAATATAATCACACACTCACCTATACGCTTGACATGATCTGTCCGTATATAACAAATTATTGCATTGTTACTAGTTAGCTATCGTTGGGGTAAACCAATCATTGTAATTGTGTGCACTATTTTACTATAAGAATTACTATAAGAATAAACACAGCTGACCTAGAAGGGAGACTTCTTAGCTTGGGAAGCTTTGTTCAAGAATCATGTCTATATGTCCATGATTACTACAGTATTCTTGAAGCTGAAGTAGTCATTGACAGGTAGGACTTTGTAGCAGACAATTTTGTACACTATGCTTAGGTCAGACTGTAGGTGGTGTAGTTCCAGGTTGTCCAAGCCCAAAACTTTGAGCCTTGTGGCATAAGGGATTCTATTATGGGCAGAGGAGTGGAGTATTCTTCTTGTGAAATACCTCTGGACCATCTCAATTGTATTGATGTTCAATATACGGATGAGCTGTATTAGAGAATTGGTCTGGAAAAGGTTCTGTATGCCCTAGCTTGCAGTACAATGTAACCAGAGAAGAAGCTTCACAAAATTAAGTTAACAACTCTTAATGCCTTTTTGGCAATGCTGTTACTCTGGGGCTTAGATAATTTGAGATGATTTGAGATGGTAATTTCCTAGGTCCTTGATAGAATGGGGTTGTCTATGAGGTTGTATCTGCCCAGCTTGTATTTTGTTACCAATGTGTAAGACAGAGCACTTGTTGGTTGAGATTTGGAGTTGCCAATTGTGCGACCATTCTGACATATGGTCAAGGTTGCTTTGTAGGGCAGCAGTACTGTCAGTGGTGTTAAATAGTTTCATATCATCAGCTAAGAGCTCAGCTGCTTATAATATGATCAAAAAGGTCATTTAGGTAAAGCAGAAAGAGTGTGGGTCCTAAAACACTGCCTTGAGCGACACCACTGTTAACTAATATACAAATATACAAAATTAGCAAAATATACAAATATACAAATTTACAAAGATACAAAATTAGCAAAATTCTAAAAAAAGAACCATGCACAATCATCCACATTCAACCAATTCAATAATTCACCACATCGGCCAGAGATTACTCTGAAATTACTCTGAAATACATTTATATTGTTTATTTCCAGCACAATATTCTTCACAAATGTCTAAGACAGTGGTTTCCAAACTTTTTTGGCCATGCCCCCCCCCCAAGCATCTCTAAAATCACGATGTCCCCGACCCCCAAAATGACATGTAATTCTTACTACTCAAAAAGTGAACTACTCGCGTAGAGGAAGCCTAAAAGGCCATTAACTTGGTTTAAACAAGGTTCCAATTGGGAACCACTAGTCTAAGATGTAGAGACCACTGTAGATCTCTGTGCTGAACATCATGCAAACTACAGCATCAAAACAGATCAAATTGGTGTCATTCAAGAAAAAGTCTGATCTGACGCTATGCCCAGACCAAAGTGTGATTTAAAAACAAAATGCCATTTGCTGTAATTTATCATGGGAAAAACACACAGCTGTAAATGTTTGTTTTTCTGCAGAATCCTCATGCAAGCTAGCCCTTTATGAAGGAGAAGCCTGCCAAATTTCATACAAATCACGACAGGGTTTTTTCTAAGACATACACTTTTAAACCAAAGCTTTAATATGACAAAGAAAGAAAGAAAGAAAGAAAGAACTGTATTACTTTCAGATAAAATATGATGAAATATATTTGATAGCAGCCATTTCTATGGAAAATACATCTGCCAAATGTCAAGCAGGTGTTTTGTGGGTATTTTGTAAATTATGATGATGCCTATTTCTGCATATGATGCAGTGGAGAACAGGAACCCGTGGCAGAATTATACAGGATTAATTTGATAATATTTCCTATGAAATCAATCAATTGCTATGTCAAATGAGCTACTAGCAATGGTCTGAAAGGAGCATCACAACCTATTCTGGATAACAGATTGGCAAAAATACTATGTACATGCCAGTCACACTATTTCTTTTTTACTTAAGCAGTATTATACAAAGCACCAAAACGAGTAAGAACTATTAAATCAACAAAATTAAATATACAGTGTTACCTCAAGATACGAACTTAATTGGTGCCAGGAGGAGGTTCGTAAGGTGAAAAGTTCGTAAGATGAAACATTGTTTCCCATAGGAATCAATGGAAAAGCAATTAATGCGTGCAAGCCCAAAACTCAGAAACCGGGAAGCCGGCCGCCACCACCAAAGGAGGCTTGAGCCTCCCTTTGCCCCACACTGCTTCGCCCTGCCTTTTGTCCTGGGTGAAGTGCTGGGGGGAGGGAGTCAGGAAGGTCCTCCTGCTCCCCTCCCCAGCCAAAAACACAAAGACAGGCAGGGCGGACCAGCGTGGAGCAAAGGGAGGCTGAAACCGCGGGCGGCTTCAGCTTCCCATTGCTCCGCGGGAGCGGCAGACCGCCTTTGTATTTTTGGCTGGGGGGGAAGCAGGAGGCGCAGGATCGGGCCGGTGGCGGGCGCGTCGTGAGGTAGCAGGTCAGCATCCTGGGCGGCTGGGCGGCTGGGCGGCGGGCGAGGAGGCACGGCCGAGCGGACCTGGCTCCAGCTCCGGCTAGACCTCCAGCGAGAATGGGGCGGGCAGTGGGCGTGGCGGCAGCGGTAGCGGCGAGGGTGCGTCCGATTCGGGGCTGGCGGTCCCCGACGCAGTGGGGAACATCGGCGCGGGAGGCAGAAGAGGACCGG
This sequence comes from Erythrolamprus reginae, assembly GCF_031021105.1. Lineage (NCBI taxonomy): Eukaryota > Metazoa > Chordata > Lepidosauria > Squamata > Dipsadidae > Erythrolamprus > Erythrolamprus reginae. The sequence goes on along the minus strand of NC_091950.1, from coordinate 109,235,517 downwards.
GCGACTGGAGCAGCAGCGCGGCTTCTTTTTGCCTGGGAGGGAAGGTGAAATGCCGGCGGCTCTAGCAGCTGCTACGAGCGGCATTTCACCTTCCCTCCCAGGCAAAAAGATGCCGGGGAGAGGGGCACGCCTTCCGCCTGGGAAGTCCGGCCCCATCATCCCAGAATGCCGGCATCTTTTTGCCTGGGAGAGAAAGTGAAATGCCGCTCGTAGCAGCTGCTACGGGTGGCATTTCACCTTCCCTCCCAGGCAAAAAGATGCCGGGGAGAGGGGCACGCCTTCCGCCTGGGAAGTCCGGCCCCATCATCCCAGAATGCCAGCAACTTTTTGCCTGGGAGAGAAAGTGAAATGCCGCTCGTAGCAACTGCTATGAGCGGCATTTCACCTTCCCTCCCAGTCAAAAAGATGCCGGGGAGAGGGGCACGCCTTCCGCCTGGGAAGTCCGGCCCCATCATCCCAGAATGCCGGCATCTTTTTGCCTGGGAGAGAAAGTGAAATGCCGCTCGTAGCAGCTGCCACGAGCGGCATTTCACCTTCTCTCCCAGGCAAAAAGATGCCGGGGAGAGAGGCACGCCTTCCGCCTGGGAAGTCCGGCCCCATCATCCCAGAATGCCGGCAACTTTTTTCCTGGGAGAGAAAGTGAAATGCCACTCGTAGCAGCTGCTACGAGCGGCATTTCACCTTTCCTCCCAGGCAAAAAGATGCCGGCATTCTGGGATGATGGGGCCGGACTTCCCAGGCGGAAGGCGTGCCCCTCTCCCCGGCATCTTTTTGCCTGGGAGGGAAGGTGAAATGCCACCCGTAGCAGCTGCTATGAGCAGCATTTCATAGCCGGGCTGGGGGGCTTTCCAGCAACCTCCCGAACCCCGAACTTCCGGGTTCGGGGTTGGGGGTTGCTGGCAAGCCCCCCAGGCTGGCTGCGACCTTTTAAAAAAAAAAACCCGCCGCTTCGCTGCTGTCTCCTGAAGCCAAACGCTAAAGCCGAACTTCCGCGTTCGGCTTCGGGAGACAGCTGCGAAGCGGCGCGGGTGTTTTAAAAGGTCGCAGCCGGCCTGGGGGGCTTGCCACCACCACCCCGAACCCGGGTTCGGGGTTCGGGGGGTGCTGGCAAGCCCCCCAGGCCGGCTGCGACCTTTTAAAACACCCGCGCCGCTTCGCAGCTGTCTCCTGAAGCCGAACGCTAAAGCCGAACTTCCGCGTTTGGCTTCGGGAGACAGCTGCGAAGCGGTGCGGGTGTTTTAAAAAGTCGCAGCTGGCCTGGGGGGCTTGCCACCACCCCCGAACCCGGGTTCGGGGTTCGGGGTGGTGGTGGCAAGCCTCCCCAGGCTGGCTGTGACCTTTTAAAAACACCCGCGCCGCTTCGCAGCTGTCTCCTGAAGCCGAACGCTAAAGCCGAACTTCTGCGTTCGGCTTCGGGAGACAGCTGCGAAGCGGCACGGGGGTTTTAAAAGGTCGCAGCTGGCCTAGGGGCCTTGCCACCACCACCCCGAACCCGGGTTCGGGGTTCGGGGGGTGCTGGCAAGCCCCCCAGGCCAGCTGCGACCTTTTAAAACACCCGCACCGCTTCGCAGCTGTCTCCTGAAGCCGAACGCTAAAGCCGAACTTCCGCGTTCGGCTTTGGGAGACAGCTGCGAAGCCGCGCGGCTGTTTTAAAAGGTCGCAGCCAGCCTGGGGGGCTTCCCAGCAACCTCCCGAACCGAACCCGGGGTTCAGAAAAATTTTGCCTCTTCTTACGAACTTTGTTCGCGTTACGAACCGGCGTTCGGGAGGCTTTAAAACAGCCGCGCAGCTTCCCAGCAGTCTCCGAACGCCGGTTCATAACTCGAAAAAAGTTCGTAAGAAGAGGCAAAATTTTTCTGAACCCCGGGTTCGTATCACGAGTTGTTCGTAAGACGAGGGGTTCGTATCTTGAGGTACCACTGTATAAGAAAATGAAAAGTAGTCAAGTTTATGTAATACTAATGCTGTTAACTATCTTTCCATATCTTTCTATGCTTCATGCCTACGTAATGATTCATATAATGTCTTTTGTTCTTTAAATTTCTCATAATCTCAGTAGCTCCAATTCAACCACAACTTTCTCTTTCTTCCTTTCTTCGCAGTCTATTCATTATGCCCAGGGGTGGGTTCTAAACTTGTTTACTACCAGTTCTGTGGGGATGGCTTATTTTGTGGGTGTAGCTTAATGGTCATGTGATGGTGGGCAGCATGGCTTCATTGTCATGTGACTGGGTGAGAGTGGTTTGGCAGTCATGTGATTGGGAGTGGCTTGGTGATCATGTGACTGGGTCACTTCCTTCATCGTCATCCCTTAAATAGGCTAGGAGAGTTGCCAATTAGCCCCAAGCCTTAGTCCTCAGGAGATCTCCTCCTGAAGAATAATTCCTGCCTTTTGGCAGCTCTGTGTACCCGTGCATTGAACAGATGGTCCTCCTCTTCTTCTTCATCACTGATGGGAGCTTCTGGAGGTTCTGAAGGCATTGGCTGAAACTCTGCCTCTGGCACTGAGTCCTCTCCAGCTTCCTCACTATCCAACTCGGGTGCCAGCTGCACAGGCTGCTGGCGCATCACAGCATTAGCCTCTGCACTGCCAGAATCAGCTACCAGCTGTACATGCTGCTGGTGGGTCATAACAGCCTTCTCCCCATCCTCACTGCAGCTGCACAGCTTTCAGGACCCCTCCTACCACTGGCCAGTGGTGGGAGGGGGCTGATTGCCCAGAAAGCTTTGTAACCATATGGCTTTGAAGGTTGCTGGGCTGTGCCCCCCAATCCCCACCACAGCTGCACATCTGCCGCCAGCCTGGAAAGCTTCATACCCACATGGCTGTGAAGCTTGCTGGGCTGCACACACACCCCATCCCGGCTGTGGCTGCAACAGGCGGCCTTGGGAGATACTGGCCCAGCAGGGAGGAGGGGTAGGTTAGTACGGATGCTTGCTTTCCTGTGTGTACACAGGAAAAAGCAATTCTGTGGATGGACATAGTGAAGGCAAGGCAAGGTGAGCATTGGGCAGGATGAGTGAGTATCAAGTGGGGCAAGTGAGCGTCGGGCGGGGGAGTGAGATTGAGTGGGGCAGACAAGTGAGCAAGTGGCCAGTGACATGGAGGTGACTGGTTCAGGGATGCGGCCAACCAACCGTTGCTACCAGTTTGGCGATCCATACCCAATTGCCGCTAATGGTTTTCCTGAACCGGTGCAAACTGGTAGCAACCACCTACTGATTATGCCTCTATATTTTTGTTTTGTGGTGTCTAATTCTCACTCATCCCTTCTATATCGAGGTACCCAACCCCCTGCCCCAGGTCAAGGTTCACTACTTGCTATTCGGAACTATCCTATGAAAGCACTGGGTGAGCATGTCTATGTGTGCACATCGCCATTTGCATGAGCAGTAGGAGAGCAGCAGGTGCAAATGGAGGGACATGTGCATACCCTTGCCAGCTGCTACCATGGAACCATCCCATTTCCCCTCTCCGCTAGTCCATAAAACCAGAAAAGCTGAGGAATTCTGTTCTATATGACCAAAGCACCCCATTATATTTCATAGAATCCTAGAGCTGGAAGGGGTTCGGGGTGGGGGTCTTCTTATATAACTATAAGGCAGGAATCCTTATACCATCCCAGACACATCACTGTTCAATGTTTTCTTGAAAACCTCCATAATGGAGCACCCATGACTCCAGGAGGCAAGTTGTTGCATTGATTAATTATTCTTCCTGTTCTCATTTCTAGGTTGGATATCCCTCTGCCAAGTTTCCACCCACTGTTTCTTGTCCTGCCCTCATGGGCCTTTCTTTCTTTCTCTCTCTCTCTTTCTCTCTCTCTCTCCCTCTCTTTCTTCATTCATTCATTCATTCATTTCCCTTCTTCCTTACTTCTTTCCTCATTCTTTCCTTCCTTCCTGCCTTTCTTTCTTTTTTTATGTCCTTGTTTATTTATTTCATGTTTCTAAACTTCCCACTTCTTTTACAGAATAGTTCTTTGATACTGATCACAACTTTAATATTTAATCTATATTCATTCAACACCCATTCATGCTTGACCCTCTTTTATTTTCTTTTTATGAACATAATAATCCATTTCCACTGTATTCAATTTAGTTTGCATCTGACATACTTTAATCCCACTTCAGTACATAAAGCATGCTCTTATACATAGCTTACTTAAAACTTCTTTGATAAACATTTATTCCTTTTTCATTCTAGATTAGAGAAATTCCGCCATTCTTTAAAATGAACCAAAAAAATCAACTGCACTGTCTGTGTATAACTTACAAGCATTCCGTCCACTAATTTTGAAAGACGCAACTATGCTGGTCTTTGATATATTAATTCTCAGACATGTATCTCTCATTGTATCATCCAAACTATCTAACATTTGTTGAAAATTGTTCAGATTCTTAACCCATGACATGAAATCTATATACAAAAATACAACTGCATTCAATCCACAACTAATATATTTATTTCTAACATCACCAAAGCAATTTAATATATTTAGTCAGAAATACAGTAAACAACAAAGATGGTTTTTTTTCTTACTCTCTGTTTAGAATTGGTCCATTTCCTAAGCCTTCTGTTTGTGCTCAGCCATGTTATACTTTCATCATATTTTTTAGCACATCATGTCTGTTATCATATTCAACAACCAACCTTCAACTCCATATTCATGCAAAACCTAAGTCGGACTGATTCATGTTATCCTACACTTTTGCTAAACCAACAACACAATTCACTCTCATATATCTATGTAAATAACAAATGTGTCATTTTAGTCTGTTTCCTTATATATTTTTTGCAGTGTTTCCAAGCTCTAGAGAAACGCATTATGACTGGAGAATTCATTGAAGCCCAGAATCAGCTTCAATGATGGAGAGGAGAGAAGAGGGGAGAGAAGAGAGGGAGGGAGGGAGAGAAAGAATGAGAGAGAGAGAGAGAGAGAGAGAGAGAGAGAGAGAGAGAGAGATCTGTTTCTTCAAGAATATGGAAATCTAACCTGTCCTATTTGTTTATTTTTACTTGGGGGATTGCTTATGTACTTTCATAATATAGGAATAAAAATATTTTGTTTTCCACATATTTGAGTCTGGTTTGAGGAGTTCTACAGCAATTTTTAAAACGTTTCCCTAAATACAATGTATTCACTGGAAAATATCCTGAAGTTGGGAAATATTGAAGGCATGGCAGTGAATGAGATGATTAGATAATGTCATAGATACAGTAGGAATGAGTTTGGACAGATCCTGGGAGACAGTGGAAGACTTGCAACCTATGGTCCATGGGGTCACAAATATTTGTTTGTTTGTTTGTTTGTTTGACTTTTATGCCACTCCTCTACAAGGACTCAGGGCGGCTTACAACATATAATAAAACAATGTACAACATTTTAGATCCAATTAATTACATATAAAATATAAAAACCCAAGCCATAAAAAAAGTAATTCCCATTCAATCAACTTTCTCTCAGCACATTCATCGGCCAGGGGGCAAGAATCTAATAGTCCCAAGCCTGGCAGCATAAATGAGTCTTAAGACTCTTGCTGAAGGCAAGTATGAATCTCCGAGACGAGTTGACTCCAGAGGGCCAGGGCCTCCACAGAGAAAGCTCTTCCCCTAGAACCTGCCAACTGACATTGTCTAGTTGGCAGGACCTGGAGAAGGCCAACTCTGTGGGACCTGACTGGTCGCTGGGATTTGTGCGGCAGAAGGCGGTCCCATAGGTAACCTGGCCTGATGCCATGTAGGGCTTTATAGGTCATAACCAACACTTTGAATTGCATCTGGAAACCAATTGACAGCCAATGCAGTAAGCAGAGTGTTGGAGAGATATGTACATGTCTGGGCAATCCCATGACTGCTCACGTGGCTGCGTCCCGCACAATTTGCATTTTCTGAATGCTCTTCAGAGGTAGCCCCATGCAGAGAGCATTGCAGTAGTCGAAACTTGAAGTGATAAGGGCATGAGCGACTGTGACTTCCTGCCCAAATAACTGGTGCACCAGGTGAACCTGAGCAAACTCCCACTTGCCACAGCCAAAAGATGATGTTCTAAAGTCAGCTGTGGATCATAGCTACAGAAAATTAATACAGTTCCCACAGTAAAACTGCATGGTCTTCTATGCATTCTAAACTTCACAATCCAGAAATACTGAATGCAAGTCTTCCAGTTACAGTCTTCCAGTTAATCCCCAAATATTTGAATCACCATTACTTTCAGATGTGAACTGTAAAATTACATGGATTTCATATATTACCCTTCTTTTGTTGTGTTTTCAGAAAAAAATCTTTCCTCACAAAATGCAAAAATTACAAACCAAAATGCATTTATCATTATAAAGAAAGAAAAACTGTATGTGCATGTTGTGCTTGCGTGCATACATGCACACCTACATACAGAGGCGGGTTGCTAAGGTGGAACAGTGATGTGTACTCGCCCCCGTGGCTCTGGGTGCTACTGGAGTCCAGTGCAATTCTGCTACTGCACCTGTGCAGGTACCTGTGCAGGTAGCAGAATAGCACGCAGAAACACAGCTGTGCCGTGTTTTGGCACGGTTTTTTGCAACCGCACCGGAACATGGGCACACCTGTATCTCCTCACACGATTCTGCTACCTGCATAGGTGCAGTAACAAAATTGCACTGGATTCCACTAGCACTCAGAGCCATGGGGACAAGCATACATCACCATTGCACCTTAGCAGCCCACCTCTGCCTACATATAAGATTGGAAGAAGAAATGCAAACATTTAACTATGTACACTGAATACAGTGGTACCTTGTCTTACGAACTTAATTGGTTCTGGGAGGAGGTGAAAAGTTCGTAAGACAAAACAATGTTTTCCATAGGAATCAATGGAAAACTGATTAATGCGTGCAAGCCCAAAGTTTACCCCTTTTTCAAGCCAAAGTGCCCGTTTTTGCGCTGGTGGGATTCCCCTGAAGCTCCCCTCCATGGGAAACCCCACCTCCGGACTTCTGTGTTTTTGTGATGCTGTGATTTCACTGAGGCTTCCCTCACTGGAAAACCCCACCTCCGGACTTCCGTGTTTTTGTGATGCTGTGATTTCACTGAGGCTTCCCTCACTGGAAAACCCCACCTCCGGACTTCCATTGCCAGCGGAGCGCCCATTTTTGCAATCCTGTGATTCCCCTCCTGGGATTTCCCTACAGCTTCGCAAAAGCACGGAAGTCCAGAGGTGGGGTTTCCCATGGAGGGGAGCCTCAGGGGAATCACAGGATCACAAAAATAGGCACTTCGCTTGCAACGGAAGTCCGGAGGTGGGGCATCCCAGTGGTGGCGGCGGGTTTGTAAGGTGAAAAAAGTTTGTAAGAAGAGGCAAAAAAATTCCGAACCCCGGGTTTGTATCTCGAAAAGTTCGTATGACGAGGGCTTCATATGATGAGGTACTACTGTATATCTGAATAGAAAGTCATCTGTGCAAATAGAACAGTAATCTTCTTTGAAATACACAGGGTCAGGTTGCTTTTGACTCTTCATATTTCAAAGACCCCAGCATCACAAACCAAATATATTTGTTGCTCAAATGAGAAAACTAGTGCAAATGTTTCATAGGCAGCCACAAGCTATCATTGCAGGCAGCTTTGGATGAGGCTTTTCTGTTTTTCAAGACTTTTCAGATACTTTATGAGCTCTGTGTTGCTATCTCTGCAAAGATAGATACAATAATAAGTGCAAGGCATCATGTTGAACAGCCCTGCTTTACAATTTATTTGTAATAAATCAGTATTTTTAGATGTTGCTTCAAACACTGATTTTCAAATACAAGATATACCAGTCCTGAAATGCTGTATGATTTTAATATGCAAACCTCCTACTGAGATGATGTCTCATTTTAATTATTGTTTCGGTTTAATGGGTTTTCATTAAATTAGAGGATACAGCAATTACTAGGGTGAACAGCTAATGTTTCAAAGGTAAGCTCTCGTGGCTCTGCAACAACAAAGCAACACAGAAGAGGGAGGCATATTACAAAATAATACTTCTCCTTTGCAAAAGTATACAAAATTATCCAGATGTTTTTGGGATTTAAGAATCCCATCCTAATGTGCAAATTTATAAAACCAGCTCATCCCTCTGCATTTTTATCTCAACCAATAATTGAAACTAATAAAGCAGCATAAAAATATATTCTGCATATTTTCAAAACTTTAGTAAAATGTAAACATTGCCATTCAAACCCATTAGTTCCAAGTAAACTTCTGAAATTATTCAGAGTTCACCCTTTATGTTCTTTCCCTTTTTTATTAGTAAAAAGCAACTACATTTGCTTTTGCTTATTCAGGAAATCAGGATCTTATAGTATATTGGCCATCTGCTCCAAATCAATTGTTTTCTGGCTCAGGGGAAGTATATACTATAGTTCCTGTCCATATACGTGGATTGTGACTCAGAGTTTAATGTTAATGTCTGCTTAGCAAGCTGCCATAGTATGTTGTGTCCTCAGACTTACTCCCTTATTCAATGGGAATAAGCAAATAAATGTAACAGAAGAAATACTTTTTACATGAGTTTTAATCAATGGATTTTCTTCTCTTTGGGGGATTTTAATTTTAGCTCCCTTGAGAATTCAAGAATTGAAAGACAAATATATTATGAAAATGAGTACAGTGATACCTCGTCTTATGAACTTAATTCGTTCCGTGACCAGATTTGTAAGATGAAAAGTTTGTAAGATGAAGCAATTTTCCCCATAGGAATCAATGTAAAAGCAAATAATGTGTGCAACCCCATCCCAAAATGGGGTTGCACGCATTATTTGCTTCGTCTTACTAACTTTTCGTAACTTTTTATCTTATGAACCTGGTCACGGAATGAATTAAGTTCGTAAGACGAGGTATCACGGTACTCATTTTCATAATATCTTTGTCTTGTACCACTGGGAATCCCCACCTCCAAACTTCCGTTGCCAGCTGAAGTGCGGGGATTCTCCTGAGGCTCCCCTCACTGGGAAACCCCACCTCCGGACTTCCATTTCCAGCCGAAGCAGCGCCAGCAAAAATGAAGGAATTCCCTTCATTTTTGCCGGCGCTGCTTTGAATCCCAGTGAGGGGAGCCTCAGGAGAATCCCCATGCTTCAGCTGACAATGGAAGTCTAGAGGTGGGGTTTCCCAGTGAGGGGAGCCTCAGGGAAATCCCCATGCTTCAGCTGACAACGGAAGTCCAGAGATGCGGTTTCCCAGTGAGGGGATCCTCAGGGGAGTCCCCATGCTTTGGCTGACAACGGACGTCTGGAGGCAGGGCATCCCAGCAGCGGCAGCTTGGGCTCGTAAGGTGAAAATAGTTCGGAAGAAGAGGCAAAAAAATTTTAAGCATCGGGTTCGTATCACGAAAAGTTTGTATGAAGAGGGTAAGACAAGGTATCACTGTATTATGATACCAATCACACCTGAAAGAAGAAAATTCACTTTATAATAAGATTTCATCACTGGCATCAGTTTTTGCTCAAGATAGTAAATCAGCAGCTGCCAAAAAAGCCAACACAGTTCTAGGCTGCATTAACAGATGGATAGAATCAAGATCACGTGAAGTGTTAATACCACTTTATAAGGCCACACTTGGAATACAGTACTACATTCAGTTTTGGTCACAATGCAAAAAGGATATTGAGACTTTAGAAAAAGTGCAGAGAGGAGCAACAAAGATGATTAGGGGACTGGAGATTAAAACATATGAAGAAAGGTTGCAGGGACTGGGCACGGCTAGTTTAATGAAAATAAGGACCAGGGGAGACATGATAGCAGTCTTCCAGTATCTCAGAGGTTGCCACAAAGAAGAAGGAGTCAACCTATTCTCCAAAGCACCTGAGGGTAGAACAAGAAGCAATGGGTGGAAACTAAGCAAGGAGAGAAGTAACTTAGAACTAAGGAGAAATTTCTTGACAGTCAGAATGGTTGATCAGTGGAACAGCTTGCCTCCAGAAATTGTAAATGCCTCAACACTGATAGTTTTAAGCCGATGTTGGATCACCATCTGTCTGAACTAGTGTAGGGTTTCTGGCCTAAGCAGAGGGTTGGACTAGAAGACCTCCAAGGTCCCTTCCAACTCTGTTGTTGTTGTTGTTGAAGCAGAGATTCAGAGAATTCTGTTTAGAATTAGAGAGGGAACTGACAGAGCTCCTGAGCTGTCCCAGCTGGAAAGATATTCCACACATGCCTTTCTCCAGATAGTATCCTAGGTTACCAGAGTCAATAGGAGGGTTGGGTTTTTTACAGCCAACATGGTCCATTGTAGAATGTTATTTATGATATGCCCAGGGAAGAGGAGGGAGGCAGGGTCATGGGGTCAGTAAATTACATGAGGTCAGAGTTAACTCCACCTGAGTAATAGTTAGAATTTTGCTCCTAATAAATGACTGGATTTCTTTTGAATCTTGGCTCATGGCTCATGAATTAATTAGGTCATCTTTTCAAAACTTCACATTGTATTTCAGGATTATTTATACCTTTGGGATCCTTGGCATGAAATGTCCCAACTTCAAATTAAAATTGTTTGACTTTTTCCTGTTACAGGACTATTATAGGATTTCTACTTTTTTTCCAGTATGAAAATTTATACAGGTCATATCTGTCCCAGCTTAGCAAATAGAGCCATTATTTCTACATCCCTGAGATTCTGTTATGGGACATTAGGAAATCAAATTTTCAAGTTGTTTAACAGGTCTAGAGTGAAGGAGCCACAGTTTCCTAGGTGGGCTGACAAGGAAAGTAAGTGGAAATTTGTACAGCAAGCATATGACTAAGAAAAGGAATGAGTCAGGAGAAAGAGAAATTAGGAAGATAAAATGTTGACTGATTGCAAATTGTTGATTGCTCACTGAGTATGCCTGGAGTGAAACTTTCCGCTGAGCTAGTTGAGGCGCTTTTAAGGGACATCTAAAGATTCCAGTTAAGAAAAAACAACTTAAACGAACAAGTTCTGCAAGAGGCATGAAGAAAGAAAAGAGCTTTTCCCTGCATCACAGAAACTTGTGGATTTCTTATGTTAGTTCAGGGGTGGGTTCTACTAGCCTTTCCTACCTGCTCACATTGCATTGGAAGTGCACCTTTTGCCCAACAAGTCACACAATGACCCTCTGTGCATGCGCAGAAGCCCCTACACATGCGCAGAGGGTTCTTTGCAAGCCATTTCAAGGAGCAGTGATCAGACAAATTGTTTAGGGGCATGGCTAGCCAGCGGTCATAGCTGATTTGGAGAGATGGGGCAAATATCTGCCACAGGTCCTGGAGAACCGGTCCCAAACAGGAACCCACCACTGTGTTACTTGAGTATACCAATTTTGAGGACAGTGTGTGTCATTGCATTATAGATTAGTTGCACTTTCTGGATGATCTTTAAGATCAGCTCATGCCCATTGTATTGCAGAAATCAAACTGGCTGGGTGACTTTGGGCCAGGCACCCTCTCACATCCAATTCACTTCACAGAGATGTTGCTATGGGAGAAAATCGGAGAAGGAAGGAGTATTAGATATGTTCACGATCTTGATTTATTTAGAAAAATCATGAAAACAGGATTTTTTTAAAAAAAATCTAAGTTTAAAATCTAACTGAGGCATGAGTGGTCATGAGCAGGGCCTTCCAATAGAGAAAATAATGTGAGTGGGTCACAAAATAGAGTTATTCAAAGGGCTTCCTGGTCACAGCTCCTCAAGTAAGGGCACTGACTGACAAAGAAGCTCCAAATCTTTACCATAATCACCATCTAGAATCAGAAGAACTGAATATAAGCATAACGCTAAATAAACTACAGCTTGGAGCTCACAACATTCCAGAATATCCATTTTCTGATTTTATAGCAATAGCAATAGCATTTAGACTTATATATTGCTTCACAGTGCTTTACAGCCCTCTCTAAGCGGTTTACAGAGAGCAAGCATATTGCCCCCAACAATCTGAGTCCTCATTTTACCCACCTTAGAAGGATGGATGGCTGTGTCAACTCTGAACCTACTGAGATTCGATCTGCCAAACTGCTAGCAGACCGTGATCAGCAGAAGTAGCTTGCAGTACAGCAGTACTGCACTCTAACCACTGCACCGCCGAGGCTCTATAACCTGTTTTGCAAACAGGTTCCTCATTACTTACATTAATAAAACTTATCCTGGTTACACATTTTGTCACCATTTTGTATATGTAAATATTTCAAACCAAGGTCATCAACTGCCATTCATACACCCACATAACTTCTACGGCAGCATTACTCTTGCTGTTACCAAACCAATCAAGATAAAAATAATCACAATTTTCTGTAGGTTAGCTAGAATATGTCCTTATTCCTCATTTCAGTTGAGTGCCAGTAGAAAAGTCAGTAGCAGTAATCCAGGTGTCATCAAATCCATAACAATTGCCTTTATTGTCCAATCTGAAATAAATTTATAACTTCATGCCTATCTTCAATCTTCTCAGAAGGCACAAATGAAAGATCTGAAGCAACTATCAGATGGTCCCCATATCCTAGTGAAATATGAAAGAGGCAAGATGGCTCAGAACAAAGCAAGTCCATGTACAATGTTGGCTGATTCATTCACAATACTTATAAACAATAACACTTCCATGTATGCCCAATACCAGCAGCCAAGCCCTTTGCATCACCAATATACAGTACAACAGTATACAGTGTTCCCTCAATTTTCGCGGGTTCAAACTTCGCGAATAGCCTATACCACGGTTTTTTTAAAAATATTAATTAAAAAATACTGTGCGGTTTTTTTTCTATACTGTACCACGGTTTTTCCCACCCAATGACGTCATATGTCATCGCCAAACTAATAATTTTTGCAAATAAATAACAAAAAAAATAATTATTGTTAATAAATAATTATGTTTATAGATATCAGGATCACTAAGTGTCTTATTCAATGGTGAGTACCAGTAATAATAGTGAGTAAATGGTTGTTAAGGGAATGGGAAATGGTAATTTAGGGGTTTAAAGTGTTAAGGGAAGGCTTGTGATGCTGTCCATAGCCAAAAATGGTGTATTTACTTCTGCATCTCTACTTCGCGGAAATTCGACTTTCACAGGCAGTCTCGGAACGCATCCCCCGCGGAAATCGAGGGAACACTGTACTCCAGATTTCATATTGTTCCTTTATCTCCTTGAAGCCAATAATTATATAACTTGCAAGGGCTAGCTGATTGTCCTCCTAGAAGAGCTAAAGATGAATCTGTCATAGAGGATTATGAATTTGTGGCATAGGATACATTTGAGGAGTAATAAGAGAACCAAGACATGCTCTAGAATTTAAAACTGCAATTCAGAACTGCAGAAAAAACATGTACTGCCAATCTGACTTCTATTGAGGACCTGTATACTGCACAAGTCAAAAAGAGGGCCATGAAAATATTTACTGACTACTCACATCCTGGACTTAAATTGTTTCAACTCCTACCCTCAAAACGTTGCTATAGAGCACTGCACAGCAAGACAACTAGACCAAAGAACAGTTTTTTCCTGAATGCCATCAGTCTGCTAAATAAATAATTCCCTCACCACTGTCAAACTATTCATGAAGGCTGTGTTACTATTACTAGCTCATTTTCTTTGGAGCATCAGAGTAGATTATAGAACTTCCCTCCTGACAATGTTTCTAGTACTGAAAAAAGAACAACTGTCTCAAGTCTCAGAGACTGAAGAAATTTGAAAGGGAAAGGATTTCTGCTTTATCCTGAAGAGGTAGAATGGTGATAATTTGGAGACAGCCCTGAGTTGGATGGAAGATACATTCTGCTGGAAATCTATCCTGAGAAATAAGAGCCTCAAACTCTTTAAACCTTATTAACAAATTTCCTTTTTCTGCCAGATCACCTAGGAACAAATGCCACAGCATGAAAGAATTGACAGGAATTATGAAACACTAAAGAGGACCTTGAAGGAATGGAGCTTCAGGATGTATTTACTTGTTTAAGCACAGGAAAATAAAGGATAACATTGGGTGTAAACAATTGACTGCAGAGATGATGTCAGTGACAAATATTTGAATTCTTTAATCATCAGACACATTTCATATAGTGCTTGTTTTAATTTGAAGAGTCACATGAAGACCATTTGGAATTGAAATGCTTACAAATTCAATAAAATAAATAGAATAGCCTATGAGTGATGGCAAACCTTTTTTAACTTTGGCCCCCAAAGCAAGCAAGCACATGCTATCACAGGCACAAGTGTGCCCATACCCATAATTCAATGCCCCCCTGAGCATATGCACACAAGCCCCCATGCTGCCCCACACATTATTATTATTATTATTATTATTATTATTATTATTATTATTATTATTATCAGTACAACACAGAAAACGAGATCACTATGCTGGATTTCGTATTTCATCACCAGTCGGGCGCTTCCCAAGCACCTAGGACTGCGTGATGTAGCGGCGAATTATGTTTGCTGATCCCAGTAAAGCGGCCTTTTGCAATTGACAGATGGAGATTTTGTCAATTCCGATGGTTTTCAAATGTCCGCTGAGATCCTTTGGTACTGCGCCCAGCATGCCAAGTACCACTGGGACCACATTCACTGGCTTATGCCAGAGTCATTGCAGCTCGATTTTTAGATCTTCGTATTTCACTAATTTCTCTAGCTGCTTCTCCTCAATTCTGCTGTCTCCTGGGATTGCGATGTCGATGATCCATACTTTCTTTTTCTCCACGATCACAATGCCTGGTGTGTTATGCTTCAGAATTCGGTCAGTCTGAAGTTGGAAGTCCCACAGTAGTTTTGCTTGCTCATTTTCGACCACTTTTTCGGGTTTATGATCCCACCAGTTCTTTGCCATTGGTAATTATTATTATTATTATTTATTATTATTATTATTATTATTATTATTATTATTATTATTATTATTATTTATTAGATTTGTATGACGCCCCTCTCCGCAGACTAAATGGTAAATGGTAGTTCTGGCACAAGTTCAAGTGGATCATCTGTGCCACAGCATCATGTCTATGCTTGTAGTCAGTCTGTGCGATCTTTTTGCAGCAGCTGAGTATGTGATCGATTATACTCAGCTGCTGCAAAAAGATCACATTATTATTATTATTGTTATTATTATTATTATTATTATTATTATTATTATTATTATTATTTATTAGATTTGTATGCCGCCCCTCTCCGTAGACTCGGGGCGGCTCACATGCACACATGACCCCCCCTGCTCCCCTACTCCCCCATTTCCTGACTTCCAATGGCCCCCATAGGCCTGATTTTTGCCCTCCCCAGGTTCCAGAGGCTTCCCTGGAGCCTGGAGAGGGTGAAAATGGCCTCTTCTTCCCTCCCCCCCCAGAGACCCTCTGGAGGCCGAAAATGCCCTCCCAGAGCCTCCACATGAGCCAAAAATCAGCTGGCTATCACTGGAGTTGAGCTAAGGCAATGGCCCATGTACCAGCAGATATGGCTCCATGTGCCACCTGTTCACCATCACAGGTCTATGAGAAACTCCTGCAAAAGAATGGGCTGCCTCTCACAAGAGATGAGAAGAGTGTATTTGGAAGGTATGCTACAAACCTGATCCAGAGGACTTTATAACTAATCCTATGAGGGAGACCAGAAGCCAATTAATGAGGATGGGAACAATATACAAGAAGTGAAGGCAGCCAATAACTACATAAATATAGAAAAAAATGATTAAATTATATGACAACGGTTTCAACAGCTACTAAAGAAATGTACAGAGCCTGGTAAGAGCTAGAAGTCTCCTAGGCATATATGATAGAGTGGGCATTAAAGAGTTGTGGTAGAATAAAACTCATGTGTGGGATACAAGAACTGAAGAATGAAACTTATTCAAAAGGCTGGACAAAATTTACGCATGAAGGAATAAACAGATGTGCAGATATCTTGTAGCTCCATTTGGGATCTCTGAGGAGCCCTGGAAGTGAAGTACCAGAAGGACTGGAGAAGCACAAGAGATGCCCTTATCTTCATAAAGAGTAAAAAAAAAAAGATGTTCTGTGGAAAACTAGAAGACGTGTCAAATGATGTGATGCACATATCCCTACTATGCTTTTAAAACAAATTTCTAAATTATTTGAATGCGAGGCGGAAAATACAAGTATCAAATTTGCAAGTGACAATAAGATAAGAAATATTAAAACAAATTTTAGAGAGCAGCACTAAGGTTTAGTAGGGGTCCTTACAATTTTATAATGCAAAGAAAACAACAAAAGGAAATGCACTTGAAATTTGAACTCTTTGAATAGAAAAAAAGCAACAGCCTTATAGGCAACAATAAATAAGCTGAACATGAGCTAATAATGAGATTCAGCTGCAAAACAAAATCACTAATATATTCCTTCTTGAATCAACCAAAGTGTAATGTCAAGTTCAAGAGAAGTTTCTACTGAAATTTCTGTCTATTCTGCAATGGCTGCATAATTTTAGAATATTGCTTCCTGTCATAGCAGGGGTGGGTTCTAACCTTCCTTGCTGCCAGTTCGCTTCCTCCCACAGCACATGGCAACCCCCCCCCAAAAAAAAACAGATAGCGACCACATGCAGAGTGCTGGAACTCGGCTTCTGCACATGCTCAAAATCCCATTTTTAAAAAAGATGGCAGCAACCACACATCGGCACCAACAAACCCAGTTTGGTGACATTATCATGACACCACCATCGGGTCACTACTGATTTGGAGAAGTGGGTTGAACTGGGTTGAACCCACCCTTGTATCATAGTCATATTTAAAGAGACTGACAAACTGGGCTGTGTCCATGGGACAGTAAGAAAATGATGACTGGAAGGAATTCTAGATACTGGGTATGAATAGCCTGAAAAAGTGAAGTCTTTGGAAAGATACCATTGTTCTCTTCAGGTATAAGAAAGATTGTAATACAAAAGATGGGCAGAGTTGTTCAATGGTTTGCAGAAAAGAGAACTTGAAACCAGGGAGTCAAATTATAAGGGAGCCCATTTGTGTTATACTTCAGGAAGAATTTCTCAATGGTAACAGCCATTCAATAGTGGGACAAATTTGGGGTGTATCCGGAGATGTTAAGCAGAGGCTGAATGATCATATTTGGTGATGCTATAATGGTTGAGTCTTGAAACGAAATAATCTTCAGATCTTTTCAATTCTTTATTTCTTTCCTAAATATGATTTTTTAAATATTCTACCATGCTTTTATAGCTGCAAAACATTATAGTAAATTGTAAAAACTATTACTAGAAATATTCATATTACGTATACAGTATAACTGCTGTATTAGCTGAAACTAGTACAGTGGTACCTCAAGATACGAACCCCTTGTCTTACAAACAACTCATGATACGAACCCGGGGTTCAGAAAAATTTTGCCTCTTCTTACGAACTTTTTTCGAGTTACGAACTGGCGTTCGGAGACTGCTGGGAAGCCACGCAGCTGTTTTAAAAGGTGACAGCCGGGCGGCGGGGCTTCCCAGCAGCCTCCCGAACGCCGGTTCGTAACTCGAAAAAAGTTCGTAAGAAGAGGCAAAATTTTTCTGAACCCCGGGTTCGGTTCGGGAGGTTGCTGGGAAGCCCCCCAGCCCGGCTGTCACCTTTTAAAACAGCCGCGCGGCTTCCCAGCTGTCTCTGAACGCCGAACGCGGAAGTTCGGGTTTGGCGTTTGGCTTCAGGAAACAGCTGGGAAGCCGCGCGGCTGTTTTAAAAGGTGACAGCCGGGCTGGGGGGCTTCCCAGCACCCCTCCGAACCCCGAACTTTTGCTGAACTTCCGGGTTCGGGGTTCGGGAGGTTGCTGGGAAGCCCCCCAGCCCGGCTGTCACCTTTTAAAATAGCTGCGCGGCTTCCCAGCAGTCGCCGAACGCTGTTTTTTTGCGGGGGGGGTTTTGGTTGCACGGATTAATTGACTTTACATTGTTTCCTATGGGAAACAATGTTTCGTCTTACGAACCTTTCGTCTTACGAACCTCCCCCTGGAACCAATTAGGTTCATAAGACAAGGTATGACTGTACCTTTATTCACCCAAATGCTTTCCAAAATAGTAGCATTCTCACTTACCATATTTTTGTAATATAAGACACACCTTTCTCACCCCCTAAAAAAGGGTGAACATTTGGGTGCATCTTGTACACCAAATGTAGTCCCGCCCAGCTTCCCAAATGGAGATTTCAGAGGCATTTTTCCGTCTGAGAGGCTGGATGGGACTACAACAGAGGCTTCAGAAGCTAGAAAAATGCCTCTGGACTGGACGTTTCATAGGCTGGAAAAATGCCTCTGAAACAAAGGTTTCACAGGCTGAAAAAACAAGGCACAAGGAACAACCACCAATGAACCTGTTGCTAAGGTTCACCCCTGGGAACAGCAGATTGAAGGTATTCAGTGAGACCATTCACCCCTCAATCAGCTTTTTTCTTGTTTTCCTCCTCAAAAGCTGAGATATGTCTTATAGTCTGGTGCGTCTTATAATCTGAAAATATGGTATATCTAGGGGCTGTACCATATATTGCTATAGTCTCAGAGATGGATTTTCAAATTAAGATGCTCCTCAAGTGAAACAACCTGTTGATCTCTTAAATTAGATGTTTACTCCTTTGGCAGCTGAAGCGCTCGAAAAGTCACAGTATTACTAAAAGTGCATGATTTGCTCTTAAATCGTGAGTTAATCAAATTACATGCCTTGTTAACTAATTAATTAGTTAACACTTTACTGTTATTGCTCACAAGGTGTAGTAATTTTATCACTCCCTAAGTAATGCTGTAGTTCCTCAACTTCTTGAAAGAATGGTTTAAAAACATTTAATAAGTCACAGAAATGAAGGGAAGACAATATAGCCAATGGCAATATGCAAAGAAAAGTGGGGGAAGAAATTATTTGTAAGACTCATTAAAGATTCACTATCTTTTCTATAGTGCTCATGTCCATTTGGGAGATCTAATTTTGATCACGTTGAACATTAATGTCATACTAAATAATGAAATGCTCCATTTTTTGCCAAGACAAACGCAAATGATATTTTCTTCTCTGAACACCAGATAAATTTGAAGTTACAGCTCCATAAAACTAAAGATTTTTAGATTATCCGCCCTAAAGATTGTGACCCAACATATTGCATTTTGAAATATATTTATGAGAAACCCTGAGATAAGGAAATAAGGATTTGAGCATTTTTAAATTAAAAAGTACTTGTGAAGCAGAGCAAATGCATTACCAAACTTTAGACAGATGTGTGCAAATATTTTTTTTTGCCAGTTCTAGCTGTTCTACTAAGTTTCTGAACATAGATAGCCTGGCTCGAGAGATCCGTTTTTAATTAACTTCAGGGTTAAATGATTGCAATCTGCTGTAGGAATTTGGTTTAGAAGTTCAACTATTGCAAAATGCAATGACTAAGGAAAAGAGATAGGGTACCTCAAAGACCTATTCTGGTACCACAGCCCAGGTTTGGAGTATCTATGCTGGATATAAGAGAGTAATTGGTGTAATTGCAAAGACATCAGGCTAGAAACTGGGAGAGCATTAGTTTTAGTGCAACATTAAGGATAAGCCAGCTATATAACCTTGGATCAGCCTTGAATTTGAGGATCTCCCTCAAACCTAGAAATTCAGTAACCACAAGTCACTTGCAAAAATCCTTGCCAAGAAAATTATAGGAACTTATCCAGGCAGTCATCAGGAGTCAAAAACTGACTCAAACACATACACAGAGATCGATGAAGACACCCTCCTCCTATTGTTAAGCTTCATCATTGAGATTTCTAAATGATAACAGTTTGATAGTGCCATATTTAGTATGTGACAGTTCTCAAAATACATTCTCACTGTTCATTTATAATTGACACCAAATGTAGATTTCCAGTTCCTAATATAACTTTCAGGATTCAGACTGCTTTTTCTTTGAATTGCTTTTATTCTTTATTTTCTGCTATTCATGTATTCTGGCAAATTATTTTTTAATATTCTCCATATAGCTATATTAATAATATACCTATATAAGAAATTGCATAGTACATTTCTCATTCAACTCACCACATAATTTATCTATTTCCAAAGTTAACTGGGTTATTCTGATGTGGCAAGGGCATGTGGTATTAATGCATGCTGAAAAATACTTATCAATACTATTTATCTCAGTACTGAGGAATGTAACCAAAAGAGCTATCCAAACTATCACAACACAGTGAAAAGGCTTTCAGCAGTAATGGGTCCCTACTGGTACAGTACTGTGCACCATACTGGTAGTAGCCCGGTGGTGACATCACAAGTTGATTGCTGTTCCCTCAGGACTGCCATCTTTTTTTATTATTTTTTAAATTATTTTAAAAAAATTAATCTGCACATGCAATGCCTGAGTGATTGGCAAGCCAGCGGCTTGGTGATTCACTGGGTTGTCAATTGCCCCACCCGTCTTGGCTCTCCATATATCTACCAGCACCTGTGACAAATCCTCTCATGAGGAAGCTTTCCCAGTCAGCTTGCCTTAATAGTTTTTTCTATTATTTATATTTACTGCCCATTTCTATTAATTCCTTGCTTTGAGAGGAGGACTTTGAGAGGAGGACTGTGTTTTCCTTGGCGACCGCACTGTGTGTTTAAATGGAGGTCAACACCACCACTCCCACCCACTCTGGTAATTGTGCTGGGGACTTGGGAAGATTCCTTGTTGAAAGCAGCCCGAGTGTTTTTATAATAAAAATATTCAGTGCTGCTTTCAGCAAGGAATCTACAATTACTGAAGTGTGGGGGTTGCTCCATTCCCTCGGCTTTCTGGGGCAGCCACTGCTATCACCGCACCACTGCAGTATTTGGCCAGTTCTAGATTTTCTAAAAATAAGAAGAGAGGCTTTGCCCTACCACGGTTCTTCAGCCCTTTGGTTCCTTTCCACATTTCTGATGGTATCCAATTGGTGCTGGGTGGGAGGGGGGAAGTCGAAAGAACCTGGAAGATAGAATATATTTTCTTCCTTTCTTTTTCTTTTTTTTTAAATGAAACCGGAGGCTTGGGGTCAGTGAGGGGTGGGTGTGTATGGAAAATCCAAACAAGGGAGAAAGACCTGGCATACACTCTTTCTGGGCAGGGAAAGAGGCGCACACAAAGATTTCTGCAACCCTTTCTTTCTGGCGGCGTCCTTCCAAATGTGGGTGCTGCATTGCCTGCCACAGGCGTGGTTCTGGAGAGTATAGTAATGGAGTTCTTACAAGGGTCTGCTCTAATAAATATTGCACGACCGAAGGAGGAAGAACAGCAGCAGCAGCAGCCGCCAGTGTTTCCCATTCTCCTCTCTGGTTCTGCTCCCTGTGGTTGGATAACGACTTACATTTATCTCAGAAATATAATGGGCATCTCAGGATAAGCGGCATCCCTCTCTAGTCATTGGCTGGCTGGGTGAGTCTACATGCATTTGTGACAGGTGCCCAAGCAGATTGAAATGCCAGAAACCTCCTGGGAGCCTTGAACCTCAGTTAAGCAAGAAGGAGTCGGTAAATTTGGGCACCTGTTCCGACAGTGGGGAAGTGGGCATTGGCCTGTCATTATGACGCAATCCTGGTAATGATTCCCCTTTAGGGTGCGTGCATTCCTCCACCCCTCCTCCCTATTCATTGGACATGTCAAAGCCATACAGGATTAATCCTGTATTATAGTGTTAAATAAGTAGCTTGAATGCAAGTATTACGCCTGAGCAGGATTTGTGGGAGTGATAACAATTGTACATTCCTACAATAGAAATGCAGCCACTGGAGAACCTTTAAAGAGGCAGAAATGAGAGCCAAAGGTACTGGCCCCCAAGGCAGCTGCACTGCTCTTGGATGGTGATGGTGGTGGGTACTCTGGTTTTGAGTAAAGATGCTCAACAGAATTGGGCAGGATGCTTCCCTTTTTCTCTCTCTTTTCTCCTCCTTTTGTTTCTCACTCTACTCCCCCTATTTAAGAACAGTATTATTTTTTAACCAAATATTTAAGTTTCTTAAAGTAATGTTAAAGAAAAAAATTCAACAACTTTTCCCACAAAGCAGGACGCTTATGGTTCTCATGTGTGTTATATAATGTCTTTCAACTGAGAAAGAAAATGTGTGTCCATTCTGCACCAAGTGCTCTGTTCTGATTTGATTTTCTTCCTCTAGTGTTCATTCATAATTCTAGGTACTAGGTAGGTATATGATTAAAAAAAAAATCAAAATTGGCTTCTTAGAATATTTATTTTTATAAAAATCATGGATGTTCAACCAATAGCACACAAAATATAAGTAAAAGTAATGTACAGGTATAGGTAAATTAATAAGCACATATTAAGGTAGAAAACATATTTTATAAAAGGAGATGTGAAGCAAAAAATAACTTTTAAAAAACCCATTATAAAAGAATACAGAACTACAAAGGTACCCACATAGTTGAGCTCTTACCTCATGTTAATCTAGGCACATTTGGGTTTTACCTCCTGCCTTATATTCTTAATTAAAAAGAACAATCATTTGAGAAAATGTTACTGTGCTCCTCAACAAATAATGTTGCCTATCATTTGTCCTTTTTGATAGCTATTCAAATAATGTGACTTAATCAACTGAAAAAGTGTCCAAGCACCTATTTGAAAACTTATCTTGGTCGGTAAGCCACTCCCATTCAGTCACATGACTTTTAAGCTCTCTCCCGGTCACCTGATTGTCAAGTCATTCCCACCTGGTCACATGGCCGGAAAGACACTCCTACCCAGCCACATTACCATCAAGCCACACTCATAAAATAAGCCATGCCCTCAGTGTGGTAGTAAAAATTTTGGGAACCCTAGCCTGACTTTCAGGTATCCAAAACAGATGATGATGATGATGATGATGATGATGATGATGATGATGATAATAATAATAATTCATTAGACTTGTATGCCGCCCCTTTCCAAAGACTCGGAGGAACTTCCTTTATCTGCATTATTTTTTTCATTTTTATTCCAACTAGTTTTCAAGGTAGCTAACAAATTTTAGCAGAAATGCTAAAAGTTTTTTAAAAACATAAAATACTAAATTCAGTCATTAAAAACTCATTATGGCTTCAATTTACACACCCAGTCATAGGGAAAGATAAAAGACTGTTCAATTTCCTGTTTTTTAACAGACTAATTAAACTTAAGCAAGACTCAAGGATACCATTTCCTTCCCTGGAGTTGGATAGCAAAGAAAAATATAACAAAGAGAAATCAGCATACTTTTCACAAACCACTCCAAAACTCCAGATGTTGTTCCCCAGTGGTTTCATTTAAATGGTGGGCAGAATGGGACAGAAGATTCACCCGTAGTCTAAGTGTTGATAAACAGTTCTCCAACAGTATTTTCTAAACTTCTAAATACAGTGTGGCGGTTATTGCAAAACAGGCTATAAAGGGACACTTGGGAAGTATAATGTGAACCAGTTGACTTCATATTTTACAAATCAGTCAGCTTTTCTTCAATGGTATCATCAAGCAAAGAGATGTCCTCAAGCACATTATAGAGACCATTATTGATTGCTCCTCCATCAGAATAGAAGTAGGCTGTTGAATGGTCACTCAACTTTCCAGGCTAAAGCCATGGCAACAGAGTCAAACAAATAATTCACACAGATGGCTAAATATCAGTATATTCTACTACCATGGGTGTCAAACTCACAGTCCATGAACCAGATGCATCATGTACTGGCCACGCCCACTCTCATTTAGAATCCTGATATATCACATGGTGACGTTGTGACAACATGAGTTTGGCACCCCTGTGCTACAATTTAAATCAAGAGAGATACCAAGATCAAAAAAATCCCGAGACATTCCTGATTGGACATTGAAATAATTCAGAAATGAAAGCTTTGAAATTATATCAAAAGTCACCCTTGCTAACTTAGAAAAAAGACTGCTATGCAGAATGTGTCAGGATTCCATGTAACAACCCCAACACAAGGCTAGAAGTTCCTCAAAATTCCATTTTGTTAGAAATGTCATATTGGCACATCTGGGAAAACCCAAATTTGAAAGTTTTAGGTTTTCCCCACCTAAAAGAAAGGCCAAGACCCTCCCCCTGCACCCACATGTCCATCACATGGTCCAATCAATGTACTGTCCCAAATGAAGATGCCTCCCAGTCACGCCACAGCAGGTGAAGACTGAATGTCCTTGGCTTTCAGAGAAGAACCGTTGTACCTACCTGAACGGTCTTCTCAATGCACTGGAAGGAGAGTCCAACATGGGTATTACTCCAATCTTATTGGTAGAGACTGAGTTAGAAATTTAAATATTAATTGAGCACCACCCCCTCTGCTCTTCCCATGAGCCAGTTTTAAAAACGAAACATATAAGAGGATAACCAAATTTTATTATAACAATAAACAACTGACTAACTGCCTACTCCGGCGTCCCTGCACCCCTAAACATACTGGGTGGGTTTGGACTCTCCTTCCAGTGCATTGAGAAGACCGTTCAGGTAGGTACAACGGTTCTTCTCCACTGCATCTGGAAGGAGAGTCCAACATGGGATATACCAGAGATTTACGGCCCATGGGAGGGAGAAGGTCTTGTCAGGGACGTTGGAGAAACACAAACTCGTTGTAAAACACGTCTCCCAAAGGCTGCTTCGGCCGAAGCAAAGGAGTCCAACTTGTAGTGCCGTATGAATGTTGAAGGGGCAGCCCACGTGGCAGCTCTGCAGATGTCATCTATGGACGCCTGTGTGACCCAGGCTGCTGAAGTGGCCGCACTCCTCGTGGAGTGAGCTGTCACTCCCGCTGGTACGGGTTGTCCCCGAGCCCTGTACGCCTCCGCAATACAGTCTCTGATCCAACGGCTAATTGATGTGGATGAAATTCCAAGTCCCTTCTTCCCCTGTGCAAACGCGACGAACAATCTCTCTGTTTGCCGAAACGATTCCGTTCGCCTCACATAAATCTTGACCGCACGGCGCACGTCTATTTTGTGCCATCTTAACTCCGATGGGTGGCTACCGTGGGTGCAAAAATCCAGAAGTATCAGTTCCTGTTTCCGGTGAAAGTCTGAATTAACTTTCGGTATGAAGGACGGGTCTAGTCTCAGCACCACCCTGTCCGGGTGGAAAATGCAAAGGTCCGGCCTTACTGACAAGGCGGATAGTTCCGACACCCTTCGTGCAGACGTAATCGCGACTAGGAAGGCTGTTTTAAGAGACAATAGTCGTAGTGGTATGGACCTCAAAGGTTCAAACGGTGGTTTAGACAAGGCCCTGAGGACTAGTGTGAGATCCCACGATGGAAATCTCCGAACTGGCGGGGCATGTTGGTTCGATGCACCCCGCAGGAAATCCTTCACCCAAGGGTGGTAAGCCAAGGATCTTACGTCCTCCACTGGTATCATGGTGGAAAGGGCCGCCACATGACGTCTTAGTGTGTTCGGTGCTAACCCACGCTCAAGTCCTGCTTGTAAAAATTCAAGGACAGTGATCACCGACGCCGTCCTAGGGTTAACCCGCTGTTTGTCGCAAAAACCGCAAAAGGCTGCCCATGTCGTCTGGTAAATGCGAGACGTTGAAGGACGCCTTGCGGCCTGTATGGTATCAATGACCTTGTCAGGTAATTTTAATTGTCGTAGTCTGAGCCGCTCAAGTGCCAGACGGTTAGTTGGAGCCACTGTGGGTCTGGATGCTGTAGACTCCCCTGGCTCAGCGATATCATCCGGTCTGGGATCCTCCATGGGGGTGACACTGACAATGCCACCAGATCGGAGAACCACGGGCGCCGGGGCCAATGAGGCGCTATCAGTAGTACCTCTGCCTTCTCCCGTAGAATCTTGTCCACCACTCGCTGAATCAGGTTCGTTGGTGGAAATGCGTACAGTAGGCCTGGCGGCCAGGGTGTCAGCAGGGCATTGACTTTCTCCGCCCCGGGCTCTGGAAACCGTGTGTAGAATCTTGGCAGTTGAGCATTCTGGGAGCTCGCAAACAGATCTATCGATGGGGTTCCAAATCTGGCGACCATCTGTCGGAAGATGCTCGGATCTAGTCTCCATTCCGACGGATCCAGGGTAGACCGGCTTAGCCAATCCGCCTGCGTGTTGCTGACTCCCGCAATGTGTTCCGCTGACAGGGAGAGTAAATGACTTTCGGCCCAGATGAAGAGATTTTCTGTCTCTCTCATGAGTCGTTGCGACCGTGTGCCCCCTTGGTGATTCAAGTGGGCCCTGGTCGCGACATTGTCCGTGAGCACCAACACGTGTCTTCCCTGGACCAAAGTCATAAATGTCTGTAGAGCTAGGAATACTGCTCTTAATTCCAAGAAGTTTATGTTGACGGGCGATAAATCCTCCGCCCTCCACAGCCCCTGAGCCATCTGGGTCCCGATGTGGGCACCCCATCCTGTAAGACTGGCGTCTGTGGTCAAGATGACTTGGTTCCGCCTCTGGAATGGAGATCCGATGGCTATTGCGGCAGATGTCCACCATCTGAAGGAGTCCTTGACCTGTTGTGGCAAATGTACCAGTCTGTGGGAATGGCTCACCTTGGTTCTCTGGGCTGGGAGCAGGAACCATTGTAATGTCCTGATGTGATATCTGGCCCAAGGAACGATGCCAATCGCTGACACCATAGTGCCCAATATCTTTGACAGTAGAGATAGGGGCACTGGTCCCCGGTGGATGCTGGACACCAAGCGTCGTATGTTGTTCTGCCGTTCTGGCGACAACGCTACGGTGCCCGTCTGAGTGTCTATGACCGCACCAAGGTGAAGTAAACTGGTGGTGGGCGTGAGCTGGCTCTTTTTTACGTTGATGGTAAAGCCGTGACTTTGTAGTGTATGTATGGTCTCGGTGAGGTCTCTCTTCGCCGCTGCCTGGGACCTGGACAAGATGATGATGTCGTCCAGGTAGGCCATCAACCTGATGGATCGTGCTCGCAAGTTGGCTGTCAACACGTCCAGCAGTTTGGTAAAGGTGCGTGGGGCCGATGAAAGGCCGAACGGCATTGCCCTGTATTGATAATGCCTCCCTTCGGAGCAGAAGCGAAGGAACCTGCGATGTTCTGGATGTATGGGAACGTGCAGGTAAGCTTCCTTGAGGTCTATGGACGTTAAAAGGTCCTGTGCTCGGACGGAAGCCAAGATAGTGTGTAAGGAATGCATTCTGAACCTCCGGTACCTTATGAAGAGGTTCAGTTGCTTCAGGTTTAATATCAACCTGCAGCCCCCGGAGGCCTTGGGTACGATGAATATCATTGAGTAAAACCCCTGGCCTTCCTCCTGCCGGGGGACCTGTTCTATGGCTTGTATGTCTAACAGGTGCGCGATCTCCTTGCGCAGCTGTAACTTTTTCTGAAAGTCCTTTAGTCTCGGGCAGTGTAAAAAGCGACTGGGAGGAGACTGAACGAACTCCAACTTGAGACCGTGTGTGACGGTGGCCACAGCCCATTTGTCGGAGGAGGTCGTTTGCCAGGTGGAGTTGAATCCCTGGAGCCTGTCTCCTAAGGGCTGTGAGGTGTCCGATTCATTTCGAGTTACGTTTAAATCCTCGTTGGTTGCCACCACGGAATGGCCTTCTGGACTGCTGATATCCTCTTGGCCTGTCCTGGAAGGCACCTCGGTCGCTCCTGTAGGACTGTGGATTGTACTGGCCCTGAGCAAAGGAGCGCTGGTTCTGGCCGGAGTTGGTTGATGTGTCCCAACGAAAGGACTGGCGCCTTGAGTATGGCGTGGATCTACGGTCCTGTCGTCGGTTGGACCTGGGGAGGACTTTTCTCTTGTCTTTGTCCTCCACGAGGACCTTCTCCAACAGGTCACCGAACAGGGTTGAGCCCTGGAAAGGACCGGATGCCAGCCGCCACTTCGACTTGAGGTCGGCCTGCCAGTTTCGTAGCCACAGCAGACGGCGGGAAGACAGCGTTGCGGCCATGCTCCTGGTGGAAAACTTGGCCGCATGCAAGGTGGCGTCTGCGGAGAATTCCGTCGCCGCCCGCAGCTTACTCAGATCCTGACGAAGACGTCCATCCTCTGGACCAAGGCGGGACTGCATCTCCTGGATCCACAACATCGATGCCCGGTTGATGAATGATGCAGCTGCAGCCGCTCTGAAACTCCAGCCAGACATCTGATGTGTCTTGCGCAGCAACGTTTCTGTTTTTCTCTCTTCAGGTCTCAGGCTGTCACCTGTCTCTGAAGGTACTAATGCACTAGAAACTAGCGTCACGACCGGTTGGTCGATTGGGGGAAATTCCAATAGTTTCTCTACCTCCTCGTCGAAGGTATAGAATTTCCTCTCCAGGTTGGTAGGTCCCTGGGCTGCTGCAGGATACTGCCAGGGCCTTTTGATTCCTTTTATGAAGATGTCCGAAGCAGGAAAGTGGTCAGACTCGGGCTGAGGTTCTTGTAGAAGTGTGGTCGAAGTGTTGCCAGTCTCAGTGGTCTCTGTGGCCTTCTCTGAACCAGGGAGGTTCATTACGTGCTTGGCCTTGAATAACAGAGTCTTAAACAGCGTAGGTTTGAATAGACCCACCGTAGGTGTCTGCTCTGGCGCCGCCTCATCTTCTGAGAAGCCATACTCCGGTTCGCTGTCCTCAAATTGAGCTGGCTCTTCCAACAAGGACCCCAAACCCGAGGGGGGTGGAGCTGACCACGATTCCTTTGAGTGAAGATGCTGCCTGCCATACTGCTGTGCCCCCATAGCCATGTTTTGCGAATAGGCACTGGCTATGATGTCTTGCAGATCTGGGGGCAAATTTTGCCACGCACCCGGCTGTGATCTCAATCCAGCTGCAGTGGGGGTAAAGGTGGCTGATGGTTCCTGGGAGCTTCTCCCCAAGGGCCCCGCTGATCCAGGTCTGGCCCAAGAAGTGCTGGGGGATGGCATGGCCTGAGGCATGGACAGAAACTGTCTATCTGGGGACCAATCCCCGGCAGGTGGAGCTCCCATAGGCCCAAAGGTGGCTGGGGGCGACATGGGGTCAGGCCCCTGTCTCTGGGCTGGCGGCAGGCCCGCTGGAGATGCTTGCAATGCGGCCTCCAGCTTCTTTTCGAGCGCTTTGATGCGCTTTTCAGCCTCTTTAATGGAAGAGGTGGAGGCAGGGGAACGAGAAGGTTTTGCCTTCTCTTTTCCTTTCCCTTTGGCCTTATCCTTTGTTGGCCGAGGGGATTCGGGCTTATCGGGGCCTTGCCGGTCATCCATGGTACTCACAGTGTCCAATTATGCCTCCAAATCACTTAGCTTGACCTCCGGTAATTGCAGCCTCACTGCGTCAAGCAAAAATGGCGTCCGGGTCCCTGCTGGGCCCGCGCCTGCGCGTTGGGCTGCTTGGCCTCTTCGCGCTCTTTTGCTGCCTGGGGGGGCGTTTTCACGCCTAATGACGCGACGCCCAAACTCCACGCCCAAAAATGGCGGCGCCCGCGCCTCCCGGCGTCCGAGCAAATCCCCAGGGTCCTGCAGCCTCTGGGGCTCTGGCCCCCTTCTCGCCGGCCTTTCCCAAGGCTCCGGGGGCGAGGCAGCTGTCTCTCCAGGCGCTCCGCTGGCCGCAGCTCTCGGCGGCGATTCCGGCGATTTCGGCGGCATCTGCGGCGGCCGCCGCGCCGAACAGCTGAGAGGCGCTTCCCTGCCGGCAGAGCCGGATCGCCTCCGAGCCTCCCAGTGGAGGGGCATTCCCCTCCACCTTCGGCTCGCAGCCCTGGTATGACCTCGAAGGTCAGGGACCCCAGGCTGGCTGCTCCTCTGCGGGGTGTTCCCTCGGGGGGAATACAAGACCCCTGAGGAGGATCGTTGGGGGTGCTGCCCGCGGAGGGCAGAGACCCCAGCCGTCTGTTCCACTTCGTTTCTGCTATCTGAAAAACAAAGAAACAGATTAAACAGGTTATACATTCATTTTATTATATATTAAACTATTCAAAGTTCCTCAGAACAAACTCAGCATGTCTCTACTCTTAGACTGAGTTTTTAAAACTGGCTCATGGGAAGAGCAGAGGGGGTGGTGCTCAATTAATATTTAAATTTCTAACTCAGTCTCTACCAATAAGATTGGAGTAATACCCATGTTGGACTCTCCTTCCAGATGCAGTGGAGAAAGGAATGTTATTATGGCTATATATCCTTGCAACTCCATGCAATCCCCCCTCCCAGTTTCCCACAGCACTAAGTGTGGCAACCCTGAATATCCAAAGAAAAAGATGGCCTCCAGGGCTGGCATAAGGTGGGCAGTGTAATAATAGCCTTACCAAACACAGCAGAATCCACTCAAATTTGTGGGATGAAAAGTAGAACATTTGGATAGTGACCCAAAATTTCTATAAACCACAGCCATTCCATTGACCTCTTGTCTAATCCTAACTTCTTGTACCATGGAATATCCTGATTCCTGATAAATGACGGAACAAAAAACAAAAAGCACAATGCAGAAAAAGCAAATAATAATATTTGATTAACCTAATAATGTAAAAGGGAAACAAGAAAAAAATGAAAATATTCTACAAGCTTTGTTCTAAAAACTATCAGGGTTCAGAAACACAGGAGGAATAGACAAGAGAATACAGTCATGATCTGCAATATTTGTATTTCTGTCTGGAAAAAAACCCCACCATGGGATATATTTGTATCAAAATTATAAAGAACACAAATTTCATGTGTTCTTTGTTTTCTGTACGCTAAGGCTTGAATGTGGGAAATAAAGAATCATTCACTTGAAGTCTGGATCTAGAACAAGAAGGGAAATATAATTTTAACAGCTGTAACAAATACCTGGTTGATGCCTTCCTTGAATAGAATACAGTAGTCCTCTACTTATGACCACAATTGAGCTCAAAATTTATGTTGCTAAATGAGACATTTGTTAAGTGAATTTTGCCCCATTTTAAAACATATTTTTTGCCGCAGTTGTTAAGTGAATCACAAAAAATTAAAGACGCCCGAATACTTTCTTCATTCTTTAACTTGTTCTCCAGTTCATGGTGTAGTGAATGGGAAGAAATTGTATCACGAGAGGTCAAGACATGACAGAAAGGAAAATCTAAAATTAATTTTTCTATAAAATCTGACTTGTCACTCTAGGTAGGACGCAGAAACAATTAAAAATCTAGAAAATCAGACTCGAGTCACATATCAAGGCTGGGCAGGGCAGACACTCAGACAAACTTCAAAAAATAAGGCTTCCTTGCTTGCTTCCTTCTTTGCTTCCTTCCTTCCTTCCTTCTTCCTTCCTTCCTTCCTTCCTTCCTTCCATGACAGGAGTGAAAACCTTTGTTTAAGATTTGACTCAAGAATAGTCCTGATGCAGAGGCAGAGTTAGAGACACTGGAAAGCTATCCTGCTCTATCCAGGGATTAGTGAAAACTATATAGATATATAATAAAAGTCTGATTTTATAGAAATTATTTGAACTGGTAATTTTTTTTTAGATTTTGTTCTCTCTTTGTTTTGTGTCTGTACGTGCCTATTCCTGACTAAGGACTAACGACTAAAATAACCACTTCAAAAGTCATTGAGTTTTTTCCCTCTCATTCTTCTTTGTTCTTTCAACTTCCCTCTAGTCTTTTAACTTTGATATACATAATAAAGAGTTCCATTTTTACTGATTCAGAGACTCTCATTTTGAAAGGAATTTAACCTTAGCAGCAGCCTTTTCCTGCTCAATTAAGCTATAAAAAGGAAAGAAAGAAGAGAAAGAGATTGGCCATTGCCTACTCCTGAATAATTGAGCACCAGAAACAATTTCTCTAGGGAAAACTGGCTGGTGGCAATTATTGCAGGATGCCCCCACACCAAAGCAAAGGGAACATGCACTAGAATATGTACCAGCAGTGCCTAAAAAAACCTCTCATGACAAAGGACCAACCCACCACAATTCAAGCATGCTTCCACATTACAATTTTTTTTCATCTAAGGTAATAGATGCTTTATTACTACAAGCCATGTTTTCTGTCAAATGATTTTCTGTTTTACATTCTCCCTGATGCTTCTTTTAACACCAAGCCCAATAAAACAAATGATCTAATGATCTTCCATTAAACCCACCACCCCTTCCAGTAACTGCCATGGTGGGCTCAGATTTGGAGTCAGAGGACGGGACCGATATTGAACCAGCTCCAGAAGTGCCAACAGATGATGATCAGCCAAGCCTAGCACCATCAGACAGACTGCCGTCTAAGCCAGCTGAGGAAGTATGGCAGATCAGGAAACTAAAAGACACAATACAGTAATAAAAATACAGAATAAAAATACAGCACAGAAAAGTGAGAACCCAACAGTTCAAAACCTTATCCCAATTCAACAACCACTACCACAACCACAAATAACCACCAACCCAACAAATAATATCTCCATACTCATCAAAGACGCCACTGAATGTGAACAGAAACAACCAATGCTATTTTATTTGGTCTAGATAGAAGACAATTATGATTCTGAAGATATCACTATGGTTCGAAACATTATCACAATGTTAAATATCTCCCCCAAAGAAATAAAATTTTTCATGATGGCCCTGAGTTCAAAAACAGTGATGGCTCGGTGGCCCCATGCTTTTGCAGAGTCGTTTGCAAAATGAGTCCAGCAAATATAAATTCATTTATACAATAAACTCCATCACCAAAATCAACACCAACTATAACAAACTTTGCTGAAGGCCTGACTTATTCATATTGCAATGTATCCGCTCCTGAGAACTCCACACAGAACTTAAAAGACAACAAGACCAAGGAGAGATTGACTTGTATATTGACTACCACGCTGAGCATATCAAAAGTAAGTCCTTCAACCTGTCTCAACTACCACCCCATATCTTCCAAAACTAGACATGCACTCCCCTAACTTCCTCAAAATCCACTACACTACTGACCTTAAAAGTTACTCAAAGAAAGAAGCCTCATAACCAAAATGCCTAAATCCCTGCTCTTATTAAATACAGCTATATTCAACATTATCTTTGTCTGCAACACATGGGTGAACACACCCCTCCCAGATTCCATTATCACAGTAATAGACTATCACGTTTGCCGGTCTAATTTCAAATTCCATAGAGGGGGTAGTGGTGCTAACTTCTATAAAATATCTATAAATCTAAAAAATATTCAAATTACACAGGAGCTTGCTCTTCCTGAGACCATCATCAAATATCACATTTCACTTCTTACTATGTTACAAACCTCATACACATAAACAAGCCAAATTCACTACTAATGTGAGCAGCTTCCTGCCCACATACTCTTATCTTTCTTGGTAACATCAAACTTCCTCTTATTAATTGGGCCCTAAATGAATGTACAATTAAACCAATACATGCACCCCTGTAAATTGCTGTTACAAATCTGGGACTGGATTTTTAGTAACTAACAGCCTTATTCTTATAGTCTGCAACAGTTTAAATTCAATTTATGGACTACAAATAAAAGAACCCTTTTCCAACAGCATGATTGATTTTTGTCTCAATGTAAGTCCTTATAAAAATCATCACAATGAGGGGATCCCCAACTATAACTTTAAAAAACCCTAACTATGATCTCATAGACACCAACCTCTCATCTCTTGATTGGAAAATTCTATTCACTAGCTGTAATACTGCTGAAGACCATTATAACATTTTTCTACTTGAAGTCAATCAGTACCACAAATAACCCCCAAACCAGAAAAAAACAAATTATCCATAACAATAAGGAAGCTCTAATTCAAAAGGAAATCTCTTTGGTGAAAAATCAAAACTGTCTAGGAGCTAATTTAAAAGCCGCTACAAAAACTTATGACACCAGACAAAGACTGAATGCACCAATTATCACATCAACCAAGAGGAAAACCTTTTGTGCACAAAATCCAACCATGCCTTCTATAAGTTTGTAAATGACAAACTTAAAGATTTGAGATCCATACAACCCCTAAAAGGACTTAAGGTAAAGACTGTAATGATGAAGGCATTAAAGTAGTTGGTGAAATCCAAACTGTTTTACTGATGGGTGTAGTGTAGTGTAATATAGTGTAGTGTAGTGTGGATTAGTGGGTGCGGCTTGGTGGGCATGACAGGCGAAGGATACTGCAAAATCTCCATTCCCACCCCATTCCAGAGGAAGGATAACACTATGGACATTAACTTTCTTTACAATTGTGTCAATATATCTAGAAGCAAGACCTGAATCCAGAAAATAATTGATCTCAGAAAGCTTTACAGAAAACCCATTCTGTACATAGGCTTTTAACTCAGTCCTGATTCTTAGAACACATATTTTATTCTGATGAATTTGCCTAATATATAAATTATGTTCATTTCTTTAGATTCAGCCTTGGCATATTTTTAATGTGTGAACTTCAACTCCCAGAATTCCCTATCCAGCATGTTCTGGGATATAAACAAACAACATCAATTTCCCACCCATCCACTCATAAGAGCTACCTGCAAATCAATCCATAGACAAATGTAAAGAAAAAAACAGAAACGCATTGTAGTTTACAGCAAATTAACTTGTCTTTATCAGGGATGCATGAACTAATGCAAATATAAGACAAGCTGTTCTAATTTTTGACTTTTATTTCACTGATGAATGTATTAGATAAACTAAGTCAAGAATCAAGACGGAACTTACAATCAAAGGATTTTTTGTTGTTGTTTCTTAGAAATTGCTGCATGACATATCTCATAAATATTGTTGTTGCCAATTATTTCTTTACACATGAAAAATCACACTTTATTAGAAGCCCATCCTATGCTACCATATTAACTACAAAATGTACTTTATTTAAAGTTTTTGAATCTACTACCACTTCATACTCAGTGCTTTTATTCATTTATAATGCTACATAGCCAATGTTTAATGTAATGTTGGACATACCATTGCATGACATCAAATTTTGTGATATGCAATCCTGTATTCAAAGAGTACATTATATGGGTACAATATTTCCTGAAATATCATCATCAGCCTTTACAAAAGAACATGCACATAACCATAACACATGTTATTCCTGCTCTCCCCAAGGGAAACTGTAGACTTTTACAAAAGATAATCAGTTTGAGCAACTCACTGATACTTCAGATTTTTACATACATTTTGAAGAAACCAAAGATGTTTTATAAACCATCATAACCATGGTTTTGTCCTTCTTGTAAAACTGTAATTATGATTTACAATGTGGGTTGTTTTTTTCTTACTTCACTCAAGCACACCACAAACTCATGAATAAAATATGACAAGTTTGATAAACTTCCATTGCTGTGGGTTCATCCGTAACCATAAACGTGATCTGTATACCAACTGCTGCCTTTGCTTCATAGCAGCTTTTGTTTCTGAAGACAAGCTCTTATTTAAATAGGACCGACGTGTGTGCCCTTTTACCTTTTTTGCATTTTTCACCTTAAGCTCCTACACAAGAAATAATGTTTACATTTTTCCCCTCAATAAAGACATTGTTGAGGAACAACAGTGGTAAAAGAATAACAGCAATGATCCATCAGGCAGTGCTATTTGCCAAAAGGGAAGCATTAGAAACATTGTGATTGCTATTAAATACTGTTCTGTTGGCTCTCTGGTAGACTCCTCCCAAAAATTCACAGGTACAAATTTCAGACACACACACGTTTGAAAATTCAAAACAATGTTCTTTAAAAGTTCACTTAAACTAAGCCCTCTTTTGGTATAGCAAAGAGCACTCGTCTCCAAACAAATTGGTAATTTGTACAAGTCCCTTATCAGTTCTGTGATACTTAGCTTGCAGCTGTGAGGCAATTCACAGTCCTTCTTCTTTCACAAAGTGACACACACTTTGCTCTGGTTTAGTTTCAAAGTGGGGGGAAAATAGCACACAAAAAGTCAAAGTCAGTAAAGCAGTCATGAAACACAACGATCAGATAATCCTCCTCAATGGCCAAACCCACAGGCTGCTATTTATAGCAGCCTCACTAATTACCACAGCCCCACCCCACCACAGGTGGCCTCATTTTCTTTGATAATAATAGCTCAATTGTTGTTGCCTATGCATCGCTCTCCTCATGCGTGGCTGTATCATTAACTCTTGTTCTGAATCCAAAGAGGAGCTAGATAATTGATCTCCTTCTGAGCTGTCTGCCACACTCTCCTCCTCCCTGGCACTCATGTCTTCTTGGTCAGAGGAGCCTTCATCAGCAGATTCCACCGGGGGCAAAACAGGCCTGCAGCATGTGGATGTCTTCCCCACATCCACAGTCCTTGGGGCAGGAGCTGGGCCAGAGCTAACCACAAGAAAGACCAAACAATATTGTCTGTCTGTCTGTCTGTCTGTCTGTCTATCCATCTACATACATACAAACTAGCGTTGGGTTGCTCCTGATTCAGCCTGGTTCTGTGAACCAGTAGCAGCAGCGGGAGGATCTGCCCAGTCACATGGGACGCTTCTGCACATGCACTGAAGCTTCTCATGCATGCACAAAAACCGGTAGCAAACTAATTTAGAATCCACTACTGATACACACACACACACACGGACACACTCAGACAGTTGTGATAGAATTTCTGTTATGAAACCATTGTTAACATCCATGCCATATTTAAATAAAGAATAATCAAGAGAGCATTTAGGAAAGAATAGGGTTTGAATTTCCAAGTGCTACTTAAATCAAATTCTGCTTAATATTCTTTGTGAAGTTAAAAAGAATATACTATAAATACAGTATGTAAAAAAAAAAAATCAGCCTCCAAAATGTACCTCCCTTCCAAAGATTTTTCTAAAAATATAACTTTCTATTCTAGCGGGGAGGAAAGGAAAACTAAAGAGACATCTAACAGTACATTATATGAACAGTGGGAATTTATTCATTAATTTCTACGGCTCATCGAAGGAACTGAGAAAATAACATTAGTACAGATCCAAGCAGAACGGAGATGGACCAAAAATAGGAAAACCAGAATGCATGAAGTAGCTGAGAAAAGAAAGCTTTACTGGGACAACACATGATAAGCAACAGTAAAACAAAGTGTACCATCCAGAGAAACTCCACATTAAAGAATACACTGTCACTATCAAACTCTTGTTTTAAATTCAGAGGACAGTACTGTATAGGGAAAATATTTGGAGAGCTGTATAGAGAAAACATTTATAGAAATGTAAAGCCAATGTGCTTGCTTTCATTTGGCAGAGAAGGAAATATAGAGGAGTTTTTAATTCACTGTCTTATTATTGTTGTATTTTTGTAGACATTGGCACATCCTTCATCACCTTGATGGTGGAGGGGGATTTGCATGGAAGTTCCCATTCTGCTTTTACAACAACTTTGTCAAGCTATAGCAATCGGGTATTCCGGCAAGGGAGCTAGAAGTCTTATTACTGTGCCCTTTACTGACCAAAATGGATTGATCGACATTTAAAGGCAGTCTATTTACATATAATCAAAGCCAATGTGTGAAGGGATTATTGGCTCTTCCTATATACAGATCCCATTCTGAAGGCACAGCTATGGTGTGTATCCAGAGATAAAGTATCTACCTTGAAGTCCTAGCATTCAGTCTGCATTATTTCCTGATATGGCTGGGAAAATTCTTTTGCATTTCTGTAGTCAATCCCTAGCTGGATGAATGAAGGATTTGATGAGTTTAAAGGCATTTTCTTCATTCTCATTCAAAATCCAGCAGATGCTGCGATCAGATTTTGAATAGCCACACCAAACCACATTACAAATTGACTAGCTAGCATAATATAATAAGAAGGTATATATCAGAACCGGAAAATAGAAAAAGGGCCATTTTCTTCTGTATTTCAATACTGCTTGAAGGTGGCAAATTAATCTGAATTTTTAGCAGATAAGAAGCAGGGTGAAGCAGTGCGGGAAGCATTAATTTTTATTCTCCCTGAGAAGATCAAGACAGTCCTTTATTTTCACAACAGGAAATTGCCAGGCTTTGGTTACTGCATTATCCTTTGATTATATATGTCTGCAACTTGTAATACTGCATAATGACTCCTAA
Source organism: Erythrolamprus reginae (assembly GCF_031021105.1). Lineage (NCBI taxonomy): Eukaryota > Metazoa > Chordata > Lepidosauria > Squamata > Dipsadidae > Erythrolamprus > Erythrolamprus reginae. The sequence continues at coordinate 109,197,715 of NC_091950.1, read as the reverse complement.
TGATTTTTATTCCTATTATTTAAAAGGATGCTGTCACTGTGGACGTATTTAAAAGTACACTGCCGTTAAGAGTCAGTGTCATAACAGGAAAGAGCCATAAGGAAGAAATAAAACATGAATCTAAAAATAACATTAAGACTCTATCGTGTTTGCAAATTTGAAAACTGACAAATATAGATTTATATTTATAATGGGCTCTTCTTCTTTTTTTAAATCACACCACTACGAAGCTTGAAAAACATTTGCTGGACTTAAGATTCTGTACAGCAACAGCAGGCTATTAGGCAACAATGCATCAATTTGTAATTCTGTGCACTGGACAGTAATCTGTGGTTCATTGAATCCCAAATCCTGGTCATGTCAGGATTGTCAATATGCACAAATGCTTCGTCGGGTTTATTTAGCTTTATTTTATATGACTATAAATCAGCAAGGAAATGAACCAGACTTACACCAAGAACAAAGATGCAAAGAATAACATTTTTACAGAGAATAACGTATCAATTCTTTGATTGCAGGTCTAACACAAACAGAAAATGGGGAACAAGCAAATATATTCATGTATTGAAAACATTGTTTCTCCATTTTCTTCAAAAAGTAATAGGATACTGTGAATAAGAAAATTGAAAGGAAGTAATTAGTTGGCAATATTTCTTTATTAAAAGGGGGGAAATACATAAAAAGCATTACAACTTTACCAGTTGTGTTTTCTATCTTGTTCTCTCCTGTTGGGGATGTAAAATACCACAAAATATCCAGAATTTGGCAACACATTTCATACTGTACAGTAGTGAAATCTAAAAATTTTCTCTACTAGTTCTGTGGGCGTGGCTTGGTGGGTGTGCCTTGGTCATGTGATTGGGTGGGCATGGCCAACTTGTAAAATTTTGTGAACCGCACTTAACAATGCTCTTGCTTAACAACCAAAATTAGCATCTCTATGGCTTAAAGAGCAACAGGCTAGGGCTTTTTCATATTTTTTTTTTACAGTAGTTTCCACCAGTAAGAACCATGAACTAGCCTTGTACCATTGTTCCCCCTCCATCTTTCTCAGCAGCATTAGTGTTCCGGGTGCAACTGGCCATCTCCAGCTTATCAAATCTCTTTCCCTGCCTAAGCACTGCAGAAGCTATCTGTCTATGCCCATCGCCTCTACTGCCTCTGCTCAGAGCTAAGCTGCCAGCTCACTCCTTAGAGCAGCTGCCCTGGAACGATGGGGGGGGGCAACCAAATTAGAAGGCAGGGAACCCACCTCTCATCCCTCCAGAGAGCTGAAGGGGAAATCCACAGTTTAAGCTTTCAAGGAATAGCATCCTCCGTGGCAGAAAAGCCCAAGGTGAGGATCGGGGAATCAGGCATCCAGAGACATCTACCCCAAGCACACTGACACTCATCACCTCGCTTTCTATCAACTCTTATGGCAGATTCAGGAGAGGGGGTTGATGTGATGTGGCAAGGGTGAATAGGCGGAGGGCTCTGGAGCTGGTGGCACACTTGTCTCATGCACTCAGGCCATGAAACTGCCACCTCACCATCAGCAGAGCCTCCCCCCCCCCTTGCAGGGTGATCCAAAGAGGGGAAGGAGATGCTGTAGAAAAGGCTGCCTTCCATCTTGCCTCCAATGCCAACTCCATGGGGCTTGCGTCTCTGAAGCAGCCCACTGGCTTTTCACTCGCCCACCTGCCTGCTCTCTTTGACAACACTCTGAGAACTTGGCTTGCAGAGTCTGGTGCTTTGTGGGAAGGAGGCCAACCTCGGAAGGCAAGTGGGAGTGAGGGATTACCAGGCATGGGGAACTACTGGAAAGGTGTCATGAAAGGCCTACAAGTATGGTAGGCTGCTACCTTCCTTCTCCACCACCCTGACATGCTTGACTGCCTTCCACATGCCTGCCTTTACAAGCTGGCCACAGGGACACCAAGAAGGCCATGTGGAAGGCAGGAAAACATGTTGGGGCTATGGTCCATAAGGGAGTTGGGGAGGCAGGCTGGGGGGGGGGGCAAGAGCAGCTAGGTAGGCTGCAACTTTGCAGGTTTATCTGGCAGGCAAATCAGGGGTGCAGCGCTTCAGGCAGGCAAGCTGTGGAGCAGAGACTGGGTAAGGCAGGGCAAGCAAGTGGCAATTGAGGTACCAGTTTAGAGGCCTGGCCGGCCAGCCAGCCATCACTACCAGTTCATTGAACCAGAGCAGATGTCCACTAATGGTTCTATCGAACCAGTCCAAACCGATAGCATTTAACACCTGATAATGTACTTTACTAGTAGGAAAGAGGACCTGGCTCTTCACCATCAAACCAATGCTATGGGGTTGGAATCATTTGCCTTGGGCACTGCTCATATACCTGCTGCCCAGGTCCCTCTGCTGAACAAATCCCCCTCTGACTGGTTAGAAAATGGGAGGAGGGATGATAGCATGGCTAACTATCCCAGAAGGATATTTTATGGAGATTCTCAGACATCTAGGTCAAGATGTTTTTTTTCAAAATGTTTTTACTTATTGTCCAGGTGCCTTTTGAAAAAGCATACTTGGGTATCCCAGGAGGGGAAATGGAATGTTGAATGACTTTGAGGCACCATTCCAGGAATGGTATCCAGTTGACCATGGCAATGCATGAAGCATTATTCACCTTCTGAAGAAGCGCTCCAGAATACCTTGTACCTTCCAGGCTGTCCTCAGTGACATAGCCTTAAAGTTTATTGCTAGGTTTCCTAAGTGCTGTTGTGGTTAGCTCTGGCCCAGCTCCTGCCCCAAGGACTGTGGATGTGGAGGAGACAACCACATGCTGCAGGCCTGTTTTGCCCCCGGTGGAATCTGCTCCTCTGACCAAGAAGACATGAGTGCCAGGGAGGAGGAGAGTGTGGCAGACAGCTCAGAAGGAGATCAATTATCTAGCTCCTCCTTGGATTCAGAACAAGAGTTAACGATACAGCCACGCATGCGGAGAGCGATGCATAGGCAACAACAACTGAGAGATTATTATCAAAGAAAATGAGGCCACCTGTGGTTGGGTGGGGCTCTGGTAATTAGTGAGGCTGCTATAAATAGCAGCCTGTGGGTTTGGCCATTGAAGAGGATTATCTGATTGTTGTGTTTCATGACTACTTTACTGACTTTGACCTTTTGTGTGCTGATTTTTCCCCGCTTTGAAACTAAACCAGAGCAAAGTGTGTTTCACTTTGTGAAAGAAGAAGGACTGTGAATTGCCACACAGCTGCAAGCTAAGTATCACAGAACTGATAAGGGACTTTTACAAATTACCAGTTTGTTTGGAGATGAGTGCTCTTTGCTATACCAAAAGAGGGCTTAGGTTAAGTGAATTTTCATTATAAAGAACATTGTTTTGAATTTTCAAACGTGTGTGTGTCTGAAATTTGTACCTGTGGATTTTTGGGAGGAGTATACCAGAGAGCCCGACAGAACAAATGCCCAGTTACTAAACAGCCAATTTGGAAAAGCGGGCAACTGATGTCATTCTCAGCCATAGTAAAAGACACTTGATCTGTATTGAAGCTTCTTAATACAGTTTGTACTCACCTCTGCAGATAAATACTCTTCACTCTGCAGCCCAGAAACATTAAGGTTTCATACTGTCAGGCAATGGACCTAAATCAAGGCCTCTTGATGCCTGAGGCAAAGTAGCAAATGCTACTTCCTGCTTTCCTTCCAAAAGATTGATTAGCAGAATTCCAAAAAATAATACAGTCCAATATGTTTGGTCACCATCAATGGCAGATCAAATTCTGCTGTTCAGGACAGCCATTTTACTTAATGGGAGACAACACTTTGGTGGCTCCGAGAAAATGGAAGACAGAGGAGTAATGTTTTCCTTCTGCTATAAAGATAAAAGCCCAATTATCATCTTTCAGAACCTTGTTGGTATTGGTCCAACTTAAGAACTATGGCAGGAGGATCATTTGAGAGCCAAGAAATGAAGAGAACAAGATAGATTATATTTAAACCAAAGAAATACAGGCTCATCCATCACATTTAACCAGGGTGTTTACCTTGGATTAGTCACTGCAAAGTTTACATATGGTGCTATGTCATTCAACACTGGAAATTTATGGTCCCAATTACTCAGTGGATGAAGACCTGATGTTACTTGCAATTTATAAACAAGTTGCTTGTTTATTATAGATGGACAATTATAATGAAATATAGTCATCCTTGATTGAAATTGTTATATAACATGGTATACATCTATCAATTTATCTACCTTTCTCTCTCTCTCTCTCCATATATATAGTCTCTCTCAGTCCTAGGGAAAGAACCCCCAAAGGTGAAGAACATTCAAAATATTGCCAAGAAAACTGTAGGGATTTGACCAACCAGTCACTATTTATTTATTTATTTATTATTTAGATTTGTATGCCGCCCCTCTCCACAGACTCTAGGTGTCAACATTAACTTGAAGCATCGTGCGTGTGTGTGTGTCTGTGTGTGATGCTCCTTTAATATGTGGGTGACTCAACTTAAAAACCCACACATAATCCTTCCCTGGTACAAGCTGATACAGGAAAGCAGCCTGTAACCTAGAGGAAAAGCAAAAGGGGTCGCTTTGCCCCATCTGGGTCAACTCGGCTGGAGCCAAACAGAGGAATCATCACAGTGAAGGAAAGGCGCCAGCTACAATGCAAGTGAGTGAGAGGAGAGAGGAGCCCTTCAGCATGGGAAGGAACAAGAAGCAGGTGGTAGCAGCAGCAGCAGCAGCAGCCACAAGCTGATACAGGAAAGCAGCCTGTAACCTAGAGGAAAGGCAAAAGGGGTCGCTTTGCCCCGTCTGGGTCAACTCAGCTGGAGCCAAACAGAGGAAACACCACGGTGAAGGAAAGACGCCAGCTACAATGCAAGTGAGTGAGAGGAGAGAGGAGCCCTTCAGCATGGGAAGGAAGAGGGAGCAGGTGGTAGCAGCAGCAGCAGCCGCCTTTCGGTCAAAGGAGCGGGAGGTTCCTCCCTCTCGCCCACCTGGGTTTCTCTCTTTGGCGCACTGTACAGGAGGCAGCCTCACGCCGGGTGTATGGGAGGCACGTGCTCCTCCTTGCTGCCTCAGAGTCCCTCTTTTTTTTTTTAAGCCTTAAAGTTTTGGATTTTTTTGATTCCCCTCACCTCACTTTCTTCCTTTGGCAATGGCTGTCCTACTCCTCTTCTTCCTCCTACTCCTCCCACCCAAATTCCGAGCTTTTATTTCTTTCCTAATGGGTTTGCATGCATTATTTGCTTTTACATTGATTCCTATGGAAAAAAATTGCTTCTACTTACAAACTTTTCTACTTAAGACCCTGTTCACGGAACGAATTAAGTTCTTAAGTAGAGGTACCACTGTATATATATACATATACACACACAAAAACACACACAAAGTATATAACACATATAGGAGAGAAAGAAAAGGAGAAAGGGAGAAATTTCTGTTTAAATCTTCTACAGTAGAACCCCGACTTACGAGACTAATTGGTTCCGGAAGGAGGCTCGTAAGTCGGAACGCTCGTATGACGAAACATTGTTGCCCATAGGAAACAATGTAAAGTCAATTAATCCGTGCAACAACAAAAAAAACCTCTACCGCCGAACGCGGAAGTTAGCGTTCAGAGACAGCTGCGAAGCAGCGCGCGTGTTTTAAAACGTGGCAGCCGGCCTGGGGGGCTCGGGGGGAAGCTAACTTCCGCGTTCGGATTCAGCAGAGAGCTGCGAAGCAGCGCGCGTGTTTTAAAACGTGGCAGCCGGCCTGCTGAATCCGAACGCGGAAGTTAGCGTTCCGGATTAAGCAGAGAGCTGCGAAGCGGCGCGCGTGTTTTAAAAGGTTGCAGCCGGCCTGGGGGGCTCGGGGGCTTCCCCCGGGGCCCCCCAGGCCGGCTGCCACGTTTTAAAACACGCGCGCTGCTTCGCAGCTGTCTGCTGAATCCGAATGCGGAAGTTAGCGTTCCGGATTCAGCAGAGAGCTGCGAAGCGGTGCGCGTGTTTTAAAAGGTTGCAGCCGGCCTGGGGGGCTCGGGGGCTTCCCCCCGAGCCCCCCAGGCCGGCTGCCACATTTTAAAACACGCGCGCTGCTTCGCAGCTGTCTGCTGAATCCGAACGCGGAAGTTAGCGTTCCGGATTCAGCAGAGAGCTGCGAAGCGGCGCGCGTGTTTTAAAAGGTTGCAGCCGGCCTGGGGGGCTCGGGGGCTTCCCCCCGAGTCCCCCAGGCCGGCTGCCACATTTTAAAACACGCGCGCTGCTTCGCAGCTGTCTGCTGAATCCGAATACGGAAGTTAGCGTTCCGGATTCAGCAGAGAGCTGCAAAGCAGCGCGCGTGTTTTAAAACGTCACAGCTGGCCTGGGGGGTTCGGGGGCTTCCCCCCGAGCCCCCCAGGCCGGCTGCCACGTTTTAAAACACGCGCGCTGCTTCGCAGCTGTCTGCTGAATCCGAACGCGGAAGTTAGCGTTCCGGATTCAGCAGAGAGCTGCGAAGCGGCGCGCGTGTTTTAAGAGGTTGCAGCCGGCCTGGGGGGCTTGCCACCACCCCCCCCGAGCCCCCCAGGCCAGCTGCAACCTTTTAAAACACGCGGGATACGAGCGCCAAGGAGCTGTCTCCTGAAGCCGAAAGCGGAAGTTAGTGTTCGGCTTCAGGAGACAGCTCCTTGGCGCTCGTATCCCGAATGTGAGCTCGGGAGGCGAACAAAAATGTCGCTCCCCTCCCAGCTCTTATCTCGAGTAGCTCGTAAGTAGAGCTGCTCGTATGTCGAGGTTCCACTGTATATGTATAATTAGGTGCAATTGATACATTGCTTTATTTTTCATTTTTGAACATTATTCCTTTTCATTTGGTGTTGTTTTATTAAATAAATAAGTAAAAAACAAGCCATGGCTTCCTTTACCATATGTTATTGCATAGAGCACAATTAGTGTTGAGGATTGGATCTTCTTTGACAAGTAAGCCTTAAACTTGAAGAAGCTTCTCAAACCCCTTGCCAACCCTTTCACTTGGCAAGGGACCCCTTATATCATCTCTGCTTAATTGACCAATTATGCCCCTTCATAGATAGAACCATCCCAACTTGATCCATGCTCTGTTTAACAAACAGACAAAAAAACAAATTAATTAGCATCTTTGAAGAAAATCTTGTGGCTACAGCAGGTCCAGAGTTCAGCAGTCAGTCTAGCATCTGATCTCTCCAGTTGGTGGGTGGGGCCCCAGTTCTGACTCAGTTTCACTTTTACACTTGTTTTGAGTCAAATTCAGAGTGTTTGTTTTGTCACGTAAACCAAAGGTGGATTCCTACCAGTTCTAACTAGTTCTTTGGAACTGTGCTGGTCCGTGGGCAGAGTCATTTTGGATTTTATTTCTGCACATGAACATAAGCTAATTTTTTATTGCTGCATGTGTGCGCGCATGCCCGTGCCTGGAGGCTGTTGGAGCCTGGATGGGTGTCAACAAACTCAAACTCAACCTAGACAAGACGGAGTGGCTGTGGTTCTTGCCTCCCAAGGACAATTCTATCTGTCTGTCCATTACCCTGGGGGGGGAACTACTGACCCCCTCAGAGAGGGTTCGCAACTTGGGCGTCCTCCTCGATCCACAGCTGACATTGGAACATCATCTTTGGCTGTGGCGAGGAGGACGTTTGTCCAGGTTCGCCTGGTGCACCAGTTGCGGCCCTATTTGGACAGGGAGTCATTGCTCACAGTCACTCATGCCTTCATCACTTCGAGGTTCGATTACTGCAATGCTCTCTACATGGGGCTACCTTTGAAAAGTGTTCGGAAACTTCAGATTGTGCAGAATGCGTCCGCGAGAGCCATCGTGGGGCTCCCTAGATTCGCCCACGTTTCTGCAACACTCCGTAGCCTGCACTGGCTGCCGATCGGTTTCCGGTCACAATTCAAAGTGTTGGTAATGACCTTTAAAGCCCTACATGGCATTGGGCCAGAATACATCCGGAACTGCCTTCTACCGCACAAATCCCAGTGGCCGATAAGGTCCCACAGAGTTGGCCTTCTCCAAGTCCCCTCAGCCAAACAATGTCATTTGGTGGGCCCCAGGGGAAGAGCCTTCTCTGTGGCGGCCCCGGCCCTCTGGAATTACTCAAGACCCACTTTTATCACCAAGCATGGGGGAGTTAAGATATTCCTTCCCCCTAGGCCATTACAAGTTATGCATGGTATGTTTGTGTGTATGTTTGGTTTTTATAATAAGGGTTTTTAGTTGTTTTATTAGTTGGATTGTACATGCTGTTTTTATCGTTGTTGTTAGCCGCCCCGAGTCTGCCGAGAGGGGTGGCATACAAATCCAATTAATAATAATAATAATAATAATAATAATAATAATAATAATAATACCCGTGCAACCCTGAGCAAACCAGCAGCAAAAAGATCCACAACCCACCCCTGATGTAAATCTGTACATATTTAAAGGATTTGCTCCCACATAATATCTTTCACCAGGCTTTCCACCCATAACTAAAAATTTACTAAGGATGCTTCAGAAAAGAGCTTAAAACTAAGTCAATTTGAGTCTTTCTCTTGGGGATATCAATACTCCCTTCACTGCTGTATCTTTTCTTATCAAATGTAATCTAGAAAGTTATTGTTATAGACTAGCATTTCCTCCTCAAGGTTCATTTCATGTTATAGTACATATGGTACAGGTAGCTGTTTTAATATGATACAAGGATTTCTATATGGTGTATGTTATTTGTTGATTTATTGGTTGGCTGTTTTCACTAATGTTCTTAATGCCAATTAACACTACAGGCTAGCTTTGCTGAGAAAATATATATAATACAAATTGGTAAAACAAATATATATGAATATTGTCAAATATTTTTCTTTCCAAAGTCCGGCAGGGATTCTTACCCTGCAATGTCTGGGATATTCTCATGTCCATTAAAATCTTGCTACAGTTTGATTTGCAGTATGATTGGCTCTCAGAAAAGACCCCGACATTCTGAAAATCCCTTTTCCTAATGCCAAACTCAGTGCAGTTTCCTGAAGTCATGAGAGCGTTCTCTCAACTTTTTCCTAATTTTTTCCCTAATTATGGATGTACAAACGATAATCCATTAATAAAAACATACAAGTGCTAATTATAGTAAAAGAGGAATGGGCCACTCTCATAATGCAATGCACACATGATCTCTGCCCCCCTGCATGCACACATGACCCCCTTGCTCCCCCCTATCCCCATGCATATGTACACGACCCACCCATATGCTCCCTAAACTCATTTTTGGCTTCCTGGTTGGTGCAGGAGGCTTTCTAGGCCCCCTTCTGCCTCGTTTTGGGCTTGGAAGGCCTCCTGCACCAACCTGGAAGCCAAAACAGGGCACAGGATGCCATGTGATGGCTGGCATGCCCACAGGGCAATCTGTGGCACGCATTTCATAGGTTTGCCATCACGGCCCTATACCATTTCAGACAAATCGTTGTCCAACCTCTTCTTTAAAATCTCCAGTGTTGGAGCACCCACAACTGGAGGAAAGTCATTTCACTACTTAATTGTTCTCAAGAAATTTCTCCTTAGTTCTGTTCTACCGGGCTTCTCATTGCGAGCCCCCAATTATGTCCAAAAAGAGAAGTTGAAACACACACGTTTGTAAAGGAACTAAAGTTGTTTTACCGAAAAGAAAATACTTCCAAACATACTGTCAGTCAGTTAAAGTGCTCTCCCACAAGAAAACAGCTTTGAATGCTGTGAGGAACACAAAACAAAAACAGAGCAGATAAAAGGCAGCTGTGAAGACGTCACAGCTACCCCCTTTCAGAGTTCTTGAGTCAAAAACTTAACTGAGTTAGTCCAAGAGTCCTGGAAAAATCTTGAAACAGGTCAAAGAGTCCTTGTGAAATCCTGATGTAAAACGCAGTTCTCACTATCATCAAACGGATAAACTTCCACGCCCAGAGGCAGCAATACTGGCTATTTAACAGCAGCCCCATTAGCCTAATTACCCCAGCCACAAGTGATCTCCCCTATTTCCCATAATATCTATGCAGTTGTTCCTTCCTCGACATCACGCTGCCAGTGTTCCCTCTAATTTTATTTTTTGGGGGGGGGGCGGAAAAGTATAGTGTCTGAGCGGCAGTCCCTTCGGGACTGGGCGGCACAGAAAAAATAAATAAATAAACAAACAAACAAACAAACAAAAAACCCACCCTGTTTTGCCTCAGAGAATTTCAAAATAAAATACTGTACTGTGTGTCTATAACAGTGAGCTCATAATAGGGCAACTCTATCAATATCAAAATGCCACTTAAATAGTTGAGCTAGTTTCAAACTAGATTTTGATTTTCTTTCTCTCTTCCTTACTCCCATTCTTTTTCTTTCTCTTTTCCTTCCTCTCTTTTTTCTATCTGTTTCTCTCTCTTCCTCTCTTCCTCTCTCTCTCTCCTTCCCTCTCACTCTTTCCCTCTCGGCTTCTGGGCAGGTTTGAAAAACTCTGAGTTGATGATGATTTTTAAGTGAGCGATTGCTCACTGCTCAGCTTAGGGGGAACTATGCATGCTGCCTCTGCGCACATCTATGAATGTCTCCCCCTCAGAATCCAATGATGATAAGGAAGACGATTCACTAATGGGGCAATTATCTAATGGGCTGCCATCCTTACCTCCTCCGTCGACCCCACTTCACTTTTAGAATCTTCCCCAGATGCTTCAATGTCGGAAGCAGCCGGCAGCAAAACGGGCCTCTGACAATGGGAGGATTTGCTCACATCAACCCCCACAGTCCTTGCAGCTGGCCCAGAGCCAACCACAACAAGTTCTAGGTTGGCTCTTTCCTTGATTAGTTTCCATCCATTGCTTCTTGTCCTGCCCTCAGCTGTTTTGGAGAATACGTTGACCCCCTTTTTTATGGCAATCCCTTAGATAATGGACAATTGCTATCATATCACCCTCTGTTCCTACTTTTAATTAAACTAGACATACCCAATTTCTTCAACTGTTCTTCATATGTTTTATCCCAGTTACCTAACTAGTAATTCTTTTTATGTGACCATGAGGAGCTATTTCTTTCAACTGTAATAAAAGTCCCTGTTGAACTTGGTGTCCAGTATGTCTGCATTCTACAATTATTTGAGTTCATTTTCACTCCTCTCTTCCTTTTGCCTCATTCTTTTTATCAATAAAGCAAAGAACAAAAAAACTTATTTCTTTGTGCTACTTACATAACTCCATCTTGCACTATATGATGAATTTTCTTCATTAAAAAGAGAAGATATACTTCTTGTAAACCATTGTGTACTTATATTAGAAACAATTTAATTCATATCATACATCTCCAATAAAAGCTTACTTTTTAAAGTTTATTTTTTTCATTTTTAAAATGGAGTACGATATTCTCTGCATTGGTTTGTTACGTCTTAAATATAAGCTGCTGTGCTGTCCTTCATCCTTGCAATTGCTGCTAACAAACTATGCTTTGTTTCAGCTAAAACTTTGCCTAATGCAGAGGTAATCAGTAGTATCAGTAAGTAGACCAATATCCATACTGCAATGCACACATTGTGCTTGTCAGATGTTTGTAAAAGTGATCACATGACCCCGGAACACTGCACCCATCTTAAATATGAGTCAGTTGCCAAGCATTTGATTTTCAATCATGTGACCATAGTGGCACTGTAAATTTGTACAGTGGCACTTGTAAATGTGAAAAACAGTCAAAAGTCACATTTTTCAGTGCCATTGTATCTTTGGATGGTCACTAAACAAATTCTTGTAAGTCAAGGTGTAGTTACATTTCTGATTTCAGTACTTTGGTCAAATTCTTTTTTCCTTAAAAAATATAACCTAGATCCCTTATCTATTAATAATCAAATACAGTAATACCTTGCCTTACAAACTTAATTGGTTCCAGGATTAGGTTCCTAAGGTGAAAGGTTTGTAAGATGAAACAATGTTTCCCATAGGAATCAATGGAAAAGCCAATAATGCATGCAAGCCCATTAGGAAAATCCAAAATGTTAAAGTTTTTTTAAAAAAGCGGTGGCCACATGAAGCTGAGGCGAACGGAGTGGGGGGAGGAAGTCCCAACAGAGTCCCTGCCTCCCGTTTTTGTCCCCCTCACTCTGCTCATTTCCTCCACACCTTTCTCCTCTCTTGAGCTCCATGAGCCTTTTCTTCCCATTTTTGTCCTCCCCACTCTGCTCATTTCCCCCACACCTTTCTCCTTTCTTGAGTTCCATGAGTCCCTACCTCCCGTTTTTGTGCCCCCCACTGTGCCCATTTCCCCCACACCTTTCTCCTCTCTTGAGCTCCATGAGCCTTTTCTTCCTGTTTTGTCCCCCCCACTCTCCCCAACGGAGCGCTCGTTTTTGCAATCCTGGGATTCTTCTGAGGCTCCCCTCCATGGGAAACTCCACCTCCAGACTTCAGTGTTTTTGCAGTGCTGTAGGGAAATCTCAGGAGGGGAATCCCAGGATCACAAAAAGTCCGGAGTTGTTATCTATGTTTTTGCGATGGTGCGATTTCGCTGAGGCTTCCCTCACTGGGAAACCCCACCTCCGGACTTCTGTTGCCAGTGGAGCACCCATTTTTGCGATCCTGGGATTCTTCTCTTGGGATTTCCCTACAGCATTGCAAAAACGCGGAAGTCAGGAGGTGGGATTTCCCATAGAGGGGAGCCTCAGGGGAATCCTAGGATCACAAAAACGGGTGCTTCGCTTTCAAGGGAAGTCCTGAGGCAGGGCATCCCAGCAGCGGCATTGGGTTAATAAGGCAAAAAAAGTTTGTAAGGAGAGGCAAAAAAATTCCGAACCCTGGGTTCATATCTCGAAATGTTCGTATGACGAGGGGTTCATATCACGAGGTACCACTGTATATTAATGGTCATTTTTAAGGCTGAAAACAAAAATCCAGGTGCACATCCTAAAATCTGCCAAAATTTGAGAGGTGTTATGCATTCACTTTCCAAGTAGATATGAAAGCCCCCCAAGGGTTAGATATTCATAGATTATCTCATTCAAAAAGGACATAGAAGTTAAAATAAATGTCCAATGATATAATTGAAAATCTGATAGCTTTTTCCATTATTAGGAGGTAACCTCAGTTTTTGCCAAGGATATCTGAAGGGCTTTAGCCTGCTATAAAATTTTTCTCATTAACTTATCTATCTGAGTAAAGTATCTAATAGGAATTAGCTTTGGAATCCTTCTCAAAATATACATTAATCTTGATGTAATATTCAGTTTAATAACATTAATCTTTCCCCAGAGATTTAATGGAAGTTTTGACTATTGACTTATGTCTACTGAAATTGCATCTATGCATTTAGACATATTTAATTCAGCATATTGCAACATATTTTGGGAAAGAAAACCAAGTATTTTATAGAGCCTGTAAATGACAAATCCTAATTTTCACAAAGCCTATACAGTTACAATGGACGCCAAAGGCAGAATTTTATATTTTTTCAGTTAAAGGTATAATCAGAATAGAAACCATAGTATTGTACATTTTCAGTAGGGTTTGGTACTACACTGAATAATTATCTAGAAAAACTATATCATCAGGAAACATAAATAGTCAGTCAGTTGAGACTGTATCTTGAGACTGTCTATGAAGAAATAGAAGATTTGAGACTCAAATTAAAGATTTGATAAAGAGAAAAAGATCATCTTTAAAGGGTGCCACAATATAATTTGGACCAAGAAACAAACCCATTTGTAACGACTGAAGATATCAACTAAAAACTGTTGTTGGTTTTTTTAAAGGCAGTTGAAACTCATATCTTCTTAGAATGCATTTAATAAATGAAATGTGAACCCTAGTAGAGGGCTTTCATCATTCAGTGAAACTAGCGAAGCTGGTTCAAGTCAAACTAATATTCATAATAACAATTACTAGGCTGAAATTATTAGATATTTCAAAAATCCAGACTAAAAGGGGTATTATTTTCTGTAACCTCTTGCTTCTTACTGTTCCACTTAATATTTTAACATATGCATTTAGAAAGATATTAAACATCTAGTAAGATCTTTCTCAGATTTTAATATACAGTACTATGAAATATCCATTTAATAAATTATAGTTGGTGATAGAGTCAGCCAAATGTTTAGAGTAAATTGGCATTTTTGTACACCTATTCAATTCTTTCCATACCTGGGATATGCAGATGTTAATATTAATATTAAATGTATTGTCACAGGATGTAAACAAGTAAAAACTCACTTTTGAAATTGACTGATGATAAACTTCTAAATGTCCATGGTATTCAGAAGTGGGTTCCTCTATATTCTATATTTTTAATTTTTATAATTGTTGTTTATTTTAATTTATAACTGTTATTTTCATTTGTTCTTAAGGTTTATATAAAGGAGTTTCCTTAATTAGGTTTGTAATTTGACTAATTTGGCAATATTTGGGAATACCAATGGGTTTATTACTTCCCCTTTGAATACATCACTAAAAGGGTTCTTTTAGTTTTTTTATTTTTAAGGGACTTTTTATTAACAGGCACTATTTATAAAGGTTTTTGATTATGTATGAAAATTGACATGGAAAAGATATGGAATTTTTTTTAATTATTTCAACCTAATCTTCATGAGGTATTGAAAATTATGAACAACTTAAAAGGTGTACTATGGTTTCTTTTTTACTTATTTATATAATTGGTGAAATATGAGCAGCTATTGTTATCCAGATGTTAAAAGTAAAAGAGGCAGTATTGGACTTGTAGACTACAACTTTTTAAAATTGTAAGCAATTTGTTGATGTTGGTATGTTTTTGTTGTATTGTGATTGGAGAGAAAAAAAATATTTGCAAAAGAAGTGGGTTCCTCCCTGTTTGCATCAGTTCTATAGAACAAGTAGCAAACCACTGGTGATGTCACAGAGCTGGTTCTATTGGTGCCAGTTCATGGACACCATCATTTTTTTTATTTGTTATTTTTTTAAATAATTTAATTTTTTGCTGAATTCTTTTTCTGTGCATGCACAATAGCCAAATTTCCGGTACTGTGCATGCACCATCATCTTGGTTTTGGCTTTTGGGGGAGATTATTGCACATTTTCAGCACTGCACATACCCTCGCAGGGCAGTCACACAGCGCAGACGGAAGCGAACCAGCGGCGGAGTAAATTAGAACCCATCCCTGATGGTATTGTTCCAGATGTTTTGGAATTGCACTCGACATGCCCATTATTATTGATGCTATCTTTGCTTTCTTTTGCCATAGTCATTCTACTTCTCTTTTCAGATCTTTATATTTTGTGATCTTCTCCAGTTTATTCTCTTTTAATGTGTTGCCTCCAGGTACTGCAACGTCCACTATCCAGACTCTTTGTGTTTCTTATCAATAATTGTTAAATCTGGGGTGCAGGTGCTTGTCTGTTTAAATTCTAAAGAACCATAGATTATGGCTTCTTCATTTTCTATTACTTTGGCTATTTTGCAGAATTCTTGCTTGCAGGAAAGTGATATTTTTTGCAGACATTCCAATCCTCCACTCTTGCTACTTTGTAAGGATGTTGGTCCTAGTTTGTTTATCAATGGTTTTGCTGATTAGCTTGTTATCTTCCTAGGAAATATCTTTTATTTCAGTATTAATAATTTATCCTTCAGTTAGAGAAGTCACTAATTTATGTAACTGAGTATAACAATAATAAACCTAATAATTAGTAATAGGTTTTGTCTTAGTAAATAACTTTACATCGTTAGCCTTCAAAATTTAAGAAATACAATTGCTGGAGAGACGGAGTAACGACACGGACACCAGAGCTGGATTTAAAATTGGGTCATTTTTATTAACATAAATTTGCATAATTTATTCAAATATTTTTGCATAAATTAGCATAAACAACTATGACCCGGAACTGGACCTGCAGGGTCAAACAAATACTTCCGGGGCGGAAATGACGTATGCCAGCAAACATTCCTGGGCAACTCATGGGCGTATCTCGATGCAAGGTCCAGGTGAGGGCCAGGCCGTCACCTGTGACCTTTTCTGCCATGCTGTGCATGAGGGGGGTCCCACCGGCTAACCCGAATCGGGGAATTAAAGGTGTAGGACCCAAAGACAGGTTCCCCCCAGCTGCTCAGGCAGAAACTCCCTCCATGAGCTTGCGGAGAACCTGTCAATCATCCCCAAAGATGCCCAAGGGAGAACGCGCGGTTGCTAAACCACCCAATTTTCCGCCCCTAACCTGCCACAGGAGCGGGGGTCAGATCTCTATCTTGGCCCCCCGACTCCCCCCTCTAGCTGCGCCAGCTCACGCAGAGACCGCTGCAGGTCCTGTAGGAAGATGGCGTTCCCCTGGTCAGACAGGTGAACGCCATCATTACGGTAAAGCCATGGCTTATCTATTGATATAAGGGAATGAGGTATTACCACTCCACCCAATTCTCTAACCGTTTTCCCCATAGCCCTATTCACCCGTCTCCTAGCCCGGTGAATGGCCCTAAGGGAAGAGGCATCCCTCCACACAATCCTAGGTAATATGTCTGACCACACCACCTGCGTGGTGGGCCAGACCTCACGAAGCCTTCGCAGGTCTTCGCGTGCCTGGATGAGCAGCGCCAGGCCTCCCAGCATGCACAGGTCATTGCCACCTAAGTGCAATACCAGCCACCTGGGTGCGGCCACAGGACGCTGCCCACCCAGACCCCTTTGGGCGCGACTCCAGGAGCCGTCCCCAATATTGCCGGGCGCAGCCACAGAATGCTGACCGCCCAGCAACGCCGGTAGGAGACCCTCCCACCGCATACCTCTCCGGCCCATCCAGGTAACGTTGACCCACCGCCCCAGGGACAGGTGGGTCCCGATGGCGCTCCTGGCTGCCGCGCGGCCGGCCCAGAAAATCATGCTGTGGCCACACAGCAGCGCCGTCGGTTTCGTGTTAGCCTGGGGACCTGCAAGAGGACACAGACACAGAGAGGTTACCTAGCCTAAGCCCTGCCTGGGATCCTCAGCGGGCCTAACATAACCCAAATATGCCGCTGACCGCCAGCGGCCGATCTCCCGAATCCGATGGGCCGGGAAACCAGAAAGTGCCGCACTAGTGGCGGCGCCGATACGGAACGAATGCGTTCCATAACCGGCGGGATCCATGCCCACCTGGGCCATCGCCCTAGATACTAAAGCCCAGAATTGGAAACGGGTCAGAGGGGTACCATCACAATGCCTAAACAGGTACCCCTGACCTGACCCCCTCATACCACAATAAAGCCGTAGGGCGGCCACCGGACACACCGACTGGTCGGTGGCCGCACTAAGTTGTAAGGCAACCCCTCTGTGCAGCTGATCCGTTTTAGACCTTCTCACTACAAGGGACACCCCCCCTTGCCTAAAGGTCAGATCAGCGAACTGGAAGGCCCGGAGCGAAGTGTCAGCCTGAGACGAAGCCATGGCCTCGCTGACCCGAAGGGCCCCAAAGAACATGACACAAGCCGCTGCCCTGAAAAGACGGGCCTCGTACAATGAGGAACACAGACTGCCAAAAACCACGTTGATTGATGACAGCTGCTCCACCGTCAGGGGCTGACGAGTGTCACCTGGGGCCCCCGCTTGCTCCCTAAGCCAGCCCTCCAGCATCTTCCGGATGCGAAAGTCACCCGAAAGATCTGCAAACCCCCCCGCCTTGGACAGAAAGGCGAGGCCGGCTAACCGGGACCGGATCGTCCTAACTGACAGGCCACGCTGCCTAAGTTGGACGCAAAACTCGGCCAAATGCTCTACAGGGACAGGCCAACTAAGCTGGTAACCCCTGCCCTGCCTGAACTCCCCAAACTCCTTACCTGCACGCTGGTATGCCCTGAGGGTGCCGGGCGCTACAGACAAGGAGATTGCCCGGGATGCCTCGCCTCTCCACCACTCTGAATCCCTCCCAGACTCCAGAGGTGGCTGGGGAACGCTTCTGGCAGTTCTCGGGCCCACGGGGCCAGGGTCCGAAACCTGGACAACTGACCACGGGACAAGGCATCAGCAACCCCGTTATCTAACCCGGGGACATGCTTAGCCAAAAACAATGCGTTTAGAGACAAGGACCTGTGCACAAAATGGCGGACAAGCCGCATGACCCTGTCGCTCTTTGAGGACAGGGCATTCACCACATGGACAACCGCTAGGTTGTCACACCAAAAGTGCACAGTCTTGTCCCTAAACTGCTCCCCCCAAAGCTCTAAGGCCACTATTAAGGGGAAGAGCTCCAGGAACGTAAGGTCCTTAACCAACGAAGTGGCACTCCATTCCGGAGGCCATGCCGACCAGCACCACTGGTCACCTAACACTACCCCGAAACCACAAGTCCCCGCGGCGTCAGAGCAGAGCTGCAACTCAGCTTCCAACAGAAGCTCGTGCCTCCAGAAAGACAACCCGTTAAATCTATCCAAAAAATCCCGCCACACGCCGAGGTCAGCCCTGACCCCGGCGCAAAGGCGGGTACGATGATGGGGCAAACGGAGCCCCTTCATCGCATCATACAACCTCCTGGAAAAAGCCCTTCCAGGAACAACTACCCGACAGGCAAAATTAAGAATGCCTGCCAGTTCCTGAAGCTGCCGTAGGGTCACCTTCCGGCAGCCCAGGACCTCATCGAGCTTCCGCTTAATCTTTACCAACTTCTCTAGGGGCAATCTGGAAGATTGCTCCTCTGAGTCCAATTCAATACCCAGAAAGGTAATCCTGGTGGCGGGGCCTTCGGTCTCCTCAGAGGCTAAAGGCACCCCTAATTGAGCACAAAGGGCTTCGAAGTCCCGCATCAAAGCAAAACATTGCTCCGAATGCGCAGGCCCCGCCAAAAGGAAATCGTCAAGGTAGTGAACGACCGTACCCAAGCCACTTTGCCTCCTGAGCGCCCACTCCAAGAAGGTGCTAAAACTCTCGAAAAGAGAGCACGAGACAGAGCACCCCATGGGCAAAGCTCTGTCCACGTAATAGCCCCCCTCGAAATGGAAGCCCAACAGCTCAAAGTCATCCGGGTGTATGGGGAGGAGCCGGAATGCCGACTTAATGTCGCATTTACCCATAAGGGCTCCCGCCCCACACTTCCTAACCATAGTCACGGCTGCATCAAAGGATGCATACCGGACTGAACACAACTCGTCAGGAATGAAATCATTCACTGACTCCCCTTTTGGAAAAGACAAATGGTGAATCAACCTAAATTCACCACTCGCCTTTTTGGGGACCACACCTAAGGGAGACACACGAAGATTCGGGAAGGGCGGCTCCGCAAAGGGCCCCAGGACCCTGCCTTCGGCAACCTCCTTCCCAATCTTCTCCCTAACAATGTCTTCATGACCAACAACCGACCTAAGGTTGTCAGACATGAAGGCCTTCCTAACACCCTGATAAGGGATCCTAAATCCCTCTGCAAAACCTAGCAAGAGAGCGGCCGCTCTCGAGCGAGGGTGGTAGTCGCCCAACCAACCCTCGAGCACCCCTAAATTAATTGGGCTGGGCCCCTTTTCCCCCAGCAGGTGGGGGAGGCTTTGGGGGACCCGAGCCTTTCTTTTCAATCCCCTTCTTGGGGCGGGGGCACACGGCTGCGGAATGGTTTCCCCCACAACTTCCGCAGGCGTGACGAAACCTGCAAATGGGGCGAAAACACGCCCCCTTTGCAGCGAACTCGTGACATATTAAAGAGGCACCCTTACTAACGGCACCCGCCACGGCCTTGGCCGGCGCGGGCGTCGCAGGCTCCTCCTCCATAAAGTGACCGCTATCGGTCCTATCACAGCCCTCCTTCCCTGACATATGAGTGGCCTGGAACCACAGGTCCGGAACCACCATATCCCAAGGCAAGTAGGGGTCATGGGCAATACGCATACGGAAGCCCTTGTCGTAGTGCCTCCATATGGTCCCCCCATACTCAAAATGGGCCCTCGCTATCAAGTCGATGTACTTCAGCAAGGCAGCGGCCCTCCCCGGCTGCCTCTGAATGACCACCGACGCAAAGGTCAGAAATGCATACAGCCACGAGCTGAAGCATTTCGTGACCTTTGTCTTTTTCACTTTCTCCCCAGGGACAACCTCCTTATCTTGTTTAGGGACCTCCCTATTCAAGATGGAGAACAAATCAACGTACTCCCCCCGCCAGATTGCCTCCTTAACTGACGGGTGCAGATGGTACCCTAAAGGTGTGGCGGGCAACCCACAAGGGATGGCCCCAGGCTTGATGCTGGCGAACGGGTCCCACACCGTGGTGGCCCCCGAGCCCAGCACCCCAAGCCCCGGTGGATACATGAATGGGACCGGTGGCATAATGGCCGGTGGAGGAGGGATCCAACCCCCCACCCCCGCCCCCGGTGGGACAGGCACCCCCAGCGCCCCTACTGGCGGAGCTGGCGGGGACCAAACCTGACCACAGGTGCCTGAAGCAGCCCCCGTGAAACTGTTGCCACCCCCCATAGCTGGCGGGATGAACCCGGGACCCTGGATGGGCAGTAGCGGAGATGTGCCTGTATGTGGTGCAACCTCACCTGCCCCGTAAGGGGTAGACGCCATCCATGGTGGGCCCATCCTGGTTGGGCCCTGGAAAGATGACCATTGCCCAGGCTGGGCCATCTGTCCAGCATGGCCTGTCTGCCCGGTGCTGCCCGCCTGTCCGGTTCCCGCCATCGGTACTTCGTGGGCCACTTGCCCAGCTGGGGCCGACTCCTCTTCGGGGTCTGCGCCCCAAGCTGCGGTGGCAGCCGAGGAAAGCCCCTCCGGGCCTGCCCCCGACCGCCACCTCTCCAACTCGTCGAGCCGCTCCAGGACCCTGGCCCAGGAGAGAGAAGGGGACACCTCGGGTTGAGGGACTGTGGGCATAAACCCTACCACCCCCCCCACCGGGATCCCCCCCGTGGGCCCCTCTGCCGCCGCCCGAGCCCGGGCAGACGGCCTGGCAGCCCTCCTAGGCCGCACCACAGGTTGGGCCGGGAGGGCCTTAGCTGGCCGCTTTTTAGGGGCCATACCAACAAAATCTATCTTTTACACAAAAAGGAATAGGGGGGACCAAGCCCTCCACCACCTGGCCCTGCACCCCGTGGGCAAAGGCCTGCCCGAAGCAGCAGGCCTCCACAGAACCAAGCCCCCCAAGAGGCTAATCCCACCTCCCAGTGGGCAACAAGGCCCGACACCAGGCCTTTATCCCAGGCCACAAGCCACCCCCAGGACACCACAAGCCCGCGGGGCCCCCCAAGGGCAGCACCCCCACCACCCACAAACAGGCAATGAGGCTCCAAACCGGAGCGGAGTCCAGCCGATGCTGGCTCCGCCAAACGCTGAAAAAAGGCTCTTCGCTTAAACCACAGGCCACAAAATGGCGCCTCGCACGAGGTCGCCACCTAAAATGGCCGCCGGAGCAGACGAACGAACGTCTGCTACAGTAGATCGGTCCGGGCGAAAAGGAAGAGCCTCGGGCCTGCTCGCCCTTATATAGGGCAAGCAGGCCCCGCCCGGACCAATCAGGGCCTCAGCCAATCAGGCCCTGCTCTCCCGAGCGAAGTCTCGCATCGCGAGACTTCGCCCGGGATCCAAGATGGCGGCCGCCATGAGGGACCGTGTCTCCCGGTCCCTCCAGCAAAGCCTGCCTGCCGGGTAAGTCCGGCGCTGCCCTTTCTTTGTTTTTGTTATTTCAGATTACAAGCAGGTAAACTTTCCAATTTTGTCCCTTGACCCTCAGTAATGCTGATTAATATATTTCAAGGAACTTTCAAATTGTTCTGAATATCGTAGCTATGTTGTAATCTTTGTTGCCATAAATGCTTGACATTTTAAACTTCTGGTTGACCATGTGCATAAAGATATAGGAGAATATCTGCTAAACTCATCTAGTAGCAACAACTAATAAAGAAAAAGAGGAACAAAGACCAAAATAATATATGCAAATCTGTTACTCATCTAATAAGCACAGAACCTATAAAATTCCCCAGCAGCAGATGGGCTTGTAAATCTTTTGATCTCATCTCTGAGAAAGAAGCAAAAGATTGCTGGATACAAAAAGCATTTAACATTCTTGTTCCTCGCCAGCGTACAGTTAAATTGAAATCTTTCCTCAGGTGAAGCATTTGTAAAGAAAGATCGGGATAAATCATGATTTTGCACTTATGATATTTCAATTGGTTAGATTGTCTTGAAAGTTGTAAAAGATGGCCTCTTGGACTGGATTTCAGAAATTTAGCAATTACAGAGCCAGTTTTCTATGAGAGATTGCCACTTGCTCTTAACTTCTAAGCACCCATTATCTCGAGTTTAAAATCAACTGGCAATGAAAAACTTTCTGGAACATATTCCATGTAATTTAAGAAAGCTGCTCAGCATCCAAAAGTAGATTGTTTTTAAATGATATTGGATGAGTGGGATGCCTGAGTATTTTTAAAAGTTCCATCTGTAGATTTGTCATACTTTACCATGAGATTTGTTCTTTTAATCCTAATTCTGATTTATGAAAAATAGTGCTGCTTCTCTTCAATACTTCCAAATCTTTATCATACGTAAGAACTTAAGCACTCCTGATTTCAAGATCCATAAGGTTCTTAGGTATGTTAGTTTCCAAAACTGTAAATTAAGTAGTCACTTGTTTGGAAATGGACTGGAATTTAATCATTTAAAGCCTGTTTTCTCTTATTGGTTTTTTTTTTAAAAGTGATACATAAGGTATTAATCTAGTTCTAGCTAATTAACTGAATCTGGGGAGGGAGCCAATGCCCCTTTCACTCTATCCAAGATTTCAATCAAGTAGTTAAAATTTTCTCCATGTAGAAGGCAGTTCTTGGCTTGTGATGAACGATAAGGAATCATCTCCATTTTATAGACCATATACTGTATTGTTAAAATACCGGTGTAACAGATTTGGCAGTAAATCACTCACTTTTCAGCTATCTACTGTACATGAGCAAGTCCATCCACAAAGTCAGAACAGACCTTATAAAGAGTAATATTTATGAGGCACAGGCCTTCTTGAAGCTACATCTTCCTAATTCTCTGCAATAAATTTGTGTATCTATACTTTATGAGTCTGCTTGGGAATGTGGAATCGGGACAGAGTTTAATTGACATATGTTGGGATATGTATGAAATGTGCATCTATTTATTTATTTATTATTTAGATTTGTATGCCGCCCCTCTCCGCAGACTCTATATATTGTAGTTTATCCCCCTATATGGTAATGTTTTGTAATGAATTGTGTACTCACACATTTGTATTTGTGATAAATGCACTCAATTATAAATGCACTTGCCCTTGTGATATTACTGAACATATCCATGTGGACTTTATTAGGTTCTGCGGACACTTAATAAATTTTGGAGATAGTAGTAAAGTGTCTGTTGAATGAGTGACCTAACAAATGTCATTGCCTTAAGCAAGAGAGAAGAGAGGCTTGTTATGTTGCAAGCTCCTTTCCAATGATACACAAGTTTTCATATATCTCTCTAAACCAGTGTTTCCCAACCTTGGCAACTTGAAGATATCTGGACTTCAACTCCCAGAATTCTCCAGCCAGGATTTGCTGGCTGGGGAATTCTGGGAGTTGAAGTCCAAATATCTTCAAGTTGCCAAGGTTGGGAAACACTGCTCTAAACTACCTCACAAACTCAATGGTGATGGAAAAGTTGTGCTACAGTATGCAGAAGATTGAACTACAAATGGTCCTTGCCCAGGGGTGGGCTGCTAGCTGGAACGCTAAATTGGGCTCACTGCCAGGGCTCGTGAGTGCTTTTTGGGCCAGCACGATTTTGCTTTTGCACCTGTGGAGATACCAAAATCGCGCATGGAGCCGCAGGTGTGCTCATGTTTCGGTGAAATTTTTTTGCTTCCATGCGTGATGAAACACAGGTGGACCTGCGGCTCCGTGCATGATTTTGCTATCTCCACAAGTGCAGAAGCAAAATCGCACTGGCCCTGCAAGCATTCATGAGCCACGGCGGCGACCTCAATTTAGTGTTTCGGCTGAAGCCCACCCCTGTCCTCACCTTACAATAATTCATTCAAACCTACAACAGTACGGAAAAAGGTGACTTATGGCCATTTTTCACTCTTACAACCATTGCCGCATGCTTGTGATTGTTATCAAAATTCAAACATCTACCAACCGACTCTTATTTACAACAGTTGCAATGTTGTGAGGTCATATGATCCCCTTTGCTTCTGACAAGCAAAGGCAATGAAGAAGCCAAAATTCACTTAGCAGCCTTGTTACTAAGCTAACAACTATCATGATTCACTCAGCAACTGTAGCAAGAAAGGTCATAAAATGTGACTCACAAATGTTTCATTTAACAACAGAAATGTTGGGCTCATAAGTCAAGGACTATCTGTATAAAAGTGAGCTGGAGCTGAAATCAAAATAGCCTTAAGCCACCCATTTCATATATTTACATCTCACTGAAATCTCAAAATCTTGAAGATGGGAGGGAAGGAGGGGGAGAGGAGGGGGAGAGGGAGAGGAGGGGGAGAGGGAGAGGAGGGAGAGGAAAAAAATCAATGAATTTTTGTTCCACCCACTTTTAACTTGTTTGGCTTGATTCTGGCTTAGCATGTGGTCTGACTTCAGCCACTGTAATTTACATAATTTGTATATCAAGATTTATGGCTTAGAATTATTTCTGAATTCAATTCAATATTAGTCAAATCAGGGATTAGTTATTACTTATTACTTATCGCTATATTTGTGTTTTGGCAAAATCAGGGCATAAAACGCTTGTTCAACATCTGACATGCATTTTTTTAACTCATAGCATTCTATTCAGTCATCAAGGAAAAACCAAGAAACTATAATCTGTCCAAACCTGATTCAATGGAGGAGAGAAACAACCTTTCTAAGCCAATTCATTGGATTTATTTGTGAGGCAGATCCATGTATTTTATTTAAACACATAAACAACACATACTAAATAACAGTCCTTGCATTCCATCTTGGGATTTCAGCAATTCAAACTTCATTCTCTTGATTTATGGCATCATTAGAATCACTCAATAGATTCCCAGTCCTATTATTCACACTCCCTGTGTGTGTTTCTTTCTGTCTCTCTATATATCTCACATGTACACATTCACAAAGTGCTTAGGAACTACAGAGAGAGAGAAAAGATATTCATCACAAAAGCAATGGTGGTAACTACATAATATCCTGTATCCATCACACTGTGATCAATTAACATGGGATACGTTAGCCTAAACCACAGCCACCATTTCACCTTTGGTATTAAAGTTTCTTGAAATTTAACATGAAACAACCGCTGTGCATTTCATATAACAAAAACAAAATACAAGTGTAGCATAAAGTGTTTACATTTCTTGTTTGCCATTCCCTCAGGGCAGTTCATAAAAAAAATAAAACAATTGAATAAATCAGCAAAAGGCAGCAAAGATTCCTTTGATTCAAGATCCAGAATAAAACAGCAGTCAGTGCTTAAATGACTAAATAAACTAAGGTGCCCCCAAGAGCCTACGAACTGGCACTTAAACAAATAATAACATTGAACAAATAGACTAAAGAAGGAAGGATTTTTTTTTTTGCCCATCTAATTTCCAAAAGACAGCCCCAGTTATGAAGATGGCACTCTAGGTTGAAGATGATACATCTGTCAATTTGTCAACAATATACTGGAGTTGAGAAGTCAATAAATTTAAATAACGACTTTTTAACCTTATTTCTTTTTTTGCATTGTCAGTTGAAATTACAATTGAAAATTGGTTAATAAGATTAAAAGATGTAATTTTACTTCTTCTCATCTTGTATTTTAAATAAATACCAGAAACATACTGAATGATGAAGTAAATCACAATATGGACCTACATGCAAGAAATGAGTTAGAAAGTAACTGTATGTGTGTAACCAAGCTTACAACATGGTGTGTCACAAACCAAGTCAGAAATCATTGTAGGATTAGCAAAGAAATCTCTGCACCTAGTTAGAGATGGGCGTCCTCCTCGATCCACAGCTCACATTAGAGAAACACCTTTCAGCTGTGGCGAGGGGGGCGTTTGCCCAGGTTCGCCTGGTGCACCAGTTGCGGCCCTATTTGGATCGGGAGTCACTGCTCACAGTCACTCATGCCCTCATCACCTCGAGGCTCGACTACTGTAACACTCTCTACATGGGGCTACCTTTGAAAAGTGTTCGGAAACTTCAGATCGTGCAGAATGCAGCTGCGAGAGCAATCATGGGCTTCCCTAAATATGCCCGTGTCACAGCAACACTCCACAGTCTGCATTGGTTGCCCATCAGTTTCTGGTCACAATTCAAAGTGTTGGTTATGACCTATAAAGCCCTTCATGGCACCGGGCCAGGTTATCTCCGGGACCGCCTTCTGCCGCACAAATCCCAGCGACCAATTAGGTCCCACAGAGTGGGCCTTCTCCGGGTCCCTTCAACTAAACAATGTCATTTGGCAGGACCCAGGGGAAGAGCCTTCTCTATGGCGGCCCCGGCCCTCTGGAACCAACTCCCCTCAGAGATTAGAATAGCCCCCACCCTTCTTGCCTTTTGTAAGCTTCTTAAAACCCACCTCTGTCATCAGGCATGGGGTAACTGAGATATTCTTTCCCCCTAGGCTTCTACAATTTATGTATGGTATGTTTGTATGTATGATTGGTTTTAAAATAAGGGTTTTTAGCTGCTTTAGTATTGGACTGTCGCATGTTGTTTTTACCACTGTTGTTAGCCGCCCCGAGTCTACAGAGAGGGGCGGCATACAAATCCAATAAATAAATAAATACAGGGGATTAGCTACAATTTAGTGCCAGTTTGGCATAGTGGTTAAGGCATCAGGTTAGGAGACTAGGAGTTCTAATCCTACCTTATGTGTTCAGCTAGTCATGCACTCTTACTCAGCCCTAGGAAGGAAAAGCCTGTTGTTGACCATTTCTGAACTCTTGCCAAGGAAACTGCAGGGGCTAATCCAGATTGCCATCAGGAATAAAAAATTAATTCAAAAATGCACCCATACAGATCCAGAAAAGCTACAATTCAGGCAGGGATTCATAATGTCTCCTCCATGCCCCAAGCCACCAGCTTTTGCAAGCTTTCAAAAGATATAGGTATAATACTATCTATATAGCAAAACTCATCAAACTGTTGAGTGGACAAATATAATATGAATAATAATTGGAGGATAAAGAGAAATGGAATTGGATTTTATATAAGAGTAAAACTCCATGTACGTCAATACTAAAATCAAACAAACTTCTACTAATACAGTGGTACCTCGAGATACGAGTTTAATTCGTTCCGGACCTGCGCTCTTAAGTCGAGCAGCTCTTATCTCGAACGACTTTTCCCCATAGGAATTAATGTAAATAATTTTAATTGGTTCCAGCCCTCAAAAAACTCACAAAGTTAGTCTAAATTATGCAAAAAGACATTGCAAGAATAAATGTAACTTTACTTATTAATAAGATGATAAGCTGAGAGCTTTCCTTCCCTTCCTCTTTTTACCCAAAACAATCAACATGGCAAACTTTTATTTTTATTCATTAAACTGTAGTTATTTATTCAACTTCACTGCCACCCAATCCTGTAGAGGGAGGAAAGAAGGGAGGAAGGAAAAGGAAAGCTAGAAATGGAGGGAGGAAAGGAAGGAAGGAAAGAAAGAAAGAAAGGAAGGAAGGAAGAAAGGAAGAAAGAAAGGGTGAAGGGACAGGAACAGAGGAAGGAAGCAAGGAAACTTATGAAAGGGGAGAGTAACTTCACTGCCACCCAATCCTGTAGAGGGAGGAAAGAAGGGAGGAAGGAAAAGGAAAGCAAGAAATAGAGGAAGGGAAGGTAAAAGAGAGAAAGAAAAAGAGCAAGAAAGAAAGCAAGCAAGAGAGAAAGAAAGAAAATGAAAGAGAAATAAAAATAGAGAGGGAGAATGAAAGAAATGGAAGGAGGGAAGGAAGGAGAGAAAGCAAGAGAAAGAAAGAAAGAAAGAGAAAGAAAGAAAGAAAGAGAAAGAAAGAAAGAAAGAAAGAGAAAGAAAGAAAGAAAGAAAAAAGAATGAAAGAGCAAGAGAGCAAGAGAGAAAAAGAAAGAGAGAAAGAAAGAAAGAAAGAAAGAAAGAAAGAAAGGCAACTTCAAAGAAAGGCTCACTGAGCATCTCTCACTCTCTCTCTCTTTCTATCCCTCTCTCTTTCTCTCCCCCCTCTCCCCCCCTTTCCCTCTCTCTTTCTCTCTCTCCCTCTCTCTTTCTCTCCCCCCTCTCCCCCCTTTCCCTCTCCCCCCCCAGGCCGGCAGCGATGTTTTAAAACAGCCGCGCCGTTTGCGAGCTAACTCCTGAGGTGCGGAAGTTCGCCTTTGGCGTTTGGGCCACTCGGAATGTGAAATTCAAAACAGCGTTCGGATCCCCCCACCCCCAGCAGAAGCCAAGGACCCCCAGAGTGGGGCGGCAGGGGAGGCAACCGCCTCTCCACTCACCAAGTACCGGGATACGAGCCGAGAAGAGCCGGGCTGGCTTACTTTCCTTCCTTCCCGCGCTGATGCAGAGCCACTCGAACAAAGCGTCACGCCCCCCTGACGCTTTTGGCGGCAAAAGAGCCCAGCGTCGCTTCGGAAGCCGCCGAAAGCATCAGAGGGGCGCGACGCTTTGTTCGAGTGGCTCTGCATCAGCGCGGGAAGGAAGGAAAGTAAGCCAGCCCGGCTCTTCTCGGCTCGTATCGCGGAGAGGGGCGGCATACAAATCCAAGTAATAAATAAAATTAAATTAAAAAATGTCTCTCCTCTCCCAGCTCTTATCTCGAGTAGCTCTTAAGTCGAGCAGCTCTTATGTCGGGGTTCCACTGTACATTAAAATAGACTTATCTTCAGACTGAAATACTTCATCTAAAATATATAACAAAAAGCCAGGCAGACAATTAAAGCCAAATATAACATCTCTTTGGGCATGGACATTGACATACAATTTTCCTCTCTTTGAAGAAAACTAGTAAAATAGATGTGGCATATCACTCAATAAAAGTACTTTTCCATTTTCTGAGGATCTTGCTGAAACTTTTATTGTACGTAGAATAGATGGTTAAACACATTAAAATGTTTTTAATAGGGAACAGTCCTGAGGCAATACCAAAAAAATCCATTATTTAAATGCACTATAATAATTTATTGCAAGTTTTCTTAGAATAACATTTTTTATTCGGGGAGGAAGATAGTTCTGAAAAAAAAGCTGCCTCTGAAATTACAGTCAGTAAAAAGGTAGAAAGCTTAATTCTGTCAGAAAAAATATTTTTCTGTAATCTATATATATAAAAGCCAAATACCACTCAGTCATCATGAAATCTCCAGAACTGTAAAGCCTACAAACTTGAAACTTTGCATATAGAGTGGTACCTCTACTTACGAACTTAATTCGTTCTGTGACCAGGTTTTTAAGTAGAAAAGTTTGTAAGAAAAAGTAATTTTTCCCATAGGAATCAATGTAAAAGCAAATAATGTGTGCAATTGGGCAAATCACAGGGAGAGTGGAGGCCCTGTTTCCTTCCAGGAAATTCCTAGAGAGGCCCCATGGAGACTTTTCCCCACCTTTTCCGGCCCTGTTTCTTTCCAGGAGATTCCTAGAGAGGCCCACGGAGGCTTCTCCCTGCCTTTTCCGGTTACAGTTTCGGAGGCTCAAGTTTGTAAGTAGAAAATGGTTCTTGAGAAGAGGCAAAAAAATCTTGAAAACCCGGTTCTTATCTAGAAAATTTCATAAGTAGAGGCATTCATAGGTAGAGGTAGCACTGTATGTTCCTCTTGGCTTTTAGGTGCTCTCTAAGAAATGATTTTTCGAAATGACCATTAGATCACTATAACCATCATTATGTCTTATACACTATTATATTAAGATGCTCTGATGCCAAGGAGTTAGACATTTTAACATTAGATGTGGGCATGGCCAGCACATGACTCATCTGGCTTTCAGGCTGGCAGTTTAGACATTCTACTCCCCCTCCCCACCTGAAAAGAACTCTGTTCCAACTGCCAATTGCCTTATATTAACACGCTCTGATGCTACCCCTTCACTAAACCAAGTATGGGCATGGCCAGAGCGTGACTCATCCAGCTGGTAGTTTAGACATTTTATGTCACATAGTTTCATAGCGAAGCATTGGTAACCAGCAACTGGTGTTCTTAATAAATCAAATAACACACAAAAATCTTTTGCAGAGGCTTTCAAAGACTAATGAAAGTCTGTCAAATATGTAAATAACTCTTCATATTCTATTGTGATTTCAAAACATTGGATATTCAAATGGAATTGGCTTTTAAAAGCATTTAAAAACATTGATAATATGAGGGACTTCCACTCATTTGGCATAAGTAACATTTCATATCTTGCTTTAAATAGAAGTCATCCTAATCTGTGTTTAATTTGCAGTCTAAACTTTCCAAAAGGAAAGGGAATTGTTCCGAATAGGTGTTCCAAGTAAAAAAAGTAAGTTGGTATAATAAGACTTTCTGTCACTATTTTATTAAAATTTGAATGTTTCCATCTGTATTAAACAGAGAAAGCTAACATTAATCAAAATGTATACAATGAAAGAATGTAGAAACTTTCTACTCTGATTATTTATTGTAAATGTTGCTTAAGAATTACAATTTTATAAATTACATTACATAGTTAGCTTTGCCATTTTAAATGATTAAAACTGAAAGGTGAACAGGCTGCTACTAATTTAACATTAATACTAATTTATTAATTAATTTACTACTTTATATTAATGATAGTTAATTTATAACTGAAGATTGGTTTGCACATGTGAACGGTCAATAAATCCAATATTAACTCTTTACATATAGTACACTTGATCTGCAAGATTATGGATAGTAGAAAAACATGGAAATGTAATGTGTAAACATGTAACAAGTAGAGGCAGCAGGGAAGACAAAGTGCTTATGTGCCTTTTATTTGCTTTGCCTTTTAGAATTGTAAGCTGGCCTTCAAAACCAGGTTTGGAATGTTTAAGCTAAGACAATAAATCATATGCAATCATGGCTAGAGTGAACAAAACGCCATCACCTCCAGATTCCTTATTGCATAATTAAGATTGGATGCACCAATGCACTGATGAGACAGCATAATCTAACAGAAATGCTGATGGAAGATGACAGTTGAATTAAATGCACTTTAATAAGCATGCATGCTCTAGATCAGAGGTAGGCAAAGTTGGCTCTTCTATGACATGAACTTCAACTCCCAAAATTCCTGAGACAATCATGCTAGCCTAGGAATTCTGGGAGTTGAAGTCCACATGTCATAGAAGAGCCAACTTTGTCTACCCCTGCTTTAGATTGAGTTAGGTGTTAGAAAAAGCCATTAACAGATCAATCAGAATTCAGCTGCAAGGGACTTTGGAGGTCTTCTAGTCCAACCCTTGCTCAGGGAGGAGACCTTATACCATTTCAGATAGGTGGCTTGGAGTGTCCAGTCTTTTTTTAAAAGCTTCCAGCGATGGTGAACCTTTTATAGCTCAGGTGCCAAAAGGGTGCACATGCAATAGAGTGCATGTGAGTGCTCACACCCATAATGTATTGTCCTTCCCCCATGCATGTGCACAACTCCTGCACTGCCCCCCCCCCCCAACTGTGCATGTGCACAGGCATCACTGAAGTTATGGAGCTGCCCTACTATTTACCTTCAGTGGAACTGCCCTATTACTTACCTTCAGATAGTTGCAACCAGCCCTCGCACACCTCAGTCCATTTCTTCTGCAACTGGCAAGGCTTTCCTAAAGCCTCTGTTGTCAACTGCAGAGGCCATCACGAACGTCTTGCCAGCTGCAGAAGAAATGGGCCAAAGTGTACAAGGCTTGGCTACAACTATCCAAAGCCAAAGACATTCTTAAATACCTCTCACAGTGAAAAAGAGGCTGGGAGTGATGTATATAAGTGAACTTCCAGTTGGGCCATTTTTCACTGTCCTCAGGCTTCAGAAGGCACTGGAGCTGACATAAGGCAACGCCTCAGTGCCCTCAGATATGGCTCCACATGTCCCCGGTGGCATGTGTGCCATAAGTTTGCCATCACTGACCTACAACTTCTGAAGGCAAGTTGTTCCACTGGTTCATTGTCCTCACTGTTAGGAAGTTTCTCTTCAAACCATGTTGCTTCTTTCCTTGATTAGATACTATCCATTGTTTCTTGTCTTGCCTTCTAATACTTTGGAAAATAATTTGACCCCTCCTCTACTGAAATACTCCTATCATGTCACCACTCATCTTTAAAAGATGAGGGAACTATCCATATACTATTACAGGCAGGCTGATAGACACTATTTGCAGATTACTGACTCTAAGAAGAGTGTTTCCTGTTAGCACATTCATGGAAAGTTTTAGCCATGTATTCACTGAACAATATATTCCCTTTTCTTTCATCTTAGATACACTCACATTTACTAGCACCCTATATTTAGAGTGCAAACTCCCTAACAATAGTGGCCTGACCATCAAAAAGATCACAAATTGTGATTATCCCCAATCATGTTGAATTCTTCTGCCAGAGCTTATATCTCTGCACTGAATAAAGGCAGTAATTGTAGTGGTAGGAATATCTATCTATAGATGCTACTCGTGGAATACATCTTTTCTGTAGGATAAACATAGGGTAAGCTCTTTGACCATGCCAAAAAAGGTAGCAAATACACAAACAGGGCTTGACTGGGACAGTGCAGTCAACCATTAGTTATGGAATATGTGCTGATCTTATTGAAGGCTGAATAGGAAATGTTAGGCATTAGAGTTGTCTGCAGATAACAGGCAAAGCTGAGAAAAGCAGCTTTTATACAGGGATGATCACAACCATGTGTCATCAAAGCACTGCTCTGCAAAAATAAGGGATTGCCTTTCTGTGAAAGGAAAAGAGATGGCAGATTTAGCAGTGGCTTAATGATATGCTTTGATAATATGCCATGATCTCTAAGACCTTTTTTGCTTATATTCACTTTCCGGACATGGTAGAGTAAGGGAAAAACTGCTGCCTGAACTTATCAAAGCAAGAAAAGTTTTGAAGAAGCTTTTTTTCCCCAGTTAATTGTACTTGAGCTTGTGTTGTTTCATGTTTTTAAAATGTAGGATTCTCGTTTGTAAGTCTACGAAGGTAGACCTAAGTGCCACTGCCTTATAATATTATTTTAATAACACTTCAATGAGAATAGGAAGAGGCAACTTGTGACATTCCAGATGTAGATGAGTCACAAAAGCCGAAAGTTGGCAAGAAAAATGGTGCCACATTCCCCCATTGGACAAGTCCTTTTTATCTGTGGGTAGATCTTCCTGTACCTACAAGACCTACATACCTATACCTGGAGGCAAGTTATTCCACTGAATAATTTTTCTAACTGTCAAGAAATTTCTCCTTACTTCCAGATTGCTTCTCTCCATTAATACTGGCTATTAAAACAGAATCTTGCAAATCTGATGTTTATTAAATGGATGTATACAAAGATAGGTGCACCTGCAACAACGCCAGCTAAAAAAACCCAAAATCTTTTGTTTTGGGCATCTAATATACTTCCCTTTACCAATTCTGCTGAAATAGCACAACAGCTAATATCTTTGATTAACATACAGAAGATTGAAGGAAAGGACATTTTGGGGGTAAAAGGAGGTATACAAATAATATGTAGAGACAAAGGAAGATGAACTTGACAGAAATAGGCAAAGAAACCAATGAAATCTAGACAGTTTTGAAACTAGGTCAAAGAATATGACAGAGAAAAACAAGAGGATGAGAATTTTATTCTGCTCATTAATAAAATGCACAAATGTATTCATAAAAGAGACAGAAAGAATTTAAGCTTTAAAAAATGAATATGAACAAAAGTTGAATTGACATCTTCACCAATCCTTAATTTAAACAGAAGTTTTAAAAGGTCATGTGACATGGATACTGGAATCCTTTGAAGTTAGAAGGAATCTATTGTTTTCCGTTTTTTCAGCTATAAAAATGTTAACAAAAAAAATATCTCCTAACAGAGAGCTCAAAACTGTTTCTGTTATGATAAGTATTATCATTTCCCCTTTTCTATAATACTAGCTAAGAAAAAGATCTGACTTTTTAAAACCGATTTTTCCTTAAGCTGATCCCATTTGCTGTCCAAAGAACCCCTGTCAAATAGAGTTTTCGGTTGAAATCATGTCTACATACAAACCCATTAACACAGATCAGCCTACATTTCCTGCATGACTTGGCAGCTTGTTGAAAGCCACTGGCCTGGCGTGTCCTAGCATGGAGCAGAGCCTTCCTGTAATATATTTTATCAAAGGTTACTCAAAGAACAAACTTGTGGCATTCTTTAGATGAAGTTTCTATTAAATGAAATTTGCCTCAATCATAAAAAATAGACATTGTCTTTTCTTATGTGTGCAGAAATAACATAATGAAAAAGATGGTGTTAAAATGGTTGCCTGAACTGCTTATGTCTAGTTTAATGAAAAGAAAGACTTGGGGTGATATGATAGCAATGTTCCAATATCTAAGGGGTTGCCACAAAGGGAGTCAATTCATTCTCCAAAGCACCTGAAGACAGAACAAGAAGCAATAGATGGAAAGTATTTAAGGAGAGAAGCAACCTGGAACTGAGAATAAATTTCCTGATAGTTAGAATAATTAATCAGTGCAATGACGTGCCTCCAGAAATTGTGAATGCTCCAACAAGTTTTTAAGAAGAGAGAGGATTTTTTTCTGCAATGTTAAAGGGCCATGATGGCAAACCTATGGCACATGTGCCACAAGCCGCACGTGGCGCCATAATGGTGGGCATGCGAGCTAAGTTCCAGTGGGCATATATGTGCTGGACAACTGATTTTTGGGCCTTGTGGGTGCACTAGGAATTGGGAAATAGCCTGTTTTCAGCCTGGGGAGAGTGAAAAGGGCCTTCACCCACCCACTGGAGGTCTTCCAGAGGCTGGAAATATTCCGTTGGCCAACTTCCTGTTGAACTGGATGTTCTTATTTTTTTTGCCTCTCCAAGCTTCAGAAGAGCTTGGAGAGGGAGAAAATGGCCTTTTCCACCTCACCGGAGGCCAAAAATGGCTCATTTCCCAACTTGAAGAAGTTGGCAAACGGGCCATTTTTAGCCTCCTGATAGTCTCGGGAGGGGGGGGCATTTTCACCCTCTCTAGGCTCCTAGAAAGGCACTAAAGGCTGGGAAGTGCGAAAAACAGGTGTGCCATTGTGTGCCAGGGGGGGATTGTCATACACACATGTGCAGGGGGATGTATGGAATTATGGGTGTGGGCCAGTGATGGCCTGCTATCAGAATGGTCAGGTGCTCCATTCTGGTATCGGTTTTTGGGATGCACACGCAGCTGTGCTTCCCCGATACATGTACTGTACACACACGTGCTGGAAAACTGGAAACGGTGCAAAAAAGGGCAACAAGAATGATCAAGGGAATGGAGCATCTCCCTTATGAAACCAGGTTGCAATGCCTTGGTCTCTTCAGCCTTGAAAGACGGCGTTTAAGGGGTCGCCTGATCGAAGTGTATAAAGTCATGCATGGGATAGAAAAGGTGGATAGAGAAAAATTCTTTTCTCTATCACACAATACTAGGACGAGGGGGCACTCCCTAAAGCTCATAGGTAAGAAAGTGAGGACAAATCAAGGGAAATATTTCTTCACCCGGAGGGTCATTGGTTTATGGAATTCACTTCCAGAAGAGGTCATGACAGCTGTTAGCCTTTTCGGAGGGGGGAGGTCCAGGCTAAATGTGCAGCCTAGAGCCCCAGCAGCAACGGCAGCGGCTCCGAGATTTAGCAGCCCGGCCTGTTTCCCATGCCGCATGCCATCCTCTTGGTGTGGCAAGGCAGAGAGAAGAGGGTGCTGCTGGCCCACTTCTCAAGGGAGGGTCAGAAAAAGGAGGGCAAAGGAGCAAGCAAGCAGTGGCCTCTTCCTAAAGGTAAAATGGGTGCTGGGAACACCTGTATTTGGAGGAGGGGGACAAGACCAGGCAGAGATGCGGAGTTAGTAAGGAAGGAGCGGGTGGCCGGGGGTCTCTCACGTGTGCAAAAGTAGGTCGGGAGGCCGGGGGGAGGAGGAAGAGCAGGTGGTGCACTGCTCTCCGCTGAGCTTGCCTAGGTTGACAATGGATGGCTGTGGTAATGTTGCTTGCCTTCAGAGCAGCACTACCAGCAGCAGCCATTTATTGTCAGCATGCGCAGAAGCAAAGAAATTCTGGAAATTGGCAAAATCTCTCGTGCAATTCAGCTTCTGCATATGCGCAGGAAACCAAATCTTGCACTGGACACGCATATGTGCATGCATGCCACCAGGAGCGCACCAGTAATGTTGACGATGGCAGTCCATCACTGGTATGGTCATGCATACACATGCAAACCCAAAAAGGTTCACCATCAGTGGCAGAGGGTTTTCTGCCTGAGCAGCAGATTGAACTAAAAGACCTCCAAAGTCCCTTCCAACTCTGTTATTCTGTTAGTTCAAAGCTGGGACACCTCACAGCTTCATATCGTTGAATTACATATTACTGAACTTCCTTGAGCATCCATCGCATTAAAAATATGCAGCTTAAATGTACACAGGCACAGAAATAGTAGAAAGAACCACAAGAAACTACCACTGTACTAAATTGGGGCTATCTATTGAGAGATGGCTGAACTGTTAAGTGAGAACAGTCCTGATTTTTCCAGCTCCTTTCAAGAATTAGTAGCTACTTAAACATCATCAAGGAAAAAAGAAAGGAAATAGATATGATTAATCTGCATGTTCTAATGTACAGTATATGCATTAATTAGTACTAATAAAAGTACAGTGATTATAGTTTTAAATCACTATGCAATACATCCTGATATAGTAGGGGAACATTATGACTGAAACGTTTGAAGGAAAGTATAGTACAGTGGTACCTCGAGATACGAGTTTAATTCGTTCCGGACCTGGGCTCTTAAGTCGAGCAGCTCTTATCTCGAACGACTTTTCCCCATAGGAATTAATGTAAATAATTTTAATTGGTTCCAGCCCTCAAAAAACTCACAAAGTTAGTCTAAATTATGCAGAAAGACATGTTTTTAATGAAGAAATGTACATGTACATATAAATGAATAATGAAGTTTCTTTCACTTAACTTGTAAACTTTCTTAAACTTTTAAATTTACATATGTTCAACTTCTCTGCCACCCAATCCTGTAGGACAGAGGTCCCCAACCCTTTTTGCACCAGGGACCGGCTTTAAGCGATCAAGAGAGGAATGGGTGAATGAATGGACGGAGGGTGGGAAGGAAGGAAGGAAAGAGGGAAGGGACAGGAACAGAGGAAGGAAGCAAGGAAACTTATGAAAGGGGAGAGTAAGAGAGGAATGAGTGAAGGGAGGGAGGGAGGGAAGAAGGTGGGAAGGAGAAAGAAAAGAAGAAATAGAGGAAGGGAAGGTAAAAGAGAGAAAGAAAAAGAGCAAGAAAGAAAGCAAGAAAGAAAGAAAGAAAGAAAGGAGGAAAGGACAGGAACAGAGGAAGGAAGCAAGGAAACTTATGAAAGGGGAGAGTAAGAGAGGAATGAGTGAAGGGAGGGAGGGAGGGAAGAAGGTGGGAAGGAGAAAGAAAAGAAGAAATAGAGGAAGGGAAGGTAAAAGAGAGAAAGAAAAAGAGCAAGAAAGAAAGCTGCAAGCACCCCCCCGAGCCCCCCAGGCCGGCTGCAACCTTTTAAAACACGCGCGCCGCTTCGCAGCTGTCTCCTGAAGCCGAACGCGGAAGTTAGCATTTGGCTTCAGGAGACAGCTCCTTGGCGCTTGTATCTCGAATTTGGGCTTGTAAGTAGAACAAAAATATCTCTCCCCTCCCAGCTCTTATCTCGAGTTGCTCTTAAGTAGAGCAGCTCTTATGTCGGGGTTCCACTGTATAGTAGCATGTATAGTAGCATGCATGATCACACTTTAACCATCTACTACAGCTTTTTAACCTTCTAGGAAGATAAGACTTGGCATCATATACCTTAGCGACAAATGCTCCAAAGAAGTACATGAAGTGCATATCCTACATGAAGTAATATATGTAGGCATGGTGGACTTGGACTGAGACACAACTTGGAAGCAAGCTCCAAAATAGCAAGTTGCTCTTTTTTCTGATTAGAAAAGCAGAAGAATTGATAGTAGACAGGAAAAGCAGGGAAATAAAAGCTTCTGCACAGAACTTGTTAATTAAGTCTATCAAAAAAAAAATATCCTGGGTAGCTGTTGTCTTCAGCCCATTTCCCTTTCATATTCTCCCATAGGACTGACTTAGCTTTGATTAATTTCTTTTTACTGGCAATTCTATTCAAGCTCCAGGTTTCCACTAGAGAAAAGACTAGGAAGTGCTGCCCCCTCCTGTTACATATAGGGCAATAGAAAACTTATATAATATTACAGTTAACACTTGAACTCAGCCCCCCCCCCCTCTTCATGGGGAATTCCTAATT
Source organism: Erythrolamprus reginae (assembly GCF_031021105.1). Classification (NCBI taxonomy): domain Eukaryota; kingdom Metazoa; phylum Chordata; class Lepidosauria; order Squamata; family Dipsadidae; genus Erythrolamprus; species Erythrolamprus reginae. Next base: position 109,159,460 of record NC_091950.1, on the reverse strand, counting down.
TAGTAACTGTATTTATTGGGGGAGAGGATCTTGAAATAGTAATTGAATGCAAACTTTTAGCCATTTTTATTTCCTAAATGAACGAAATTTGGCATTTTTCCTCTGTTAAATTCTGTACTATAACTTTAGTCCATTTTACTTATTTAACCTGATGGCTTTGCATTTTTTTAGTTCAGTCTTGTAGAATACTAATTATCCCATTCCATTCTGTATCCTCTGTGAATCTGATAAATATTCTCTCCACTTCTTTCATTCAGGGCATGAATAAAAATATTAAAGAATAGAAGATTCATGACTTTCCTTGAGCCAGCCTACTCAATATTATTTTCAATTTCATGAGAAGCTTATAATGACCATTGACTGAGTATAAATTTTGAATCAGCTATTTACCGTATTTATTGGAGTATAGGATGCATCGGAATATAAGACGCACCTTAGTTTTAGTTTTGGGGGAAGATAAAGGGAGGGGAAAATCTGCCTACCAGATATTCATCTAGCTAGCGTCCTTAGTCTGATCAGGTTCAGCACATTATTTTATCCTCTGGTTAGGGCTTTAAGAAAGCCTTATTTGGAGAGAGTTAACAAATAAAGTGCTTGCAAGCTGAGAACATTGTTAGCACCTTGTTGGGGCTGGAAAGAAACATATTCAGAGCAAGTAGAGCAATGAAAAAAAGCCTGCAAAGACTTAAGGATGGAAAAACATTCTTCGCAGAGAGTAACAGTGAAAGAGTCTGCAAGGTAAGAGCTGGGAAGATTGTTAGCACCTATCGGTAGTGATGGGCGAACCCAACGGTGTTCGGGTTCGGCAAGTTCGAATGAACTTTACGCAAAATTCGGCAAAATGTTGACAAAAAGTTGAAATCTCTCTGCTTAACTTGAAACAACACAGCATAAGGAGGATGTTTGCTGTTCCTTACAGTTTGAATGATTTTAACTTTATTGCTGAAAGTCAACTATAAGATTGACTGATTTATTGACCTATTGATTGGTTGATTTGTATCCTGCCTTTATTATTTTTACAAATAGCTCAAGGCAGTGAAAATATCCAGCACACCTTCCTCCTATATTTCCCACAACAGCCATGTGAAGTGAGAAAGGGCTGAGAAAGAGTGGTCACCCAGCCAATGCACAAATTATTCTAACTGGAATGTTACAGAAGATTGAGTAAGTAAATAAAAAATAATGCATTATTATCACTCGCGTGCTATAAGGTACTTCAAATTTATTTATGGTCTTCTTCCAATTTTTTCCCCCAACCATCTCAAAACACAGCACCTCAGAAACAAGATTGTTTAATCCTAACAAGACATCATTGCATCTCACTGTAGTGCCTACAAAACTGTTACTGTATGTCTCAACCATCCTATGCCTACTTCAAAGAGGAAGGCTGTACCAAAGCTGAGATCATTGAAGGCTGTTCACAAGTATCAAGACCAGATTTTTGTCAGGTAGGAACTGTTTAAACTTCCTCCTACAAAAATTATATTAATAACATCACAAAGAAAGCCTTTGATAAGATCAGGTCTTCTTATACCATCTAACTTATTAAATAAAAGTTAAGGAGTGAAAACAATCTGAAAATTGGATTCAGTTCTATATCTCTGATCTGTTCATGGTCTTCCACAAATTTATAAAAACTTGACTCTTCTAGAAAGTTTTTGAAGATTAATCAGAGTGGAGCCAACAGCAGAATAGTTTTATAACTATTCATTAACTTGCATTTCTAACATAACACAACTTATATATTGATATATTTCTGACTTTTTCCCCCCTACAGTTTTATCACAAGTGGAAGGTCCACTTGTTTTAAGATCAACCAAATGTTGATCCATTGGTTGTTACAGGAATTGACCAATCATCTTGTTATCCAAGCCTGGGCTGAAGAAGACTTATTGACACCAAGTCACCAGCAGGCTTTCATGTCTCAGGTGGGGCTAGAATTCCTGGTTTTTGGTCTGATCTCTTAATCCACTACACTACAAATTGGCTCTCAGATAAATTGCCAAGAATCCTTCCTCATGAGCCAATTAAATAAATTCATTTTATAATTTGGTTGCAGTCTTATCAATTCTTATTCTCACAAAGTTTTTGCGTTGGTTCTGGAATTAACAAGCATGGTAACCATTAAAACCTGACATAGGCCACACTTTTTCATCAATTCAGGAATCTGAAAGCCTCTTCAGAGACCTATGTCTCCGCCTTTCCTAATCCCCTGTGCTTTTGATTTTATCATCTACAGTAAAACTGTAATAAAAGCAAATATGCACAAACTTTCTCAATTGGTGTTTTCTCTTAATAACCCTTTGTTAGAATTTCACTTCTCCTAAACTTCCCATTTCTCTAGAACCCTAATGGTGAAGAGTGGCACACAGAACCATATTTGAGGGCGCTTGAGGCATTGCTGTAATGCTCTCTACATGGGGCTACCTTTGAAAAGTGTTTGGAAACTTCAGATCGTGCAGAATGCAGCTGCGAGAGCAATCATGGGCTTCTCTAAATATGCCCATATCACATCAACACTCCGCAGTCTGCATTGGTTGCTGATTAGTTTCCGGTCACAATTCAAAGTGTTGGTTATGACCTATAAAGCCCTTCATGGCACCGGGACACATTATCTCAGGGACCGCCTTCTGCCACACGAATCCCAGCGACCAGTTAGGTCCCACAGAGTGGGCCTTCTCCAGGTCCCATCAACTAAACAATGTCGGTTGGCGGGGGCCAGGGGAAGAGCCTTCTCTGTGGCGGCCCCAGCCCTCTGGAATCAACTCCCCCCAGAGATTAGAATAGCCCCCACCTTCCTTGCCTTTCATAAGCGCCTCAAAACCCACCTCTGCCATCAGGCATGGGGGGAACTAGGATAATCTTTCCCCCTAGGCTTCTACAATTTGTGCATGGTATGTTTGTATGTATGATTGGTTTTATAACAAGGGTTTTTAGCTGTCTTAGTATTGGATTTTTACATTCTGTTTTTGTCACTGTTGTTAGCCGCCCCGAGTCCACGGAGAGGGGCGGCATACAAATCAAATAAATAAATTGCGCAATGTCAGCTCCACCATGAATGTGTGCACTGGACAGTTGATTTTTGACCTTCCAAAGGGTGCAAGGAGGTCATTTTCACTTCCCCCAGGTTTCAGGAAAGCTTCCAGAGCCTGTGGATGGCAAAAAAACCCTGGACCTACTGGAAGTTTGGAGGGTGAAAAAACAGCCCAATGGCCCAACCAGAAATTCATTTCTGAACTTCCCATAGGCCCATTGGGTCTGTTTTTCACCATCCGCAGGCTCCAGAGGGTTTCCTGAAGCCTGGGGAGGGGGAGAAATGGCCCAAGAGGCCTACAGGAAGTCCAGAGACTTCAGTGAGCCCTGCATGCATGTATTAGGGGAGGGCAACATACAAGGATTGTGCATGCATGCGTAGGGTGAAGGCATTGCATTATGGGTGTGGGCATACACACATGCGCTACTGCACATGTGCCCTTTTGGCACCCGAGCAAAAAAACGCCTCACCCTCACTGCCCTAGTACTTCAACTTTTGCTTAAACTGATTATGCCTCCTTTCGGGTTGATTTAGCCACTCAACCCCCAATGTGCTCAGCCTCATGCTTAGCTCTCAATTGCCCTCTCTGATTTATCTTATTCTGTGCTTTTGATCTGCATGTTAAGCTTTGTCCTACATGAGCGGACTGACTTTTTAAGAAAATATGCTAATTTCTCTATTTCAGCCTGTGCCTCTATGTGTCATGTTGATGCATTGTTTATTTGTTTCTGAAGAATTTCTGTGGTTATTGATGGAATTCACAAAGACATATCTTAATAAGTTTGCATCATGACATTTAGTCAGATATGATAATAAATAGGTAGGAGAGTTTTTCATTTAAATAGCATTTTAGGTTAACTCGTTGTTGTCAGGTCTACAGAAACAGTGGGTTGCTCCTGGTAAGTTCTGCCAGTTCTAAGAACCGGTAGTGCCAGTGGTGGGCATAGTTCCCTCTAAGCTGAGCAGTGAGCAATCGCTCACTTAAAAATCATCATCAACTCAGAGTTTTCCAAACCTGCCCAGAAGCCAAGAGGGAAATTTTATTATTATTTCTGTGCCGCCCAGTCCCGAAGGGACTGTCGCTCAGACACTATACTTTTCCGCTCACCCCAAAATAAATTTAGAGAGAACACTGGTGGTGGGTGGGCGGAGCCTGGGAACTTCTGCACATGCACAGAAGTGGCACGAATGTGAGCACACACGCAAACTGGTAGTTAAGGGTTTTAAAACCCGCTACTGGTCTACAGTATATCTATAACTACAGTAGAGTTAAAACAGTGTTTTAATAGTCAAGGCCTATGTTACAGGGCTGTAATAAATGTCATAAAAATGTATGTGAAATATGTTGTATGTTTAAGTGGCACCTTGCAAATGGTCAATATTTTTATTCCATACTTTTTCTCATCCAAACAACAGTAACTCTCTGTGACTCTTATTCTCCAACCTACACATTATTTTGAAAGCAGAAACACTGTATCAGTCAACTTTCCTTACCTTTTTGCAGTGTACTGTACTATGTTTGTGTTAAACTGCAGGTTAGGATTACTCATTGATTTATATTTTACTTGTACACCCACATAAATTACGTAAACCAAGACATTTGTCTAACTGTACTTTCCAAAGCAAATGGAGCCATTTTAGATAGAAGAAAAACAAAGGTAACATTTGTATACAAAGTGCCCCCCTTAAACTTAACTGGAAAATAAAAATGGAATCCCTGAGCTAATGTTGATACCAAAAGTCAGATTCGTTATAATTCATAAAGCAAGCAACTATCTAGATCAGGGGACTCCAGCCTTGGCAACTTTAAGACTTGTGGACTAAAACTCACACAGCTTGTCTGGCTGAGGAATTCTGGGAGTTGAAGTCTACAAGTCTTAAAGTGACCAAGATTGGAAAGCCCTCATCTATTATTATTATTTTATTATTATTATTTATTGGATTTGTATGCCGCCCCTCTCCGCAGACTTGGGGTGGCTAACAACAGCAGTAAAACAGTACAACAAAATCCAATACTAAAAAAGCAGTTAAAAACCCATTATATAAAAACCAATCATGCATACAAACATACCATACATAAAATTGTGAAGGCCTAGGGGGAAAGTGTATCTTAGTTCCCCCATGCCTGGTGGCAGAGGTGGGTTTTAAGAAGCTTACGAAAGGCAAGGAGGGGGGAGTTGGTTCCAGAGGGTCGGGGCCGCCACAGAGAAGGCTCTTCCTCTGGGTCCCGCCAAGCGACATTGTTTGGTTGATGGGACCCGGAGAAGACCCACTCTGTGGGACCTAACTGGTCGCTGGGATTCGTGCAGCAGAAGGCGGTCTCTGAGATATCTAGATTATTCACCCATTTTTTTAAATTTCCAAACGCAGACCTCCATATTGTTCTCTATAACACTCATTGATTTTTTTAAAAATTCAATTTTTAACATATTAATTATGATGGTTCTTATTAAAAAAAAGAGGAATAGCTAAGAGCCAGCAAATGCACAATGCAAGACTATTTCTAATTGTTACAGGAGTCTGCAGAAAACCAGGCTGTCAAGTATGTGATCTATTCCTGTAAAGCTTTATTTACAAAAAATATATATATTGTCAGCTGAACAATATAGGTACTAAAAAGAAGTCCTGGATCTTAATGCAGATTTCATCTCATGCTTGAATATCTGCAATGAAGTAAGTTTGTGCAGCAAAACATGCTCTCGTTTTCTGTAACACCATCCAGGGAATATAGTGGAGTCGAAGAACTCATGCCATAAAAACAAAATACCTTTTTAATTTCTTTTTTCTTTAAACAATGTCTTATTGGGTATATATTTCCAACAGGGGGCCTTGGTCTGAAATAATACAGTATCACAGTAATGCTGTAATAATACTGTATTATAGTAATATTACTGAATTGGAGACCTTTTATTAATTAAGACATTTTTATCGGATCTGATCTGAGTAGACTTTTTCTGCTGGCTGATCCCAGCAGCCTTCTGGTTCTCCCAGGAACCCTAAGAAACAAAGCAAATTAAGAGATGCCTAGGTGATAGAGCCATCAAACAGTAAGTAAAGAAGATGAAACGGATACAAGCTTATATGCAAGTCTGCTGTAGGGCAATCAGGGTGGCAAGGCATAGCTATTTGTCCATTCTTATTGCATCCATGGACTGTAGTTGTATATCCTAGAACAGTGATGGCAAACCTATGGCACAGGTGCCTCATTATTTACTTCTACATCCAGATCATTAATGAATAAATTAATTGTCCACTTATTGCCACCCTTAGCTTCCTACAATTTAGCCAGTTACCAATCCAGGACAAGACCTGTCCTCTAATTCCATGGCTGAAGAGCTTTTTTAGAAACTTTTGGTAAGGGACTTTGTCAAAGTCAAAAGTCAAAGTTTTTAAAGTCAAGATATACAATATCAACCGGGTCCCCTTTATCTATGTGTTTATTTACACCCTCAAAGAATTCTAACAAGTTAGTAAGACATGATTAGCCTTTGCAGAAACCATGTTGATTTTCTTTCAGCAATATCTGTTCTGCTATGTGCCCAGTAGTTTTATCTTTAATAATGATTCCCATCACTTTGCCTGGAACTGAGGTTAAATTCACTGGTCAATAATTTCCTGGATAACCTCTGGATCCTTTCTTGAAGATCGGGGTTACATTTGCCTGATCTTAGAGAAATATTATATATTTTAGCTAGAAGTTCAGCAATTTCACACTTGAGTTCCTTGAGAACTCTAGGATGGATGCCCATCTGGACCTGGCAATATGCTGACATTTAGTTTAGTAAGGCATGCAAGAACATCCTCCTTGTTTATCTCTATCTGGTTTAATTCTTCTAATTCCCTCCTTGAGAAAACTAACTCAATGGCAGGCAAATGCTCTCTATCCTCCCGAGTGAAAACAGAGGCAAAGAAGTCATTTAGCCTCTCAGCCACCTCCTTGTCTTCTCTGATTATCCCTTCTGACCATTTTCTTCGTGGCCTGTTTTTGTGGTTGGGTTCCTGTTTCTAGTGTATTTAAAAAAAGTTTTGATATTATTTTTAATATTCATTGTTATATGCTCCTCAAAATCTCTCTTGGATTTCCTAACTATCACCTTGCATTTACTCCATCACCATCCACCATCACTCCTCCAATAAAGATGGCCTCTTTTCTTTTGACATCCCAGAAGCTGGTAAGAACCTAATTCTGAGGAAATACTTATGGAGCCATCAGTGCCAATACTGGTGTATTAAGGAACCTCTATTGTTTAGCTTTAGCTTTGCCTTCTTATTGTTGTTTTATTATGTTTCCATCCTGCAATCAGGATACATGCCTTAAATGCATAAATAATATTTTTAAATAAAGTTATTTTATGCAGCAATTTCCTTCTCAGCTGATTCATACATGGCTCTCAACATTCAAAACAAACCACAAAGATATCAAAATGATGACATTTATATAATGGGGGAGAGTATGTATATATTGCAGAATTTGCCTGATGACATCCTATTCCCTTTGCTCCCTTGTGGAGGGAGGCCTATGACACCCAAAATCTCCGATTGGAAGATAACAAGAGGAGAAAGAAAAGAAAAGTTTTATATGAACAAATAGGTCATATTAATCACTGTTAAACATTAGATAAGCATTTGCCTTACCTTGAAAGAGAAATGCTTTGCTGGTGTTATGTAGTCCAGACACCTGTGTAACTCCGATAGTCATATTGACAAGATCCAATTCTTTCATAATATCAATCTGTAAGCTAGGGTCCATTCCAAGACCTACAACTATGAGATAAAATATTTATTTTAGTCGAAGTGCAATTGGTAAAGATACTCTACAATAATGTACAATGAGTTATGCAAATATCACGTTTAAATCAGCACTTATTCTCTAATTAACAAAAAAAATAATTGATTGATGGATTTGACACCCATCTTATATACCACTTAGCACCCTGATTTATATATCACTTCATAGTGCTTTGCAGCACTCCCTAAGCACTTTACAGAGTCAACATATTACTCCCAACAATCTAGGTCCTCCTTTTACAGATCTCGGAAAGATGAAAGGCCGAGTCAACCTTCAGCCAATCAGGATTGAACTCCTGGTAGTATGCAGAGTTGGCCTCCATACTGCATTCTGACCATTACTTATAAAATCTATTTGTCACCCATCTCATATCCACCAACTCTGGGAGGCTTGCAACAACATTGAAAAGCATTACAATCATCCATCGTAAAAAAAACCCCACAGCAGATTAAAGAAATTAACAGATAAAATCTGGACACAAAATGACAAAGAGAGGATCCTGACATATGGGAGAGTGAGGGGCAGTATTGGGTTGCCCCCGGTACACCTGTGATCACCAATCCGGTAGTGGAAATGGCAATGTATGCATGTCTGCACATCCCCTCCATGCCCTCACATGCGCCTGCTCATGCACAGAAGCAAAGAAATCCACAAAAATCGTCAAAATCTCATGCATGCGACCATACTTGTGTGAGATTTCAGCAATTTTTGACTATTTCTTTGCTTCCACGCAGGCACGGAAGCAAATTCTCACATGTGCCGGCCTCAAGGACCAATCCCGTAGGGAAAAGTAAGTGCATCCGTTCACTGGTGAGGGGGGTTAAATTAATTAACTGAATTAATCCACCATTCCAGTATGAAGCTCCCCAATTGGGTGTCTAAACCCTCTGGCAGAGCCAAGTCTTAAGGCCTTTATGAAATATCAAGAGAGTGGGAGCCCATCTCACCTCAGGGGATGAGATGTTCTAGAGAGCAAGAACCACAAAATGTTGCACTGCCTTAACTGAGACCCATCATTCAGAACAATTATGGACTATAATGCCCAATAAATTATCTTTATTAGAATAGAAATTTTCTTTTTATTGGACAAGTGTGATTGGACACACAAGAGATTATGTCTTGATGCATATGCTCTCAGTGTACATAAAAGAAAATATAAGTTCATCAAGTTCACAAGAATCATAAGGTACAGTACTTAAGTTCATCAAGAATCATAAGGAACAGTACTTAATGATACTCCAGTACATATAAGCAACCAAATCATATTAGGAACCAGTCAATAAAAATTGTAAGGATACAAGCAACAAAGTTACAGACATTAGTGGGAGGAGATGGTTCATGGGAACAATGAGAAGATCAATAGTAGTGCAGACTATTTGACGGTGTTGAGGGAATTATTTGTTCAGCAGAATGATGGCATTCTGGAAAAAACTGTTCTTTTGTCTAATTGTCTTGGTATACACTGCTCTAGAGCAGTGTTTGGAGGGTGGGAGTTGAAACAATAATTTATGTCCAGAATGCAATGGGTCAGTAAATATTTTGATGGCCCTCTATCTATCTATCTATCTATCTATCTATCTATCTATCTATCTATCTATCTATCTATTTATTTATTGGATTTGTATGCCGCCCCTCTCTGCAGACAAAAAACAGCATGTAGTGTACATAATGCAGCAATATGACATGATATACAGTACAGTATTAATCCTGCAAAGGAATAAGTCTTTAAGAACCAGAGAGATAAACAGTAAGACACGGAGGATGAAAAAAAATTATGATTTCTTGACCAAATGATATTTGCCTAATGGTAGCATTGTAAGCGTGTGTCAGATTATAAACCATGCTTTTTCTTTTAGCAGGTTTGTTCTAGGTTTTTAAATGTGATTTAGAATGTAATTTCAATGCATTTACAGTTTCCACTAGAAGGAAAAAGGTTTTACATTTGGAATTATTGGGAGCAGAGAGTCAGGATAATTGTTCCCCTGAGAAACTTGGAAAGCTAGGCTGTTGGATTCCCATTAATTGAGACCAAGCTACTGACACAGAGCCAAATTTGCATTTTGTAGGCTCCGGATTTCCAGGCTGTCAACCCAATATTGTTATAAAAAGTCCCCTCTTAGGCAAGAGCCCATTTACCTTGAGGCAACTTTGCATGGAAATGACTTATAAACACATGCAAAGCATGCGTGCACAATGGTTTTAGACTGACTCGGCACAAAAAAGACTTGCCAGCCTGCAAGAAACAACTGTGAGCTGCCTAAAGGCTGCAAACATCTGCACCACAACAAGGATTCCAAGCATTTCACAGTCCAGCAGGCAATTGGCATTGTCAAACCTGACACCACTCATGTGTTCACCAACAAGATCTTCACTTGCTTTGGCACATATGCTCCACCGCCACAAATAAGGAAGACGTCTCTTCAAAAATACTACTTTGTTCATACAATTCTGAGTTCTGGTTCATCTATTTTAGAATTCCTAATACTGCAATTGTCTGTATGAGATAAAAACAAGCCAACAGCCAGAGCACCCACGGGGCGGGGGGGGGGGCAGGAGAGTGCTATGTCAAAATTTGACTGATGGTAGCTTTCACAGTCCAACCCTGCCCCTTTTATACATATGTTCAATATTGCATGAATGTACAAAGGCAAGTAGACTTTTATCGCAGGGCTGTGCTCCCCATTTGACACATTTTTATCTCCTTCCTAGGAACACCCATGTCAATACCTTTGTCATACCTTTCTGACAAAATCAGGCTTGCAACTGGACTTTCATTCCTTGCAAAATAAAATATGATGACTGTCTCCAAGTGTTATTTTTCTTTCCCTTTTTTTTGGTACTAAATCACTTTCTTAAAACATTTAATTAATATAAACAATGTAAGTGAAAGAAGCCCTCAGTCTAATGAACTAATAAGGGGAGAAGTATCTATTAAGGTTAAATAGCAAACAAAAATTAACACATCCCACCAAATGCTTGAAGCATGTGCCCCTCCTGTTATTCTGTAGCGCCCCCTGTAGCACTACTGTTCATACACTTGCTCAGTAATCCATATTAAACCATACAAGATTCTAATTAATTGATCCCATTCCTAAATTAATCTCTCAATTTAATGGACCTCAGTTTAGCATACTTCAGATTTAATGGACCTCAGTTTAGCATACTTCAGATTTAATGGACAATGTTGCCTGAATGTTTATTATTATATTGGGACTTTTTTTTCAGTAATATTTTTTCAGGAAATGTTATTTCTATTTCTTTATCTACTATAAAGAATGGTATTTAGGAGGTATAAATACAGCAGTTAAACAAGGAATGGGGTTTCAGTCATTGCACTTGTAGCATACATTGATCAAGTCATGGTTTAGTCACTGACACCAATTTTCCAAGTTTCACACTCCTTTACTTGCAGTAATTAAACAAAATGCTTAGGTAGGAAGGCAGGTTTATTCATACACATCTTTGCTATACTTCAAGGTCCTCTTCCATTACCTCAGAATTGATGATTGATCCAGAATTCCACGCTTACTGCATGGATCAAGCTTGCAGTATTAATTTGTCTTAATCATCTCTAATATAACAGCTGCCTCTGATATCTCATCATTCACTTCAAGAGTGGAAAACAGCAGTAGGTTTTGGGACTCAGAAGTGAAGCATTGTGCCAGTATGTAAGGAATACTGCTGGAAAGTGTTACACAAGGAGGAGGGGATGATTTCTTTGCTATACAAGTGTTTGGGGGGCTCAAACAAAATCGTATTTGCCATTTACCTGACAGCCTTAACAGCTACCCTTTCCTCAATTCTCTTAAATTGAAGGTTTACTATATGCTGTACTCAACATTTCAAAATATTATTTCCCTGCAAATTATGTACACCCCACAATCCCGTACATTGGCAAGTTTCACCCACATGCTTGGTGGCTTGAAAATAATTTGAACTGAAAGCCTCTGTAGGAAACAAGCTGCAAAGCTAAGGAGTAAGCTTTCTTTACTCCTGTTTTATGATTTCAAATGGAAAAACAACCGAGAAGCAAGAATCACATTCATTTAACTTCTTAAAGTATTAGCTTCAGATGATAACTTGAAAAAAGGTTGGACTATGTGAACAAGCACTAAACTGCACAGTCCAGAGCATTTCTTCAAATTCTTTTGAAAATAAAACAAAAAAAAATATTTCATTTATCTGTTTTATCAAGCATGCACAGTATAATATAACAGGTATAAGTTTAAACATGGTTATTAATACATGAAATAGATATAAATAAAGGAGGACATTAGGACGGGGACAGTAGGCAGGTTGGTGCACTTATGCATGCCCTTACAGACCTCTGAAGAATGGGGTGAAGTCAATAATAGATAATCGAAGGTTAAAGTTTGAGGGGTTTGGGCAAGAAACCAAAGAGTCAGGTAGTATTTTCCAGGAATTGACCACTTTGTTTCTGAAGTCATATTTCCTGCAATCGAGTTTGGTGCGGTTTACCTTTAGTTTGTATCTACTGTGTGCTCGTGTATTGTTGTGGTTGAAGCTAAAGGTAGGACATTGTAGTAAAATAATTTTATGCACTATGCTTAGGTAAGGCTGAAGGCAGCATAATTCTAAATAGTCTAAGCCCAAAATTTCAATATTTCAATATTCTCTGCTTTTTTCTCACTCTATCTTGCTCTATGTTTATTTTTTTAAGCAAATTTTCTCTTTCCCTCTCTTTCTAAAATTATATAAGGTCATAAAAGAGACTGAGATTGCCATTTAGAAGCTTAGCTTGATATGTAAGTCTGACATTAACCCCTGGGAAAGGTTGGTTACCGAAGTTAGCTGGTTTAGGATCGGCTCTAGGCTAGATCAAGTCAAGGCATTATGACAGGGGTGTCAAACTCAATTTCATTGAGGACCGCATCAGGGTTGTGTTTGACCCTGGTGGGGGGGGATGGCCAGTATGGGAATGGCCAGCTTGATATCCCTCATGTTGCCAGCAGCCCTCCCAGGTTTAATTTTCATTGGCAGAGGCACTGTGAGCCAATCCTTCATTGTTTCCAGGCCAGCCCCACAGGCCAGATCTAAGCATCCTGCAGGCCTTGAGGTTAACGCCCTACTCTATGACTTGGGAGGAATTAATGGTCCTCTCCCAAATTTATAATGAATAGATAAACAGTGGGTTGCTCGTGGTTTGGCCTGATTCTAAGAACTGGTAGCGCTGGTGGCAGGAGGCTACACCCATCACCCAGGACATTTCTGTGCAGGCACAGAAGTGTCACATATCAGCATGCACGCAAACTGGTAGTAAAAGGTTTTAGAACCCACTACTGGAATAGATGAATATTTCAAGATGAGGGCAAGAAATTCTGCTCAGCAGATACTCTCCCCCATCCCAGTTGTGTCATGTGCGCATCTTAACCCTGTCTGTGGACAGGGGGGAAATTTGTCTGGATCTATGATTTGCACTTCAATTCAATTCAATTCAATTTATTAGATTTGTATGCCGCCCCTCTCCGAAGACTCGGGGAGGCTCACAACAGTAATAAAAACAGTATAACAATGGAACAAATCTAATAATAAAATATATAAAAACCTTAACAATTAAAAACCATACAGCACATACACATCAAACATGAAATATAAAAACCTGGGGGAGATGTCTTAGTTCCCCCATGCCTGGCGATATAGGTGGGTATTAAGTAACTTGCAAAAGACAAGGAGGGTGGGGGCCGTTTTAATCTCCGGGGGAAGTTGATTCCAGAGGGCCGGGGCCGCCACAGAGAAGGCTCTTCCCCTGGAGCACGCCAAACGACATTGTTTAGTCGACAGGACCCGGAGAAGGCCAACTCTGTGGGACCTTATCAGCCACTGGGATTCGTGCGGTAGAAGGCGGTTCCGGAAATTTGCACTTATGAAAATCATAAGTGCAAAACTCAAAAACTTGAAAGAAAGAAACAAGGGGGCACACTTTGAAATTCCTAACAAAACTATAAGGGGCACCAGTATATGACTTTGCTTAGGGTGCCTAATTATCTAGAGCTGGCTCTGGGCAAGTTATAAGTGTGATTAACAAATTAATCTGCTCAGATTTTGTTTGACATGAAGGAACCTCAAAGGTCTATATTGGCATCTCTTCCTGCTCCTCCTAGAGAGCAAAAATAATTCTGAAGTTTTCACTTTTGTTTAAGTCACAGGTTTTGTGTTGTCTGGGACTGAAAACTAACTGTGCCTGATGTAAAATAAGAATGATTGGGGTACTTAAGCATAAATTAACATAAAATCAGTTGTGACTATCTATAATTCCAAGTCTAGACAACATGACAAACTTCTGTAAATGAAAAGCAGAAATTACCGACCTCCTATTTTTCTTTCATGAGTGAGTAGCATTCAGAAGGCTCGTTGCTATACATTCACGCTACACTAAATTGTGATTTAGCTTTTCCGTGATCACGCAATTCACATTTCTGCCTCTATTCGTGAGCTATACTCTATCATCTGTGAAGCTTGCCTGAGTTGCCCTAATTATAGGATATGTGGTTAATATTATTTTAGCGTTGAAGCAAAAATATTCCTCCGAAGTTAAAATAAAACAGTGGGTGTTTATGTTCTTGAAGCAGCATGAAAGATGTTTTACATCTGTTTACACAACTACAAAAAATCAGAAATAATTCAGAAAAGGTCTTTCAAAAACAGCCACATCTTTTTCCTAATACTGTATTACATCCCCACGCTCTGCAGCTACAGATGCTTCATTTGAGCTCGTGAATTCTCTGAAGGACTTTTAGGTGCTGGGGTTGGGGTTGGGTTGCTTTTTTTTTGTCTAATATGAACCAGTACAGACTGGCTGCTTAAGGGGGAGGGAAAGAGAATGGATAGTCTGGTGGGTAAATGTCTTAGGAGGGTCATATAGGTTCAACTAGGTCAGAACGAGGTAACTTGGAGTTCAAAGGTCAAATTGAGCACTCCTTGAAAAGCTGAGAGGTTGCCGTGTGAGACGAGCTATTCACTCATGTATTTATCAATCATTTCTTTCATAGATCGACTCAGGGTGGTTTGCACAGACATAAAAACTATATGTGAACATAATAAAAACCAATTATAAACAGGCATAAAATAGTACACAGATGTATACAATGTTATTATACAAATGGGCAGGATTTGAAAGGTTTTGACACCCAATGAAGAAAGAAAATGTATGAAGAACACACATTTACATGGTTTTGGGAAAAAGAAAGGGAGAGATAAGATTCAATAGATTAAAGCTATGAAATATAGTTTGGAAAAAGCACATTTTCTGATATTTATCAACCACTTAAAATGTTTATGGAATTCATGGACCTTACACGGTAAAATCATCATCTCTAAAAGGCAGGTGCCTCAAAATCTGCCCATGATGAAATTATTCAACAGATTAGCAGAGTTGGAAGGGACCTTGCAGGTCATCTAGTCCAACCTCCAGCCCAAGCAGGAGACCCTATATCTCCCTCTACCTAGGATCTAAATCACAACCTCCTAATTGTGAGGCAAGAGAACAAAGGTGGTTTTTCAAAAGACAATTTCTTCTTTGAGGAAGAAGATGACATTTCGCTCTCATCCAAAAGCTTCTTGAATAAGAAACAAAATATCTTCTTCCTCCTCAAAGAAAAAAAGAAAACAGTCTAGTTGTCTTTGGGAAAAACCACCTTTGAGACAACCATGACCTGGATTACTGAGAATCTCCATAGACATTCAAGTCAGATCAAAGAACGAGCTGTTCCAAAGCCATGTGGAAAATCTAAACTGCTCTTCTCCATGCCAACAAACTTCATAATAAAATATTTAATAATTTGTTCTCCTTTAAGAGCATCCAAAATCTACAGGCTAATAGAAAGGACCTAGAATGTGCCCTCTCTGCCCAAATGCATTAGGCAGAAAATAATAAACAACAGATTTTCTTTTTAAATTTAGAATACCTGGATGTACTTAAAATAAAGGCTGGGGACAATGCAGTCTTGTTTTATTATTATAATTAAGTCCTATTAAAAAAAGTGGCAGGACAAGGGAGAAAATGCCTAATTTTAGACCTTCCTTCTTTCCTTCCCTTCCCTTCCCTTCCCTTCTCTTTAGTCAATCTTGATTCCTGCTGATTGCATGAACAAGTCCATACGGCTTTTCTTAGAAATATTTTTCAGAAACAGATTGCCATTGCCTTCTCCCCCAGGCTAAGAGAATTCTAGAACTTAACTGTATGTTGTAAAAGAGACAACAATATCGAAAATAGGACTTCAAAGTTGTAAAGAGATTTAAATTATAAGAATGGAGTTGAATTACCCAGCAAAATCCCCTGGCTGCAGGATTAAGCACATCTAGACAAGCACAATTCTGAGTCAAGTAGGTTTTCATGGGTAGGTTAGTAGGAAATGTCTACTATCTAGAATATAATGTGGGGCCTCAGGGAATGTTTAGCTCAATACTTTACTAACAAAGTAAATGACAACAAGATGGAACTGCAGCGATCCTCCCTACAGAGAATACTGAATCGACAGCATTCAAAATCACCAGAACTGTGCTTTATCTATGTTTAGGATACCAACATGGTAAGATCTTTAAATGTAACTCCAGTGACAGTCAGCCAATTGTAGCCACTGCTGAAAATCTCTAGGTAACATCATTTTCTTCCATCAGTCAATGAAGCTTCCTTTCTATTGAATTAACAGTAAAAGAGGACAATTTCCAGTTTGCAAAATCTGAGGAAATAAGCTGTAAGGGATATTATTGGGAAATGGTGAGGGAAGATAATTCCAACCATTTAAAAAGAAATCTCAAGCGGTTTCTATAAGATCTGTTTTATAATTACCATTCAATATGCAAATTCACTAAAGTGGGAACACTGCTTTAACTATTGCCTATATATCTCCCTAGATAAAGTTTCATTGGCATCAAGGAAATTGCAACTTTTCAAAGAACTGTGTCAAGTCTATAAAATTATAAAATGCAATCAAGACTGTGATTCTGTCCAATTAAAAAGAGCAACCGTAGTCAACTCAAGCTCTTCGGCTGACCATTCCAGAAGTTTTTCCTACTCAATTCCTCTTCTGCTGGCTTTTGATACTATGGCGTGTATGTCTGTGTGTGTGCCTGTATCTATATACATGCAAATAAGCAATTTGGGCAGTGGGGTTAAAGTAATCATAAAATCATAAAATATAAGGCTTGGAAATGACCTATGAGAGCATCTAGTCCGATCTCTAGATAATTGTGTCGATTAATAATTAATCACCCCAATGCTGCAGCTTCAGTTGTATGATCACATCTGCTATCTTCCCTGAAGCTTTAAAGTCTCATATCAAATCTTAAAGAGAAACCTATTTAGCTATTTAATCTGCATCCAGTAGAATAAACAGATAACTGAATTCATTTTTCAGATATAGGATCCTAAGAGTCCACATCCTGACTTTCTTCTTCATTTCAATCTGATTAATCTAATTTTGCAAAAAGAAAAAGAGAAAAGACTTTGACTAATTCACGGTCAAAACATTAGAAGCTATCATAAGATTGAGCCAGGTAATTCCTAATGTTGACAAGAAGCAAAACCAGAATATAACCTATTTGCATCATATGCTTTAGAAATACATTATCATAATGTCTTTTTATCAACCATTCCTTGACATGGAACATGACTGTCACAAAAGTGTTTTGGCTCAATTTATACATGCATTTATATCTTAAAACTATAGTTCCAGATTTCAAATACAGCACATAAAACCTGTGAAGAGAGATTTCATTGCCAATGCACTAGAATTCACTATTCTTTGGCAAAATACACCCTTGAGCAGTTTGACAAAACTTATTTCCAAATTTAGTTCCCCTTGTAAGGTTCAAAAGCACCAATTCAAACTTAGGTAGTGATTTTTATGAATGATAAATATTTCATCTAACTAGACCAACCAGGCAACATTTCCATGCAGCCCTCAGAATTAGGACCTGATTGGTAATTAGGTTCAATTTGCAAAACTCAGGAACAAGTTGAAGGAGTGACTTACTCATCAAGGGACATACAACTCATTCCCAGTGAAGCACTGCTATTGGTGTCCCTTTAGCTCATTTCACCAAAATGAATGCAACTGAATTTAGACCACTCCAGAAAATATTTTTCTGACACGGACCATCTTCTTAAATCTTTTTAATATTTAACAGTTTTGTGATCTTTCACTTCACGCTATAAAAAGTAAGCTACAGCAACTCCATTTGATTCATTTGAAAAGCAATGAAAGCTACCCATAGTTAAGTTTTACTGTGCAGTGATTGAAACTACAGGTGCAAATATGAATAAATACTTAACCATAGAAATCTTAAGTATAGAGGGATATAAAATAATTGCACCTCCAGTTCTGTAGTTTGGGATATCAAATACTGTATAAGGTACATTTCTACTATATAAGGGCTAAATTATTTGCTGAAGATGTTGTGCTTTGCAGTACCCCTCTGTAAGAGTACCAGCCTGTTCCTTAAAAATTGATTTACTCTGGGATGTAAAAACAGTTATATTTAACACAGCTTAGTAAATACCATAGCCTATAGAGCTACACTGTAGATTCAGAAGCAATAATATAATGTGTGAAGGAAATGTCTAAATACAGTTCCTTCAAAAATCACCTGAATTTAAATTAAGAACCCTTTTAAGGAAAAAGAACCCCCTAAATATAAACAAACTTAAAGATTAAAAACAAACCAATATTTTCACTAAGTAGCAAGGTTGTTGGTTTTAGCTTATTTGTTTTGTATAAATGTTTTCTGATTCCCCACCTCCTTATTTATTTGCATATGTGAAAGCCATTTTGCTCCAGACCATAAAAATTAAAAGTACTCTATTTTAATTACTGTAAGCTGCAAATATTTGGGGAAAGCCACAACTATAGCAACTCCTGTGTGTCCATTCACTTGACCTGTACCCCCAAAAGCAGCCAGTTTTTTAAGTTAGCTGAGATTCTTTCTCTTTGCAATGTATTTGTTTACTTTCCCAGTCGCACTTTCTATACCCTAGAAGACATTTTTTTTTAAATGAAGTTTATCCATAATAAGATTGGATGGGAGCAGTAAAGAAAGAATGTAGTGATTTTATGCCTTTAGAGAATTCTACCCAAGTAAATATTTCAGAGGGCATTACTGGGGAGGATAAACATTCCGGTAAAGGACTCAGGAAATTTATTCCTTTGGTCTTGGTTAAAAACAACTTGGCCAAAAGCAAGTTTTCTGTTACTTCTTTCATTTGCTGTTGTTGGGTTTTTTTGCTCTCTGTCAAGTGGAGAATGAGGGGTATCCCACTCCCCCACCCAGTTGGTAAATGCCTTTTCATCTTCTGTAAACAACAACAACAACAACAACAACAACAACAATAATAATAATAATAATAATAATCCAGAAAAATGGAGGGAAGCGTCTCTAAACTTTAGAGTATTTATTTTCTTCTTGGATGAGAAACAATGGGCTCTGTTCTTTTGAGAGGACAAAAGAAAAGCCAATGGAAAGACAGCCACGTTGGGGAAATCCAAACTCCCTTTCCTCCGCCCTCCCCACGTCTCCAGCTGAAGCTGAGGGGATGGAAATCGTGTAAATTGTTAAAACCGAGTGTCAGGTTTGCACTACCGAGCCTGCTTGTCAAACCACGCCGTTCCTTTCAAGCTTTAGAAACCAGATTTCCTCGAGGGATGGGCGTGAGTCTCCGCCCCCCCCTCCCCAACCCGCGCAAGGCTATTGGAATGGAGTGCCATCCCCGCATCCGATTCCCAGATTGCCAGCCGGTCTTGTATCTGCGCGATCTCCCATCCACCTACCCCCTCCCCGCCCCCCTTCTACAGACCTCCCCTCCTCCCGGAACAGCCTTCTTCTTTCAGAAAAACGAGGAGGCAGCTGCTTATTAGCGGCTGAGCGAAGACAATTAAAAAGAAGAGTGTCAGCCCCGTGCAAAGCCAACCGGCACTTTGCTGTTTCTCCCCTCTTTTTCTTAATGTTCGGAGTGTGCTGAGGAACGCCTCTCTTGTTCTCCATCCTCCCCCACCCCCCGGGATCTGATTTGCCACCGACAGGTAATCCTCACCTGCTGACCCCACCGGCAGTTTGGGATAGCAAGAGAGGGAGATCAACCCCGCGGCTTAGCGTTGGCCTGCTGCCCTCTTAGCAAAAGATTCGGTCGTTAAAAGAAAGAAAGAGGAAGGAAGGAAAAGGAAGGGAGGGAGCGAGGAAGGGAGGAAATCAAAGCCAGGAAGGAAGGAACAAAGGAAGGAAGAAAGGAAAGAAGGGAGGAAGGAGGGAGGGAGGGAGGAAGGAAGGAAGGAAGGAAGGGAGGAAGGGAGGAAGGAAGGAAATTAAAGCCAGGAAGGAAGGAAATTAAAGCCAGGAAGGAAGGAAGGAAATTAAAGCCAGGAAGGAAGGAAGGAAGGAAGGAAGGAAGGAAGGAAGGAAGGAAGGAAGGAAGGAAGGAAGGAAGGAAGGAAGGAAATAAAAGCCGGGAATTTGGGTGGGGGGAGAAACAGGGACCATGTGGAGAAGGTTTGTATTCAAACACCCTCGGCTTTCCCCAACTGTCTCCCCTTTCTCGCGTGTCCCCTGCGCGGGGCTTCCTGAGCCCCTCTCTGCCCTCTCCTCCTAGAGAACCAAAGCCATTACGAGGCAAAGTTTGCTAATTCCGCCCGGCAAAGGATGTGAACCGCGGAGGGGCGACGCGGCGACTCTCCTCCGAAGCCACTTCCACGCGATCCTCCGTCCGCTCTTAGCGCCCCTTCTCTTTCGGTTCCCATCTCCATCGGCCACTACGGCCCCCCTCCTCCCCCTACACACACTTTTCCAAGCCAAGAGTAAGCAAGCCACCGACGGTTTGCGCTCCCCCGCGAGTTCGCGAGGCAACGTGGGGGGGGGGGGTGCTGCGCGTTCGTGACGGTAGCAGAAGGGATGGGGGGGTGCAAAGAGGTGGAGCGTTCTGATTTGAAAATAACATAAAATCCCCCCGCACCCGCCCGACTGCCCCGATCCCTTCTGCTAAGCATCCCTAACGCGCATCTCCCCACGTTGCCTCGTAAACTCGCGTGGGGGGAGCGCAAAAAGCGTTTCCGCGACCCTACTTTGTAGAGGAGGCAGGCGGAGGGGGGGAGAGAGAGAGAGAGAAAGGAAGGCAGAGCGAAAGGAAAGAAAGGAGGTGAGCGGATCCTCCCCGTCATGTACCGGCTACCTATTGTCTTTGCATTTCAAAGAGCCCGATTCTGACTCCAGGGTTTGTTTGGGGGTCCCCCCCCCTCCTGGAAACAAGCCTCCTTGCCGGTACCAAAGATGCTTCTTTTGCAAAGCATTCCCCCCCCCCCCAATTCTGGTCCTCACCCACCAACATCGCGTGCGAAGCGGGGGCGGAGATTCTTCCCCCCCCCCTCCATAACCATCTCCATCCCCATTTCCTTACCTGTTCTGGCCGCTGCCAGGCAAACCCAAACGCCTACCACGACCTCCATCGGGGCTGGTCGCGCTGTCTTCTCCGTGGAGACCCCGCACGGCAAAGCCTGGCTCCGGTTCCCTTGCCAGCATCAGAGCCTGCAAACTTAAAAGCGCTTGTTTGTGGCCGCTGCTCGCAGCAGCAGCAGCAGCCGGGGAGGGAAGCGAGGCGAGCAGTGCGAGCAAGTAGCGGCGGTCAGACCTGCTACCCTGGAAGAGCCCACGTGGCTTTCCGTGGGGGATGATGCCCGGCTCAGAACGGCCCTTCCCCGCGGGGCTCCGCGAGCTCACGCCCAGTTTTTTGACGCGCAAATCTTTGTTCGGCTCCGTCGCGTCGACGCCCCTGACGCCCCTTTCGCTGGCTTCGGCTCGCCGGCGGGGAGAGGCGGCCCCCGCGAGCTCGCCGGGTTAGGTGCTGGATTCTCTCCCCCACACACACACCTCCCCTCTTGGATCTTAATGGATCGGTCTAAACCACCACACACACACACACACACACCGCCCCAAAGAGGGAGGTAAAAGCATCTCGGAGAGAACTGAGCGAGTGAATGGGAAGGAGGTTGTTAGCCAAGCATCTGAGCAACTTGTCACTTCCCTCCGTCCGAGTGATGAGGGGGCTGAGGGGGAGAAGACAGAGGAGCGCTAAGATGCCTTGTTTCTCGGGCCACGGAGATTGGGGTGCACCCCTCTTTGGGGAGGGGGCTACCTCCCAGCGACCAACTAGATCCCACAGAGTACAAGTGTACAAAACAATGTCGTCAGGCGGGCCCCAGGAGAAGAGCCTTCTCTGTGGCGGCCCTGGCCCTCTGGAATCAACTCCCCTGGAGATCAGGACTGCCCCCACCCTCCTTGCCTTTTTCAAACTACTGAAACCCCCTTATGCCACCAGGCTTGGGGGACATAACTGACCCTTAGCTGTTTCATTTTATGTATGGTTTAATTGGATGGTATGACTGTTTTATAATGGGTTTTTATAATTGTTTTTAATATTAGATTTGTGTGTTGTATTTGTTGTGAGCCGCTCCGAGTCTTCCGAGAGGGGTGGCATACAAGTCTAATAAATTATTATTGTTGTTATTGTTATTATTACTGTTGTTGTTATTATTATTATTATTATCACGGTTGTTGTTATTGTTATTATTATTATTATCATTATCATTACCCTTTACACCCGTGGTTCCCAACCTTTTTTTGACCATGCCCACCTAAGCATCACTAAACCCCTGATCCCCCCCCCCCCCACATATCATTCTTACTGTTCAAAAAAGTGAACTCCTACTCATGCATAGGAAGCCTAAAAGGCCATTAACTTGGTTTAAACAAGGTTCCAGTTGCCCCGCTGAAAAATCAAATTGCGCCCCACGTTGGGAATCAGGGCTCTACACCCTGGGAAGGAGACTCAGGGCCAGCAGAGAGGAAAAAAACTCTTTAATTCACCTGGTTCTCCTTTTAACCTGTGCCTTCCTGTTTTCCATAGAACATAATTGACCTCACAGTGCAAGAGAGCATAGCATTAGCATTTAGACTTATATGCCGCTTTGCAGTGCTTTACAGCCATGAATGGTTATTCCTGCTGCTATTTCAAAAACGGGGGGAGGGGGAGTCTCTCGAGCAATTCCCCAGCATGGAGGGGAACTGCTTCAGCCTCTCCACTCCCTCCCAAGTGGCAAGCTAGAGCTGCCCTGGGATAAACCCACTCCCTTGGCCCCACCCAAGAATGCCTCCATATGCTGAGAATGGCCTGATGCCCATTCTGAAAATCAGCTGGAGCTGAGATCCATGGGACAGGTTGATCCCATAGTGCAAGAGAGTATAGCATTAGCATTTAGACTTATATACCGCTTCGCAGTGCTTTACATCCCTCTGTAAGCGGTTTACAGAGAGTAAGCATATTGCCCCCAGCAATCTGAGTCCTCATTTTACCGACCTTGGAAGGATGGAAGGATGAGTCAACCGTGAACCTACTAAGATTCAATCTGCCAAACTGCTGGTCAGTGATCAGCAGAAATAGCTTGCGGTACTGCACTCTAATCATTGCACCATCGATGCTGGTGGTGGCATTCCTCCTGAAGCAGGTCTAAGCTCTTGATCTGAACCGGAAACCCCCCACAAATCCCAGCATAGGATTCTCCAGAACACTAGGTTAATTCAGGACATGCTGGCTATGTCTCACAAACACAAACAAGGTTTTATATATATATGATTCATGGTAGGTCAAGAAGATGCGATAGTGAATAAGAAGGATAATTTGTCAGATTGGTAATTAGCTATGATGTGAGGATCTTCCGTGAGACCTAGACTGCCATCATATTAATAGTAGTTGATTCATCACAAGGACTGCTTAGGGATATAACAGGTCTTTCCTAGTTTTCAAATTCCTAAGGAGTTTGGGGTTTAAAAATAAAATGGCTTAAATTGTGCACCACGATTTTCCTTTCAATAATTGGCTTGGCAACCCCAACCAAAACTGATATATAAAAGAGACAACTATATCAAGGACCATGAAAATTCAAGATACAAGTAGGGCATAACAGAAGTTTATGAATGTATTAAAATCATTGTCTGTGACCCTGGCAATTTTTTTTAGAAACCAGAAGGTGAAACTATGCCGGCTGAAATGTATTCAACATTTCCTGAAGGTTTCCCAGCTAATTCTGTTAGTACTAATGCATCTCTGATTTTAGAGGAAATAGTTATTTTTTTTTTCAAGGCTGGATTTTATTTTAAGAAATTTTGATGCAGCCATTCAAACAGCAACAACACTTCCAGGAGGCTTTTAATTTTTAATGTTTTAAATTATTAGTTTAGTGATTAAAACAGCAGAGGGAAAAATTCAGAGGAGATTACAAAACAGAAAAGAAAGAAAAAAGTCATAGTTAAAATAGGCTTCTAGTTAGTGAAAATATATCGGAAATGTATATACGACTTGGTAATCTCAAATTCCTGCAGATAATACAGATGCTGAAAAGAGTACAGAGCCTTACCAGTCAAGAAGATGTGAACTCAAGAGAGGGCATGCATTGCAAAATCAAGACAAATCCATTTGCATTTGGTCTACCCAGTTCGAAAACAGATTTTTGGTAAGATCAAGTTGTTTGCAGGACACTTTCAAATGAAGCCCTCAGCCAAGGCACCTTTAAGCTCCTTGTGTACTTCTTTTCCCCAATATTTCAGACTCTCCTAACTCCTCTCTCTTCTTAGAATTGCCTTATTAAATGTTGAAAGATGCATCCTTTTGAATATCTCATGAATGGTCTATTCCAAACAGGTGTATAACTTTGTATAACATTGGCAACTGTCAAAGGTTTTCTAATTTGCATTTTACCAAGACTAACTGACAGCAGCCCCACCACCTCCACGTGATCATCTCTAAGATTTATTTGTGGTGGATCCAGAGATATCATGCTAAGATAAAAGAAAATCCAAAATAATTTGTTGCATAGGAACATGTATCAAACTAGGTCATTTATTTCTGCCACATAATGTAATCAATGACTGGAAGTTACTCTCCAGCATCAGAGCCTTTTTAAAGCTCTCCAAAATGGAATCTGGAAGTTTTTTCCTATAAAATATGAGTTCAAACCTTGAGCTACAGAAGGTATATCAGTTGTGGGCTGCAGAAATCTAAAGACTCTACATTGCATGAAAGACAAAGAAAACTCAAATTTTGCTGCCATCTACTAGCCATCTGGATTTTTTAAGTACAAAAGTACTAAGCTATGATCATCCCCTGTTCAATATTAGATCAGGCTGCTGGACTGTATCTCAGTAAATTCTAGACAAAGACCATGGAACTATTTAAATTTAATATGTGTGTACTATCAATGAGCTATAGCCTTTCACTTAAATAAGGTAAAATATAATTCTCTTTTTTTTTAATTAAATGGATTTCTAAATCACCCAATAACCAGAACTCTCTAGGTAGTCAAAATGTTTAATCAAAAAATGTGTGTGTGTGTGTGAGAGAGAGAGAGACAGTGTGTGTGTGTGTGTGTGTGTGTGTGTGTGTGTGTGTGTGTGTAAAATAGCTTGTGTAGAAAAATTAATCTGATTGTGCTGATATTAATGACAAGCTTACTATTCAGTATTGGAATATTGGACTAGATTCAAATCCTCATTATATAGAAGAATTATGCAGCATTCTGATTCAGGTCTAAGTGGGGAAAGATAGCACTTAGCACATAGACTTACTGTGTGTCCCTGATAATAAGACCCTAACATATTTTTTTGAACCCTGAAATAAGTACTTGGCCTTATTGCCATGCACTCAAAAGCCAGGGGGTGTCTTGTTTGGGGGGGAAACAGGATATATATTTTATTTTTATTTTATTTTTATTTTTTATTTATTTGTTATACAAATATAGTATTGTATTGTAGTATGTTTAACATAATATAAGCATAAAGTAGAGATAGAAAAGATAAAAATACATTAGGACAGGAATGGTAGGCACAAAGGTGCACTTATGCATGCCCCTTACAGACCTTTTAGAAAAGGGGAGAGGTCTAATGTAGATAATGTAAGGTTGAAAATTTTGGGATTGGGGGAAGAAACAACAGAGTCTGATAGTGAATTCCAGGCGTTGACCACTCTATTGCTGAAATTGTATTTTCTGCAGTCTAGTTTGGAGCAATTTACATTTAGTTTGTATCTATTCCATGCTCTTGTGTTGTTGTTGTTAAAGGTGAAGTAGTTGCCAACAGGGAGTACATTGTGATGTATGATTTTATGTATGATTTTATAAATCAGTTCGGAGGCAGCGTAGCTGTAAATTTTCTAAAGATAGTAATTGAAGTCTGGAAGAGTAGGGTAATTTGTTGTGTGAGGAGGAGTGGAGGACTCTTCTTGTGAAGTATTTCTGGACTCCTTCAATTGTATTAATGTCTGTTATGCAGTGAGGATTCCATACAAGTGAGCTGTATTCAAGAATTGGTCTGACAAATGTTTTGTATGTTCTAGTTAGTAGATTGATGCTTCTAGAGAAGAAGCTGAATAGAATTAAGTTTGTGACTCTTAGTGCTTTTTTGGCAATGCTGTTGTAGTGGGCTCTGGCACTTAAGTCATTGGAAATGAGTACTCCAAGGTCTTTGACTAAGTGAGGGTCTTCTGCGAGTTCAGTTTGTCCAAGTGTGTATTTAGTATTCGGATTCTTTTTACCAATGTGTAGGACAGAGCATTTGTTGGATGAGATTTGCAGTTGCCAGTTGTTAGACCATTCAGCTACATGGTCAAGGTCCTTTTGAAGGGTAGAAATATTATTGGAGGTATTAAATAGCTTAACATCATCAGCAAAGAGAACACAATTACTTCTAATATTGTCATAGAAATCGTTTATGTAGAGCATAAAGAGAGTAGGTCCTAGGACACTGCCTTGGAGAACGCCACTGTTAACTGGAGCAGGATTAGATATGGCATTACCTATTTTGACTACCTGTTGTCTGTTTGACAGGAACACTGATATCCAATTGTGCAGTGGTCCTGAGATGCCATAAGATTTTAGTTTCATAAGAAGTTTGTCGTGAACTACTGAATCAAAGGCTTTGCAAAAGGCTATGTAGATTGCATCAATTGATTTACCCTGGTCAATTTGGGTAGTCCATATGTTTTTGCAGTGTAAAAGTTGCAGGTTGCAGGATAATTTTTTTCTGAAACCGAATTGTTTGTTGGAAAGTAGGTTATTTGTTTCCAGGTGAAGTGTAATGGATTCACACTGCTTCACAGAGTCTTTTACCAACCTTAGAACAATGGAAAGCAGAATCAACCTTGAGATGTTGGGAATCAAACTACCAAACTGTAGGCAGTTAGCAGGCAGCAGAAGTAGCCTGAAATACTGCATTTAACCACTGCATCACTGAAAACTGCTTTAAGGGACCATTCACAGTTGTGTGATGAAAAAGTAATTTTGCAAAAGATTATTAGGAGTTGCAGTTTCACTTAGCAATCACTTCACTTAATGGTGGAGCTGTGTTTATGGAGATTCTCAGTCATCCAAGTCACGGTTGCCCCAAAGGTGCTTTTTTCAAGGAGCAATTGGACTTTCTTTGTTTTTCCTTGAAATGGTTTCACTTCACACCCAAGTCAGTTCTAACAGAAGCTTCTTGGATGAGATATAAAGCATCTTCAAGGGGGGGAAAGTCTAACTGTAACTAGAAAAAAAAGGACTTTTGGGTAATGGACTCAGGGCGGCTTACAACATGTTAGCAATAGCACTTTTTAACAGAGCCAGCATAATTGCCCCCACTTTACCCACCTCGGAAGGATGGAAGGCTGAGTCAACCTTGATCCGGTGATGAGATTTGAACTGCTGACCTGCAGATCTACAGGCAGCTTTAGTGACCTGCAGTACTATACTCTACCTACTGCATCACCTCGGCTCATTATGACTTCCTTCAACTGTGGGTGGTCTCAGGAAAAGATGGCCAACTCTATGGGCCTATTTCAGCCATCCCACATAGGGAAGCCAAGCAGATGGTCTTAAGTTGTTTGTAGGAAAAAGAGGTTTTTACCATGTTGCAGAGATGTCTATGATTTATAACAGGCCTGCTACGATAAAAGAGAAAATCTCCAAAACTTGCTGTTGCTAAGATAAGGAGTATTTGAAGGAATCATATTTACTGTATGTTACTTTTCTTTACTTTTTTTTCTTTTTTGGCTTGAGCAACATTTTTAACTTCTTGCTGCCACTAGTCATTTCAATGTAGGTCACCTTCATGCTGCCTGTGAATCCTTCTCAGTTGTTGTTCCTGGCAAAGATAATCCTTTATATTTCAGACAGATATTTTCATATGTGACTCATCAACCTGTTATTTGTCTTCTTTATGATTGTACATGATTCACATGGGGTGGGGGGGAGTGGGTCCATTTAAAAAGCACTAGATAATCCCATGCAGAATTTAACCCTTACTGAATGGCATTGCAGAAAGAATAGGAGATGGCAATTATACATTGCTTTATTTATTTATTGCATTCTTAAGATTTTTATTAATATTGATTGTTTCCTCGTTGCTTATTTGACCTCTATGAAAATCATTAAGTGTTGTACTTCATAGTTCTTGACAAATGTATCCTTTTCTTTTATGTACACTGAGAGCATATGCACCAAAGACAAATTCCTTGTGTGTCCAATCACACTTGGGCAATAAAGAATTCTATTCTATTCTTACACTGAAAAATAAAATCAATGCATTACATTAAGGTATTTATTTAATCACTTGGAATCAGATTATATATCATAATTCATGTTTGTTAAATTGGAAAAATTGGATACTGTATAGTAGTTTTCAAATATGGAGATTCATTAAATTTACCACCACAAGCATTGTTAACCAGTTTTCACTTAATCAAATCAGGTGTCTGATTAAAATACTACCTGTTATTAGAATTAATATGATTAAGATATTACCATGCCTTACTTATTTTCTTCCCTCATCATTTTTAAACCAACATAATCTATTTGATTTTAATATACTGTACTGTGTTTTTAGCTTTGTAATTTTTTTTAACTAATTAGATTTGTTTTGTATGCACTGTTTTATATCGTATCCTGGGAGCTGCCCTGAGTCGTCGGAGAGGGGCCGCAAACAAAATAAATAAATGAATAAATAAATAAATTAATTAATTTAGATTTCATACAATATATATACTAATGTGTATGGATCTTACTGAGAAGGTACATAGATTAATTCCTGTGGTAAATAAAATTGGTAGAAAGTCTTAAAACAGTGATTGCAAACCTTTTTTGCTCAGGTTCCAAAAGGCCATGCAATAGAACACTTGTGCATGCCCACACCTATAATGAAATGCCCTCATGCCACCCATGTGAAGACAAACCCATTCACCTCCTACGTTTCCCCACCCCCCTTCACTGCCTCACTGAAGCCTATGGACTTCCAGTAGGTCCGCTGGGCTGTTTTTTGCCTTCCCCAGGATTCAATTAAGCCTCCGGAACCTGTGGATGATGAAAAGCAGCCCAATGGGAAAGACTCCCTAATCCTGGATCTGGTGAAAAAAGGCCTCCCCCTGCCCTCCAGAAGGCCAAAAATCAGCTGGCCAGTGCACACATATGTGCTGGAACTGATATCGCCTGGCCTCAGATATGGCTCAACATTCCATCACAGTCTTAAAATACTTTTTGTACTCTTCTCTTGGTTGCTGGCTTTTGATATTTGTTTTAAGATTCAGGATCTTCACACTTCTCTTTATCTAAGTGTGCTGAAAAGTTATGGATGTACCTTAATAAAATATAGGATAAGGCTATTTGAGGAAGTACCTCTCCCTGGTTGCATCTACCTGTCCCATTAAGTCCAACAAGAGAGGTCTTCTCTGAGTTGTGTAAGGGAATGCCATCTGATAGGGTCTTTTCTCTTGTGGTGCCCACCCTTTGGACATCATCTTCCAAGAGATCCAAAAAAACCAGGCAGAAAATTATTTTATGTCTTTATTTTGAAACTTATCTCCAAAATTAGCGATGCAAAATATACAGTACACATGGATGAATTAAACTAATGGGATTAAGGCAACTAGCAAGACTTTAATTTATTATACTCCTAAAAATCAAAGCATTCATTACTTTGGGGGGGGCAGGTTTACACTCTCAGTGATGTTGAGGAAAAGCTGAGAAGGGCGGATCTACCATGCAGCAACAAAATACTTTCTGAGTGTTAGTAGTTCCCTGTACTTTCTATGAGGCGTTTTATAGGCGAAGTCCTATTAACTGTGATTTCAATGAGTATATGCTGTTGTAGCAACTGGCTTGCAATTTTAAGCATCTGTGATATATCCTGGTACCGGTGGTGTTTCTAATGGGAAAAGTTGCTCTCAAAAAGATAGTATCTTGCTTCTTCTGCCTGACAAATTAAAGTGTGTGCTTTCATTTGAGGAGATACTTGGCACTCCTTATCTCTTACCTGCTGGGATCCCATCAGAACAGAATGGTAACATGATTTAGATAAAGGAGCCCACGTGGAGAACTGCCAGCATGCCAGCACTGGAAGTTTGAAAGCGAAATAGAGATAAAAATTACTTTGTGAAAGAATGGAGGTATGGGAGGTTAAGGGTGGACTTAGAGAAACAGGATGAGGGGGTCAAGAAAGCAAGCAAGCATTTATTGGCTGAAAAATGTCTCCATTCAACTATTCGCCAGAAAAGACATCTTGTCAATTTACTTGTGGTTCTCTAAATATAGAGAGAAGCAACTATGTGCCAAAATCCTAACTAAATCTGGAAATAATCGTCCTGGCTCCCTATGGATGTGTTTTAAAGTAGGCTCAAAGGGACTAGAGATGGAATGAGTGGTTATCTTGAAGAGACTTCTATAATATGTTCCTTCTCTGCTTGCCATTTACCTCCTCACTTCCTTGTAAAATACTTGGTTTGAAGCTTCCATTAGAGATTCCTGCTGGAAGAATTTTGGCCTACTTTTCTTCTCTCTTCCTCACTTTAGCACTACTTGAGTTCTTTGGAGATCTTCCAGAACAGCAAAGTGTCACGAGAATATTATAAAAGGAGGAGAAATAAAAGCACCCTGCATTATGTTCTTTACTTTCTCTAACTGTGTCTCTTTTCCCAGCAAAAATTAACCATGAAATGGCCAATCCCTTTTGGTGGTTAACTTGTGCAGGGAGCCAGAGCAAAACAGATCAAGGGAATATAGTGTATGCAAACTCATCTTGTTGTAAGTTTAGAATTTGTTGTGTTAAATATATATATATATATTTACAGTCAAAGACCATCAATATAATATTAATAATAATTAAAAGGAAAAAGAACAGGAAACAGGACTTTTGGCTGAGCAACCAAGATTGACCCATTGTAACTGTACAAGAGATGTACATATCTCGCTATGAAGGCACACATTTGCGACAAATCCTCACTGCTTCTGCACAGAATCTGGCCACCTGTGCCATAATCCTGGCCTGCTCATCCCCAAACAACCACCAGAGATAGGCAATGTTCGAGCGATCAGGATATCCCTCAATAAGTGGTAGAATATGCTTTCTCCTAATGTCAGTGTAAAAGGAGCATCTCAGGAGCATGTGTCCCTCAGTCTCCACCTCTCCTGAGCAACAAGGGCAAAATCTTTCAGTGGCTAGAGTTCCCTTGTACTTGCCATACAAAACGGCGGATGGAAGCGCACGGCACCGTACAAATGCCTTTTGATGGCTTGCTGACTCTAGCTGTCCCAGGTATCTTGCAGGAATCCCCAGCAGTCGGGTTTCAGGCCCGGTTACAGCACGGAAACCGCTTTGGTCGCGTTGATGGATGATCTCTGGTGGGCCCGGGACAGGGGTTTATCCTCTGTCCTGGTGCTCCTTGACCTCTCAGCGGCTTTCGATACCATCGACCATGGTATCCTTCTGCACCGGCTGGAGGGATTGGGGGTGGGAGGCACTGTTCTTCAGTGGTTCTCCTCCTACCTCTCTGGCCGGTCGCAGTCGGTTTTAGTGGGGGGTCAGAGGTCGACTCCTAGGTTTCTCCCTTGTGGGGTGCCTCAGGGGTCGGTCCTCTCCCCCCTGCTATTCAACATCTACATGAAACCACTGGGCGAGATCATCCAAGGACATGGGGTGAGGTATCATCAATATGCAGATGATACCCAGCTTTACATCTCCACCCCATGCCCAGTCAACGAAGTGGTGGAAGTGATGTGCCGGTGCCTGGAGGCTGTTGGGGCCTGGATGGGTGTCAACAGACTCAAGCTCAACCCGGATAAGACGGAGTGGCTGTGGGTTTTGCCTCCCAAGGACAATCCCATCTGTCCGTCCATTACCCTGGGGGGGGAATTATTGACCCCCTCAGAGAGGGTCCGCAACTTGGGCGTCCTCCTCGATCCACAGCTCACATTAGAAAACCATCTCTCAGCTGTGGCGAGGGGGGCGTTTGCCCAGGTTCGCCTGGTGCACCAGTTGCGGCCCTATCTGGACCGGGACTCATTGCTCACAGTCACTCATGCCCTCATCACCTCGAGGTTCGACTACTGTAATGCTCTCTACATGGGGCTACCTTTGAAAAGTGTTCGGAAACTTCATATCGTGCAGAATGCAGCTGCGAGAGCAGTCATGGGCTTACCTAGGTATGCCCATGTTTCACCATCACTCCGCAGTCTGCATTGGCTGCCGATAAGTTTCCGGTCACAATTCAAAGTGTTGGTTATGACCTTTAAAGCCCTTCACGGCATTGGACCAGAATATCTCCGAGACCGCCTCCTGCTGCACGAATCCCAGCGACCGATTAGGTCCCACAGAGTGGGCCTTCTCCGGGTCCCGTCAACTAAACAATGTCGGTTGGCGGGCCCCAGGGGAAGAGCCTTCTCTGTGGCGGCACCGGCCCTCTGGAACCAACTCCCCCCGGAGATTAGAACTGCCCCTACTCTTCCTGCCTTCCGTAAACTCCTTAAAACCCACCTTTGCCGTTAGGCATGGGGGAACTGAAACATCTTCCCCTGGGCATGTTTAATTTATATATGGTATGCTTGTGTCTATGTCTGTTAGTATATGGGGTCTTTTTAAATCTTTAAAATTTAAAATTTAGATTATTTATGATTTGTTTCCACGTGTTGTGAGTCGCCCCGAGTCTTCGGAGAGGGGCGGCATACAAATCTAAGTAATAAATAAATAAATAAATAAATAAATAAATAAATGAATAAATAAATATATCTAGTGGCATCTGGGGCCAGAAACAGCAGAGCTCTACCCAAGTCCTCCTGCCTTTCGATGTCCTCCACCCTTTGTCGCAAGGTCTGTCCTGCTAGATCATGGTTCATCTTGAGTATTAAATCTGGGGAGAAGCCTAATTTGTGAAGATTGAACTCGATGGCCTTAATCCATGAGAAGGAAAATTCATCATGAAGGATTAACGGAGCAAGACCTTGCGGAAAAAAATTAAGCTTTAACCACATATTTAGAGACACTATACATATTCTTGCTTTGACTTTTATCAGTCCAATCTCCAGACGCAGAAGTGCGTTTGAGACGCAACGTGGCATCTGGACAATTGCTCTAATAAATTTGGATTGAACTAATTCTAGTGGTGTAAAGTGTAAAGCTGAAGCTGGCAGTCCAAGCAAGGACCCGTAAAGAAGCTGAGCTAGCGACGTGGCCTTAAAAATCTTGATAGCAGCAGGAACATAATAACCTCCCTTTGTGCGGAAAAAATTGAGAATGGAGCTCGCTGATCTTTGGCCCAAGGCAGCTGCATATTCTCCATGTGCTTTTCTTGAGCCATTGGCTTGAAAGACCACCCCCAGGTATTTAAAGTTGGTTACCTGCTCTATTTTGTGCCTCTTAAGATACCATGAGTAAATTTTTGGCCTTTTTGCAAAGGCCATGATCTTTGTTTTTTTATACTCAGGTTATTGTTATTATAGTACAGTGGAACCCCGACATAAGAGCTGCTCTACTTAAGAGCAACTCGAGATAAGAGCTGGGAGGGGAGAGATATTTTTGTTCTACTTACAAGCCCAAATTCGAGATACAAGCGCCAAGGAGCTGTCTCCTGAAGCCAAACGCTAACTTCCGCGTTCGGCTTCAGGAGACAGCTGCGAAGCGGCGCGCGTGTTTTAAAAGGTTGCAGCCGGCCTGGGGGGCTCGGAGGGGTGCTTGCAGCTTTCTTTCTTGCTCTTTTTCTTTCTCTCTTTTACCTTCCCTTCCTCTATTTCTTCTTTTCTTTCTCCTTCCCACCTTCTTCCCTCCCTCCCTCCCTTCACTCATTCCTCTCTTACTCTCCCCTTTCATAAGTTTCCTTGCTTCCTTCCTCTGTTCCTGTCCCTTCCCTCTTTCCTTCCTTCCTTCCCACCCTCCGTCCATTCATTCACCCATTCCTCTCTTGATCGCTTAAAGCCGGTCCCTGGTGCAAAAAGGGTTGGGGACTTCTGTCCTACAGGATTGGGTGGCAGAGAAGTTGAACATATGTAAATTTAAAAGTTTAAGAAAGTTTACAAGTTAAGTGAAAGAAACTTCATTATTCATTTATATGTACATGTACATTTCTTCATTAAAAACATGTCTTTCTGCATAATTTAGACTAACTTTGTGAGTTTTTTGAGGGCTGGAACCAATTAAAATTATTTACATTAATTCCTATGGGGAAAAGTCGTTCGAGATAAGAGCTGCTCGACTTAAGAGCCCAGGTCCGGAACGAATTAAACTCGTATCTCGAGGTACCACTGTACTGAAGAAGGGTTCACAAGTCTCTTTTAAGGCCTGCTGGCGTCCTGGAGAGGATCACGGCGTCATCTGCATAGAGCAAAAGGGCGATGTTCGGTCGCCTATTTTGGGGGTGGTGATTTGGTTTGTTCAACCATTTTGCCATATCATTTATATAAAAGTTGAAAACTAGGGGGGGCAGGATGCACCCCTGTTTAACCCCTCTTTCAGTTTTAACTGGCTTTGAGAGGGACCCTTGCGTATTACACCTCACCTTAAGGGACGTCTTGGTATGTAGGGCACATAGTAAATGAAGAAGCCTTTGATCAATGGAGGCAGCTTCCAACTTCTCCCATAATTTAGTCCTAGTTATTGAATCAAAGGCTGCCTTGAAATCTATAAATCCAGCATATAGTGATACAGAACTATTTGAGATGTATTTTTCTATAAGATGGCGGAGGACTGATCAATAGTGCCCCTTCCCTCTCTAAAGCCGGCTTGCTCTTCAGTGATCAGATTCTCAGAATCCAGCCACTCCTTTAGCTTGCCTTGTAGGTGTTTGGCGTAAAGTTTACTAATTATATTTAATAGACTAATTGGTCTACAATTGGAAGGGTCATCTCTTTTTCCCCCTCTTAAAAATTGGGATCACAATTGCCAAGCCCCAATCCTCTGGGATATAGCGAGTGAAATCAATATATGTGAATAGCGCTGCCAAAACTGGTGTCCACCACTCCAAGTTATTCTTTAATATTTCTGAGAAAACCGAGTCAGCTCCCGGGGCTTTGCCTGACCTAAGTTGGCCAATGAGTTTTTTAATTTCAGACTCTGAGACTGGGGGCCAATTTGGCAAGTCCTTCTTTGTAGATCTTATATTTTCTTTAGATGGGTCTTCGTACATCCTCTGAAAGTGAAGTTCCCAGGTGTTAGTAGGTATAGGAACGTCTAATGGAGTATGTATTTTATCTGAGTGTCTGGCTATTAAATGCCAGAATAGAGAGGAGTTCTTTTGCTTTGCAACCCCAATAAGCTGTTCGCAGGAGGACCTTTCATCTTGTCTCTTCTTAAGGGCAATTAGTTGCTTATACTATTTTTTGAGGGTAACAAGATGGTTTATGCTTGTTTTGTTGCCGTTCCCAGTCTCATCTTTGTATCGCTTATAAGCCAAGGTGAGAGCTTTCTTGGCTTCCACACAGTCCTTGTCAAACCATTGTTTCGAGGTAGTATAGGACCTCTTAGCTGAAAAGTTTCGATCATATACTAGAATTGGTTGAAGTTTATGGATTATACTTGTATATGATTCTAGTAAGTTTTGGGAAGGGTTAGCTGTGATAAAGGCTGAGCGACGTTTTTGAAGATTATCCTCTGATAGAGCTTTTTTCACCTTTTGGTCAAGTTGTTGGGACCATTTGACTCTGCATCTTGTAGGGCGTGCTGGAGAAATTGCAGGGATAAATTAGCAGTTCCATCTACATTTCTTCCTACATTTTTTATTTTTTTATTTTATTTTAACAATCTTTTAAACAATTTTAATTGGATATTTTTATTTAAATAATATTTCCTGGAGACAGACCAAGCTTTGGTGGTTGTGGACTAATAAGGCATGGGGAAAAGAAAGAAGCACCATGGAACCAGCCCAGGATCTCTCCCACCAGAGAAGAATGCAAAACTACCTAAAATTGAAGAGCTCTTTGCTACCCCACCCCTCCACTTTAAACAATCTAGAAAGGCCAGAACAGGCCCTGCCAAACAGCCAACAGTTTCTACAACCAAGGAGTCCAGTTATAGCTACAGTTGATAGGGACCCTTGCGTATTACACCTCACCTTAAGGGACGTCTTGGTATGTAGGGCACATAGTAAATGAAGAAGCCTTTGATCAATGGAGGCAGCTTCCAACTGAGGAAAAGACTAAATAAAGAGCAAGAAACAAACTAATTCAGAATGTGGAGAGCTTACCGTGGGAGAACACAACAGAGTTTATGACAAAACAATGCCTACTCACGTCGCAAATAGTTGTTTCAATATTTGAGCAACTGCTAACCATTTAACATGATGTTGAGACAATGAAGGATTCGTTGTGTTGATTTGTAGGATAATACAGTCATACCTCGTCTTACGAACCTAATTGGTGCAAGGAGGAGGTTCGTAAGACGAAAGGTTCGTAAGACGAAACATTGTTTCCCATAGGAAACAATGTAAAGTCAATTAATCCGTGCAACCAAAAAAAAAACCCGCAAAAAAACGGCGTTCGGCGACTGCTGGGAAGCCGCGCGGCTATTTTAAAAGGTGACAGCCGGGCTGGGGGGCTTCCCAGCAACCTCCCGAACCCCGAATCCGGAAGTTCAGCAAAAGTTTGGGGTTCGGGAGGTTGCTGGGAAGCCCCCCAGCCCGGCTGTGACCTTTTAAAACAGCCGGGCGGCTTCCCAGCAGCTTCCCGAAGCCGAATGCCAAACCCGAACTTCCGCGTTTGGCATTTGGAGACTGCTGGGAAGCCGCGCGGCTGTTTTAAAAGATGACAGCCGGGCTGGGGGGCTTCCCAGCAACCTACCGAACCGAACCCGGGGTTCAGAAAAATTTTGCCTCTTCTTACGAACTTTTTTCGAGTTACGAACCGGCGTTCGGGAGGCTGCTGGGAAGCCCCGCCACCCGGCTGTCACCTTTTAAAACAGCCGCGCGGCTTCCCAGCAGTCTCTGAACGCCAGTTCGTAACTCGAAAAAAGTTCGTAAGAAGACGCAAATTTTTTCTGAACCCCGGGTTCGTATCACGAGTTGTTCGTAAGACGAGGGGTTTGTATCTTGAGGTACCACTGTATCTGGGTGAAATGTATGGTGCTTTTTTAAAAAAAAATCTATTTCTGGAATTATTTAAATGGAATAGAAAGGGAATATATTTTATGAGTTTAAATGAATGCAATTCACATCAGACAAGAGTAGTTTTGATAATTGTATATCATCTTAAAAAATTAAAAAATAAACTGTAAGGGAAACTAAAGATAGCAAAGAATTGTAAATAGTAAATAAATTGTAAATAGTGAAGAATAGAAAAGGAAAAAAGAAAAAGAGAAGGATGAAAAGGATGAAAAGGAAAAAGAATACTATAAAGAAGTGAATTCCAATTTTCTTGACAGCAGTTATATATTTTTACTTTGTTTTCTCTCTTCAGGTTATATCATAATTTCCTTTTTTCCATAAGTTACCCTTCAAAACTGTATATGTCACAAAGAGATACACATTCTTTTCCTAAGATACTACCTTTTGGAGAGATGACAAAAGTGGTTTTAAAATGTAGAAAGAGACCAAAATGCCGTTGCAGTTGGGCACAAATCAAACTGATGGAGGTTGCAGTGTATAAGACACCCCATTGTCCATATCAACCCAATATAAGATTCACAAATTACTTTGTCAATTAGTGGTAGCAGTCCCAATTATATATAAAAGATATTGCATGATTATATATATAGTAGGTAAACCTTCGAAGTTATCCACTTCAGATGAAGTGCATATTAGCTCTACTGTGCTTTGTAGAAGCTGATATGTAATTTGTACCGGGGTTCTGGTTGGAAAGAGAAGGAAATTAATATCATTGTCCTGCTAACAGTCTCAGTGGATTTATACCTTAACCTGAAATTGATATGACATAGTACATACAGCCTCTGTTCCCTATAGCTGCTTTTACAAAAAGAAACAACATTTTGAGTTAGTCGTGGAGTTCAAATGTAATTTGTGGTTTGGCTCTTAACTTCACAACTGTAATATAATGGAAAGGTTTCCCTTTGGTATGCTTAGTCTGATTATTTTTCTGTGGCATGCTGTGGTCTTGCAATTGAATGTCATTTTGTCAATTTAGATCTTAGAGATGGTTTGTCAAAAGCATTGGTACTTCAACATTTATCAGTGCCAACTCCAAAATGGATATACGGTAATTACTACATAGGTTTTTGTCTTTGCATTACAAATACTAATATGGGTAGGCAGCAGTTTCTACCTTTCAGCTAGAAACATTCCTGAAACTTTATGTGCAAGGGAGATGTGGGTTAGATGTATGGATTGTTCAGAATGAAGCCACTTAAATCCAATTATATTTCTGCGGTGGGGGGGAGATTTAGCTACAGACTTTTCCGTGCAAGTAAATAGGTGTTTCAATTGCTTTACTCAGACCTGAATGTAATCCTGTTTTGACACACTGGCCAATTGAACTGCACATTTTTAGCACAAATGTAAGAATAGTTGTTCAAGCATGAGAACTGCTGAGCTCAATGGAATGCACTCTCAAAAAAAATTACCTTTTGCATTCTGGAGTCTCTTTTTCTCTCCCTTAAGGAAATAAATTATCCCAACTTTTTTTCTCTTTTCTTCCACTTCTACTTAATATTGTGTGTGGTTGAATTAATGTAATAAAAGGATTTAAACAAATCCAATATGTTCTTTGATAAGTAATTAATTATTCCATGTGCTGCAGTGTATTCAAATCATTAAGACTTTAACCATCTAATTTACATTTCCTTCTGCATCTGTGTACTACTTTCTTCCCTTCAAAGTAGTGAGAAATTTATTTTTGTTATTCGGTGACCACTCATATTTTTTATGCCCAGGAGAGAGAGAGAAATGGAAGGAACATGCTTCGAAACATTCAGTACAGTCACAAACTTTATTTTTTTAACACTAGACGTTTATTTAGATTTCTTTTTTTTCTTCTTTCCTGACCTTATAGATTAGTGGATAAATTCTAATTCGTAACATCAGAATATAATAGCCAAATATATAATACAATAAATTGCATTTGTACACATAATACAAAATTTGAGGTAGGGCCTCAAGGACAATGATATTTTTTAATGAATAATGTATAATATATCATCATAGGCGCTATATAAGATATATGTATATATATGATACACATCCTTTGAAACATAAATGCTTTTTATTAGCTTACATGTGGACAAAATATAACTTCCTGATTAGGGTACATATCTTTATCCATAGGCAGCAGTACCCCTATAGAATGCCTGTAAGTATTTATGACATTACGCAAGTAATTAAGAATTAACCTATTCCAGGATAGGTCCACAATAAAGTGCCTAAAACTACAATCCTATATACTCTCACTTGGGAATAAGTCTCAATAAAGACTCATTCCTGAGTAAATCGGCATAGGACTGCCCTGTAAAAGACACAAAGTACACTACTGTATATACTCTAGGTGATGGACAGAAATATATTCTAGTCAAATATTAATTTTATAGTTAACAATGAAATACACCTATAAGGCAAATGGTTACCTGAAGATGTATTTAAAACATGGTGGGCAAAATCATACTATTGCAAGCAATAAAGTCTAGCCCAGCTTTCACATTTTAAATTCAACCTGTTGAAAATGCAACACTTGCTCCCTCTTTCTTTGGTTATTCACTGCCTTGTGGTAACAGAAAGGCAGAAGCAATTATTACCATAAATTCATTTTCTCCACACTCCTTCCTCTTTAGTCAAAGATGGAATGCTATACTCCAGGCCACTATGCAAAGTTTTAGTATACGCAAGAGGTTTAGCTACAGGTTTGGACAATAGAATCATGACCCAACTCAAAAAAACTTTTGAGGTGGCTAGCATATACACAGATCCTTGCATCTAAAACTCCACACCTATGCCTTTGGCTTATGTTATTTCTATTCAAATAAATATGTCTTAAGAAAAACACATATTTTCAAGACTGAAAGGAAGGCTGCAACTGCCACACTTTTGTTTTTAATTGTTAATTAAACAAATTATTGATCATTCATTAAACGATCGCTTTCCATGATTGCCCTTGATCTTGCACTGCTGTGGTTCCAGTTTTTAACAAGTGTGCCAAGCTAACAGGTACAGCATTCTCTTTCCCAGAAGGAAAACAGCTAATGCAAAAGGAATCAAAGCAATATATGAAGCTATTTTATACCGAGTCTAATCATTGGTCAATCTAGCTCAAAACTGGTTTTACTATGTAGTAGCAGCAATTGACCATGGCTGGTGGCAACAGATACAGTTTTCTGTTGAAAATACTTGCTACGAATCATCCAACAAATGCTACCACTGTACAACTGTTCTTACTTTCACTGGGATCTATGTTGGGTTGGGATGTCTCATTCAAGTTACATATTAAAGGACAGAATCTATTACAACAGCAACACCTGCAAGATTAACCTGTCCTTACAGCAAAAGAACCCCTGCCAAGCTACAACTGGAAGCACTGGCATTTTTCCCTTGTTTTGTCAACCTGAAATAGAAAACCTGCAAAAGGTGCCATTTAATAAGAAAATAAAAATAATATCTTCATGAAAATAGCAGTTCACTCTGATCACTATGAACTATACAAGGGTGCATATACGCTAAAGGGTATGGCAGACCAGTGTAGAGGCTAATCAATGCTAAATGCTATTTTATTGCCATACCTCCTTCCCACCATAATTGATGTGAAAAACACACTGATCTACTCAATAGTGCAAAACATGATAGAACTTGATAGAAAGAATAACTTGATCCAAATTAAACATAAGCCTAGACACATTTCAAATCATTTTGGTAGATAAAAGTAAAGTGCCACTGGGTCAAACCAAAACATATTCTACAGGTGGAATTTTACAAGGAATTTGAAGGTGAAATATTTTTGCATTGATCTTCATTTTAATATATACATTAAGAAGAGTACATCTGATTCATTAAAAATTGACTTCATTTGGTTAGACAAATACGCCACAGAGACAATTTACATTAAATTTCAAGACTGTTTCCATTATTTGTAAGATCAACAGTTATAGAAATAGATATGACACTTTTCTGCAATATGGCTTTTTATTTGACTCATATTAATTTTTAAAAATTACATTTCCTAAAATATTTTATGATGTTCAGGATGTGCTCACAAAATATATGCATTTGCTACTACACAATCCAAAGAGCTGTAAAATACACATTATTTGTTTTCAACAAACCAAGGTTTGTTGGGCAGATTAGAGGCAAACTATATTTGATAAATTTAAAAATGAAATGGTTTTGTTCTCACTGAAAAGGTCACAGTAGCCTGATTTTCTTTCTCTTCTTAATTTTCTGATTCTATACCATAGGTGATTTGACATAAACTAATAATTGGGCTGTTCGTCTTGAACACCCTCGACTGCAGCTTCAAGTCAAAAGTGGTTTTGCCATCAAATTCAGTGGAAAATTACTACCAATTGAACAGCAGGAATAATTTAGAAGCATTTATTTTTCTCTACACAATCAAATTTGTAACAAATGTTTGCATCATGAGGTCCATTCCTTGTTCAAGCTAAAACTGCATAGTCCTGGTCCAGATCAGGAAAATGTTCTGTATATTTTAAAATAATTAATTGTGGCATCAAAAGGTAATTTATTTTTAAAAATGTACAGAAATGGACTTTAAAAGACTGACCTTTAAAATATTATACAGACTGAGTTCTCGTTGGGGAAAGCATGTGCCCTACAGGTTCTGTTTCAAGAAGAAAGCAGCTTTTAATGTATTTCCTTTTCAAAATTAATTTTAATTATTACCAATGTTTCTGCACATGGCTAGCAACAAACCAACCCTTGAACATGGGTGTATTTAACATGCCCTGCATATTTTCCTTTTAATGTTTACAAAAATATAAGGTCAGAGTGAAAATAAAATATGCTAGTTTCTTCCACTGGGTTGTTTATTTATTTTTAGAAAAACTATAATAGTAGTTAATTATTCATTTCCATGTGCAACAGATTTTTATTCCCTAGCTACTAATTCCTACAGAAGCTAATTTTCCAGCTCATGTTTATGAAATTTCGTTATGCCAAGAACAAGAGGTAGTTCTTGAAAACATCACTTGGACAAGAAATAAATCCCAGAACAAATGCAAAATAGCAGTTTCCCACTGAATCAGCTGGCAAAAGGGCCCTCAGCACTAAATTGAGGCTGATGAGCTTGTGAAAAGGACTTAATGCTTCAAGCTACATGAGGATCAAGGAAGAACCT
Source organism: Erythrolamprus reginae (assembly GCF_031021105.1). Classification (NCBI taxonomy): domain Eukaryota; kingdom Metazoa; phylum Chordata; class Lepidosauria; order Squamata; family Dipsadidae; genus Erythrolamprus; species Erythrolamprus reginae. The sequence continues at coordinate 109,117,069 of NC_091950.1, read as the reverse complement.
TAAAGGCACACACAACATGCTAATAATCACCGATCGCAGTGGTTCTCAATCTACCCTAGGAGGCACAATGTCATCATAGGAGCCCCACGAAAGCTTGAAGAAATGTTATGATTTAAATTTTGAGTTACATTTTTGGGGTCTGTGGCCATTGTCCTGGCCTCATAGGGTATTTAAGTGAAGAAAAGGTTGAGAACCACTTATCTTTCTCATGAACTTTCACACTTGTCCCCTCATTTCATTGGAAACTTTTGTATGAAAATCCCAGCAAATAGTAATATGTAAAATAAATAAGAACAGGAAAATCTATTTTCTACTTTAACTGATGGCAATTTGTTTAATTGTGCTTTTCCTTGGCGGTTCAATGATTGACAGTCATCCAATAGCAATAGTCATCCAATAGGAAAGAATTGGCAATGCTATTTGCCCCATGAAAGAGAAAGTTGAGCAAAAGGATTTCAGACTACACTTTGGCTAGTCTCAAACCCACTTAAATGTCAATTATTTCCATGAAGTGATCCAAACTTTTTAAAGTTTTTTTTTTCACTAAAAATAGAGGAAAGTGCTGAACTTTGGCTGGAATACACCGCATTTTATATATTTAATATAAATATAAAATAAATATTTTGAGAAATATTTTTAAAGCTTACAACAAAATTTAGAGTCATTTTAGTTTTCTCTTTTTACATTTGCCACCCCCCCATCCCCCCAAGCAAGATGAAATCTGCCTATCTACAAACACAGATTTTAAACACAAGAGTTACCTGAGACCCTGTAATGTGAAGACAAATAGACAAAAAGAACTAAAAACAGTCCCCTGAAAGAAGTACAATTAGTTGAGCTCTTACGAACACAAGGAGTGAAGAAGAAGCAAGCAAGCTACTGTATTCTAGAATTCACCACCTCTACACTGGTTGCTAAGATATTTTATAGGGACATATAACAGCCCTAGAACATGCTACATGAACACTGATCACTTTTTAAAACCTCAGAGATGCATGTATAAAGTACAAGAGGATGCTGTAGGTTACAATTGTGCCAATTATTAAAAGACATGTCTATCTCCTCCATGGGTACTGCATTTACAACAAACTGGTTTGTTTCAGTAGAGTTCATTGTTCTTATGCAGCTCTCATCCCAAACTACTCAATAGATTAAAATTATTTTGTAAATCAATACTTGTACAGCACTGTATATACTGCCGGAAAATTCTATGGTCTCTACTGTGTGCCGAAATGCAATGCAGAATTATCTATGGAAGGAATGCCATTGAGCCCAATTCTTGCTCCCTTAAACCATCTCAGCTTGTAAAGGTGGGTTATGATATGACTATGGTGTAACCACATGGTGAGAGTGGGTGAATGAAAATAAGGTGTGTACACCTCAAAATAGTTGTTCTGAGGAAGAATCTGTCTTTGTGAAGTTATGTATTATATATATCATCATAACAACAACAACTATTACTAATACTACATTTATATAGAATGACGTCAGGGTTGAGCTATTTCTCTCACCCTGTTGATTGAAAGAGAAGAGTACATCAAAAGGCTGTATAAATAACTTTGTAAGAAAAGAGCAGGGCAAATCACACAGCTGAACTACAGAGCTAAATGCTAATAACTGTTCTGTACGTGGAAGCCAAGATATATATTCTGCTATATCAATATAAAGTTAGGCACAAATTATACGATGGCTTCTTTCAGAAGTAAAAGTTAGAACTCAAAGAGGGAAGAATGGAACATAAATCAATCTGAGACCAACCTGATGTTAGAACCTCTTCAGTGTGCCAAGAAAATCAAGACACAAGCAATACTCATAAATGAAGGAATAAAAGGATGGGGAATGCTGACTTCTTGAAATTAATAAATTAGTGCAGGGGTGCCCGTCTGCCTCACCTTGATATTCTTTTTTAGCAGAGAAATTCAGCTTTGTGAGACATGACACAAATCAATATGCTTTGCTTTGTTTACTATATACAACTTTTTTAAAAAAAAGTCCTGAAAGGCTTATTCATCTTTCTCCAAATCTATGCTAAAACATCATTCTGTATGAGTGCATTATATTAAAAGGCTGCACGTGGTAAAAAGCAGCTCAGTGGTGCCAAAGTGACTAGCAGCCACTGAATGGAAGACATATTGGCAGAATCAGTGGGCCACATCCAACTCCTAGGGCACAATATTGAAGAACACCGTTCAGGCTCAAGTGAAGCCCTTCTGCACTTAGATAGCGAGGTAGGAATCTAGTTTCATCTGTTGTGTATCATTCTCAGCTGCATCCTGTCCTTTGTTTCATGCATCTAAATCAAATCCAACTTCACTTCTATGTGTGACAAGCATAGTGACTTTAAAATAAGCTCCGGATGAGCATATATTTGAAGCTACAGTATTTCAAGTTGAAAACTCAGCTTGTTCAATAAGGAGCTTTTTTTACAGTGGAAAATACTGGTTTGAGGCACCAAGTTTCAGAACTGGCTGGGCTTGGCAGCAGTAGGCCACTGGTATGATGTGTCTACTATTACATATAAATAGTTGCTCTCACACATTTTCATTAAAATACAAGACTGATGGTATCTTGGGAAATACAGGTATGAAAAATGGATCTGTCCCGAATGCAGCCCTACTACTTGGTTGTCAGCTTTGGACAGTTTTGCATATACAGCAAACTGATTCAATGATTCCTAGGTCTAATTTAATGTCCCTTAAAATTAATGAGCACAAATATGATAAACCCAGTCAGGGAAAGCTGGGCAGCTTAACTCATTATCTTTGCTTTGCCCTTGCTGGCTTTTTTTCATATCATATAATTATGCAAAAGATACTTTTGGGCTAGGTTTGTTGGTTGCTTTTTTAAGATCCCAAGAAGATAACAATCACAACCCCTCAACAAGTTAACAACCCAGTGCTGTACAAAGTTGCCAATCCACTGGTCTATCAGTAACAGCAAAGCAATGTTCTCTGGGTGTCCATATGGTGTCAGCAATTGCATTATTGTATTCTACCCATGTGGCTGCAACAAACAAACCAAATTATGTAAATTAGCCCTAAGAGCAAAATTGGCCCAGCATTCACAAAACAATTTATCCTACTGCAACATCTGTTACCTTTCTACAGTGAAGTATTCCTTCCTGGCACCAATGGGTATGAAGAACAAAATCTAGTACTTAAAGTGGTCTACCTAGTGTTTACTGTGAGCATGCAATAATAAATCTTACTTCCTAAAGAACCACTTTCAGAGAAGAGAAGAAAAGAGAAGGAAGGAAGGAGAAAGGAAGGAAGGAAGGAAGGAAGGAAGGAGAAAGAAAGGAAGGAAGGAAGGAGAAAGAAAGGAAGAAAGAAAGAAAAAGAAAGAAAGAAAGAAAGAAAGAAAGAAAGAAAGAAAGAAAGAACTGTACAACATAGTCACAAGTAGGAGAATTACTAGGATTGCATTTCCAATTCAAAATCTTTTGGTGGCAGTTTAAGTCCAAGGGAAGATGTTCCCAGTGGGTCTATCATATTCTGATAACGTACACCACGATGTTTAGCCAAAAATGGTCCCCAATCTGGCTGTGGAGAGCAGACCAACTTGAGCCTCTGAAAGGGGAGAGAGAATCAGTTACAAATACAGATCAGGATAAGTTGACATTACTCAATGTTAGTCTAGACAACCATATTAAAATATGTGGTGTGGTACAGAGTTTGTTTACCTCAAGATCAATAAATAAAAACTCCATTTACTTATATAGCCTTCACCACCATCAATTATCTCTCCATTAGAGTCACTAGTGACTAAGCTCAAACGCCATGGAAAATGTGCTCAATTGCTTAACCAAATCATCTGAGCAGTTGTTTCCTGCATCAAGATAATATGACCCACTTAACAAATTTCTCAAAAAATAAAGTGATGACCAGGAATGTAATAAACAGCAGGAAATTAAACAAATATTTTAATTACCATACTATAACTTTATTTCTAACTGGAGGCAGGAAACTAGGATATTTTTGCAGAGTTTGAGGCCATGAAAATCTGAATTGTATGTTCAAGATATAATTTGGTGCATGTTATACAGAAAAAAAAGAAACATATTTATGACAGTATTAAAGGGAACAATTATATGTTTACTACCTATTAAAGGCAATTGAGTCTCCATAGCAATTATTTTAATTCTTGCTTAATTACCACTTTGCAACTTATGCCTCCCCAATCAATTGCAATAAACTGAGAAGCTCAGGAAATATTCTACTGAAAATGAAATATGACAAATTGTTTCAGATGGTGTCAGGGGAATTGTGCCTTCTCTTGAACCTCACTGGAAGCCTATTTTGCTAGTAAAAATAAATAAATACAGTGTTTTTAAGAGTTGAATGCTATTATAAATTAACTTTTAAAGTTTCTAGAATATCACTCTTATCTTTGTTGTTGGGTTAATGTGAGAGGCCCTAAGCAAAATGCACAAAGTGTGGTTCTTCCCTGTATTCTACCTATTACAGTGTGTACTTCACATTGGAAGTATCTTCAGTATGAAATTTTCTGGATATTTCCAAGGATTTGTTACAGGTGCATATGTTACTTGTATGTTTTGAATTCATCTGATCCCAACTATTATCCTTCAGATGCTGATCATTCATCCAATGGAAACAATTTATTTATTTATTTATTTATTTATTTATTTATTTATTTATTAGATTTGTATGCCGCCCCTCTCCGAAGACTCAGGGCGGCTAACAACAATGAAAAGACAATGAAAACAAATCTAATATTAAAAAATAATCTAAAAAACCCCAATTTAAAGAACCGCTCATACATACAAGCATACCATGTATAAATTCTATAAGCCTAGGGGGAAGTGAAATTTCAATTCCCCCATGCCTGACGACAGAGGTGGGTTTTAAGGAGCTTGCGAAAGGCAAGGAGGGTGGGGGCAACTCTGATATCTGGGGGGAGCTGGTTCCAGAGGGCCGGGGCCACCACAGAAAAGGCTCTTCTCCTGGGTCCCACCAAACGACATTGCTTAGTCGATGGGACCCGGAGAAGGCCAACTCTGTGGGACCTAACCGGTCACTGGGATTCGTGCGGCAGAAGGCGGTCCCGGAGATATTCTGGTCCGATGCCATGAAGGGCTTTATAGGTCATAACAATGGTCAATAATAACCAGAAAGTAAAACTTTCTAAACATGATTTTGAAAACATAGGCCAATCCAATCCTATGATAAATTCTGGGAAAAAGGAGAGCAGAATATAAAGCATAGGAGTTACCTCAATGAAATTCCCAGGAGCTAGATGCATTTTTATCACAAACATAATAGGAATCCACATAACAGAGCAAGCCAACATCAACCATCCTAGTACCATTGACCAGCCTGGATAATGATAGGTGCCATAAGTCATTGGTTCCCATTTATAGAAGCTGAAGGAGAGGATGAACTAGGAGGGGAGGAAAAACACATGCGATTACATCATATTATGAAATGAATGCACACAATGTTTATGAAAGTATAAACAATCATATGTATAGAAACATTTCTTCATAACAGTAAATGACTAAACAGATAGTCCTCAATTTACAACAGTTTAGCAACTGTTTGGAGTTACAACAGCCCTGAAAAGGTGACTTATGACAATTTTTCACACTTCACAACCATTGCCGCATCCCCATGACCACATGATCAAAATTCAAATGCTTGGCAACTAATTCATATTTATGATAGCTGCAGCATCCCAGAGTGATGTGATCCCTTTGTGTGACTTTATGACAAGCAAAGTCAATGGAAAAACCAGATTCACATAAGAACCATGTTGCTAATTTAACAACTGCATTGATGGCCAAGAAAAGCCATAAAATGGGACAAATTTCTCACTTAGCGACATAAATTTTGGGCTGAGTTGCAGTCATAAGTTGATGACTACCTGTATATGATCAGATTTAAGGCAATATCACCTCTTATAAATATGATATAACTCAATGGAAAAAGTTAGATATTTTTGGGGAAATGAAACCTCATATTTACAGTTTTTAAAAAGTAATTATGCAGTCTATTGGCAGCACTAATCTTATTAGTCCACTGTATATACAGTATAAAGAGCCACATGTCTGCATGTTGGTGCATAACTCAATATCCTCTTTTTACTGCATGTGGATACAATAATTTAATGGAGATTTATCAAAGAGAACATATAAAAGTTACTGAGTATACTTCAGATTAACGTGGATCAATTCAAAGTGTAAGATTAATTATTCCAAGGTATCAAATATTAATTTTATTGAATGTCTCAACCAAAATGAAAAATGCAAAGGATTTTAATGTATCTTCAATAACCTCATAATATGAAACATATTTTTTATTTAATTGCTCCAAATCTAAATTGGATCCATCTTTTCCTGCTATGGAACAACAAGAATAATATATTTAGATGAAGATTTTAAAATTGGCTGAAAAGTGAAGAGTTTAATATGAAGACACTGCTACTCCCCATTCTACTTCTTTGGCTTAAATCCACATTCAGTGATTACTGTGTTGTATTTTTCTTTTAAATAAAAAATAGCTAAGGGAAAATACAAATAACAGCTGCACATCAACGTTGCACTAAGAAACACAAAGAAAAAAAAATTGAAGTATTTTAGAAACATTTAGAAGAAAGTCTAAGCTGTAGTCAAATGTGTTCTGTTTGGAACCTGAAATATAAAAACAGCTAACCTGTACTAAGTTACTGCTGAGAATCACACCTGGTGGGAAAATAACTAGTAATTTGGGACAGGCAGGGGATTTGGACTAAGCTGAAGCTCCTTGACCCACTTGCACCCATGTCAACTTGCAGCGACAGCAAGGCAGAAAAGAATGAACCATGTCTGGCACCAACAGCTTTAACTGAATGGCAGAGATACATTTTTGCAGAACTTGGCAGATGACTGCCTATTTTCATTCTCCCCAATGCTGCCACAGGGCAATCTGTTCCTGCTACTACAGTGCACCTGCTCAGGAATAATAAAAAAGAGAGATGTGCATATATGATTTTTAAAAAGGAAACAGATTGTGTTTCCTAGATGCTTGATTCCTATCGTTTGTATTCCCTCCAGCAAGCCAAATTCTTAGGTTACAGGATGTGCTATTAACCCTGTTGTGGGACTTTCTACACCAGAACAATCCATGTAGAAATTATTTACTGCTTTCAAATCAGGCCAGTTGAATCTGGGCTGTATTGCCACAAAGACCTGACAAATGGTGTTGGTTGCTTATGAACAAAATGTTTGCTGTAGGCTGTGCACTATTTTTTTTTCCAGAAGACTCCATTCTTTTAACTCACAGCCATTGCCGTGCTGAAAACGCAAGGCTTTAATCTTCTGCCGCACTGAAGTTTGGACTTCAGTCATATCTGATAGGATTAAAGCAGGTTCTCAACAGCTGAATGACTTCAATGGACAAATGATAACAACATCTCTCCAAGTGTTTGCTCTCCCTTCTGAAGGTGTAAAAAAAATCCCATATACGTTACTATAGAATTTATGGATTTAGGAAAACTGAGTCTTAAATCAGAAAATACCTCATCTGGTTGAGAAACCTTTCTCCCTAATACAATGTAAGGACAAATTTATATCCTACTGGATTATAGTTGGGCAGGATCACTGTCAGGCATGGACTACCCACCTTTCAGATCTCAAATTTGTGTATAGCAATAGTTTCAGGGATCTCTCTAACCACTTAACCTTGAAATCCTAAGGATATATGTTGGATACTAAAGACAGGGCTGCTTAGAATAGAAGAAGAACAAAGAATACAATACAAATAGAAAGCTTGTCCTATGATTTTTTTAAAGTAGCCAAAGTTCCCATGCGATAACATGATGATTTGAGATTATAAATCAATGGTTCAGGCATATGAAACTCCCTTTTCTTCTTTCTCACTAAATTGTTAGCTATATTTAGCTACAAAGAAATATGTGTATACTGTGGAAGTTTTTGTAACAAAAATATAATGGATGCAATTGTATACAAAATATATTTATAAATAAATAAATGCATAAAGCTCACTCTATGCTGACGTTTTAAAGGAAGGATGACAAATCAATGCAAACCCAAGTCAGAGTAAAATAATTTAAGAGTGAAGAGTGGGATTGAAACAGATTTGCCTTTATTTATTGTATCTGAAGATGTGTTTTGTTTTAAAAGTGGAGTTGCTTCAACAGAGTGACACCTAGTGGCGGTGGGAATTAGCTGTTCTTAAATTCTCCTGTCTGTCTGTCTGTCTGTCTGTGCTTTCCTTTAGAATACATTAGCTTTGTTCTAAAAAAAGGAAAGCTATGTTTACTAGAGCAACTTGTCACAATTGCTCAGCTTCAGTGAATGAATTTGAGTAATGGAACAATTGTTGTTCTAAATAGTAATGAACACTTTGCAAGAGACAGCACTATCCACTCACAAATATATGTTTTTTAAAAATTGTAATTTTAGTGCTGCACAGAAAGCAGCTTTATGCCATTTCTATTTTTTTTAAAAAAAAACATGTAAACATTCATCTTATTTTGAGAACTATTCCAATTACCTGCCATAACAATGAAATACATGTGAATGTTCAGCTCTAGTGCATAGACTAAAGAGTGGTTATATTGTATGTTTCACAATTAATGACATCATTCTGAAACAACATATGTAGTAATCTTTGATTTCTTTTAACCATGGTGTTACTAAATAAGCAATATGGCTTGACTGACATAATGCTAAGCAATGATGGAGTGATTCATCGAAACCACATCACATTATGGTTTACTGTTAAGCATAAGCTGGGGCACTGTTTTCATGTACTGTATTTGTACTAATTATTTCTGGGCAATTTGATTTGGTTGGGACAATTTAGAAAGAACATCTGAGCAACATTCTGTGCTGTCAATATAAGCCTGGGGTCAACTACACAATCTTAGCCTTCTGTATCCAAACCTAATGATTATTATATGAGAAAATATCCCCACCCACGTGATCCTGGCATACTTATTCCTGACATATTAATATGCAATCTCACCATTAAGCGGTTCCCACATGGCTATTTAAAAGAAAGACATAAAAGCATCCATTAATTGGAAGTGTGCTATGAAATATGCAACATTTCCACAATGACACTAGAGAAAATTACTGTAGAAAGCAAATATTTCTACATGTAGAAAATTGCAATGGGAGCAGTATTTTATTGTGAGTATAGACACATATGCACACACCCACATACACAGTCCACTAAAATTTCTTTGCTTGGATGCCAAAGATAATAATAGAAGATGCTATGTAGACACACAGTACTTCATTTCAACACATTTCAATAGGGCTTTTAATGGAGAGTTTCTTGGCATCTAATTAACCTCCACCAGCGTAGTGCTAGATAAGAATTGAATAGATTATTTATGCATATCAAGTATGAGAACATGGAAGCCAAGGATCAACATTAAAAGGAAAAACATTAAAAGAAAAAATTACATCCAGTGAAAAATATTCATGCCGAGGTATATTTCAGACTTTGAAATTTACATAAATGTAATTCTAGTGTTTAAAGTCTGTATTTTGGCTTTATGATTTTTGCTACTATAAAAACCAAATTTAACCTAATGTATTTTGGGGTCATTAATAGCAATCAATAGTGAAAAGCTGCCCAGACTACCTATAGAGGGTTTTTAAAAAAAATAATTGGGTGACATATAAATACCAGAAATAAATAATAATAATTTCCCTTTTTAATCCCTGCTCCTTGAGTTCTTACTGTTAAAATAGTTGGGGTCACAAAAGCCCAACAGATTCTCCAGAATTTATTTGGCTGGAATCCAATCATCATTTCAATGTCTTCACAAAATCTTTGCAAGCCTGTAAAATAAACCACATGTAAATTCAAATGCAAAAGAAACTGAGCTACAGTTAAGATCTCTGGTGATCTCTCTTGTGTCTAATTATAGAAAGAACAGGCACACTGATTTGTCAGTCTAGCTCTTCAAGATATATATTAACCATATCTATAATATGGATTGCTCATAGGGGAAACCATACTAATAGGTGAATTACAGTGTTACATTTTATATAAACATTAACATAATATATTGCAATATAAAAAATACAATGAACACAAATCTATGGTTCACAGCGCCACGTATTTAAGATTATTATTTTTATTCTGAAACAATGTTTTAAATTGATAAAGATATATGAATATTTAGAAACTCAGTTGAGGTTCTCAGTTTCAGAATTTTGAAATTGCTTTCTTGAAAACAAATTGAGACGTATTTTGAAAATATGATTCCTTTCCATTTGGTTTAGTAAAATCTGAATAATGTTAGCAACTAATATTTATTTTCGTCACTGGATGTGTTTTTTAAAAAATCCCCTTAGATAAACAAAAATCTTTCATTTTTTAAAATGGATTCTGTTATTCTACATATTTATACAACATGTAATTAAAAGCTCTGTGTGTTCTAATCTCAAGTGAAGAATAAAAATTAGGGAGGTGTGATTTAAGAATATTTTGGATATAAAGCTTTGGATTCTCCAATAAGGAAAAGAAATCAAGGTCTGAAATTTAACTTTGAAATTGTTCAACATTAATACAATATTATTGTAAATGTAACATAAAATACCACAAAGAAATCCAGATAGTTTTCCATTAACAGCAGAATTGTTTCTTTTGATGGCAGTAATGTAGACACGGCCATCATTTCCACATTATTTCAGTCCATTACTTCTTTTGATTGCTAGGCCTTTGCAACACTTTCACATTATCTAGTTTGTTGCACCAGTTTTATGCACACAGCAGGTATATTTTGCCTTAATGAAAAAGGGACTAATGTTGAACTGGTGCAGCTTCCTTCTCATTCTTGCAATTCAGCAGCAGAACACCATTCTATACCAGCCAGCAATGGGTGGATTGTGTGACTTTCTTTTCTTTGACTTGTTCACCGCCATTCTTCACATCTATTTATCACTAAGTAAGCTCAGTAACAAATGCTTCCTAATAGGAACTCACATAACACTGAATCACTGCATCAGACATTAATTATTCACTCTCAAAGTACAAAACATCCCACCTCGAAAACAAAAACAAAAACGTGTGACTTTTCTTCTGGAGAGAGTGACAGAACAAGGCTGACTCTGCTTGCTCGAAATATTTTTTCAGATATTACTCCAGCATGAAATCTCAACCCTTCAAGCAAGCTAGACACCACCTTCTGTTACCACATCAGCAACCTACCATAGTAGGTGTAAAATTTATAATGTAAAGGAAGAAGAAAGGAAGGAAGGAAGGAACGGGGAGGGAGGGAGGGGACGGGAGGGAGGAAGGAAGGAAGGAAGAGGGAGGGAGGGAGAAAGGGAGGGGGAGAGGAGGGAGGAAAGGGAGGGAAGGAAGGAAGGAAAGAAGGAAGGAAAGAAGGAAGGAAGGAACAGTGAGAGAGATGGAAACAAAGAGAAAGAGAAAGGAAGGAAGGAAGGAAGGAAAGAAAGAAAGAAAGAAAGAAAGAAAGAAAGAAAGAAAGAAATTTGTGCATCAGTGTGTCTAGTACACGTCTAGTACACAGGCATATTTTTCATTGCTAAACAATGCAGCAACCATTAATTTGATTCCCCTTTTAGATGAAGGTGATGTTCTTCATTCAATCATAATATCTAAGACATTTTGCTCAGGGCCTTAATACAGAATACCAAAAGCCAAAGAGATTCCGAGAACCAAATGCCAATCCTTTCTCAGATAGTAACACGACAACAATAATAGAATGTTTAATAATCGTTTCCCTTTTATAAGGATTCTAAAAGCTTGCTGCCTAATGAGCTTACAGTATGGATTCTCCTAGATTAAAACCTAAAGCGTTTGCAAGAAGGAATTCAAGGACACAGCCCTTGATAAAATACATACCAGAAAAGCAATCTATATTGGGGGGGAGGGTGGAACCCAAGGCAACTACAAACTATAAAACTAAAGCCTGGTGGGTTTTTTGCAGACTTCATATGCATATTTTTACCATCTATGTATGCTAAGAATACCCCTTTGTTTTACAGTAGCAGGAATGCCTCAAACTTGTGCATTGTTAGTGGATAGGTTAGCTCAGGGGTATCAAACTGGTGGCCTGCAGGCAGGATGCGTCATGCACAGGCCATGCTCACCCCAGTTCTGCAAATGGGAAAAAACGTTGTGAAAAGTCACATGATGGCAATGTGACATGGCGAATTTGACACCCGTGGGTTAACTCATTGTTAGCAGATAAGTTGGCTCATTATTAGCGGATAAATCTGCTCAGGAACTTTGCTTCTAAAGTTGTCTGATCTAGATCTAAATCATCTCCCAATTATCTCAAAAATGAGCTTCTTCTCCCAGGCATGAAGAGCATTGTGGCGTCAGCTGTTGAAGTTCCTCCTTCTTCCATCTCTAGTTCAGGGAGGATGGAGAGAAGAGGAAGGTTGGAATATCCACAGTCTGAATGGAACAACCATATGCTTTAGGAATCTTATTGTTGTTGTTCAGTCACTATGCCATGCCTGTCTCTTCAGGACCCAATGGATCATTGGATGCTAGGACCCCCTAGCATCCTATGTCACCCCATTGTATCCCAAAATTTCCCCAAATTCATATTCATTTCATTGATGACACTATCTAACCATGGCATCCTCTGTCATCCCCTTCTCCTTTTGACAAGCTTTCCTAACATCAGAGTCTTTGTCAAAGAATCCTCTCTTCTCAATAGATGGCCAAAGTATTTAGCTTCAATATCTGCCCTTCCAAAGAGTAGTCAAGGTTGATTTATTTTAGGATGGACTTATGTGATCTCCTTGCAGTCCAAGAGACTCTCAAGAGCCTTCTCCAGCACCACATTTTGAGACATCACTTTTCATATTTGAGATTGAGAAGCATCACAGGTCATATTTTAAAGTCCTAAAAAATTCACATAAAATTATTTTAGTTCTATTTTCTAACATCCTGGCTTGTTGTAGGTACAATAAATCCTCACAATCCTGTTTAGGGGACCCTGGATTTATTTATTTATTTTATTTATATGTATATGGATACAATATACTTTTTTTGTTGTTCAGATTTTGCCCATAACTGTCTGTTAATTAATTTAAAAAATTGTGGATTAAATCAAGATTTTACTGCAAATGGGGAATTTACATCCGTTATGTAATTATGCAAACGATCTAAATTAAATCTAAATTCAGATTTAACCAATATTCAGATTCAACAGCATCGTTCCTCAAACAGCCCATTAAAGTTTTACTGTTTATATAGTTTTTGGCATATAATTGTGCCAAAAGTCACATCTATTCATGCTTTCTTCTAATGAATGAAAAAATAAAATGTCCAAGCTCAGTGTGCTATATAAAAAGTAACCCTGCTAATAACAAGGCATTTATCACCATTTTCAGAAATAGCACCAAATGTGGTATTTAAACTTTGTCTATAAATTGAAGTATCACTGTAAATGAAATATACATCAGTTTTGTTTTTTTAAACAGCTGCATTTTGCTTTTCCTTCCACCAAATGTTTTGATAATTATATTCATTTTAAATTATCATCTTGGTATTTTCTGGGGGTGGGTTGGTTTTTTATTTTTGCATTACCTTGTCATCAATAGCACCACTTGACTCTTTTAAGTTTGAAACAGCTTAAAACATATTATACATGAATAGAAATATTAAATGTTGAGGTAGTCATTTTGTTGGGACTAATTTTCACATAATAATTGTTCTGCCGGTGTGTCCCAACCGCCCGTAATTACAGGGTAATTAATCCAGAAATACACACACCACATGATAGAAGGAAAACCAAGTCTTTATCAGCAGAAAAACAGAAACAGTTCCCTTTTTAAATGCCAAAGGGATTTTTTGATACACACAAGGCACAAGTTAAATGCAATCCAATTTCTCACCCAATAACTGGGAAATTGAGTACAATTCTAAAGTCCAGAAAGTCCACACACAAACTTGAACAGCAAAAACCACGATCTTGACGAAACTATGAATAAGATAAACTGCCACGAGGCTAAACCAGCATGCTGTTCTTTTTATCTGTAGCACTAATTACAGAAGCCCCACCCAACCATAGGTGGCCTCACTTATCTCCTGTAATAATCCTTCAGTTGTTCTCTCCTATGCATCACTCTATGCATGCATGGATCTGTCATAAATTCTTGTTCAGAATCCAGGGATGATAAGGATGATTGTTTGGCTGTCTGCCAAATGCCCCCCTTCCCTGGTAACCTGTGCCTGGTGTCATGCTTTAAAGTAGCAGAATGAGAGTACCAGGAAGTGCTGCAGTGGTGATAGTCCACCTTTCTCTTCTTCAGCCCTCCCATGAACCCTTACACAGCCTTCTGGCAAAACACTTTCTTTTTGCTGTCTGGAAGTACAATGTATGCTTCCAAATAATATCTTTTGGAGCTAGGGAGGTGAAGGAAATTTTATGCCAACATTCAAAATGCAGGGGCAGGTTTTTCTATAGGATAGGAAGTATCATTTCTCCAGATATACTGTACTTTGTTGGTGCTGATGACAATGAGAGGGATATCTGTTGTGGAATCTACCCAGGTGTTAATCCACAACTGGTTAGACAACTGCAGAAATTGCTGCATGAACACAACAAGTATATTCTGGAAGGCTGCTGTTGATTCTATTCTTAAGGGCCACAAGGACTTCCAAGTGGTGATTAATGCTTGTAGGAAGCCTCCTGGAGAGCACTGAGGTCATTTCAATGGCCCCATGACTACAGAAGTGGTTGTTCTAATTGTCAGCAAGGATTTTAAGAAGAGAGATATCGTTCATCCCAGCAGAAACAACAAGTTGTTATAAATCAGTGAGATGCACCCTGTCTATAATGCTCTCCAGTACCCTCCGATGTTCTGCCCTGGAGAAGATGGCTATCTATATATCTATAAAATCAAAACATGCTGTAATCAGGAAATCTCCAGAATTGTAAGCCTTTCTGACAGTGAAAACAATCAACCAATGGAACAGCTTGCCTTCGGAAGTTGTGCAAGCTTCATCTCTTGAGACTTTCAAGAAGAGATTGGACTGCCATTTGTCAGAAATGATATAGGAGGTTGGACTAGATGACCTACAACTCTATTAATCTGTTAAAGGCCTACAAATTTGAAAATTGCTACATATGTTCCTCTTGGCTTCTAGATGCTCACCCCTCAGATGCTAAGGAGTTCTACTCTCCCTACCCATCTGAAATCTGTTCCAAATGTAAAACACAAGCAGAGGAGTTTCAGGTTCAGTTTTACTTTCACAGCACCAAACAGGGGATAGAATAGGAGAGGCTTCTGTGGGGAAAGCCTGAGGGAGAGAAGGGGATAAGAGAGGAGAGATCTCTGTGGGGCAAGGCTGGGGAAGAGAAGGGGATAGGATAGGAGAGGCTTCTGTATAGCAAGGCTGATGGATAGGGGAAGCTTCTGTGGGGCAAGAATGAGGGAGAGTAAGGGACAGGATAGGGGAGGCTACTATATGGCAAGGCTGAGGGAGAGAAAGAGATAACGAAGGCTTCTATAAGGCAAGGCTGCGGGAGAGAAGGGGAAAGGGTTCTGTGGGGCAAGGCTGAGGAGACAAGGGGACAGGAGAGGCTGATCGTAACTACTCATTAATTTTCAAGCTGTAAGTGTCAATTTATCAAGCCTGATCACATAGTTCCATAGCAGAGCAGGGGTAATTAGCTAGTAACAGATATAACAGAAAGAGCAGTTAACAGAAGTGCACAATTTGTTAGCCACAAGAGTCAAGAATCAAGTTTGTTCAAATGAGGGCAGGTTTAAACCATTCTAGCTCACTACAAGAGTCTGAACAGGCAAGGCAAATTGGTGGTAGATAAGAATCAATGAATTTCAGGGGGGATGAACTAGATCAATTGTGAGTGCTAAGCAGGGGTGTGCTACTTGCCGGGTGGGGGGTGGGAACATAGTGGGGAAGCGAAAATGGAGCTCCATCCCAGAGCACACAATTTGCACTGAAAGGTGTTGAAAGAAAATGCAGGGCATCCTGCATAAGCCATACCCAAAGTGTAGTAGTAGTAAAAATTTTGGTAGCCCTTCACTGGTGTTAAGGAATTCCAAACTGAGTCTGGTGATTTCCTACACAATTCTCATCTTCTCTAGTTTGGCTTCAGCTATTCCAGATAAGCTCTTGGATTTCTCAATAATGTCTGAAATAAACCTAGTTTTATGAATGAAGGCAAACCTAGTTTTGATTATGTTCTCAGGAAATAGAACATGTTAAATCAGTTTAATTTAAAGTCCAGTTTATCAATTTGATTTATGGGTTGTTTAGGTCTACTCTTACCGGAACTCTGCATTCCAATAATTCATTTTTCATTTAATAAATGAAAATGTATATAGGTATACATTATACATATTGTATATGGCATATGAAATAGATATCATGAGTTTTGAAAAGTTATAACATGGAATTAACTACCTTTCAAAAGAAAAACTAATTCCTTTTCCTTGCTTCCTGACTGTTCTAATTTAAAAATCTAATTTAAAAACTGAAGAGAAATGAAATTTATCGTAAAAGCCCTTCCTTGCCAGATATAGTAACAACCTGCCCATTTGTTTTAAATGCCCAAAAGAAAGGTGTTACCTAAATGTTAAAGAAGTTAATTTTCTACGTTAAAAATGCATACAGCGGATCAAATTGAAAGAAGTATTTGGGAAAAAGAGAAAGTGACAAAATCCAAAACAAATTTGAAGAAAGGTGTAAATGGCATCTGCCAAGAACTGAGATGCTTTTACAAGGGGTTAGTCTGGAGGATATCACTTATCATTGTTGCTATTACTGTTATTATTATTTTCATCCTATACAACTGTTTTCTGAGATTAGTCCTCTGCAGGGTAGACCTGGTGTAAACTACTCTTGGATCCAAAGACACTCTCAGACTATATCATTTTGGGAACAATGCAGTAGATTTCATCTCCTCTTTCAGATCATAACCTCTATAATGACAACCTCCATCTTATTTGGATTTAGATTTTGCATGCCTGCAGACAGATACTTAGGGTGATAAGGTAAAAGCAGTGATGTGGAGAACGTTATGTGGGTGTCATTAGTATATTCATTACGCTGGACTATGTATCAGGACAGTTGCTATCTCACCCTTCTTCACTATCATTTTGCTTACCACTATCAATTTAAATAATACATGTTGAGAAAAAAATATCGATGTTTCAGAGAAGTCACAGAGGTTTTAAAGATGACTGCAAGCTGTGATGCAGTCATCCTTCCCAATTTCTCTTTCAGTTAAAGTGAAATTGCAGATATTTATTTTAGAAACCAACATAATCTTTTAGAATGTGGGTGAACACACCCAAAAAATACATGGGTACATGCAGTTAAGGATATGTCACTCAAATCCCTTTCGATTCCTTAAAAACTATTACAGCATGCAGATTGATGTTATGTAACATGGTTTTGTGAGTTTTGCATTAATATGAATTATTGTTTAAATTCTCGTGTACTTTGTTACATGCTTTTGATTTTTTTTTTCAACCCTAAATTACTACATTTTTATCCTTACATTCTGTTTGCCCCCGTAGGTGGACTTGTTCCAGAAGCTTTGTTTTATAAATAAGCATATCAATCAGTTGTTGAGAACAACGAGCATGAAGGGATAATAAGAGCCCCTGTGATCATAACAACTGACATTTCATTTGATATCATCTGTACCTCTGTTAAGAATAACCCTATTCTGTCAGGTAGAATTTGTTGTACTTCTGCCACTCTGTGGTCAAAACCAGTACAGCATAAAAGTTTAATTAGTTATGGAGAATAACTCAAAACACATTTTCTTTAGCTTTATTCTATTTCAGTGTGCTGCCTTCTATTAAACTGTAATCAAACTTTATTGTAATGTACTGTTTAGCCATGATTGTACAAGTTTTTCATGAGCCAACCTGAAAAGACTAGCAACAAGAAGTATTATTTTCTGCTGTATGGGGCTTCCCACCAGCAACCTAAGAGCTAAATTGGATTTCCCTTTAGATGTTGCACTTCAAATCGAAAATTGGATTTCCCTTTAGATGTTGCACTTCAAATCGAAAATTTCAAGACAGCATTGTTCTAACTGGCCAGAAATTAAAATAGCATTATAATGTAATCTAAAATATCCAAGGGGCTTTGCGTCAGAAAATATTACACATTGATCAAAGACACCAATGCTCTTATTTCCCAATTCAAATACCATTCAATACCCTTAAAAGGAATATATGCTGAATAATTTTATTCTAATATTTAATTTAATTTAATTGACTTCTGTGCCACCCAATCCTAATACTAATATAGTAATTGTATCCCGTTTCTCATCAAGAAATTTAAGGTAGTATACATAACACATGCTCTGGTCCTAGTTTTTCTCCACAGTGCAGAAAGTTAGCAGAGTTTGCTCAGGATTCCCCAAGATCTTCCTTATAGCTGAGGATAAGATTTAAGCGGTAGCGGTTTCCTACCAGTACGGTCATCGCCATTGTACAGGTAACATGCATGAGCATGTTAGAGCAAGATTTTCTGTGCATGTGCAGAAGCAAAAGAATTGCCAAAATCTTTCTCTCGTGCAGGTAGTGGCAGGAGCGGCAACCCCCACCTCGGTTGAACCTTAATCTCCCAAATACTAATCCAAAAGCCAAAATGGCTGAGTGATTATAAGCATTATGGGAGCACTACATACAGTATGTTTTTTCTGTATTAGATACTACAACCATTTGGATGGCCAGTCAAGAGATCATGCCCAAAATTGAGGAGTTGAATAACTTAAGAGTTATTTAATCCCAAGCTTCCTATAGCCCTACTTAAGAAACATAATGGTATACTGGTCTTAGAAGACATTATAAATGTAGTGGGTATAATTGAAACATGGTAGTCAAATTACAAGGGATACAGTTGTTCCTGATTGTTCCCAAACTTCAGTAGAAACACAGAGAACACCCTATGGAAGAGGAATGGCCTTGTATGTGAAAGAGACATTTGAATCAAATGATTTTCACATCCCCAAAGGGACAGATCAACAGAATCACTCTGGGCAGAAATATCAGATCCCAAAGTAGATAAATACTGGAAGTGTACTATTATCCCCTTATCAAAATGTTAGATCTGGAAATGGAGAGGGATATCAGAGAGGGACATCCCCAGAAAGGAAGTCTTGTAATTATATGACATGAATATGCATGAATGTGCATTCAAGCTATGACCAAGGAAAAATTCTTATATATGCCATCTTTATATACTATAAATGACTGTCTGATAGGAAGGGCAATGCTGAACCTTCCTACCTGAAGTAGTGCTCAAGACTTTGTGAGAGAAACATATGTAGTTGGACGAATTTGGAATAGTTACTGTAATGCCATAAAACTATACATTGAAAAGAGCCATAGCCTAGTTAGCCAATCCCATACAGTTATACTCAACTTCAGAAATATGAACATCTCAAAATTAAGAAGACTGGTGAAAACAGAAATTCGGGGGGGATGGGGATCAAAAGGGCAGGTATCCCCCAGAAAGCTTGATTGTTGTTTAAAACTACAATAAGGCACAAAATTCCTAAAATTAGAAAAATGCCCCTGAAGTTCAAGCTAGTATTGGATTATTATTATATGCTGTTTTATTATTGCTGTTAGCCGCCCCGAGTCTCCGGAGAGGGGAGGCATACAAATCCAATAAATGAATGAATGAATGAATGAATGAATGAATGAATAAATAAATAAATAAATAAATGGTCAGCAGGGTTCATTGATATAGTAAAGGAGACTATGGTTGCAAAGAAAGTATTGATTAAAAGTGGAAGACCTGTCTTAATCAAGAAAGCAAGAAGCAACATTAACTCTTGCTAAAGAAATGCAAACAGGCAATGAGGGAGCAAAAAGAAAATTCGATAGCCATGCTTTCAAAGCCATGAAAACACATAATAAAAAAATAAATTCAAATATATTAGAAACAGGAAACCAGCCAGGGGAATCATTGGTCCCTTGAACCAGTAGTCTCCAACCATTCCGGCTTTGCAGACTGATCACAGTGGTGGCAGTGCATGGTGGCAGTGGTGGAGGAGGGGATAGTTTTGTGCATTCAACCACTTACGCAGCCCTGTTCCCAACAAGCTACGGGTCAATACCTACCCATAGCCTGGACGTTGGAAACCCCTTCCTTGAACAATGAAGGAATCAAGTGTGCTATGGAAATTGCAAAGAAGCTGAATGAATGCTTTGCTTTTGCCTTCCTAGGAGGAAAATTGGGTGAGATTCTCAGGAAGAGAAGCAAATGAACTGAGCTATATTATAATGGGAACAAGAAAAGAAGTGCTAGGCTACACTGACAAACTGCAGGTACTTTAAGAGAATTAACACATTGCTTTTTGCAATTACCAGTAAGTATGAATTGACCATGTTTTGGAAAGCAGAATTTCTGAATATAAGCATGCATGGTAACTACTGTACCTAAGCTAAAAGTCAAATCTGTATAGTCTGGAGGACAGAAGGGAAAGGGGGGACATGATCGAAACATTTAAATATATTAAAGGGTAATGTAATGTTGACAGCATCTATTCATGACTTAAAAGCCAAATCTATAAACTTTCTGAAATATGCAACTTGTTTCTACACACGGCCTTTGAAGGGGAGAAAAGGAAGATGGTTAATGTAACTCCAATTTTTAAATGTTGGATCAATTGATGGAAATCACTGAGATTATTGACTATTAATCTTGGTGTCAGTGTGCCATCTGCGGGGAGATTAGGGGGCTCCTTGTGCAATCCCAGTGACCAGTTAGGTCCCACAGAGTGGATCTTCTCCGGGTCCCGTCAACTAAGCAATATCGCCTGGCAGGACCCAGGGGAAGAGCCTTCTCTGTGGCGGCCCCAGCCCTCTGGAACAAACTCCCCCCAGAGATTAGAACTGCCCCCACCCTCCTTGCCTTTCGTAAACAACTTAAAACCCACCTCTGCCACCAGGCATGGGGGAATTGAGATCCTCTTTCCCCCTAGGCCTTTACAACTCTATGCATGGTATGTATGTATGTATGTATGTATGTATGTATGTATGTATGTATGTTTGGTTTTTATATTAATAGATTTTTAATCATCAATACCAAATTACTATTGTACACTGTTTTATTGTCGCTGTTAGCCACCCCGAGTCTCTGGAGAGGGGCGGCATACAAATCCAATAAATAAATAAATAAATAAATAAATAAATAAATAAATAAATAAATAAATAAATAAATAAATAAATAAATAAATAAATAAATAAATAAATAAATAAATAAATAAATAAATAAATAAATAAATAAATAAATAAATAAATAAATAAATAAATAAATAAATAAATAAATAAATAAATAAATAAATAAATAAATAAATAAATAAATAAATAAATAAATAAATAAATAAATAAATAAATAAATTGTTTGACCACTATGAGAACAGACTGCTGAGCAAGATGAACCCATGTTCTTATGTTCTTAACATAATTAACTTTGGAGCCACAAGACACAACCAATTAGAGGTTGCCACAAGATGAGACTGTTAAAGCAACTTGTTATATTCCAAGTCATAAAAATAATCAAGGAAAAGCAGAGAGGAAAGATCAAACAGGACATTACAAACTTTTAATCTAACTGAATCTGTATGAGAGGGTCAGATGGAATAAGTGAAAAGTAACGTTTGAAAAGGGTATCAAAGCAAAAGTAACATACAGTATATTCTTTAGATTAAAGAGTATAAAAAAAATAAGAAAAAATCATAGTAAAGACTGAACTAGAAAAAGTTTGAGGGAAAAGAATTAAGCTGGTATATCTCAATATCTACCCTGAACTTCCATTTCTTTGCGAATCTTGCAATAGTATTGTTGCACAGAGCTTGATCATTTCTCAGTGAAAGAGAGAAAAATAAGGTTTTCCTGACTATTTGACTCTTTTCTATATTTTAGGTTTGCTGTATCAGTTTAACATAGAAGTAAATCACTTTTCCCACAGATAACATATTCCCAGTAATCCTAGGGCAGTGCCTGGGATAAGCGAAGCAAAGAGCAACTACTTGAGATTCTGTACCAGAAGCAAGAAGAGAATTCAGTTTTTATCCATTTCTAAGAACAAACATAACTTGTAAGGATAATCTTTTATGAGAGGCTTTTCCTCTTCCAAGTAATTCTGCAATGTGTTTCTATTAAAATAAAATAGCACAAAGGAGCAATACAAATCTTACAAGGAGGTCCCAAAGTTAAAATGTCGTACAATATTTCTAGTGAGTATTCAATTCATTTGCAATCATTCAATTTGGAATATGTAAAGAGAGCTGCCTGTCAGTTAAATGTTTCCTTCTTGAGACATACAGCAGCATGCAATCACCCATTTTATAAACAACATCTGGAGCAATGTTTCAAAATATTGCTGTACTTCAAAGCTACGTGAGGATGGGGAAAGCACTTTACTTCAAATCTACATGCAATATAATCCTGGTAGGAATATTTCTAACTTCAGAATCTGAGATGGGTCTGCAGTTTATTTATTTATAAACCTTTCTCTTGACTGAAGATGCGTATGTCTTCCATTGGTTTCCATGGAAACAGTGTATGAGCATCATTTGTTTTTGAAAGGTCTTGTGAATAGTTATTTCTGGGCTAATCTACAGTATTGGCAATTCTGTAGAAAGTGAAATCTTCTCACAAGTGATATAGGTTTATTTAGACAGATTTCTCATTGCTTCTGGTACAGTAGTTGGAATCTTTCAAATCATCATGATTTTTGGGTTGTGTAGATGTAACAAAGAAAACTCTGCCTATTTAAATCAGGGCCTTCTCACTTCTGTTTAGGGAAAAGTACCTCATTCATTTATCATCTGTCATAATGGCAACATGTGGGCCAATATAGTAAAAATGTATGTATAACAAAGTGCTCTTGGGATCAATGATTAAAAAAAGGCCCACACTAGTCTGCTATACAGTTCACATTAGCACTTATTTTTAAAAGTAAAAATAAATCTGTTAGCTTGGAAGGTAGATAGCATACTTTTAGAATCTTCCAATGTAATGATGGTATATTGTCAGGTAACATCAATAGCTGGTACCAGTGAACAAAATATTCCTTTGTTCTGTTTTGACATTATTATGTCACCCTTGCAGTTCTTTTTATAAAAATAAAATTCCATGAATATGCCAGGTTCTAAATTATACCTAAAAGCCTACCTTCGAAATCCCAGTTCTCAACATGTATACCAGACCAATTATAAATTTTCTTAACATTGAAGGATGGCAACAGAAATTAATAACAACACTCTTTATTGACATATCTATTGACCTTTGGTAACTAAGCAGTGTTACTAAACACCATCAGCCTCTTCAGGAGAAGAGGATGTTGTTGTAACCGGTAGATAGAAAATTGCTTTTTCTATAAAAGGAGATTTAGTTACACTAGATGACATAGAACATCTTATGGAATTATGGAAAATAGGCAAACAAAATGTAAAGGGGAGGATCATCACAGCAGAATAATAATATTTATGCAAAGATCATAGAAACATAGAATATTGATGGCAGAAAAAGACCTCATGGTCCATCTAGTCTGTCTTTATATTATTTCCTGTATTTTATCTTAGGATGGATATATGTTTATCCCAGGCATGTTTAAATTCAGTTATTGTGGATTTACCAACCACGTCTGCTGGAAGTTTGTTCCAAGCATCTATTACTCTTTCAGTAAAATAATATTTTCTCACATTGCTTCTTATCTTTCCTCCAACTAACTTCAGATTGTGTCCCCTTGTTCTTGTGTTCACTTTTCTATTAAAAACTTCCCTCCTGAACCTTATTTAACCCTTTAATATATTTAAATGTTTCGATTATGTCCCTCCTTTCCCTTCTGTCCTCCAGACTATACAGATTTGACTTTTAGCTTAGGTACAGTAGTTACCATGCATGCCTATATTCAGAAATTCTGCTTTCCAAAACATGGTCAATTCATACTTACTGGTAATTGTTAATTCTCTTAAAGTACCTGCAAGAGCATGGATAGACCACATTGCCACAGGCAATACTTTTTTTAAAAGGCAATATTTGCAGTTACACAATGGGAGGGAGAGAAATGGGCAGGTTTGAATTATCCAGGCTTTTAAAGTAAGGGGCTGAAGTTTCTTTTTGAAAAGCCTACTGAGCTATCAGCCATAGTTTACTAGAAAAAATATGTCAGCCAAAAATCAGAAATTTGCCACCAAATGTGAGCATCACTATTCTTGGGATTCCAATGAACACACAAATATGGGTGGAACCACATCTAGTCCACAGGATATACACTCATATCCTAGAGAAAAGAGAGGTATGAACATTCGTGCAATATACAATAATTAATATTTTCTGTGAGTAAAGCTTGGGTCATTCTTCGTAAGAGATGGTAGCATAAGAAGGATGAGTAATCAATAATATTCTCATCCCCACTGGCAGGATCATAATGTTTTCCATTGATGGAACAAATCCTTCCATTTGGAGACAGCTATTACATATTATACTGGTCATAATTCTGTTGTTACAATTTTGCATTTTCCATAAATGCATCTGCATAAGCTCACATATGCCATCAATCTTCAGTCATATATTTCAGTTGAAATATTTATGTGGATTGACCTTGAAAAATCATAAGAAGTACATTAGTTTGTAATCATTTTTAAAACCCTAATCTTGACTAATGCACGCCTACATACTTATTTGAGGGTGATATTAATTAGTGTAGATTACATGCTTCATTATAACTTTTATGTGTCTGACTAAATCATATCCACATTAATGTTAACAACTTTTGTATCTATTTACTAACTTAATCAGTTTTGATATAATTTTAACAGTACTAAACATTGCACTGGGTTGAATTTCTGAAAATATTTTATTACCGTAGATATTTTTAGATGTATATTTTGAAATGTTAAAGCAATAACATTTTAAAACTTGTATTTGTGGAATTATCTGTTACTTATCAATATCCCATTTTTATATGTAAGAACTATTTGTATAACCTAAGGATAACATATCCATTTCTTACCATAAACGTACGAAACACCAACAAGTTCAAAGATGGCTATTATAACAAGAGAATAAGATGCTGCATAGGTGTCCACAAGCTGCAACATATACATCCCACCCTAAAATTAAAAACAAATAATTATTAATAGAAATGCCACAGTCAGCAGAAACCCAACTAATAATTGCAGTACAAAAAAAGTACAATTAGTGCTATTTTGTCATACCTAAGCCCCATCTCATTATGAAAATACTCTATGAACTATATAGTCTTTTTCAAGAATGTCAATTTTTGTTATACCTTTACAACAGGGGTGAGCTGCTAGCCGGAACGCCTATTTGGGCTCGCTTCCACAGCTCTACCATGAGTTCAAGCGGAATTATGATTCTGTACCTGTGCAGGTAACAAAACCTCACCAGAACATGGGCTCACCTGCATCTCCATGCACGATTTTGCTACCTGCATGGGCGCAGAAGTATAATTCCGCTCAAACTCACAGTACCTCCAAATCTGCAGAGAAGAGCCCAATTTAGGCATTCCGGCTAGCAGCCCACACCTGCTTAACAACAAAACGGGGGCAGGAGTACCCAAAATGAAATGAATATCAAGTTAGGTTTTAATATGCTGGCAGAGCGTTGCTATTTGAAACTGCTATATACACTAGAGGGGATATAGCTGTGCAACCTCTTTGAGACAATTGAAGAATGCGAAGAAAACAGATCTATAAATTTTACCTGTGTGGCTATACTCCCATCCTTCCATTAATAGTAAATTACATCTTTAGAAATGTCTACAGGTAATCATTACAACAGTTTGTTTAGTGACAACGTTACAACGTCACTGGAAAAAGTGACTTATTTTCACACTTATGGCTGTTGCAGTATTTCCACAGTCACATGATCAAAATTCAGACCTTTGGCAACTGATTCATATTTATGATGACTGCAGGGCCCCTGGGGTCATGTGATCAACTTTTGTAACTTTCTAGTAATGGGGAAGTCAATGAGGAAGCCAGATTCACTTAATTACTGTGTTACCAATGTAAACAGCTGCAGTGATTCACTTAACAATTATGGCAAGGAAGATTATAAACAGGGCAAAATTTAGCAACTTAAATTTTGGGATTTGTCGTTTTAAGTTGAGGACTACTTGTATATGTTTAACAGGGCCTTCAGAACGGTCATTCATTTTTGTGATCAGTGAAACTTCTCTTCAAACTGCACTTCCTTTGGAGTTAATCTATTCTGTTTTTTCTAATTGTCAGATCTGATTCAACAGCACATAATGTAATATATGTTCACCTGAGTGATCATAGGAAAACCCATGATGAAAAAGGAAATGCAGCATCCCAGAGTGAACAGTGGCTTGTGGGTTCGTAAATACTTAGGAAATTCATCTGAAACAGATGTCACTATGGTTTCAATAGTGGCAAACTGAAATGCCAAAGAAGAGAAAGAAAAATTCAGTAGCAATCAATGAGTAAAACAGCAGATTTCTTGTTAATTTAAACATCATATTTTAAAAGACACCCCTTCTCTCACTTTGTTTCTTCTTTGTCCACTTAATATTTCACAGATTAAAAATTAGGAATGAATAAATTATATTCATGACAAACCTCAGTAAATATTTTTAAAGGAAAATATTGATAGGGTGCAGTCATTTGTTACAGAGCAAATTAAAAATAAAAAAAGATGAGAAAATCATAGGTCATTCAAACGACTTACAGAAGTAGTTTTCATCTTAAGCGTTAGCTAACCAATTTACCACACTGATTTATTTATTTTTATTTATTTATTTTTATTTGTTTGTTTTGTCCAATACACAATAATACACAATGAGGGTTATAGAGGATATAATCAGGTAGAATGTATTAAAGGGGGAATAGAGGAGAAAATAAAGGAGTGAAATATAACTATGAGAGAATAGCAGAAAAAGATATAGGTATAGAAGAGAAGATATAGGAGATATAGGAGAGACAATAGGACAGGGGACGGTAGGCACTCTGGTGCACTTATGTACGCCCCTTACTGACCTCTTAGAAATTTGGTGAGGTCAACCATGGGTAGTCTAAGGGTAAAGTGTTGGGGGATGATACTACAGAGTCCGGTAGTGAATTCCACGCTTCAACAACTCAATTACTAAAGTCGTATTTTTTACAGTCAAGTTTGGAGCGATTAATATCAAGCTTGTATCTGTTGTGGACTCTTGTGTTGCTGTGGTTGAAGCTGAAGTAGTCTTTGACAGGCAGGACGTTGCAGCATATGATCTTGTGGGCAATACTTAGATCATGTTTGAGGCATCTTAGTTCTAAGCTTTCTAGACTCAGGATTGTAAACGTAGTTTCGTAGGGTGTTCTGTTACGGGTAGAGGAGTGAAGAGCTCTTCTGGTGAAGTATCTCTGGACATTTTCGAGGGTATTAATGTCAGAAATGCGGTATGGGTTCCAAACAGATGAGCTATATTCTAGGATGGGTCTGGCAAAAGTTTTATAAGCTTTGGTAAGTAGTGTGAGATTGCCAGAGTGGAAGCTACGTAGGATTAGATTAACAACTCTTAAAGCCTTCTTGGCGATGTTGTTGCAATGAGTTTGGCACTTAAGTCTTTAGTTGTTGC
Organism: Erythrolamprus reginae; assembly: GCF_031021105.1. Lineage (NCBI taxonomy): Eukaryota > Metazoa > Chordata > Lepidosauria > Squamata > Dipsadidae > Erythrolamprus > Erythrolamprus reginae. The sequence continues at coordinate 109,089,491 of NC_091950.1, read as the reverse complement.
AAAGAGCTTTGGCACTTAAGTCTTTAGTTATTAGTACTCCAAGGTCCTTGACCGAGTGGGGATTATCTGTGATAATTTGTTGATTCAGTTTGTATTTGGAGTTTTGATTCTTTTTGCCAATGTGAAGGACAGAGCATTTGCTGGTTTAGATTTTGAGTTGCCATGTGTTAGACCAATCAGAAACAGAGTCTTGGTCTTTTTGAAGAGCAGTTGTATTATCAGTGGTGTTGAAGAGTTTTACATCGCCTGCAAAGAGAACACAGTTGCTTGTGGTGAGATCGCAAAGGTCATTGATGTAGAGAATGAAAAGTGTTGGTCCCAGAACACTACCTTAGGGGACATCACTTTTAACAGGGACAGGGGTATATATGGTGCTTCCTATTTTAACCACTTGTTGTCTCTTTGACAGGAATGCTGTAAGCCATCTGTGGAGGGATCCTGAGATGCCATAGGATTTGAGTTTTAGAAGTAGTTTGTCGTGGACCACTGAATCGAAGGCTTTGCAGAAGTCAATATAAATTGCATCTGTAGGTTTTCTTTTATCAAGATGAATTGTCCATATGTTTTTGCAGTGGAGGAGCTGCAGGTTGCAGGATAGTTTTTTTCTAAATCCAAATTGTTTGTTAGAGAGCAGATTATTAGTTTCTAGGTGGAGAGTAATTGATTGGTTTATAATTGATTCCATAACTTTACATGGTGTACCATGTAACTGGTGTATGCAGAACTGTATGCCGTCCTTCTTCGCAGACTAATGACCTAAGTGCCACAGCCCACTGTAACAACATTGCCAAAAAGGCACTAAGAGTTATTAATCTAATCTTGTATAGTTTCTTCACTGGCAATATTAATCTACTAACCAGAGCATACAAAATATTTGCTAGACCAATTCTTGAATAAAGCTCACCTGTCTTGAACTAGAACTGTATATCAGATATCAATATAATTGAGAGAGTCCAAAAATATTTTACAAGAAGAGTTCTCCACTCCTCTGCTTGCAACAGAATACTTTATTCCACCAGACTTGAAATTTGGGGCTTAGATAGCCTAGAACTTCATTGCCTTCAATCTGACCTAAATCAGGGATGGATTGCTACTGGTACGGTAGGTGACAGTGCACCAGTAGCAGCCACCAGATTGTGCAATTTGCATGCAACCACTCGGGCACTATCGTGTGCAGAAGCATAATCTCACAAGGGGACGCTCACAGGCACAAGAGTTCAGTGATCACCAAAATCTCATGCATGGTGGATTTGTGCTTCCCATACATGCCCCAAAGCAAAATCATGCTGTGCACGCAAGATGATTCCAGCTGCGTGTGCAGCGCACCACTAGTAGCAATCTACCCCTTACCTAAATGTACTACAATGTCCTACCTGTCAATGGTTTCTTCAACTTCAACTGCAACAATACTCAAGCACATAATCCATTCAAACTTAATGTAAATCGCTCCAAACTCGACTGCAGAAAATACAGCTTCATCAACAGAATAAATGCCTGAAACGCACTACCTGACTCTGTGGTTTCTTCCCCAAACCCCAAAACTTTAACCTTAGACTATCTACAGTCGACCTTACCCCATTCCCAAGAGGTCTGTAAGAGGTGGCCTATCACTGTGCCCAGTAATGGGCATCCAAAATTTTTACTGCCACACTGTGGGTGTGGCTTATTTTGTGGGTGTGGCTTAATGGTCATGTGACTGGGGTAGGAGTGGCTTGCCAGCCATGTCACCAGGTGGGAGTGGCTTGAACGATCATCATCGTTCAAGTGAACTGTTAAGTCCTCAACTTACAACCTTACCAGTGTTGCTCGCTGGGGTCACAATTTGCTCCGCGTTTCCCGTGCTCTCCTTCCTGTGTCACCCCACCTCAGGCTGCATAACTAGGTGAATGGGTGCTGCCAGAAGCATAAATGATTGTGCCTATCGTCCCTATCCTACTGTCCTATTGCCTATTTACTTGTACGTACCTTGCTAATGTTTATGTTTATACCAGTACCTACTATCTTGTACATGCTTGATTAGAGAGACGGGGGGGGAGAGAGAGAGATGTGAAACAGAGCAGAAAAATGGCTACCGCTTCACAGAAATAACAACAGCGGACAATTAGAGATCAGAAAATGAAAAACCTGAAAAGACTTTAAATGATGATTTAGAAAAATGTCTGGAAAGCAAGATTGGGATTTTTTTATTTTGATTTTTATATTCTATATGGTTTCCTTTTCTAATTGGTTATTGAAAGTTGAAACTGAAAGTAAATGAACTGAGTTCTGGAGTAAAACACTGCCATCTAATGGACAAAGAAGGAGAATAACATGACCTTGGACAGTATCAGACAGTCATAATAGATGGCTGAAAGTTTTGGTTTTTTTAGAAAGAAGGGGAAATAACTAAGGCAGAATATCAGCAAATAGCCTGAGTCTATAAAGATGAAGTGAAAAAAGCTAAGGCTCACAATGAATAAAGGCTTGCGACAAAAATAAAAAGTAACTAAAAAGCTTCTTTCAACATATTAAAAACAAGAAAAAAGTCAAGAAAACAATTGGTCCATTGCAGGGAGAAAGTAGCAAGAAGGTGACAAGCAACAAGGAAAAAACAGAGCTACTTAACTCATTTTTTTGCATCTGTCTTTACGCAAAGGGAAAAAAACAGTCCAACCTATCAAAAACAGCACCACAAAAAACATATTAGGGACCCAAGTTAAATAGGGAAGAAAATGGTAAGTGAACACTTGTCTACTCTAGACAAGTTCAAATCACCAGGACCATATGGATTACACCCCAAGATCCTGAAGGAACTGGCAGATGAGATCTCAGAACCACTGAAATATATCTTTCAAAAATCCTGGAACACTGGGGAATTGCCAGGGGACTGGAAAAGAGCTGATGTAGTTCCCATCAGCTCCAATGTCCCTTCCAACTCTGTTGTTGTTGTTATTGTTGTTGTTGTTGTTGTTGTTAAAGAGAAAAAATTGGTAAAGTATGGCTGGGGAGTTTGTTAATTTTTTTCTATTTTGGAAGTAAATTTCTCCTTTTTAAATTTGCATATAAAGAAAATATAAACAAAATGTTTTATAGATGGCATATGTCACCAGAAAAATTATTTAAAATGTTTATAGATAAATCAGTAAAATGTTGGAAATGTCAGCAAATACCAGATTCTTATTATCATATGTGGTGAACATGTACAGAAGCAAGAAAGTTTTGGGTTAAGATACAAGGATGGTCAGGAAAAATGGTGGAAGAAATGCCAGACCTAAAACCAGAAATTTTATCAGAAAAATACAAAAAAGAAGATATATATTTAATAATACATATAGTAACAGCATCTAAGATTGTTTTTGCACAAAATTGGAAAGCAGGAATAGTTCCTGAAGATGAGCAGTTTAGTAAAGAAAATTTTGGACTGCGCTAAAATGAACATATTAACATTAAGATTAAAAGATAAAGAGGATTAATTGTATTACAAGACTTGGGGAGAAAATCTTAAATCTTAAATTTGAAGTGTATGAATAGAAAAACACATAAATATAAAAGAAATAGATTAAAGGAATATATATATATATATTCAGCAATAACATGTGATATACATATATATGTATGTATGTATGTATCACATGTTTTTGCTGAATTTTTAAAATTAAGGAAGACTAGGATAGCGCTATTTCGGCCTTGTTCTGGCCTCATCAGCTAGCCATACCTTTACTGGGATTTGATACTGGGGCTTCTGCCTTGTAATCCCAGTAAGGGTATGGCTAGCTGATGAAGCCAGAACAAGGCCGAAATAGCGCTATCCTAGTCTCCCTTCATTTTAAAAAATCAGCAAAAACATGTGATACATACAGAACATAGTTTGTTGGCTATGAATAAATTAACTGCCTTGAAATGGCCCTGGGTCGGGCCTAGAGGCAAAAAGGAGCTGTGACGTTCCTTCAGCCTTTTCCAGGTCCCAACAACTAGACAATGTCATTTGGCGGGGCCTAGGAGAAGAGTCTTCTCTGTGGGTACCCCGGCCCTGTGGAATCAGCCCCCATCCTTCTTGCCTTTCGTAAGAGTTTTAAGACTTATTTATGTCACCAGACTTGGGCCAAGTAGATCTTGTCCCTTGGCCAATGAATGTTTGTATGATCATTGTACGAATGGGTGTGATTGATTTTAATATTTGGGATCTTAAGTAGCTATTTAATTTTAATTTAATTGGATTAATGCTATTGTAATTTACTTTACTTTACTTTACTTTACTTTACTTTACTTTACTTTACTTTACTTTACTTTACTTTACTTTACTTTACTTTACTTTACTTTACTGGTTTTTTATGTGTTATAAGCTGCCCCTAGTCTTCAGAGAGGAACTGCATAGAAATCCAATAAATAAATTAATTAATTAATTAATTAATAAAGGAAGGAAGGAAGGAGAAAGACAAGAGAGGAGTAAGAAGAAGGAAGAAAGGAAGAGGAGGAAAGTAGAGAAGGTGGGAGAAGAGAGTTAGAAGAGAGGGCGGGGGAAGTAAAAAAAGAGGAGAGGAAGAGGGGGAAGGGGAAGTAGGTTTAGAAGGAGAAAGAGGAAGGGAGGGAAGAAGAAAGAGAAGGAAGATCTGCATGAGATAGGAAGGAAGAGTGGTAAAAAAAGCAACCTTGAACTAATAAAACAATAAGATAAATTAGAATATATGTGTAAATATTTTGTAAAATAATGAAATGAGGAATGAAATTATAAATATGTAAAAACATATGAGATATAAAACTTTTTTAAAAAAAAGAACCCTTCTAATTTGAGTACATACAAAGTAAAACATCTAGCTTGTTAATAATATAGCCAGAAGGCAGGCCTTTGGCGTATGTAGCGCCCTAGGCTCAGGAGCATAGCAATGTCTTTAAAGCTTTATGGGAGGCTAACAGGTTTGGGGCCATTTTAATCTCCAAAGAGAGGATCTGGTCTAAGTGGATGGGTGGAAATTGGGAATAGGTGATACCCTAATTCCAAGCCATTAGTTATTTCTAAACAAAAGGCAATTATAATAATCTCAAAATAAGAGCTGGTTCTAGCCCTGAATTCAGTATCATCTTACTTCTAAGAAACATGTGTAGCATGTTGTTGTATGTGAAATTTATCATAAAATCTGTGCTGGATCCCCACTTGCAACTACTTACATTAAAATATTAATTCAATGTACTGTTGTCACTCTGAACTTTGAATGAACAAACAGGAAGTCATATTTTTGTTTAAAAAAAAAGATTTATCTACCATTGTATCCAATCCAAGCGTAAGAAGCATCAAGAAGAAGATTATAGCCCAAAATGGAGAAAGTGGAAGCCTGGTTAAGGCTTCAGGATATACCACAAATGCAATGCCAGGACCTAGAATAAAAAACAAAATAGACAGAAACCATATTGATAGCTGAAATAAGAAGTATCCTTTGAATTGGGTGGTGTGTGTGTCATATTGAATTTAAAAAATCCATTCCAATTTAAGATGGCAACATTTAGAAGTCAGTTTCCCACTTTCCAATTGAATAGGGTATTATGGGGTCACAGGATGTAGTATTTCAATCATACATTTTGAGCACAAGCAATCTCAAGAAAAATCTAGCTTTTAGCTGAAAGGAGGTGGCAAAGATCATTATTAGAACAGCGGGGAGTTTGCTATATACCTGTTAAATACAAATATGCCCCGACTGTGAAAGAAAATGTGATATAGTGAAACATTTCGAAAAATGTTGGTGAGTCTTCAGAGTACACCCTATTTTATTCTCTCTTATTGGTGCCAAATTGCAACATAGAAACACAACTCCTCTTTAAAATATTTGTCTTCTTAATTGCGGTCCCACTTGTTTCATTTACTATATATGAATTCCTGCCATAATTTTTTTTTTTAATGTACCATGCATCATCTGTTGGAGAAACTGGTGCCCTCCCAATATTTTTATTACAAACTTGAACAATGGTTGGTTTGGCAAAGCTACTACGTTGGGTATTTAAACCCAAAACATCTGGTACTGTAGGCAATAGATTTCCCTTTCCTGAGCTACTCTGCAATACACCACTGCCCATTTATTTTAGCAAAGCAAGAGTTAATTTCACAACCATTATATATTTCCCAAAAATGTTGGAAAACTCTTGTCAAACATAAAATACTTCTTGAAGGCTTTTTTTTATTATTATTACTGATGTGAGGCAATGCAAGAGGCTGACTTTAAAGCCTGCTGTTAGCTGGGAGTTTTTCTTGGCAAGAAGGCTTAGGGGATGTTATATATTCATGAACATGCTCTTTCATCTCTTGATTAAAGATTTTTTTTCCTTGACTGCTACAGATAAAAAATGTTGCTTGCAGTAGCTTCTTGCACGTTTGGAAATTAAATTAAGGAATCAAAATAATGAGTTTCTGGAATTCATCATACTGTGGGAAAACCTAATTGCAGGAAATGAAACTGCAAATCTCTCTTGATTGGGATCCTTTAAATTAATTTCATGGAGAGATGGAGGTTATGACCACAGAAAGCTAGACAGATATAAGGACAGTTGTTGGGCTTCAATACCCATCTGGGAAAAGACAAACATTGACCCTTTACAAAATTAACTCACAATTCAAGCAATAATTCAAATAGTACCATATAGTAGTGGAATAACTGGCATTTTCCTTTTGGGACAGCCATATTATGCAAATAGCCACCAAATATGGCTATTTGGCATTCCAAAGCACACATACTACAGAAGAACATTGGGTCTTAAGAAAAGGTTGCTATATGTCTGTTTTCATTCTTTGGACGTCTGGATCACATGAATTCCAACATTTTAGTTCAATTCTAGAGTTCTTACCCTTTAGCAAATTCCATTGTGCTTTTGTTTGAATCAAAAACTACCTTACCAGGTTGTTTTGAAGTTTTAAGCATTAATATGCAACTTTTGCATCATTACAGTTTTGCAGTTTTCTGGATTCTGAAGCACTTAAACAGTACTGTACTTCCCCTTTTGGAAGCTGAATCTAAAAATTTCACAATCGCCAAAATGCTCTTGAATTTTTATATCCTACTTGAAATCCTAGGGATTTTGAAGCAATTTACAAATATTTCTGATACAGCAAACCACACAAGAGTCTTTGGAAAGGAGCTAAATTATACATGCTGCTTTGCACTGTTGAGCATGTCAGTTTAAAAGAAAGAACCATTGAATTTAATGGGGTCATAATTGCTGAAAAGCAAAATGGCACTTAACCTAAACTTACTTATTAGCTGTATTAACCATGCATATATATATATACATATATTTATTTATTTATTTATTTATTTATTTATTTATTTATTTATTTATTTATTTATTTATTTATTTATTTATTATTAGATTATTAGATTTCTATGCCGCCCTTCTCGAGGCAATTCAGGGTGACATACAACATAAATATAAGAAATCTAATATCTCTAAAATATGAAAATTTGCTAAGAACATTTAAAAGAAACCCATGAACACTCACATACATTCATCCAATCCAATCGTATCTCATATTGGCTCATCACTCGCGGCCCCCATGCCTGCTGGCAAAGGTAGGTTTTTAAGGCTTTGCGAAAGACCAGGAGGGAGGGGCAGTACATATCTCCAGAAGGAGTTTGTTCCAGAGGGCCAGGGCCGCCACAGAGAAGGCTTTTCCCTTAGGCCCTGCCAGTCAATATTGTCTGGCCAATGGGGCCTAGAGAAGACCAACTCTGTGGGACCTAACTGGCTGCTGGGATACATGAGGCAGCAGATGATCCCAAATATAATCTGGTCCTAAGCCATTTAGGGCTTTATACGTCATAATCAGCATTTTGAATTGGGCCTGGAGACTAATTGGCAACCAGTGCAGCTCGTGGAGTGATGTTGAGATGTGGGCAGATTTTGGTAGTCCCACTATAGGTCGCGCGGCTGCATTTTGCACAATTTGTTGTCTCCAAACAGTCTTCAAAGGCAGCCCCATATAGAGAGCCTTGCAGTAATCATAGAGACATACAATATATACTATATAATATACTATATTGCATAGAGACATACAGTATACAGTGTTCCCTCGATTTTCGTGGGTTCGAACTTTGCGGAAAGTCTATACCACGGTTTTTCAAAAATATTAATTAAAAAATACTTTGCGGGGTTTTTCCCTATACCACGGTTTTTCCCACCCAATGACGTCATATGTCATCGCCAAACTTTCGTCTGCCTTTAATAAATATTTTTTAAATAAACTTTAATAAATAAACATGGTGAGTAATAATCTGAATGGTTGCTAAGGGAATGGAAAATTGCAATTTAGGGGTTTAAAGTGTTAAGGGATGGCTTGTGATACTGTTCATAGCCAAAAATAGTGTATTTACTTCCGCATCTCTACTTCGCGGAAATTCAACTTTCGCGGGCGGTCTCGGAACGCATCCCCCACGAAAAGCGAGGGAACACTATATACTACAGTGGAACCCCGACTTACGAAATTAATTGGTTCCGGAAGGAGGCTCACACGTCGAAAAGCTCGTATGTCGAAACATTGTTTCCCATAGGAAACAATGTAAAAGCGATTAATGCGTGCAAGCCCGAGGGCTGAGGGGAAAAGACGTCGGCTGAAGCGGGGAAGTTCGCCAGGAGTCAGCAAAGAAGCCGCGCGTGTGTTTTAAAACATCGGAGCCGGCATGGGGAGGCTTTCAATCAGCCCCCAAGCCCCCAACCCGGACTCGGGGGTTGATTGAAAGCCTCCCCATGCCGGCTCCGATGTTTTAAAACACACACACAGCTTCTTTGCTGACTCCTAAAGCGGGGAAGTTCGCCAGGAGTCAGCAAAGAAGCCGCGCGTGTGTTTTAAAACATCGGAGCCGGCATGGGGAGGCTTTCAATCAGCCCCCGAGCCCCCAACCCGGACTCGGGGGTTGATTGAAAGCCTCCCCATGCCGGCTCCGATGTTTTAAAACACACGCGTGGCTTCTTTGCTGACTCCTGGCGAACTTCCCCGCTTTAGGAGTCAGCGGAAAAGCCGCACGTGTGTTCTAAAAGATCGGAGCCAGCCTGGGGAAGCTTTCCATGCTGGCTCCGATCTTTCAAAACCGGCGCGTGGCTTCTTTGCTGCTCCTAAAGCGGGGACGGCCCCTCCACCCCCAAGCAGAAGCCAAGGACCCCCCCACCCCCAAGCAGAAGCCAAGCGAATGCTTACCAAGTGGGATACTACGAGCAGAGAGGAGCCGGGCGCTTCCTTGCCTTCCTTCCTTCGCTGCCGAAAGTGTCAGGGAGGCGTGGCTCGTATCCCGGATGTGAGCTCGGGAGGCGAACGGAAATGACGCTCCCTCCCAAGCTCTTATCTCGAGTTGCTCGCAAGTGGAGCAGCTCGTATGTCGGGGTTCCACTGTATATAATTTATACACAGCTGACGATAATTCTTCTTCACTTCAAATCAGGCGAGCCAAAAGGTTGAAAATGCTTGTATTCAGTGAAGAATTATGAGTAACCCTTTCAAGGAATGAGTTTCAAATTTAACATGCTATGCTCACAAAATGGATCAATTTTGCATGTGATATGTGATGATATGCAGGTATATACATTCCTTCCCTGGATCTCATGGTTCGCTTATTTCTGAACCTTGGATCATTGAAGGTTTCAGAGCAAATTGCTGCAGCATGGAATCTCTTTACACACATTTTTGGCCACAGCTGAAATATTTTACAGAGATACAGAAGGAGCAAATGATTACATGTATAATAATTCAGCTTGGACTGGCTCAACATTTTTAAACTAAGTCTTCAATATGTGAAATTGCTAGTGTTTGCACCTATTAAATAAATTATTATTAAATACCAGGAAGGTTTTGAGAAGTCCAAAAGTGGTTTAGGATTAGGCAATCCCATAAGACAATATTCTCAATGATCAAATAGTTATATCTTGAAAATCCCATTATCAAATGTGTGTACATTACCAAGATCATTTGCAAACCTTAAAATTCAAATTACATTTTGACTTATTGGAAAGCAAAGATAGAAGAACCGGTTCTATTCTGATTCTACACTGACAATTTTCAACTGTACCCTAAAAACCTGTTTAAATAAGGCAATCATATTATATCTCGTTGCATTAAAGAATCAGTCCACTCATCTTAAGAAAAGATTGTGATCTTACACGATTAAACCTGTCAATATGCGCAGTAGGCAGCCTGTACAAGATATGAATGGGGAAGTAGGGATTTCATAGTTACTTCATGGACACACCTATATCATCCGATGACATGTGGTGAGGTATCAGCAATATGCTGATGACACCCAGTTATATATCTCCACCCGTGTCAATTCAGTGAAGCAGTGGATATGATGTGCCAGTGCCTGGAGGCTGTGAGGGTCTGGATGGGAGTTAACAGGCTCAGACTTAACCCTGACAAGACCGAGTGGCTGTGGATATTGCCTCTGAAAGACTATATTGACTGCCCATCCTAGTTTAGGGGGGGATTACCCCCATTGGAATAGGTTCACAATTTGGGTATCTTCCTAGATTCACAGCTAAGATTAGACCAACAGCTGTAACTAGGGGGACCTTTACACAGGTTCACCTAGTGCACCAATTGTGACCCTACTTGGATCAGGAGGCTCTTCTCACAGTCATTCATGTCCTTGTCACCTCACGGCTAAATTATTGCAACAGGCTTTACATGGGGCTACCTCTGAAGAGTGTTTAGAGACTATAGTTGGTCCCGAATGAAGCCGCGTCAGCATTATTTGGGTGTTTTATATTTTTGATTGTGAGCCTCCTAAAGTCCCTAGGGCAGTGATGGTGAAACTTTTTTTCCCTGGGTGCCAAAAGAGCGTGTGTGTGTGTGTGCTATTGCGCATGTGCGAATGCACACATCCAAAATTCAATGCCTGGGGATGTTGAAAACATCTTCCCCAACCCCATGGAGAACCTCTGTAGCCCAGAAACAGCCTGTTTCCCAATTTCTGGTGGCTCTTCAGTAGGCTCGTGTTTTGCCCTCCCCAGGCTCCAAGGGCTTCTCAGAATCCAGGGGAGTGTAAAAACACCTACCCCATTCCCTTGGAGGCTTGCTGGAAGCCAAAACTGCCCTCCCAGAACCTCTGTGTGAGCCAAAAATCAGCAGATAGATAGATAGAAAGATAGATAGATAGATAGATAGATAGATAGATAGATAGATAGATAGATAGATAGATAGATAGATGATAGATAGATAGATAGATAGATAGATAGATAGATAGATAGATAGATAGATAGATAGATAAATGCATGCATACATACATACATACATACATACATACATACATACATACATACATAAATACCTGCGGGACTACCTTCTGCCACACGAATCCCAGCGGCCAAGCAGGTCCCACAGAGTTGGCCTTCTCTGGGTCCCGTCGACTAAACAATGCCATTTGGCAGGACCCAGGGTAAGATCCTTCTCTGTGGCAGCCCCAGCCCTCTGGAATCAACTCCCCCCACAGATTCAAATTGCCCCCACTCTTCCCGCCTTCCGGAAGATGTTGAAGACCTATCTATGTCACCAGGCATGGGGGCACTAATTATCTCTTCCCCCACCACCACCTTTTTTTTTTTTACTGTAATACATGAGAATGGTGTGATTGTGCAGTACCGATTGTTTTAATATTTATGGGTTTTAAATTTAGCTTTTTATCTAATATTGGATTTGTATTCTGTATATTGTAATATTGTTGTTGTGAGCTGCCCCGAGTCTTCGGAGAGGGGCGGCATACAAATCTAATAAATAATAAATAAATAATAATAACAACAACAACAATAATACTAATAATGCTAATAATACCAATACTACTAATACTAATACTAATACTACTAGTACTCCTAATACAATAATAATAATAACAATAATAATAATAATAATAATAATAATAATAATAATAATAACAACAACAACAAATACATAAATATAGTTTCCCTAGCAACCCTACCCTGCTTCTTTCTTCTTTCAGGATAATGACCTATAAATGTAATATTTCCTGGTGGGAAAAATTAACTAATTTCTTTGTTGCCCTCAGAGGAAGTAAAGCAGTGGTGGGTTACTGCCAGTTCTGACCGATTCACCTGTACCGGTGGAGGAAATTTGCTCCTGCTCCCCAAACCAGCAGAAATGGCTGGCTGGCCATGCACCTGAACCTCCAGACTGAAATGACTGCCAAGAACACTCAGCACATGTGCAGTAGCTTCTGCATATGCACAAAGGGTCATTTCCACATTGTGAGGCAGGCACAATGGGCACTTCTGACATGATGTGAACTGGTAGGCAAGCTAAGTAAACCTACCCCTGATGTAAAGGGAATTATCCCAACACAGATATTGTCTGACTAACTTCTATATAAAGCAGAGATAGGCCTGGCATGTTATCCTTTGACTTAGAAGGCAACCATTCTTATAGCATGTTTCAAGGTGTTCCAAGTTGTACCATTTTGCACCATTTTGTATCATTTTGTACCAAGTGCTTCACCTGCAATATTTCAAAAATGCATTTATATGAAAAACAAAAAGATCCTACCTTGGTCTGCAACATCTTCAATATCCACTTTAAGTTCATTTGCCATGAATCCAATCACTGAAAATATGACGAAGCCTGCAAATATACTTGTGGCACTGTTGGTACAAGTTACTATCAAGGTATCCCTGAAACATAGAAACATAGAAACATAGAAGATTGATGGCAGAAAAAAACCTCATGGTCCATCTAGTCTGTCCTTGTATTTTATCTTAGGATGGATATATCCCTGGGACTGCCTTCTGCCGCACGAATCCCAGCGACCTATTAGGTCCCACAGAGTTGGCCCCACAATGTCTTCTGGCGGGACCCAGGGGAAGTGCCTTTCCTGTGGCGGCCCCAACCCTCTGGAATCAACTCCCCCCGGAGATTAGGATTGCCCCCACCCTCCTTGCCTTTCGCACACTCCTTAAAACCCACCTCTGCCATCAGACATGGGGAAATTGATTCCCCTGGGCCATTCCGTTTTATGCATGGTATGTCTGGGATGTATGATTGTTTTTATATTAAGGGTTTTAATTGTTTTTAATAATTGGATTTGTACTGTGCTTTATTGTTGTGAGCCACTCCGAGTCTTTGGAGAGGAGCAGCATACAAATCTAATAAATAATAATAAAAAAAAAAAAAATAATAATAATAATAATAATAATAATAATAATAATAATAATAATAATATGTTTATCCCAGGAATGTTTAATTCAATTACTATGGATTTACCAACCACGTCTGCTGGAAATTTGTTCCAAGTTTCTACTACTCTTTCAGTAAAATAATATTTTTTCACATTGCTTCTGATCTTTCCCCCAACTAACCTCAGATTGTGCCCCCTTGTTCTTGTGTTCACTTTCCTATTAAAAACATTTCCCTCCTGAATCTTATTTAACCCTTTAACATATTTAAATATTTCTATCATGTCCCCCCTTTCCCTTCTGTCCTGCAGACTATACAGATTGAGTTCATTAAGTCTTTCCTGATAGGTTTTATGTATAAGATTTCCACCTTTTTTGTAGCCCGAATTGGCATTCCTTAATCCTGTTCAATTTTATTAATATCTTTTTGTAGGTGAGGTCTCCAGAATTGAACACAGTATTCCAAATGTGGAAAATGGAAAGGGCAGGAAGAAGCCTCCGTGGGGCCTCTCTAGGAATCTCCTGGGAGGAAACGGCCTCTACCCTCCCTGTGGTTTCCCCAATCGCAGGCATTATTTGCTTTTACATTGATTCCTATGGGAAAAATTGCTGCTTCTTACAAACTTTTCTACTTAAGAACCTGGTCACAGAATGAATTAAGTTCGTAAGTAGAGGTACCACTGCACTCAGATTGAGGAAAGAAAGGGCAAAAGAAAATATGGGGCAAAAAAGAAAGGGCTTAAACAATAAAAGGAACACTCAAATAACACATCCTAGATCTGAACGAATGAAATATTCTCATTGAATACTTTGTTCTGTACAAAGTTGAATGTGCACAGCAGCGTGTGAAATTGATTGTCAGTCAGTGTTGCTTCCTAAGTGGACAGTTTGATTTCACAAAAGTTTGATTTACTAGAAGTTATATTGTGTTGTTTAAGTGTTCCCTTTATTTTTTTGAGGAGTGTATATTTACCAGATTTTTTTTCTTGAGTAATAATGATATAGTATGTAATGTGTGCTGAGAATATAATTATAATATCACACACTAATGACATAACCAATATTTAGTATGCATGATACCAAATATTATTTATTATTTATTCATTCAATTTAGATAACTGCTCCTTCAATAACTGACCTTGGACAGTGAACCATATTAAAATAAAATAATAACAATAAACAGAGTCAGAAGCAGGACTATACATAGGATGGGTGCTACAGCAGAAAAGATTATCTTTCTGGGCCCTGCAAATTGGCATTCCTTAATCCTTCCTGACCAGTTTGAACAAGTAGATATAACTCGAAAGAGATGCCCTCTCAAGTTTTTCTTATCTTGTACCTTCTTCATAAGTTATCCCATTTTAATACATCTAAAGGGCACCAGATTGGAAATACTACTTTAGGTGTTATTTCTGAATGTTGAAACTCCAAATTCAAGTGTCTAATCAGCATCCCATTACCAAGCTGCCTCAAGAACAAATGTATTGTATACAGAAAAGTTTTAAGTTGTGCATACATAGTAGATCACTGAACAGAAAATTCAGTCTATGTAATCATTAAATGCATGCCTCAGTAATTTAATGCTTATAAAAGACAGATATCAACAACAACATTGAACTCGCAGAGAGCTTTAAGAATAATGACACAACATGTGATGCTAAGCATGTAAGGGGGTTTAGAAGAGTTGCCTAGCCATTACTTTGAAAGTTCAAAAGTTTAGTTCACACTTATCCAAGGCAGTTACAATGGTAAACATACTGTATCCTCCACTACTGCCCACAACATTTCATGCCGGCAGAGGCTACATGCCTTCTGCGGCACGAATCCCAGAGACCGGTTAGGTCCCACAGAGTCGGTCTTCTTCGGGTCCCGTCAACTAAACAATGTTGTCTGGTGGGACCCAGGGGAAAAGCCTTCTCTGTGGCGGCTCCGACCCTCTGGAACCAGCTTCTCCCGGAGATCAGAATTGCCCCCACCCTCCTTGCCTTTCGTAAGCCTACATAAGTCTACGGAGAGGGGCGGCATACAAATCCAATAAATAATAATAATAACCTACTCAAAACCCACCTCTGTCATCAGGCTTGGGGGAACTGAACTACCCTTTTCCCCCTAGGCCTATACAATTTATGCATGGTTTGTTTGTGTGTATGTCTGGTTTTAATAAGGGTTTTAAAATTATTTTAAACATTAGATTTGTTACATGCTGTTTATTACTGTTGTTAGCCGCCCCGAGTCTACGGAGAGGGGCGGCATACAAATATAATAAATAAATAAATAAATAAATAAATACATTTGGAGAAAGCCTTATTTTTTACTTGATTTGGGTTTTTTGGCGTACCTCAATCCCATGATCTCAGCAGTTACAATGTCACAATTAAAGCAACTACAAAAATTAGAAAAACAGGAAAGAAGGAAGGAAGGAAGGAAGGAAGGAAGGAAGGAAGGAAGGAATTATTTTTTAAATAAGTTCTTAAAAGCTATCAGGAAGAAAATCATTCTGATTCCAGGGGAGAATGCATTCCATTGGATCAGCATTGCTATGGAAAAGCAGTGTTTTTTAACTTCAGCTCCCCTGACATTTCAGAAACGTGTGACAACACAAATCTCCCTCCCACAAGATCTAATAAATTGGGCTAAATTCAGTTAGACCTTCACATAATCAGGGACCAAGTATCAAGAGGCTCTTTAAATTTATCTCAGAAAAACTGAACCAGTGCAGAGCCTGGAATATGCAGTGAAGGGCAGCATCATGTTTAGCACATTGCGTCCCGGGTTCGTGTGATCATTATTGTGACTTTTTGATAACCAAAGCCAGATTCACTGGCTTGTTAACAAGTGTGAATGACAAGTGTTACTATGTCATCCACTTAACTGTGGCAAGAAAGGTCTTATAATGGGGCAAAACTCATTAAAAAACTGTCTCACTTAGTAGCAGAAATTTTGGGCTCAGTTGTGATCATAAGTCAAGAACTACCTGTAGCCTCATCTAAAGACATCATGGGTATTACAGGAGGCATATGAATGGTAGCTCTGTCTTCCTGGGGTTTCATCTGAGCCTGTTCTCATCCATCCGGAACTTCGTAGCCTCCAGGTCCCAGGACAGAATATCAACAGCATCTTCCATATAGAGGAAAGTTATAATACTGCTGATACTTTAACCCAAATTACTGGATGATCTGCCTCAGTATTGGGTTCTAAAACCTGTTGCTACCAATTTGCGTGTGTACAGCACTTCTGCGCGTGTTCAGAAGAATCCTGGGTGGGTGAGCGGAGTCACCTCCCACTATTGCTACCAGTTCGCAGAACTGGGCCAAACCAGGAAGAACCCACCACTGGTCTGTCCCAACAGTTTCATGTAGCTGTTAGAAAGCAGAAGAATAAGGACAAAACCTTGCAGTAGTCCATTAAGTGGAAGATCATTGAATCAATCTATCCTCCCCACTAGAACAAACTGAAATATGATTATTATTAGTGCGCAACAATGTAAAGTCATAGTTGCCAGTTCTTTAAATGCTATTGGCCTTCATACACACTGAGTTCTTTGGTTATGTAAGTGTGGCTTGGTAAGTATGGCAGGGGTAGGATATTTCAAAATTTCCATTCCCATCCCATTCCATGGGAAGGAAAAGCAAAAATGAAGCAAAATCTCCATTCTCACCCTACCCTATTCCTGCCAGGCACAGGTGGTATTTGCTGGTTCTCAGAACTACTCAAAATTTCTGCTACCAGTTCTCCAGAACCTGTCAGAACCTGCTGAATTTCACCTCTGATTCTACAGTATAGTGCAATATCAGGTTTTCAGTTTCAATTATGCAGAATGTAAAGGATGTGTGTTTTTATAGTTACAATATATACAGAACACGGCATTTAATTTTGTTGTACCATGTGCAATGACAATAAAGTAAACTAAATGAATATGTGGTATTTCCAAATGACAGATGCAAATTTTGTCAATATGCAGATTTTTTTAAGTAGTATCCAAAGTTTTTTGATGACACCTAGTGTGCTGATAACCACACACAATTTCAATTTTCAGATCTTAATGCTTTGTGGTTTTTTTCCAATTCTTTGTCTTTTGTTCTGCTATCCCCTGGTAATGCCTCATCAACTGTCATTTATTATTATTATTATTATTATTATTATTATTATTACTATTATTATTATTTATCAGATTTGTATGCCGCCCCTCTCCGAAGATCATGATGGTCATGATCATAATGATTTACTCAGCCAGGCCTTGAAATTCCTGTCTTAAGCATGTACTACTTTCCTCTATCAGTTGTTATTGGATTTTCTTGTTATTCTTAATTTTGTGGTTTTAAATTGGTTAAAAAGGAAGGGAAATATATAAATGTTTAAATTTAAAGAAGAACAGAGAGAGGACAGAGGATCAGCTGTTCAGCAGTTTTAAAGCGGTTGTTCTCAGCTTGCCAATTAAATTATATCAAATACTCCATTCTTATGACACTGGGAGCTTTTTCTTTATCTGAATTTGGAATTAATGCAACTACCAGAATTATTACTGTGCTACTGATACCGTAAAAATAATGGTACAGTAATTATAGCAAAGAAAATCACAAATTATCTTTGCTGCTCCAGAGCGTTCCTGACCTATTACTCAATTACAAAGCTTCCTTTAACAGAGATTATCCTTGTGCTATGTTTCATGCTGCTGTCCTTGACTCTTGACACTTCTCTACATTGCTTTCAACCCAGCCTATTTATAATTAGGGCAGCCATTCAGGAGGAAATGGAACACACTAACCCCAGAAGTCTCATGATTTTTGAAGCAGGGCTATCAGATCTGCAGTGCAAATATTCATACAACACTAAATGCAGCTTTTGAGTATCATCTTGTCTTCCAGATTTTGCAACTCATGTCTGGTAGCCTTACTTTGGAGTTCTGGTGAGAGATTGATGCTATACATGCAGATAACAAAGCTGACATTAAACCTAGTTCCAGAGGTACCTGGATTTATCTTTGTCATCTAATTATATAGGAAAACATTGCTGAATGTTTGCAAGTTACCTGTATAGATTGTTATGGAATTTGTTATAGGAAGACAGAGTAATCAGACCACCCCATGCAGCAGATAAAGAGAAAAATATCTGAGTTGCAGCATCTTTCCACACCTTAACAAAAAGATCAATAGAGAAAATTAGGAAGGTTTTAGATGGATGATAAAGAGAGAGAGAGAGAAACAGTTAATGTGATTATAAATAAGGCTATCAAACATGCCATTTTTGGCAGTACTATGAATTAGACTGCCAAATCAGAGATGTCTTTAGTCCACACTGATAACTGGCTTCATGAACTTTACTACATGGATATGTAAGTCATAATGAATGGACAAAGCAACAATGATTCTTGAGCTGTAATGAAATATTCGGCTCCTAGAGGACAATATACATAAGTGTGTATGTACGTATGTGCATATGTGTGTATGTATGTATATCTATAAAACACACACACACACACACACATCCCAACAAACTATACAAAGATAACAAGTTTTGGGTTCACTCAAAAGTAAAAAACTGTTATCATCTAATTACAAATGTTTGAGCTGCTTCTATCAAGCAGTATCATGTATGTAAAGCTAATATATAGCTTGAAAAGGTAAAGAAAAGGGCAAAAATGCTGTTATCACTAAGGAATCTAATTATTTTGAGATATATGCGTGACTCCCAATTATATAATTGTAACCTATATCTTGGAGTTAACTTAACTCCATAACTTTTATGAATGAAGTCAAATATATAGTATATGTCCCAGGATAATGTAGCAAGAGCCAATCTGAGTTAATCACCAGGACCAGTGATTTAGTATTCCAAGCTTTTTGGACTCTTGCTGGAACCCATTCTCAGGAAACTTCTTTCTAGTAGAATGTGGGCTTTGGGCTGTTCTATGCATAGTGTTTATGGGGTGGCTGGTTATGTGTGGCTTTTTAGTTGTTGTTTGGGGTATTAATGGCCAAGTATTAAGTCATTGGTGGTTGTTTCCTTGGGCTATCAAGTTCTAGTTTTCCTAAGTATCTGATAGAATGGTGGTAAATTAGCACTCCTATTGACAGACAAGGGGCCCATTTCCCAAGCTTCAATCATTTCCCTGGCTATTTTTGTCTCTGCTTAGCCAACAATCTTAGTAGCTTAAAAATGGTCAGTCAACAAGAGTGCTGATGTACCATCAGCCTATCAAGTATCTTGGAACCAAGGGCTTGGTAGCACAAGGAAACAGCAGCCAACCAGCCATTAACACCCCAATCAAAAAAACCAAACATACACAAGCAAGCATCACATAAATAGTACACAAAGACCAGCCAAAAGCTAGTGAAAAGTTATCTGAGGAGAGGCTCCAGAATGTGCTTAAAAGCTTGCAAGATTAAACCTCTAGTCCCAGGGACCTATCCAGACTTGATCCTGTAACTTGTTTTACTTTCACAGAAGTATTATTATGATACATACTTTTAACTTGCTTTTACATTTTTATTTCTTCATGCAGTTTCAGTTTTGAATAAAAGAATCATTAAACAATCAGTCAATATAAATGCATAATGCAGAGTTATTGAACAATAAAACAAATAAAATATAGAAGCAATAACGAAATCTTGACAGATAAAGCAATAAAAATATATAAAAAGCTGAAACTAATAAAATAATTTTAATCCTAAACTCATCTAGGTAGTACCGGGTGAAATTTTCCAGGGAGATACAAATATCAGAAGAAGAAAACATATTTAATCATCACTTCTCTAATTTTTAGAGGATGTGGTAACTAAAGAATATGCTCTGCAAACAATTTTTACAATTAAAAACATTCATATGGAAGAAAAAAATACTTTAGATACATAGGCCCCAAGCCAAATCAAGAATTTTCTAATTTTCTAAATAATTTAAATTAACGCTATGAATTGTACCCAGTAAGTGGGCATATTTTTAAAATGCTGATATACCTTATGTAAATTTCAAATCCAGCTTCCTATACGCCACTGTAGTAGCCCTTCTATATATTAATAGGACATAATGACATAATCAGTAGTAGCATACTCAATTGTTCCTCATTTAATGCTAGAAATTATAATGACAAACCAGATCTTCAGCCTTCCTATTTAAAGTTGTTCAGGCTATCCTACTATGTTACCTTATCATGGTAAGGAGTTGTTCCGAGAAGGGATGAGCAAAGGATACCAGTAGTGTATGCTAAGAGTACACATTCTCAGCAGAATCATTCATTGTAAAAAGTTCATCTCAGATGCCCAGATAAAGCAAGCAGGCACCTATATTAGGCATCAGCGGAGTAGGAAGATTCTGGAAGCAGATGATTATTTTAGCGACCGCAGCAAAGGCATCACTTCATGGGCAGGAGAGGGTAATGAAAAAAACCCACTCCTGTATTTTTACCAAGCAAGCCGCATGATTCAAACATATGATTGATGATATAGTGTTAGATGATGGGCCTCTCAGGCTGGATGGCACTCAACATACTAATGAGGAACAGCTGAAGATCTTTTGGAGTATTAATGGTGTTTATGGTGTGGCTGGATTAAAGCCTTGAAGATGTCTAGTTGATGATGATGCTACACACAAAAGAAAATCCAAAGCTACAAAGACAAAATAATGGAAGGAACATAGAATATAAGAAGCATAAATATAAGAAAGTTCCATACACTGAAAGACAACTAGAGAATGACCTCTTCTTCTTGTTGTTAGTTGTTAAGTTGTGTCTGATCCATCACAACACCATGGACATTGTTCCTCTAGGTCTTCCTGTCCTCTACCATCCTCTGGAGTCTATTTAAACTGCTTTAGTGACTCCATCCAGCCACCTCATTCTCTTTTGTCCTATTCTTCTTTTGCCCTCAATCTTTCCCAGCATTAGGCTTTTTTCCAGTGAATTATTCCTTCTCAAAGTATTTGAGTTTCATCTTCAGGATCTTGCCTTCAAAAAAGCAGTCAGGTTTGATCTCTCTAGGACTGACCAGTTTGATTGCCTTGCAGTCCAAATGACTCACAGGAGTCTTCTCCAGCACCATAGTTCAAAGGCCTCAATTCTTTGGCCTTCAGCCTTCCTTATGGTCCAATTTTCACAGCTCTACATTGCAACTTGGGAAAACATAGCCTTGGTTATGACATCTTAGGTCTCAGCAAATGACATCTTAATCCTTACAAATCAAGATGGACTTTTGACACAGACAAATATATACATGGACAACAACGGACAGAGTGCACAAAAATCAAACTGACTATATTATAGCTTACAAGAGGTGGAAGAGCTCAATTATAACATCAAAAACATGACCAGATGTTGGCTATGAACAGACCACAAACTGATCATGTGCAGGCTCCATAATGTGACCTTGAGCATATGCCCACCATTCTCAAGGAAAATATTAGGAATCACTTTGAAGTCCTGAATCTCATTAATAGAGAACCAGAGAAACTGTGGAATGAACTTAAAGTAGTCATTAAAAATAAAAATGAAGAGAGATTGCCAAAGATGAAGAAACAGAAGAAATCAAACTTGATGTCAGAACAAACTATGGAAATTGCCAAGAAGAAAAGAGAAGCCAAGCCCAAAAAAGATAAAAATCCAGAAAGGGAATTTATAGAGAATTTCAAAGAGTTATTACAATAGCATCTCTAAACATATTGAAGATGAGAAAAGATGTGAAAAAACAGGGAAAGTCTTCCAAAAATTCTCTCAAATCAGAAGATTACAACTTGAACCAGTAGTTGGTTCCTACCAGTACAGATAATTGCATGTAGCTTTGTGTTCCTGGCATGTGCGTGCATGTCTCAGCGAGATTTTGCTTCTGTGCATGTACAGGAAGCAAAATCTAGCGAGGGGATGCATGTGTGCACAAGATTTGGCAATTTCTTTTTCCTTTTGTGCATGCGCAGAAGCAAAAAATTGCCAACATTTCATGATATTTTGTTTCCTGAACATGCACAGAAGCAAAATCTTGAGAGAGGAGAAACACAAAGCTGTGCACAATTAGTAAGGGGCAAGTACAAGTGCACTAGAGTGCCTTCCGTCCCCTGTCCTATTGCTCTCCTATATCTCCTATACCTTTCTTCTATTACTATATCTTATTTTCTATTCTTTCTTAGATATATTTTACTATGAGTATCTCCTCTATAATCTTCATCATGTATTTTACTATGTGTATATAGATATATACCACTAAACCCTCTTTGTGTATTGGAATAAATAAATAAAAAATAATAAATAAATAAATAAATAAATAAATAAATAAATAAATAAATAAATACTGCCTTGAACTGTATGCTAAACAACACCAATGGACCAGCAATTACTGATGTAAAGAAAACCAAACAAAGATGGAAGGAATATTCTGAATACCGGTTAATAGAGATGCCAATATCCAAGACACCTCAGAACATATTCCCTACTTAGAACAACATCTAGTACTAGAAGATATAGTTCTATCTTTGGTCAGTAATGAGTTGAAAGGCTACAGGTTCTGAAGGATACTCATTGAAATATGATAAGAAATGGATGAAGAATTAGTAACAGGTTCAATTAAGCTATGCCAATAAAACTGAAGAATAACATACTGATCTACAGATTGGAAGAACCCAATCTACATTCTAAAAAAGATGGCTTAATAGAGTGTGCAAACTATCATACACTATTATAACATATTCTGTTACTAAAATATCCTTAATTTCACATACAGTATTAACAAAATAATGCTTAGGATCATCCAACACAAATTAAACATGGAAAGGAAAGGAGTGTTTAAGCTAGCTTTGGAAAAGCCAAAGAACATGAGATAGTATTGCTGATGCATACTGAATAATATAATGGATAATAATCATTGGGGTTTTTTGTAATTTTTTTAAAAAATTGTCCACATCAAAAACATATATAACATCACATATACCTTCAATATACATATATTATCACTTAAAAACAATAATACAATAACCTAAGTTACATTCCAATTTTAATATTTATTATTCAATCTATCTCAATCTTCCCACTCTTCTATCTCAAGGTGGCTATTCCACCTCTAATACCTACTATCTTGCACATTCTCTCCTCTTTCCTTTTTATTTATTTTATTTATTCATTATTTAGATTTGTATGCCGCCCCTCTCCGAAGACTCGGGGCGGCTCACAACAAGATAGAACAAATCATAAATAATCCAAATAACTTTAACATTTTTAAAAGATTTTAAAAACCCCATATACTAACAGACACACACACAAACATACCATGTATAAATTGAACATGCCCGGGGGAGGTTTTTCTATTACCATGTCCTCCTCCTTCCTCCTTCTCTATCTCCCCTTCTGCTATCTCTGCTATCTCTCCTTCTTTCCTTCTTCCTCTTACACACTCTAAATTCTCCCCTGACTGGATAATTCTAATTACAAAATTATTTTTTATTATTTTTCTCCTCACTGAAAACATTCATAGCCTATCATGTACTTCAATACAGTTTAATAATTGTGTTTCATCTACTAAATATAATAATTAACACTTCTTAATTTCATATCCATTACTCTCAGTATACACATACACACACACACACTTTTGACACCTGAGGGAAAAAAGGTTCCACATCACTGCCCTAGGACATACATTATTTGGATTGTTATTCTAATTGATGGTTTTAGCATTATGTGCTGTCCAGAATAAGTAGCCATTCAAATCAGATAAATAAATGAATAAATTCCATAATTAGCTAAACTGATTACTGTTGCTTTTCAGTTTCAGCTACTCTATAGGAAACCTTAAGACTGTAATAAACAGATACCAAATAACAAGGGTTTTAGCTTAGAAAAGCTAGAAAAGCTTAGAAAAGTCTACAAAGTAAACCAAATAAAGTCACACAAGTATTCATTGTGTTACAAAATTCATGTTTTTTCAAAGTATAGTTCAAACTACTGACAAGTTATAATCTGAAAGTAAACTCATAGCTGTATTTTTTATTTTAAGCCTCAAACAGGATGTTCCTGTTCCCATATTAGTTTCCATGTCTTCTCTTGGGTGTCTCTACTTGCTTGTGTAGCCTCTTTTGAGTGGGACATCTATTGTCATTTAAAAGTACTGTGATTAGGAATAGCAAAACACTGCATTACTCACGATTATACTATCATGAAATTATCTCCATTCTGAAGCACAACAATTCTAAGACAGTTTTTATTAGGACTACAAACCTAGAATCGAGTTTAAACTCAATAGCAATAAGAACATTATTCTACAATTATAGAACAGTTTGTGCATACAACAAGTAGAGCTAAGTAATCTCCTGGAAAACCCAATTTTCTTTCAATATACCTATAGCATATGTTTACTACATCTCTTCCTCTGTGTAATTTTCTTCCAACTGATTTACCTATATCTCTAGGATAGGTAAGTGCATGTTGAATTCAGGAACACTTGGTTAGATTTATACCAAGTGACTTTTTCATATACTACTCTGGATCCAAATGCATAACAAAATATGGAAGGAAGGTGGACCTTAATTTAGGCAATCTGGTATCTCTACAGCCATGCTTTAGTCATCATGGTTTGAACAGATACTATGCCTTTAGCAAATGAAGTATTGTCCTGAAGGAGCCAATAACATTGATCAGATAATGTTATAAATACAGCTGTCATTTTTTTAATTTATTCTTTTAAAATTATGACAGACAAATGGGGAAAATACAAAATTAAGAAATATAAGCATGGCCAAAACAAACACAGAAAATAAGCTGTCATAAATATTCATAGCATATAGTGCTTTCTTACTCAAAAATAATTCCATATGTGACTTTATTCCATTATAGAGTTATATCTTGAATAACAAGCTTACCATAGCATCAATTAATTTCTCCCAATTAGGTGTGATGAAGTACCAGATTCCAGCCCCAGCTCCTGGCAGGGTAACTCCTCTGATAAGTAAGATGATAAGTACTACATATGGGAATGTAGCAGTAAAGTATACCACCTAAGGAAACATAAACAGATAATATAACCATTCATTCCAATTGAAACTGTAAAAATGTACTTACAATTACACATATTTGTATGCTACTGCAATCTAAGTCACTCTTAGCAGCTTACATAGAAAAAAAATGTCTATATAAAAAGTTAAAACAGCCTTGGAAAAAATAAAAGTAATATCACTGACTTACAGTAAATTATACAGTAAATTCAGTAAATTATTGCACAACCTGTCAGTGATATTTGCTCATGGTAATATAAACATAAAAATAATAGAATGGTTTGCTAAAATGGTATGATGTATGCAAAGCCCTAAATTAATAAAATAGCAATGTCTGGGGATAATTAATGCAAAAAGTAACTCTATGCAGTGGTGGGTTCTGGATTATGTTACTGCCAGTTCACTCAGGGATGATACCGGCTATGGCACCACCGAAAGAACTGGTTTGGGGGCATGGCAGGCCTGAGTGGCTACCAGTTCCAGTGACTCAGTCCACCAAGTTACTACCTGTTCTATAGAACCGATCCAAACCGGTAGGAACTCACCTCTGACTGCATGTCTTTCTCTAGAAAATATCTATTCTCTAAAGCAATAGCATTCCTGCAGATAAATGCTAGTATATTAGAGATACATTTATCACTACACTATGACTACCAAAAGAATGAAAATTACAGAGTTGTCAATTTTCTGGAACATAAGTGACTAGTGTAAAGTAGTCAATTCCTAAACTTCTTTTTAGATGTGCAGTAAACTATGTTATGGCTTTTATTCCAGCAAATGTTTTTTTCACACGTAAAAGATAAACATAAAAAGCACATTCTCCAAAAGTTTTGTTACATCAAGCAACCAGAAAATCAATGTTGTCTTCAGGATCTGGGTATTCCCTATGTGATTACAAAAGGGATTTTTTTTTGTTCCACGTGGTATGGCCTCCTGGATGATTACATGGTCCTGTCTCCAAGATAAAACAATACTAATGTAATCAAGACTGATTGCTAAAAAGTGAGAAACATTCTATAGTTCCAGCAGCCAACTCTGGGGCACTGTTCCCTGTAAGGTGCGCTGGAGCGCGGGGGCGCAGGCAATAAGAAATCTCCATGCTGCATTTTTCAAGTGCCATGCAGAGTGGTGCAGCCATGGGGAACATGCCTCCCCCCCCACCTCCCCCACCCAGGGGATTCCTGTCCCTCTCAGCCTCCTCCCCCTTTCCAAGAGTCTCCAAGTTTGCCCTTCCACTGCAACTGCTGCTCTTTGCCTCTCCTGCTCCCTCCGCGGGAACCGTTTCTCCTCCACCCAACTTCTTAGACAGAGAGAAATCCTCCTCCGCTCCTCCAAAGACCGGCTTTCTCCCCTGCAGCCCTTGCCTGCCTGCCTGCAGCTTCTCCTGCTCTCAGCTCCTCCCAACTTCCCAAGACCGGCTTTCTCCATCCATACTCTCTCCCTGTGGGCCCTCAGGCTGCTCTCCGCAGCCTCTGGGACCCCAACGTGTGCCAAGAGGCAACAGGGAAGAGGCGCAGGGAGCCCCGGCCAGCCTTCCTTGCAGCCCCCCTCCCCTCTGTTCCTCCTTGCTCAGCCAGCCCTGAAGTGGGGGGAAGGAGAAAAGGCAACGGGTGGGAGGGGAGGGAGCTCAGACAGACACTTGCCAGCACTGGCCCTGCCTGACCTGGGAGCGAGGCAGCAGGGCAGGGTTGAATGACAGCTGTCTGTCTGAGTGAGAGGGGAAGGGCACTTAAGAGGCGCAGCTGCACAAGGAGCCTTTTGTCTAGGGAGGGCAAGGAATGCCTGTGGAGGGTCTGGGAATCAAAGCCAGATGAAGGACTTTGCCCCTTAAATCACTGAAGATTTAATGCCACCATCAAATAAAAGCCAAATGGGCGACTTGGAGCCAATCAGGGGACTTGACTTCTAGTCCTGCCTTAGCCATGAAAAATCAGCGACTTTGGGCTAATCATCAGCAGAGTTCCAGTGCCACCTTAATTCTCATTTGAAAAAAATTCTCCAATTAATTTGGGATACTAGAAGGATACGTTGAGGAAAGAAAAAAACACAGTGGAAATTTCTTTACACTTTTCATTTTTAAAGGACCCCTGGAGGGACCGATAAGCAAAAAAGAAGCCATGTGTTCCTTCGCTTATTTGGGTATACCAGGGTGATTCAACAGAAAAAAAACATATGGTTCTTCCCTGCAACAAGCTGAATGAATGAGATCCTGTGGTCTAGAGCATTCGCTGGCTGGGGAATTCTGGGAGTTGAAGTCCAAATATCTTCAAGTTGCCAAGGTTGGGAAACACTGGTCTAGAGGTTACATCTACTGCTTTGTAAACCAAACCTCACAGGTTCAAATCTTGGTGAGATAGCTGCAGAGAGCTGGAACTGGACTATAGTAATGTCCTTTTTTTTCATTATCAACAAAAATATTTTTTTTATTTGTTTGTTTAGGTGTGAAGTACACACCAAAATAAAAACAATCTCAAACTGAAATCCCATATAGCTGTTCTGCTGAACACATTCTGCAAAGGAGATTTTGCGAAATCAATCACTGATTTTGTTGTTGTCTTGGGTGACATCTGTGAAAAAAATTCAGGTGCTCAGGCATGAAAGTGTCCTGCTCAGACACTGTACTTTTCCACACACACCAAAAAAAAATTAGAGGGAACATTGCTCTGGGGTACCATTTTCAGCACTGCCAAAGGAGAAGTAAAATAAGCAGAGTGTGTTAATCTGATAAGATTGTAGGAGAAGGCGTGACAGAGCCTGGGGGGTAGAATTAAAAAAGAGATCACCCTAAAATCTCTACATAGTCAGATCTAAATTAAATTCAACTTCCTTTGGATTTCGTTGACCCTTATCTAACTTCAAGTAGTGCTAACCATTGGTTGAGAATATTTCTGGGCAGAGGCATGGACGTGAACTTTTGTGGCTGATATAGATTGATAGAAGAGGAAAAAATGGACTTAAGACCCACATTAACAAAAATCTACCTTGTCTAAATAAATCAAAAATAACTTTCAGCACCCTGAAATAGGAACACATACTTGTCTTTAAGAATTAAACTTGCAGATGCTATGACAGGTTTCGTGGTTGTGCACCAAATACTGTTAAATTCTAACATTCATATTACTACTACTTCTGCGTCAGAGGCACTGAAGTGCTGCCATGATGGAAGTATTGGCTGGTGACATCAATGTTGCCCAAGGATGAAGTTGCCCACCAAAGTAGTACCCATTTATCTACTTGCTGTCACCCATTTTCAAACAGCTAGGTCGGCAGGAGCTACAGCATGTGATGGGACCTCACCTCATCCCACAGCACAACTGGATCTCGAATGTAAGCCTGCCAACTGTCAGCCCAGCGTACTAACCTTACGAACCACCGTGCTCTTCTTCAAACATTCATTACTGAAGCCATAATGGCCAATAAAGAGGTAAAATTTTATTTTAATAACATCTTAGAAGCAATTGGTTTCCATCCTTAGAATACATGTGTATTTCCTCCTCCCCTTTCTTTTTAACAAAACCTATAAACACAAATTATTCAAATTATTTAATTCAAGTTACCTACATGTGTGATTTTCAACTGGTTAGTTCTTGACCAGGAATTGATTTTAAAAAATTTCATCAGAAAATATGAGAGCAAATCTATATCATCATTATAGATACTAGTTACATAGTTACTCTGATTTTTGGACTACGAGTACCTAAGAATAACTTAAGGAGAACTAAGCTGTAAAACACTTCATTGTGTTATTCTATTCTGCTATAATAGAGCACTATTCCGATTTTCCATGATAGTTTATCTTTGTTGCCCAAATTCATATTTTACCATATTCTTTAGTCATATGATAACCAAATCTCTCTTCAATATATAACCTTCTGTCTTTACTCCTCCTGAAAGCCAATGGAATCAAAAAGCCATGCCATGAAAAGGCCATGTATGAAAAATGAGAACTTAAAGTTTAACCAATATGCATATCAAAGGAAAATATTTCACAGCTTTTCTTGAGCTATGGTACACACCAGCAGGTACTAAGTTGCTACATTTCTCAGAAAGCCATTACGTATTCCAGTAATGCTTAGATTTTAATATTGCAAAATATATTCATTTCTGAATTTAAACTAGAAATGGTCTAAAATAATTTCTTACTTTTCCTGATGTTTTTATTCCTTTAGCCAGGGAAGCATAGACAATTGCCCAAGCTAGAAAGAGAGACAGTGCCAAAGGCCACCTGATTTCACCAGGATATTCAATTCCTGCAGAAATCTTCAACACAAAGTACCTAAGAGCCAAAACGTCAGTAAGTCATGACCATTTGTGTATACCTAGCATCTGCATTAATTATAGTTGCTTGTGCATATAAGTTTCTATTCTTTTATTTTTTTCATTATGATTAAAAAATAAAAAATAAAAGCAGAGAACATGTCACAGCTATTCAAGTCAACTTACAAAGTCCAATTGTCTTCTAAGATACATCTATTCTTTCATTCAATTTAACGTCCATTGAAAAATATTAACACAAGAAGGAGGAGTTAGAAGGGGAGGGGACAGAAGAGAAGGGAAGGGAAACTCTAATTCTCTAAATGATTAGAATCTTTCAAAATTTAATTATTACATAAACAAATTTTGTAGCCTTGCAGGAAGTCCCTTTTTCAGTGATTAGATGCCTTTATCATTTCCAGATCGCCTTACTGAGTATGACCTGTTTTCCTAAATAGAAATGTATTAAAATGATCCAAAACTGAAATTTACTCAGATGGACTCCAACAAATCTTGGAAATTTTATGAGCTGATTTTATGACTCCCACCAAAACTGTGGTTGCTTTGCAATATAGAAGTAATTAAGAGAGGCTAATTTCTTCCAAACTCACAATACTGCTGTTTTTAATATACACCAACTGAATGCAATGAAAGTTTCGGAGACAGATAGAATGCAGTAAAGAACATTTTATGACAAATCTAATCAAACTAAGAGCTAATTATTGGGCCTATCCTGTGGTAGAGGGAAAAGCATTTTTTTTTCTCTGCCATTATTGTATTCTAACAATATAATCTATCCAGGGGTGAAATTCAATTCTCTTTCTACTCCTGGAGGAAGGATATTGCAAAATCTCTACTACCACCCCACTCTGGGACCAACCAGAAGCAGTATTTGTCAGTTCTCTAAACCAGTGTTTCCCAACCTTGGCAAGTTGAAGATATTTGGACTTTAACTCCCAGAATTCCCTGGGAGTTGAAGTCCAAATATCTTCAGCTTGCCAAGGTTGGGAAACACTGCTCTAAACTACTCAAAATTTCTGCTACTGGTTCTCCAGAACCAGTCAGAATCTGCTGAATTTCATCCCTAAATCTATCAGACTTTTCTAAGAGGTTATTACTAAAAATACAAATAGATTGTAACATATTTCCACACTATTTTGAGATCAAAATCTCTTAGGTCTACCACAATTACAATTATTAGACTTTTATCCCAATATAGCTATATGATGTAAAGTCAAGGTGGTGAACATCCATGATACTGCTGCTTCTTAATTTCCCAACTACTCCTGATGAGATAGCTTGGTTTGAGGGAGAGAGTTAGTGGCCTGAAATCACCCAGCCTAAGGGAGAGCTAGAACATTTCTGGCTTCCAGTCCCATGCCTTAACCATTACACCAAAGTTCCTCTCTGAAATCTGAATCTGGTTTAAGTATCATGGATATATCTAAGAATGTAACTTATTCTGGCTTTTGTGTCTCAATATAGGGGCAAGGTACTTTGCAAATTCAACTATTTTTTATGTCTACTGCTCCTCACCCAACTGTTCCCAAAGTAATATACATTATATTACACCTAGCAGGATTACCCAGTACTAAGACAGTGGTACCCAATCTTTCTGATTCTTTGGACCAGTGACAGCGGGAGGCAGGGGAGAAAAGGGAATGGTGTTGCATTGTTGTACTACTTGCACAAATAAAACTTTGTGTGCTCACCCTTTTGAACGGCCCAGTTTCCAATGTCCGCAACCTGGTACAAGAATGTGGACCAGGGTTTGGGAACCCTTGCTCTAGGGTTCTCAATATTTGGGAAATATGGCCATGTTATCTAAAATAATATTCTAACCACTGAATGCCAAACATGTTTTGAATCCAAAACCATAACTTTTTTTTGCCAACACACATGCAATCATTTAATAACCTTTGTATAAATATAAGCATCATATTAATTGGTATAAACAGACATTAGATAGACAAAAAAAACCCATACAACAAAATTAGGGGAAAAGCATATAGACAATATTGCAATCTTCTTTTCACTTCTTTTATTGATTGGGAGTTTATTTATTCAGCATATGGCATACCATATATGGACCACCATTATTTGTTTCCATTTCACCTGGATTGGTTAAAAACACAGTTAAATATAAATGTTTAAAAGATCTACAGTATGTCCAAATACCAATGTCTAGGCCATCTAAGATATTGATTGGGAAGTGTATATATTTTTAGAAAACAATTGATTACTCCTGTCTCCAATGTTACCTGCATGATTTTCCATTTCCATAAGCATTGTTGGGAGTCAGGTGAAATACAATTTGATAAATACATAAGTGGGGAATTTTCTTTACCTTCTTCTCTGACATTTGCTCTGGAGAAGTTTTCAATCTTTTGGATCAGTTATGAAAATTGCAAAGAAAAGTGGGATAATCAGCAATGTTCAACAGCTAATTGCTCAGCGCAAAGGTGTCAAACTCAAGACCTACAGGCTGGATCCGGCCCACGGGGTGTTTAGATCTAGCCCATGGGGTTTTTAGTCCATGGGGTGTTTAGATCTAGCCACCCTGGAAACAACTGTGCCTTTGCCAACAAAAATGAAGCTCAGAGTGCACGCGATCCTCGCAAGTTCCTTTTTTGGCCATGACTGCTTCCTGCAATCCTCTGGTAGCAAAAACAAGCTCTATTTTCACTGCAAGAGGGTTTCAGGAGACAGGAGCTGAATACTCAGGAGCCCATTTTTACTGACATAGAGCTTGGGCCATTACAAGTGTCCCCAACAAAGTGATGTCAGGCTAGCCATGCCCACACTGGCCACGCCCATTCCAGCTCCCTGGGGTCAAACACAACCTTGATGCAATCCTGAATGACACCCCTGACTTACTGCTAATGGAAGACCACTATGGAATCCAACGTATCCTTAAAATGAGAACTTGATACAAGATAGTTTTAAAAATGTAATACATATAAATATAGAAATAAAAATATCTACCACCAAGTGTTTTTTATGCTAAAGATTTTCTTTAGCTTTTTTTAAATTATAAAACTTTTATCAAACAATCTTACTTGAAATATTCTTCACTGCCACTGACAAACGTCTTGTTGACATGGCTGGTATAATTGACCATTGTCAAGTTTGGATAGGCACTCATACAGGAAGTAGAGTTCTTTATTTGCAACTTGGGGTGGTCACCAATGATGCAGGAATCTAACAAAAGAAACAAATGGAAAGATTAATGTTTTGGGCCAAATTATATTCAGTGACTGATGGGGAATCATAATTAAGAAACTACACCTTACAGTGAAAATGTATTTCACTTCACATGTTTATAAGTAGTTCTTGACTTAAATCACAGTTGGAACCAAAATTTTCATTGCTAAGGAAGGAGATTGTTAAGGGAGTCCCACCCAATAGTTACAAATTTTTTCATTTTTTGCCAAATCACTGCAGTTATACAGTGTATTACTATTACATGCTTGTTAAGCAAATCAACAACTTGTCAGAAACAGGCTGGGAAGGTTGTAAATGGCAATACATGATCCGGGGATGCTACAACAATCATAGAGATACACGTTAGTTGCCAAGTGCCTAAGTTTTGATCACCTAACTGTGGGAATGTTGGGACAG
Organism: Erythrolamprus reginae; assembly: GCF_031021105.1. Classification (NCBI taxonomy): domain Eukaryota; kingdom Metazoa; phylum Chordata; class Lepidosauria; order Squamata; family Dipsadidae; genus Erythrolamprus; species Erythrolamprus reginae. The sequence goes on along the minus strand of NC_091950.1, from coordinate 109,056,524 downwards.
TTCTAACTATGATGACCATAATTCACTGTTTTCAATTCTGTTGCAATTTCAAATTGTTGCTAAACAATTTGGTTGTAAGTCAAGGACTACCTTTTTGTATACAAATAGAATCAGGGATGGGTCCTAGCTTACCTCACTGCTAGTTCAATTCTTCCTGCATTGCATGCACAGTACCAAACATTTGCAAAAAATTCCCCCCAAAAAGCCAAAAATATGATGGTGGTGCATACGCAGTACCAGAAACTTGAATTATGTAAAGGTGCAGAAGGAAAAATGGCATCCATTGACTGGGACCAAAAGAACTGACTCCATGACTTCACCAGCAGTTTGCTATTGGTTCTATAGAACTGGTGCAAACCGGGAGGAAGCTTCCTCTGAATAGAGTCTCATGATCATACAACCCTCTTAATATTTTGAACTACCTCTAAAAGCACTTTTGGTAGTTTACTGTATATACCGGTAGTTTGTTTGTCTGCATAAAAATAATTAAAAATTAGCAACTTCAGAAAACAAATTAAAGTGCTTTAAATAAATGTACTTTAATTTAAATCAGCACAGTTAACCCCCTTTTTAAAAGCCATCTGGAGTTGCTATATCAGTCAGCTGAGTGACATAGAAATTTAATGAATAAAATAAATAAATATAATTTTCTTATGTTTCAAAAAAGCAATAAAATACAGATTAACATAAAGGGAAAAGGGGGAGTAAAAAAAGAAAACTTAGAAGGTAACAAAATATACATAAAATAAATTCATACAAAAAGTGACCTTCGTGTTTCTTCAATACAGAGACAGTTGATGAACTACAAGTCCTCTATTAACTTTAAGTAAACAATTAAAATCTTTATAATATGAATAACCAATATTCAAAAAAAATATACATATATTCTTAGTTTGCCTTTAATTTAACATATGAAAACCTATTAACTATAAATAAATCATAGCCATATTTGGCAGCACAGCTGAATCTTTATAAAAGCATAATACAGGGGCAGACGTGCTCTCTTCCTTCTGTTTTTTAAAGTCATTTTTTCTGTTTTCCAGCAGTAAAGCTCCTGTATATTAATAATTGAAGATTATTGAAGATTCAGCACTCAGCGGTGAGTTGCTCCTGGTTCAGACCAGTCCTTAGAACTGGTAGCGCCAGCAGTGGGAGGCTCCGCCCACCCACCCAGGATGCTTCTGTGCATACGCAGAAGTGTTGCAAATGCGTGCAAATACATGAACCAGTGGCAACATATTTTACAATCCATCTCTGATTCAGCTTAGGTCAGTTTACTACATGCCATGAAATATTGCAATTGCAAAAATGCTCCAATCAACAAAATTATGAAAACGGTTATATTTGTGAGCCATATAATACCATAACTTGGCACATTTAACGTTTTTTAGTAAATGCTATTTATCAACTAGTTAAAATTATTAGGAAATTACTAAGAAAAACTATCAATGAAAGAAGCACAGAACTCGAAAACTGCTATGTCTTTGTTGTGAAGTCAGATATTAATATGTCCACCATTTTCAAAGTCTGGTATGTAATTGCTATTACAAAGTTCAAACTTTTTTGCAAATGACATATAAAGAATTTTTGGTGTTATATCTCAAACTACCAGCAGAGGGGAGAATAGTTGTATGCTATCCTTCCACGGTTCTTTTCTTTTTTTAAAGTTTCCTATATTTATTTAGGGGTTAAATACTTTTTTTTAATTGCAACTGTTTTTGTATTTGATTCCACATATCTCATGTTATAATCTCCCCAAATAAATAGTTGCTTCTTACTTTCTAAGCAGCATACTTTTATTTATATTGCAACCAGCCTGCCTCCTTTTGAGGGCTAAGAGGACTAAGAAAATATCTAAAATCGAGATAGAATTCCAACCCAATACAAATTTGATGCTACCAAATTTCCAAAACACAAAAATTATATTAATTGAAATTTGAGATCCATTCATTGAAGATGCTGTTGAATGCACATTTGTAATATATTTAAATAGCACATTAAAATTATTGCACTTGTTCTCAGTCACCAAAAAGCTATAAAACAATGGAGTGCTATGTATAATCTACTCAGGAAAATTTCTCATTCAGTGTAATGTGGTTTTAGTCACTGGTAAATGTGTCCATAATATTCCACACAAGGCATTTGTATTTATATAACCAAGTTTTATGTGGGATCACCTCTCCCCTATTACATCTATTTGGTCCATCAGGATATGGAGCCATATTATGGGCTCCATTGATTAGATATTGTCATCTGGTGGGACCATGAAAAAGGGCCTTTTCAGTGGTAGCCCTTTCTTTGTGGAATATCATTCTCCCCTGAGGTATGGCTGGCCCCTACTCTGCTCCTACTGTTACTGCTTAGTAAGGGGTATTAGTGCACCAGCATGCCTAACATCCCTGTCCTAAGTTTCTCTTATTATTAGTACCAATAAACAGTGTTATTTCTTTGTATACTATAATTATGTACTTGACAAATAAATAAAAATAATTAAAATAAAATAAATAAAATGCTTTTCTGGATCACTTTAAAATGTAGTTTTGTCAGTGGACCTGGGGAAATAGGGATAGAACTGATCAAGTGGTTGTTGCTGCCATGAAGGGTGGGAGAGGGGGTTGTTTTTTTAATGCATTTTAAAGTTTTTTAAGATGCCTGTTTTTGAGTTGGGTGGCTATACAAATTTGTTCCACAATTAAATTGTTACAGTTGTCTCTTTGATAGTAGTCTTAAAAGGTGCATAATAGTAAAGCATGTACAGGATATATATAGCAGAACATGTGTAAAATGGATTGACTTGTCTTATTTTGACCATATCTGAGCATGAGCATAAAGATCTCAGAGTGACATATAAGGTCATTTTTGCTGCACTGCAGCAAACCTGGCTTTTGTTTTTGTTTTTTAAAAAAATGCAGCTTAGTTTTCTTGAGTTGGTAATTTGCCTGCACTAAATAATTCAAGTCAGCAGAGGGAGCAACCATTTTGCAGCAGGAGACAGAATAATCTTTGCATGGAAACAGAAAATTGAAGATGTTTCAAGTTTTTAAATAAGCTATTTTAAATATCCAAGAATTCAATAAAGTTGTTTGTTTTTATAGCACCAAACTTGTTTTAAGGAATAAGACAAGACATTCTAGTTGGATGGTTTAGGAAAATAGCAGAGCTACAGAAATGAATTGTGCTTGAGTCTTCGGAGAGGGGCGGCATACAAATCTAAATAAACTAAACTAAACTAAACTACTACATATCTAATATGATTTCTAATTTGTACAATTGTAGACTGGGCAAACGCTGGTATTTTCCTCCTTTTTTGAACTTTTCAAAAATTAACAAAGCAAATTTATAGGATGCTTTAAGTAATTCTACCACTTTTTTTGTCTTTCCATTCAATCATGTAGTGATTTTTTTCCTCCTTCCATTTAGTCATGTTCATTCCTCCCAGACTGCCTGGACATATCCCTGCAGTTTTCTTGTCAAAATTTTTCAGAAGTGGTTTGCCGTTACATCCTTCCTAGATCTTTGAGAAAATAACTGGGCCAAAGTCACCCATCTGGTTTTGTGCCTAAGGAAAGACTAGAGCAGGACTAGAACCTTTTTTTTCCTTGAGTACCACCAGGTGGGGGTTCCAACCACTACCAGTGCTGATGTGTGCACAGCTTTGGGTGACCGACAGGTGTGCGGGTGCGTCTGGTGCACACGCAGGCATGTCGGAGCGAGATTTGGCTTCTGTGCATGCGCAGGAAGCAAATCCCATGAAAAGACATGAGGTGCGCAAGATTTTGGCAATTTATTTTTGCTCCTGCGCATGCGCAGAAGTAAGAAATCGCCCAAAATTGCTGAACATTTATACACGCATGCATCCTCTCATAAGAATATGACTCCTGCGCATGTGAAGAAGCCAAATCTTGTTCAAATGCATGCGCACATCCGCCGGGCACCTGAAGCTGCACACACAGCTCCATTTCTGCCACCGGTATCCCTCCCATTCCGGTAGGGACCTGATACTGGCCCACACCCAGTAATGGGCAGCCAAAATTTTTACTTACACACTGTTGGTGTGGCTTATTTTGTGGGTGTGGCTTAATGGTCATGTGACTTGGTAGGAGTGACTTGCCTGCCATCGGATCAGGTCAGAGTGCCTTGAACGATCATCATCGTTCAAGCGAACTGTTAAGTCTTTGACTTACAACCTTACCAATGTCGCTCGCTGGGATGACAATTTGCTTCGTGTTTCCCGCACTCTCATTTCTGGGTTGCCCCCCACCTCAGGCTGGGTTGCTAGGCGAATGGGTGCTGCCAGAAGCATAAATGCTGCCAGCGCCATTTCTATCCATGCCTTCTGCTTGCACCTCAGGTGGGAAATGGCCATGTGGGGCTGGAGGGGAGCGGGGCAGAAGAGAGAGAAGCTCATCTGAGACCAGGAAGGAAGAAAGAGGAAAAAAGCAAGGAGCACAGATGTAGCAGCAGCAGCAGGGGGGGAAAGGAGAGCCGAGGTGAGCCGAGACCAGTAATTCAGGAAGTGATAGCCGCAGATCAACTGGAGCTGTGCATGCATCTTCATTTCTGCCGGTGGAACTGTGTTCCACCCCATCCTGCCTGCTGCCCACACCCATAATTCAATGACTCCCCACTGCTTTGGCCCCCCCATGCATACACACAGGACCCTCTACCCCCTCATTTCCCAACTTCCAGTGGGCCCGGTAGGCCCATTTTTCACCCTTCCAAGGCACCACAGACTTCCATGGTACCTGGAGAGTGCGAAAATGCCCACCCCTGCCGCCTGGAAGTCTTGGAGCCTGGGGAAGGTGAAAACGCCCTCCCAGAGCCTCCGTGCGAACTGAAAATCAGCTGGCTGGCATGTACATGCCCACTGGAGCTGAGCTAGGACAACGTCTTGCATGCCGACAGATAGGGCTCCGTGGCATGTGTGACATAGGTTCGCCATCATGGGACTAGGGAGTCTTCCCATTTCTAGCCTGAGTCCTTTAACCATTACATGAAACAGACTTGCATATAAAACCTTAATAAATTATGTAACGCTTTGTTGTGGTTCAGTCTGGGACCCCTCCGGGAATGGCTGACTTTCTGTCGGTTTCCAGCTCAGAGGGAGAGGCTGAGGAACAGGAGGTGCAGACTGACGAGGAAGAGGAATCCCAGGCTGAAGAAGAAGGACAGCCAGAGTCCCACCAGGGGGAGCTCTCCCCAGCAAGCAGCCTGGATTCCTTAGGGGAAAATGCTCAAGACATCATAGATATGCGACAAAGGAGAGCTAATCAGAGACGGACTTAATTGGCTAAGTATTTCCAGCATTAGAGGTCACAGCTGGGTTTGGGTGTGGTGCTCTTGGGAAAGGATAAAAGGCGGACCCACCCTTCCTGGCTTGTGGAGTTTTATCTTGGAGATTCGTGAGACCTGTCTGTGAACTTTGGTGGCTTACAATCCTGGTTTGTGCCTTGGACTATTGAAACCTTGGGGGGGTGTGCCAGCAAGAAGCTTGTGGTATTGACTGGACATCAGGACCCTGCTGTAACGTATTATAGCCTGTCTGTTGTGAAGACAGGTTTTCCTTTGTGCTTATTTTTTCCAGCTATAAAATACTTTTGGCTTTTACCAGAGTGTCTGGCTGTTTTTTCAGTTGGTGTTGAGGTCTGGGAAAACCCAGACAGAACACGCTTACTGTAAATATAGCTCAGAGTTCTGGGGTATCTATTAAAAATATATTAGGAAGATAATATGTAAGGGAAGTCATTGATCAGTCAATAATAGGTAGGAAATGGTACTGATTGACCAAAATGATACTAACTGGACACTTTTGTGAAGAACTGCTGTTTACTCCAACTCAAATCTCTAGCTAAAGTTGCCAGTCAAAAGGGTTCTTTCTCTTCCTATATTGTTGCTATATTTCAAATTTTCTCATTTCGTTTGATAGAAATTAATTACTTTTGACTGAATCTCTGAGGAAAATTTCAGCCAATTTTCATGGGGCCTGATTTTTTTAAAGATTTTTTTTAATCCCCCCCTACCTTTATCATTGGAAATAAATAAATAACTCAAAACAGAGAACATATCAGAGAACACTCCTTCCTCCTCCTATTTTCTCCATAACAACCACTTTATGAGGTGGATTGGGCTGAGAGAGTGTGACTGGTCAAGAATCTCTCAATCAGCATTCATACCTAATATGGACATTTGTATTTATTTTAATGGCTCATGGACAATATAGCAGAAAGCATGGATAACACTATAAATTACCAAATGTTGGGGCCAAATGCTATAAATACATAAACAAAATTTAAAAAACCATTTAGAAATAGGAAAAATGCCCTTTAGCATCTTGCTGCAAGAACAATAAACTAAAAAAATAAAATAAATTCTGAGGTCTCCTAAGAGTGCGCTAAACCCTGCTGTTCTGTTCGGGTCGTATGTGACCCGAAGCCAAGTTTGAGTCCCTGTAAAAAATTTTCCCTGCATATCTGAAACTTGAAATTTCATGACTATCCATCACTTCAGGGGTTCTCTCTATGAGAATTTTTTTTGGGGGGTGGGGGGCTTAGTTTTTGCTGGGCAAAAAAAGTTACAAATCTTCTGTTCGGGTCACATACGACCCGGACCGAAAACTCTTCATTTGAAGTGCTTATGTTTGGTCAATTTGAAAACTTTTTTCACTTGGAAAGTAGTCTGAACATTTCTGCACACAATGATATGAAAATTGAAATGAAAAAAGTAAATCTTATTGGTTTATTTTGCGGATATAATGCACGCCCCCCCCGTTTTTGTGATTTTTTTTTCAATTTATGGATAGTTTTGCTTGCAAAATGCATTCTATTTTACTAAAGTTGGTGTGGGATTGGTAGCTTGAACATTTCTGAATATAAGAAAAATATAAAGGAACTGAAAAAAATGATTCTTATTGGTTTTTTAATATCAGAAATAAGGCCTCCCCCCCCCCTCGGCTGCTTGCAACCATTTTCACTTTTTATTTTTTTATCCTCCAAATCCGAAATATTCTTTAAAATCTTAGGCATTCATTTACTCAATTTAACAATGCTGATCATCAAAAAATATTTTTGGGGTGGTGGCTAATTGTTTTCTGGGCAAAAAAAAATCATAACTTCGAGTCTGTTTCTGTTCGTATATGACCGGACCAAAAATAATTTTTTTAGGTACTTGAATTTGATCTTTTTGAAAACTTTTTCAACTGGAAAACTAGTTTGAACATTTATGAACATAATGATATGAAAATTGAACTGGAAAAATTGAGACTTATATTTTTATTTTGATCAAAAAGCCCCTCCCCCCCCATCCTTTTTTAATTTCGTGTCAATTTCTATTTTTTTAAGGCTACAAATCCCTAAGGAATTTCCCCCCAAAAGGTTTGATATACTAAATTGAACATTTCTGAATATAAGAAAAATATAAATGAACTGAAAAAATGGTTCTTATTGGTTTATTTTTGCCACAAAAAGGCCACCCCCCACCCCCGGCCTTGCTATGTGCCATTATTGTCACTGTTTATACATATTTGTCTAGAAATATTTGGAATATCCTTTTGAAAATCAACCACATTGTAGCCAGAGGACTAATTTTATGAAACAAATCCATTTTACTAAAAAAAAGTATGTAAGTTTGAAATTAACAGCATAATTTTTATATAAATTGAAATAATTGAACACGGGGGGAGGCATACATTTATGTGCAAAATAAACCAATATGCATCAATTTTTCCAGTTCAATTTTCATATCATTATGTTCAGAAATGTTCAAGCTACCAATCCCACACAAACTTTAGTAAAATAGAATGTATTTTGCTAGCAAAACTATCCATAAAGTGAAGACTATTTAAAAAAAACGGGGGGGCATGCATTTCATCAACAAAATAAACCAATATGCATCAATTTTTCAAGTTCAATTTTCATATCATTATGTTCAGAAATGTTCAAGCTACCAATCCCATACCAACTTTAGTAAAATAGAATGCATTTTGCAAGCAAAACTATCCATAAATTGAAAAAAATTTCACAAAAATGGGGGGGGCGTGCATTATATCCGCAAAATAAACCAATAAGATTTACTTTTTTCATTTCAATTTTCATATCATTGTGTGCAGAAATGTTCAGACTACTTTCCAAGTGAAAAAAGCTTTCAAAAAGACCAAACATAAGCACTGCAAATGAAGAGTTTTCGGTCCGGGTCAGGGTGACCCGGGAACAGAAGATTTGTTACTTTTCTTAAACAGAACAGCAGGGTTAAAAAAAAGAAGAACCTTTTGCAGGGAAAAATAACTGATGGAACTTTTTTTAAAGTTAAATTAAAATATAGATTGACATAGTATTGGTTCATTTTTATTTTAAAAACATATTTATTACACCTTTCAAATTCAACTTTTCTCATAATGATTTACTAAAGTCATTTTTCCTTTTGCGTTTCTGTTCCTGAGCATACATACAACAACTCAGTAAATCTTCATGAAGATACATTCCATTTGTATATGCAATAGATCACTATTTGAAAATAGTTTTTCTATTAATAGTGTATTAATCCTTAGTTAGGCAATTCTTTTCCAGCTGTTTTGAAAGAGTATGTGCTTTTAAATACACACACACACACACACACTTCATTAGGATGATTAAATCTGATGGATTCTTTACTTGGAATGAATTATTTGAAGAATCACCACAATAAGGCAATATTTATTGTCGTTGTTATAACAGAGTTATCTTAGACTGCCAAGCACTGTTCTGTGAGTTTTCTTTGTAACATTCTCACCCAAGGAATATACAATTAATCCCATCAGTGGCCTTCTGAGGACATTAAAGACCCATAAAACATGTTGTCATTTTAATTTGAGTCATGTTGTATATTAAATGATGATTTTGTGACAATAAGTTGTATTAGTTGTATTAGCTTATTACAGGTATAGTATAGACCAGTAGCACAACAAGAATGTGAGCTTTAAAAATATAAAAGAAGAGTGTGCCCCAACTTACCTAATAAAAGTCTGTTTTTATCTCTACAATCAGGTGTATTCCACAGATTGTTACAGGAAGCCCAAGGTAACACAGGTACAAAGGATGCAAAAAGGTAGAAAAGTGTATAGCACAATATAATATTATAATATATGGCTATTAGGACAGAGATAATCAGCATTGCAATGCCACAACCTGGGGGGGAAAGAAGATACCATTTCATTTTACATTCTTGGGACCAAAACATAATGAGGAAATTAACTAATCCTATGCAACTCACTGTATTTTGACAACTGAGTACATTATTTTTGAGTCTTTTTATAGGAGACAATTAATATGCAGTCCAGTTCTATTTTATTTCTAAGCACAAGCTGACCGACTGAATTACACTCAAAGTAAATACAATCCAAGTAAATACAATCCAATTAAATAAATAAAATAAATAAATATTTGATTCTAGCTTGCACCAAATTGCCCTTGTTCACATACCAGTATAATGGTTTATCAGGTTAATTAAACCAGAATGAGCATATTGCAATCAATTCTTTAATGCATCAAATCATACATCCTTGCATCTTGCTGTGCATCCTCCCTATATAAATATGATGCACATGGTTTGCATGGGTTGTTTTTTTTTTAAGTACGGAAAGTACTGTACTGCAGTATCACATGTGTTGGATTCAATCAGAATGCTGCAGCTACACTCCCCTGCTGTGGAATGCAGTGAAGGTTCACTAAAGCAGGAGAAGTGCTGCATTATTACCACATCAGTCAAGGCAAGGTCCATTCAAGGTCAAAATAAGACTGCAAAGCATCAGCCACCGCTCTCTCACAGCGCCACCCACAGGTCAAAATCATGTCCTAACCCTTGATTAAGCTGAAGTTAATCCACAATTTCCTAATAGTGAAAATTTCTGACAAGTGCAAGAAGCAATCCGTTCCAATAGCTTACCTTGTAAGGCAGGGATGGCTTTCCAGACAGATACAGGTCCCTGACTAGCAAATTGACCCAGAGAAACTTCCAATAAAAAGATAGGAATTCCAGCCAGAGCTAACATTGTCAAATAGGGAATAAGAAATGCACCTAAATAGGTTAAAAAGAAAAAGAAACAAGTGGGAGAAACCTTAAACACACAGAAACATAGAAACACAGAAAGTAACCAATCCTCCTTTCTTGTTGCTGCTTTACATTTTTATCTACTTAGTTTCATGAAATTTTATGGAATAAAGATATTTCATCTTTAATATTTTTTGCCAAATCAGGACCTGGGAGCTGTGTGGAATTACAACCCGATTTAGATGCCAAGTTGAGGAAGCCTATCTTAGAAATTTACATTTCTGCCCAGTTGTTGTAGGACATAAATGGATTGTATATTTGATCTAAAACACAACAACAGGCATCAATGGAGTTTAATCTGGCCATCATTGATCTATATTCTACAATTTAATAGGTTTACCTTAAATAGCATTGAATCTGGATTGTATTAATAACTGGCTTTAAATAACATGCTTATGCATAGCTAATTTATTCATTTTTTTCTTCAATTAATTCAGTTGAGAGTTTTACATATTGCATTATCCCAGAAAAATTAAATGCATATGTTGATTCCATAAATATTAGACCAAAAGGTAGTAAACCAGCTTGCAACTCAATGTCTAATACACACCCTGTCGCTAAACAAAACAAAGTTTACAAACTACAGTGGTTAGGTTTGCTCAATATGTTAATCTGATACATTATTTATGGATTAACATAACATATGATCCACAGTTTCTTCTTTTTTTTATCCACAATGTAAGTTTTATTTTTCTCCAGGCTGACTTAACCTTTAATCAAGGCAGAATATTCAGCCTGTATAGATGGGGCAAAGTAACAAATGGGACAAACATTATGCACCATTCTGCCCCCTATAGGGCAGCACCATTCTACAGCATTAATGCGCAGAGAACAATATTATCCTATTATCAGTCAGATTAAACCAGTCCATATTTATAACTGAATTGAGAAATACAAAGGGTCTCTCTTTAGTATGTTATTAGCATAACTCGGTCTGTTTCTTCTACTTGGTACCCTAATTTTGAAAATATGGACTGGCTTATAGCATTTATTTCTGTATACTTTCCAGAGGATTCAGACAGATTCATCACATGATCGGGGGGGGGAGGAGTGTTTATGCACCATGTCTTAATGTTGGAAAATAATCTGATTATTTTCCTGGAATATGAATGATCAGCATAAGACTAAGATGTAGGCTGGTTCTGGCATAAGATAAACTGAGATTATATACTGCTCAAAAAATAAAATAAAGGGAACACTCAAATAACACATCTTAGATCTGAATGAATGAAATATTCTCATTGAATATTTCATTTGCACAATTATTCCATTTGCACAACAGAATGTGAAATTGATTGTCAATTAGTGTTGCTTCCTAAGTTTGATTTCACAGAAGTTTGGTTTACTTGAAGTTATATTCTGTTTTTTAAGTGTTCCCTTTATTTTTTTGAGCGGTGTACAATCAAGGGGGAAATGGGCACGTCAATATACCCTGATATATCCGTATTACTGGGTCAAAGTTTACTAATTTCAGGTAGCTGAAAGCCAGTCATGAAATTAACTCCATTCTAAAAGAAAATTATTTTCTTTTAAAAATCTTCAATTCCTTTATTATATATGGTGGCAAAACATATCTAATAGTTCTCCCTCTTCCTAGTTGCCCCATAAAAACAGCCCTATGAGGCAAGTTGGACTGAAAATAAGTGACTGGTTCAAAGATGCCCAGCCAGCTTTCATGTCTAAGGCAGGACTACCATTCACGGTCTCCGTTTCTAGCCTGATGTTTAACCATTAGATTTTCCTGGATTTATAGCCAAGAATGACAACCTTCAGGAATGGCTAGACACATTGGCAACTTACTGAACATCACAGAGAAGCAACTGGTGGTCAACTGCATCTAAACTCCAAACAAAGCAAGGTACTTGGATGGTAGACCACCAAGGGATTTCAGGTCTGTAAGCTAGCTCAGGGCTTCTCAACATTGGCAACTTGAACATGGAGTTGAAGCCCAGACATCTTCAAAGCTGCCAAGGTTGAGAAACACTGAGCTAGATGGCGAAGTCCCTCCTCCCCCCAAAAAAAATCCCAGGTGAGGCAGTAGCCAACCATTTCAGTTCCCTTACCAAGGATGTGGATATGGATGTGTCACTCAATCTAATTCAGAGCATCTTTTCCTCTATCACAAATAAGCTTCATTCGCTAACTAAATAGTTGAAGACCCCAAACATATAAAGCAGAGGTCTTCAAACTTGTCAGGACTTCAACTCCAAGAATTCACCAGACAGCATAGCTGTGGGGCATGCTTAGGAAAAACTTCACAGGGATGTCTCTGGAGATTCTCAGCCATCCAGGTTGTCCCAAAGGTCCTTTCCCTACCCCACACCCACACCCCAAGAGTCTTCTTGTTTTTCTTTGAAGAAGCTTCTTGAGTGAGAAGCAAAAAAAGAGAAGAAAGGCCAGTTGCAACTTTTTAATGAAAAAAGTAAATGTAAAGCATCTTTGGGATTCACAGGGATGACTTCCCAACAAGTACCCCCTTCTCCATACGACCTTCTCTAAATTGGCCACTCGTCCCAATCCATCTCCCCCCTCCCCAGATAAATTAGATCAATAGATAAGATAGATAAGATGGATTGATAGAGGGAGGGAGAGATAATGGATAGATAAAATAAATGGATGGATGATGGATAGATAGATAGATAGATAGATAGATAGATAGATAGATAGATAGATAGATGAGAGAGAGAGAGAGAGAGAGAGCATAGATGATAGCTAGACCAGTGTTTCCCAACTTGGCAACTTGAAGAAATTTGCACTTCAACTCCCAGAATTCCCCAGCCAGCGAATGCTGGCTGGGGAATTCTGGGAGTTGAAGTGCAAATTTCTTCAAGTTGCCAAGGTTGGGAAACATTGAGCTAGACAGACAGAGAGACGAAATACTCCGGGGGAAGGGGGCAAAGCGGATTGGGGGGGAGTGGCAGAGAAGGTCGTGTGCTATCTTATTCAACAGATCTTACAAGGGGGATAATAGTTGGGAAGCCATCCCTGTGAATATATACTGTACACTGTATACAGTATTTCCGGCTCTGCGTTCAACAAGGAAGACGTGGGTTGCTGCCATGGCCGCCGGCCTTGCTGCAGGTGGCGCGGCTAATTCAATTAGGGCTAATCATTTTCCTCATCATCACCTACAACTGCGCCTTCGGAGCTACCTGGAGTGCGACGGCAGAAAACCCGGTTTAGGCAGTTTTTTTTTTAAAAGCAACAACAAAGAGAAGCCCAAGGGGGTGGGGGGAGCCCTTTAATCGCATTTTGAAACACGACCGGCTCGCTGAGACACGGCGCTGCCGGCTGGGTGATGCAGCGGGACAAGAGCGCGCAGCGGCTTTGATCAGCTCTACAGTCCAATGCGCGGATTTTTTGCACACGCATAGTTGTCGCAAAGGTGTGCTTTTCGCAGGAGGCAACTGGACTTCGTTTGTTCTGTGAAGGCGTTTCGTTTCTCAGCCAAGAAGCTACTTCAGCTCTGACGGGATAGTAGGGAATGGAACGACTTATATCCCTTGCATATCAATATACACTGCTCAAAAAAATAAAGGGAACACTCAAAGAACACATCCTAGATCTGAATGAATGAAATATTCTCATTGAATACTTTGGTTTGTACAAAGTTGAATGTGTTGGCAACAAAATGAAATTGATTGTCAATCAGTGTTGCTTCCTAAGCGGACAGTTTGATTTCACAGTAGTTTGATTTACTTGGAGTTATATTGTGTTGTTTAAATGCTCCTTTTTTTTTTTTTTAGCAGTATGTTTGATTCATATTTATTTTCTTTAAAGAAAAACCAAAGAAGTCCAGTTGCCTCCTGAAAAAGCACCTTTGGCTCAACCTGGATTATTGAGAATCTCTACAGACACTCACAGTTCGGTTCTTAAAGCCAACCGCACTGCTGGGACGATTCAAAAGAGCAAACCACGCTTTAGCCTTATGGATTAGGCTATAGTTGGCTTTCCTATGACAAGTGGACTTCAACTCCCAGAATTCCTAAGCTAGCATGATTGGCTCAGGAATTCTGGGAGTTGAAGTGCACAAGTCATAGAAGAGCCAACCCCTGGATTAGGCAGAGTTTTTTGGGGGGGAGGGGGGATCTCGCTTTCCCCACGCCCAAAACAGCCGATTTGTTTCGAGGCTGTACTCTGAGAATCGGGCTTCGAACCTTCGAATCCAAGCAGCAGTTAAGGAAGATCAACGAAAAGTTTGCACGTTTGTGGTCATTCGGCGGTTTTTGCAAATTAGGTGAGCTAAGCTCAGCCTTGAATTGAAAGGGCAGCGAAGTATGCACTGTGCTCGTAGGCTCCTGAGTCCGTTAGAAATCCGTTCCATATTCAGCACCTGGAGGTAGGTTTTCAGGTTCAACCGCCCAGATACACCGCATTTATTTTCACTTTCTCAGTTGCTCTCTTCTTAACAGAAATAAAGCCTGACCCCTTTAATAATGACTGGACGTTGTAAAGCAGAATAACTACACTGTCAGCCTTTGTATATATGCTCATGCGTTCGGTGGAATGTATTCCTTGCTAAATATGTGCAAAATTTTACAATTCAGCATTTTTTCCCATGGAAGTTAGCCTATGTATCCTATTTATCTTTTTTTTTTTTTTCGGTAGAAAACGGGACGCGGGGGGGGGGGCGGGGCGGAGAAACAAGCCAATATTTTGCAGGGAAAGTATATTATTTGCTTTCAAGTAAATCTGAAACTTCTGAGTTCATATTCCAAAACTATTTAAGACTGTAATTTTATCAAGAGAAAACTAATTTTATTACAGCATGCATTGCTTAGCAAGTAATTAAGTTGTAGCGCTGGCATTGATATAGGGCTATCAGATCTGGGTTGCAAAAAGTCAGGCAACCTCTAGAATGGTAACCAAGAGTTTTCTGGATCCGAGGGAAGGTGTGATTTGTAAAGGGAATGGACAGCATGTTTACATAAATAAATACAGTATGGTTTTTAGACTAAAAATAGCCATTCTAACCCACAGTTTTCAGCAGTTCTACTCCTATTTGTTAAAACTCATAAAATTTACACTGGTTCCTTCTTCGCTTAAAGCATTTCTGTTCTCTCCTGCATAAGCCACGCCCACAGTGTGGTAGTAAAAGTTTTGGTAACCCTTCACTGTATACGTCCGTCCGTGCGTGTGTATACACACACATATAAATACGTACATACGTGTGTGTGTGTGTGTGTAAATATATATTTGCTAATAATGAAAAGGAAGGGAAACTACTTTTCATTCTCAGCAAAAATACATTACACTTAGATTATAGTTGTCGGCTGTAAAAAGTTTTTCTGCCTTGGGATATGGCTCCTAGTGGGACTGAGAGGCAAAAGGGAAGCTATATGCTCCTCATATACCAGGGTGACTCCACAAAAAATCGTGTGTGTGAATGAGTGTGTGAGTGAGTGAGTGAGTGAGTGAGTGAGTGAGTGAGTGAGTGAGAGAGAGAGAGAGAGAGAGAGAGAGAGAGAATTTGTGTGTATTGGGGATCTATTGGGGATGGATGGATCCACCATCAACTTCTCATGTCCAAAGGGCATGAGAAGTCCTTATAATCTGTTTTTGTCTCCTTGTACAGTTTGTTACCAATAGTTCTGAACAGGTTACTTGAATTAGAATTACACTAATCTTTCACACACGCCCCTGGTAAGAAAGATGATACATTTATATGCCGTGTCCAGTTGATTCTTTCACATTTGTAATGTTTGATGTGAATGAGAAGCTCCGCTTTTGTACTGAAAAAACCTTCCAAGAACATTATTCTCCTCCTGGGGCTCACTCTTCAGCAATTCTGATTATACCATAGGATGCCAAACAGCATTCTAATCTGCTTTTTAGTGATTTTAACTGCAAATATTTGTATTTTAAAATCAATTGGTACGTGGTGGTTATAATAAGAGCCGGGGTGGCGCAGTGGTTAGAGTGCAGCACTGCAGGCTACTTCAGCTAACTGCTAGCAGTTCAAATCTCACCACTGGCTCAAGGTTAACTGAGCTTTCCATTCTTCCGAGGTAGGTAAAATGAGGACCCAGATTGTTGGGGACAATTTGCTGATTCTATAAATCGCTTAAAGAGGGTTGTAAAAACACTATGAAGTGGTATATAAATCTAAATGCTATTGCTATTGCTAACTATAATGGAAAGACATGGGTCTACTGACTGCCTTGGTTGCAAAGCAACACTCAGAGGGAGACAATTTTTGTGAGTCTTCCTCTCTAAGGTTATTGTAGCCCCACCTGCTTGGCTGGGTGCCAGCACTGAGTGGATTTTGGCTGTTGAGTCGGCTTTGTTGAAACAACTGCTGGGAATTCCAAGCATGTCCTGACCTCACCAGGAGTTTCCTTGAGTTTTACCTACCTCTATAGTGTCATCCAATCATCTTTGTGGGACTAGAAGCCCTTCTTCATTGCTGAAATATTGTCCCTTTGTTGAATGACGCTATAAATTTCTATAGGTGAAATGAGCAGTCTCTTTTTTTTCCTCTCCCCATCCACCTTCCCAACCTTTCCTATTCATTTGCTAACCCAATCCCTCCCCCCACCCCCCAAATCAGTGGAACGGATGAGTTTGGATTCAAGCTCCCACCAGTTTAAGTTCATTGGGTTTCTGAGGTGCACGAGGTAAAAAGAGTGGAAAATCCATACCTCCCCCATTCTTAAAGGCCAGGTACGGGAACCTCCAGACATTGCCCAGCCCTACTGCATAACCCACCATGGAGAGGATGAAGTCCAGCTTGCTAGACCAATTGCCCCGGGCTTTATTTTCATCTCCTTCATCGTCCTCCTGCTGCAGAGAGAAAATAATAACAACAGTAATACATTGACTCAAGAAACAACTTTCTGAAATCTGAAGGTGTACTTTGCCTTATCAAATGATACACATAAACCTCTTCTGGCTCCGTGAGTTCACACAACTGACTAGCCTCCAATTTGGATTGAACCAACCCAACTGTTTAATTTGGAACAACTCACTGGATTATAAAAAACGGATCAACTAGTAGTGCATTGGGACAAATGACCCGAATATAAATCTGTTGGAATGGAGTGAAGCCAAGCATTCTGAAGATTTGGGTTTGGCTGTAATCCCTTTCACGAAAATTAAGGAGACTAGAGTATAAATCATGGTTTAGTCATGTTCAAAGAATTAAAGATTCTGGCAAGGTAATGCAGAGTGTCAAACAGCACATGGATGTTTCAGAGTATTTTTTTCTAAAAAAAATATCTGGTTATAGGTTTTTAATCCCTCTAACCAGCACAGTCTCAGTTTGATATCTCCACAAGAGTCCTGCTTTTGAAAAAAGAACAGCATAGAACTGAATGGGCACACACACGCACACACACACACACACACACACACACAAACGTTCTTTTAACCAACTCCCCTGCCACCACAGGGTATGTAAAACTGCAAATAGGTTGGTGGGATTCTTGGCATAATTTTTCCAAAGCGTCTGCTCGGCTTCTGTTTTTTTTAGAAACCTGTGCACAAGGGCCAATGGTTCGTCCTCCCGTTTAAGTAAATCAAGAAAGGGTGAATTCGATCATATCTGCTGTACACTTCAAGAGAAGCTGGCTCTGAAACATAAATCCTGCTGACAGCGAGGGTCAGGAATCGGGCAGATTGGATTCTCAAAAAAAAAAAATAACACTGTAAACTACAGAAGGGTGGGAGGGCATGGAAGAATAGGTTGGCAATTTTCCCAGGGTGCTTTCGATAGGCAGCAGGGGGTTGAAGTTGCAACCTATATTGGGGGATGACGACCCTGCAGGAATTCAGCCCATTGACTTCCAAGCAAAGCACTTTGCCTGCTGGCTCCCCGTAGTTGTTAAATATGGTATAACCCAGAGAGATCCTCCTAATTCAACGAATGTGGACAATCCTTTTTAATCCCAAACCCACCCACTCTTATACTGAATCCTCTTAGTTCAGGTTCTTGGGAGTTAAGGGAGAACCGTTTATTATTATTATTTTTTCCTAGAACGATGTGTTTGATCTTATAACTTCATCCCAGAGGTTAAATCAGTAACCTCTATTAACTGAAGGGCATATTTCAATTCGATGAAAACCAGAATGAGCGACGGAGAAACTGCCTCGTTTGCCAAGATCTCTTAAAATGAGAAAACAACCACGGTAGATATTTCTCAGTGGGTTGAGGAGAAGAATAAGCAGCGGAAGATTAAACGGAAGCCAGGGAAGAGGATCACGGTTCATCTTCCAAGATAATTGTTTGAAAGAAAATAGTCTTCCTGGAGAAAAAGTTTGATCTATCCAATTCCTTCTGAGCCTTTTTAAACCCTATCTTGAGGACTTCTCCACGTCCCGATTTGTCCACTAATACTACATAACCGTAGTCGGGCCGGGGACGAGTTCCACTTTGAAGTGATGAACTTCTAGGAACGCTATCTTTGTGCCCTTCCAAAAGCAAATCCGCCCCTAAACACTAGCCCTCCCCAATTCTTCAACACTTATTGCCTTTCCACTTAACTTGGTTTCGAAGGCCGGAAGGAGAAAATCCCCAGGACCAGTTTTGTGCAAAGACCAGAAGTAGGAGTCCTTTGGAGGGAATGGAGACTTTCGTTTTCTTAAGCGCAGCGCTCTCCGAAGAGATCGGACTACAACCTCCATCACTCCCAGCCAATTTGAGGAGGTTCCAACCCCAAGAAGGCTTGAGCAGAACGCGAGTCCGGAGCGCTTTGCTTCCTTAAAGCGCTGGAACTCCCGAGAGGCCGCTGCTCAGCCAAGGGATCAGGTGCTCAGCAGTGGCGGCCCGGAGCTCTATTTCTACAACCCGCCGCAGAGCGCCGGGGCTTTGAGCGCTGACTGACTTGGAGTAACGATTAAACTGCCTGGACTGAAGTGATTGATCGCCCAGCCTGGCCCACTGGGGCTTCAGGAGGCGGGTTGGGCCCGTAGGCTCTTTGGTTGGGTTGTTGGTTCCCACCCCCCACGATTGTGCTCCGATCGGGAGCCGGGCAGACCGACAGACAAGCAAAATCCCCAAAGGTGATCTGCCCGACCCCTCTCTCGTTTGGTTTTACCGGCAGCCTTCCATGCAAAAGCAGCGCAATCCTGGAACACGGAAGGCGGCTCAGCAAATACTTCTTTGGAGTTAATTTCCCTGAAGACTCTACTCTACAATCCCTTGTTCCCAAAGTACTGGGCTGGCACTTATTTTAAGCCAACTCTAGCAACTCACTCGATAGCTTCGCACGCAGCATGAAGCCGGAGCTCTTAGTGTCCAAGTTAACCTTGAACCCAACCCTACAGGGTGACTTTGAATCGGTCATTTCCTCCCAATCTAGTTTATCTGGCTATTAGAAGCATAAAATACACCTCCCGAAACGCCTTTGACGGATTACCAGTTGAAGATTTTACAGTAGCGCCTGCTGCCTTTTCCCTTCCTGCAAGAATCTAGCCTTGATTTTCTTTTTCAGGGTCGTTCCTCGGCTATCTCAAAGTTTGAATTGTTTTAAACGGGCCTATCCCGAACTGGGAATTATTGACCTACACATCCCCTAAGTCCCAGACCCCGGGACTGTTTGGCAATAATGCTAGCCAACCACTTCTGGAATTAAGGGGCCAGCTGGTGTCAATGGTTTAAGGATGCCGGTGGAGTTGACTTTTGTGGCGCCAGGGTCCTTCCGTGAGTTAAGGAGCCCCCTGCCTACATTCTGAAAGAGACAGAGCCCAGTACATGGGATGGGAGGACCAACTCACCTCAGTGACGGTGCCAGGCAGAACAGATGCGATTCCATCTGTACCCAACACCACGGTGCTCTGGCTCATGTTCACCCAGCCGACCTTGGTATTGTTTAGCTCCGCCAGACTCTTACCAAGATTTTGATTAGCCGGCCCAACGGCGCTCTGCAAGGGCGCGATTTTGCAGGGGGCAATGTTAGCTGGCGCGGCGGCGTTCCCTGGGTGCAAGGGGGCATTCTTCAGCGTGCAAAGATCGAGGGGGTCTTTGCCGGCTGGGGGGTTGCCTTGTGCCGAGGCGACTTTGCCGATCCCAACTTCGGTGCGCTCGGTCTCCTGGGGTTGCCCTTCGTCGAGGGGCAAAGGGTGGATGTCGCCTGAGAGAGCTGCGCCCACTTTAGCCAGCTGAGGGGGGACTTGGGGCTGGAAGTTCTTCGGCTGCTCGGTTTCGGGACTGTTTCGGTGGATCCCTGCCCTCTCCAGTGGCCCAGGTGCGACCACCTCAGGGCTGTGGACCAGCTGTTCGCTCATTTCCTTGGGATGGGCGTAATCCTGCAAGAGCAGAGTGACAATTAAGAGAGAAGAAACAAGCGGCTGCCCTCCGTCGGCTCTGTTGCTCGAAGAAGGTTTCTTGAACGTTAAAAATTCGTACCAAGGTTGCGCTGCTTAAGGCATCAGGGAGACGCAGCGGCAGATTCCATTTCACACCCTAACCTAAAATCGTTTCTTCCCCTTCAGCCCCACATTTCCGGCGTAGGAAACACCATCGCCCCCAGCTCTCTCTCCTCGCAAACCTTTTTTATTTTCTCGTCACGACTGAAAGACGCTCCCCTCTCCTTGCCCCATTGTAGGGAAAAAATGTCTTTAATTTTACGCCTCATTTCCTTTCTGTCTTCAGCAGTGCAGACTAGCTTTGAGCTGGAGAGGGGGCGGGGGAGATAAAGACGAACTACCCTATATGCATCTTACCACGTATAGAAAAATTCAATAATACTCATTTCTAAATATTCCCAACCTTGTTTCCCTCCAACCCCAACATACTTATACCGATGGGGGAGGAGCATGAAAAGCATAAAAATCCTGAATTACATTTTCCCACATCCCCTTACTCCAAACAGATCGTAAATTTAATGGGATTGGTTTCTCAGTAGGTATTCTGAGAACCTCAAGCTGGGTAAAAATAAGATTGCATAGGCAGAATTATAAAAGTGGGCCACATTCTCCAATCTGTGCTTTGATTTTCTACCCTAGTAGACAATTCTGGTCCACACATAAATCATTGTAGTTCTATAACATTTTCCTCAGAAACATTTTTGCTGTAGAGAGTGTGTTTTTCTTCTGAAAAGCAGAATTTTTCTTCAGTAAAGGCAGAATTCATATTCTTTCCACTTTTATAATTGACCCCTCCCTCCAAAGAAACTCACACTCAGCAAACGCAGATCCAGAAAGTAGCAGGCACCAAACGGCGCATCTGCTTAACAAGAACATCTTCAGAGGAATTAGGTTTTTCAGGACCCTGGACAGTGCCCATAGCATTACAGTCTGATTCCCGGTTGGTACATTTTTACTAAACCTTAATTTCTAACTACTGTACTTTTAACCCGCAACAATACAGAACCCTCGGCATGATTACAAGTAAAATACCGTTTTCTCCCAACCCGAAGAAAGAAAAGAAGGATTGAAAAATAAAACCCACTTACCATATTTACAATAGCATCGGACAAAGTCTTGCAGAGGCAAAAGACTGCAGCTGGGGTGAAATGGTAGAGTGAATTTTGCTCCGTTAAGAGCAAAGCTTTCTATAGCTCCGTGAGAAAGACTGGGTTTGCGTCAGTGCATAGCAAGGTGCCCTTCCTATGACATTTTTTTGATAATCAGAGTTTGATAAATCATTACCCACGGATTCGAATTTTTAAAGCGGCGACGGGCACAAGCGCGCAAGCTAGCTGTCAGTCAGACAGCAGTTGGGATGGCGTGCTTGGTGTGACTCAGGGGGAAGGAGGGGGTGAGACTTTGCTAAGCCAAGCCCAGCGAAAGCCGTGTGCGCGCGTGTGTGGTTAATTAGAAAAAGAACATGTGAGAAACACGTCCTATTGCACCCAACGAGCAAACAGGGGCGATAGAAGTCTTCTCCCTCGTTAACGCACCGCTCCCGCCTCCAGTCAGTAGCTCCTCTACCGCCCCTCCGAAAGACCCGGTTCGTCGCCTTTCCTTGCCTTTCATCTGTCAGCAGCGGCATTTTAATTTAATGTCACGATTCTTCTGGGAAGTGAAAAGAAAAGGTCCCCTCCTCCCTTTCTGGACCTTTCTCCGCCAAAAATGCAGCGGGAGACCCAACACCATAGACAAAATTCACTGCATGCCCAGATAAATATTAATTTTCGTCGAGATTATTTTTAGTACATAGAGATGTTAGGCAAAATATTTATCTGGGCGGACACACGCTGCTGAGTGAATATTTTCAAAGACTGAAACCCTAAATCCTTTCTTTAAAAGAGCAAACTAGTATTGGCTTACTCCATTAAAAAGTTAAAACGTTATGTTGGGGTTGAATTTGTTAAGTGGCATTAGGAAGCCGCATGACCAACCTTCCCCAATGCAATCCCTCAAATTGAGTTGGGACTAAAAATTTGGAATGCCCAGCCTGCATACTCCGTGCAATATCTTTAAGCAAGATTTCTTCATGGACTCATAAGTTGTAAATATGTGTAAGTAAATCGGGCAGTAACAGCAAATAAAGCAACTGTAGCCTCTGCGTGACACTCACATTTGATAACCTAGGACAGATGCTGTAGATCCTAGGAGATCCCTAAAATGTCCTTAAAATGGGCTATCCATTAGGAAATTGCGATTAACAGCAGCACGAACTTTGATTGTAATTTCTGTGCAATATATGCATCAACAAATGGTTGGCTTAGGAACTAGAACTACGAGCTTGATCCAGCCCTAGTTGATTTCAGTAGGGTGATCCTGTTGATTTCAATGGAACAAGAGTCAATCTTTGAAATGTACATGTGTCTTTGTGTATTATTCGTGTGTACCTTTTGTGAATACTAGTATCGGTGTATTTTAAAAATGCAGATATGTATTTTTACCAATCAAGCACGTTTTAGATTTACAGGTGCTTTTTAGACAATGAGAGAAATGTGATGGGATAATTTTTGAGAACCTCCAACAAGCCTATTTACCAGAAGACCGTAGCTCCTTAGACAACTCGTGGACTTTATATTTTGCTACCTCTTTATATGAGATTCAAGGAGGGAGTTTGCTTTATGAATACTCATTGTAACTCCTCAATCACAAAGGCTACTTTATGAAATAATTACAAAATTGTAGTATAACGAAGCATTTAGATTCACCTCATCTAGCACCCATTTCCACTAATGGGAGTGGGTATTTCAAAACTATTCTCCTAGTTCATATTTCCTTTGAAACCTACCTTGCATTAACAGAGTAAGACCTACTTAGGAGGTACTTAAGGATAAGAAGATCGTGAAATAACATTTCTAGCTTTAAAAATGTACAAGTGAATATCTATATTAAACACTATGGAGGTAGGTAAGAGCGACACCCTTTTATCTTGTTTTAAAACATAGCTGTCTTTTTTTTAAAAAAACTGAATGTCCACCAAGTTAAACTAAGTTAATTCACTAAGTTAGAAATTATTTCGGGAGGAAAGGGCATAACCCGTATCCTTGTAAGGGAGTGTTGGAATGTGGACTTTTGCAAACTTTTCTAAAATATATCCTATTGAGCTTACTGTATCTGTCCGTCTGTCTACCCATCCACCCATCCAATTTATACAGGCTCCCATCTCACAGCTAGTGATTCTGGGTAGGATGTAGCAAAAATAAAACAATATTTTTAAAAATAAGTATTGTTGTGAGCCGCCCCGAGTCTGCAGAGAGGGGCGGCATATAAATCCAATAAATCTAATCTAATCTAAAACTATCATGCATTAAATATATTCTACATTGGTTTTATATTTATTTGTTTGTTCATAGAAGTCATTTATCCTATGGAAAATAATGCTAGCTGACTCACAAGAACAACCAATAAAACCAGGAAAGTAAAGAATTGTGTGGCTTATTATTTCAAAATAAGAATATTTCATAGTTTTGAGCCTGACTGGAATTGTAACCCTCAGAATGGTGGGGGATGGTGGCATAGCCCAGAGATCCTTCCTTGCTCAGCGCCAAGGTAGAGCAATTCCTTTGTACTGGAGTTAAACAAAACGTGACACGTGACAAGTCACCGGTCTAAAAGACAAATTTTGTTGGAAGGATCGTCATTTATAAAGAGGAAAAAATGTGTTGTGTTGTCTCATTCTGTAAGATGCAGATTCATAAAGTCTAAACCATGAGTTTTTAATACCTGGTCATCCTTTTCAATGGCAAGGAATTTAGTTAGTTGTTGTTTTTTCTTCAGCTCAGGCATTGGAATCCGTTGTTTGTTTGTTGCCCTTGTTCTAAATTCCTAACGTAATGACCAAATAAGTAACGCATCTTATTTATTTTTTTAAAAAAAGAATCGCAAACTAATGACATTGGTTTTCGTGAACAATTCTTGTCTTTACAAGGCTTCCGATGAAGTGGCTCGTGATCCCATAAAAGCTGAACAGCTAGCTTTTAAAGTGCACAAGGCTCTCTGATGGGTTTTGGATTAACCGAAATTAATTCCAGAGACCCCAATAATCCAAAAGAAGATACGAATGAACTACCGAAGTAGAAACCAATTGCAAAATGTTTTCTTTCCCCCAAGGGCATAGTCTTTTTTTTTATTTACACAGTCAAGCAAGGACGTTAACTTTGTATTTGCAAGCCTCTGCACATTTAGTTAGGAAGACGCTCCATTCAGTAGAAATGGGACTTATTGCTGACTGATCATTCACAGAACTGCTTGGAGGCTTCATTTAAAAATAAAGCAGAATTTATTTTCCTAGGTAAGGGGACATCAGCACGAATTTAGTTAGCCCTTCCTGTCACGCTGCCCTTTTAATTTATAGCCAGAAAGCCCAAGCCCACCCATATATTCCTGCTGCAAATTAAACTAAAGAGAGGGTTTCATAAATATAGGTTGGGGGGGGGACCATCATGATGATCCTTATCACTGAAATATTCTTTTCTATTTTCATCCAACTTTGGGGGGGGGTCTGTTCCATCTAAGTTCAGAAACAATACATTCTGCAAATTCTTGTAAAAGGAAACAACACGACCCTCTTTTCTTCCTTCCAATCTCTGAGACGTCCTCGTGAGCACCCGTGTCACATTGATTAAAGTGGTCATTTTCCTTTCTCCCACGGTCTTCTCGATTTGAAGGCCCGTTATAAATAGCTAAGGCTGGCAAAGGCTTTAAAAAACCCACCCTCTCCCCATTACCTTTCCGGAGATTTATCCCTCCTCCCCCCCCCCCCCCCCCCCGTTTAAACCTTTCTTCCTTTTGAGGGCAAAAAGGGCGGGCATCTGCGCCGCGAAGAGAGGCGGGAGTGGGGGGGTCTCGAACACGCGTCATCCTTGCCAGCTCCCGAGTTTAAGTAAGCTTTCCAGAGCCGAGAAGGCTGGAAAGGGAGCTTTTTGCAAGCCTTTGGCGGATGTGCGCAAAGCTTGTACGTCCCGCAATGGTGTGTGTGTATGTGAGGGAATGGCTGACTTCCCCCGACCTTTGGATCACTTTCCGTCTAAGGGAGGCCTGGCTCAGAGGAAGCGCCGGGATGAAGCGGCTTTGGCGCGGCTTAAGTGACTCAGGATTCTGCGGCTGAAACGGAAGGGCGCGTGAAGTTTTGAAAGCGCCAAACTCCCGCGTCGGCTGAGGGAAAGCCGGCCCTCCTGCCTGGCAGAAGGAGCACTAAGAAGAAAGCGCGGGAACCAGAAGGGGACTTCTATCGTCGCTCCGGAGCTTCTCTCCGAGTCGTTCCCTCGGGCCCCAACCGCCGAGTCCACCTCCTGAGCTTTCTCCTCGAAAATGGACGACTGGGAGGCGGGCGCATGCTCTTTGGCGCGCTCTGGAAAGGGACCGTGTGCGTATGTGTGTGAGGGAGGGGAAGCAAACTGACTGGCTCTGATTTAGGGTTTAGTGCCCCACAGTTGCGAGAGGGTGGAGTCCAATTTTTGGATGGGTGGGGGTTGTGTCGTCGACCGCAAGGCCCCCGGGTGGACCTGAGACGGTAGAATACAAAAGGGACGGTCTTTCTCTCCTCATTCTCCCGGAGGCGGATCTGCACTGTAGCCAGGCCTGTCTGCTGTTTCAGCAGCGGTGACCTTGCAGGTGCTTGTGAACGACGCCCGTCGCCTGCAGTGCTCTTGAAAATAGAAAAAAAAAAATGGGCGCCTCACATGACACAGCCTGCCGTGGTAGGAATGAAGGGCAGAAGTTGACCACAACAGACAGCTGATGCTGAGAGAGAGAGAGAGAGATTCCCTGTGCTTCACCCAAAAGAATTTATCTTGAGTGTTACAGTTAGAGACACATAAGTTGGATCCTGAATGGCCCTTCAGAGTACTTCCCCAAATTTATTTTATTTATTTATTTAATATATTTTTTTATTGATTGATTGATTGGATTTATATGCCACCCCTCTCCGAGGATTGGGGCAGTTTACAACATATTGCCAGGAGTGATATTGCATTGACATCCTTCAGTCTTGAAAGACCATGGTATCGTACTAACTTCTGTTAAATGACAGGAGGAGAAAATTAGCAAATGTTAAGAGTAATTTATCATATTGATCATATATTTTCAAATATGCTTAGGGTTGGGGATTTTTGGTTGTTTTTTTTCTGTTCTTGCTCATTTTATTGGAATGCAAGTTGAATACAGCCTCTGGTTTTATGGTATGAAGGACAGAAAAAAAAGAAAGAATCTAAAAAGAGTGTCTTAAGGTTTATTGTTATAAATTGTGCTTTTGAGACTTACCGTAACTCCTGGTGTCTGTATGGACAAGTCCTTGTGGTTTTCTAAGCAACTTTGTCCTTAAATTTAGATTAGGTGCCAGCTTTTGCTTCTTGATTTATAGCCTTGACTTTCCCAGAACTTTGGACAAGAGCTTGGTCTAAATATAGCTTTGCTAAAAATGATGTGGATGTGAGCAGAGATGCTTGGAAGGGGGGGAAATTGCAGAGATAGACTATGATAGTGAAGTACAGTACATCTTATCTTCAAATGATAGAGTGAAAGAGAATGACCAGAATTTCTGGACCAAGTGGACATTTTCATGGAACTTGAACCTCATCTAATATTAACTATGATCCAATCTACTATCCAATCATACAGAACGTATAACTGTAACTTTGTTGCTTTTATCCTATGATTGCTTATATATGTACCCGGATTATCATTAAATGTACCTTATTATTCTTGATGAATTTATCTTTTCTTTTATGTACACTGGGAGCATATGCACCAAAACAAATTCCTTTTGTGTCCAATCACACTTGGTTAATAAAGAATTCTATTCTATTCCCCCATTTCACATATTCTGCACACACCCCATCCTAACTCTAACATCAACCCTAAAAGCTGTAGAAATAGAGATTAACCAAACTTCTCCAATTTGTTCTGGGGTTACATATAAAAATCAAACCTTGAGATAGAGTTTGCTTATTAAGCAAGAGAAAGAGGACTCAAGGACTATACATTTGATAAATTATGTTATGATTATTAAAGTACCAGTACATCAGACAAATTATGAGGACAGATAGTCTTCAATTGTTTAAGACAGATATTTAAACTAGGTGGACAGATATTTGAAGATTTGCACCTCACCTATACATTATTCACTAGAGATCTTCTCGATATTATAGATGATTAGATGACTTGGGCTTTTTGCTGGAATACAACCTGTATAGGAACTCATTGGCTGAAGGAAGTAAGGTTGCCTTCAACCTTACATGGTGTATATCCTGCATTGTTTCTTTCTGAGATTTTAATAATGGATTTTAATACTATTTTAACTTTGTTTCAAGTAATACCTGTTTTGCTTTTAAATAATTTATCTCTTTGTCATTGTGCATGTGTTGAGGTTTCAGAACCATGCATCCTTTTTCTGTCCTGCCTGATGACCTGGAATGTTTCAACATGATTGGTAAATGCCAAAACTGTGAACTTCCCCTTCCTTTGGGTGGTCTTAAAAGGGCTTTAGAAGCCATACTGATAACTCCTCTACTCCCACTATGGGAATTCCACTCATTGGGGAATTTTAAGTAGTCAATATTTCCAGTCACTTTAAGTCTAAAAGTCAATTTTATCCTCTCTGAAGACTGCAAGTGGGATAATGATATGGGTATGCCCTTTAGATTTTCTACCTTTACTTTGAATGATTCATTGTTCAGAAAAATGTATAAATACTTTAAAATATATATAGTAAATTGGTCTGAAGGGAATAAGGATGGAGTGGATCTCTGAAATATTTCTGGTGCTCTGTGTGTGTGCGTGCACATACATATACACACTTCTTTCAGTGTTCTGTTATTATTTTTTAAAATCTTGAGATATCTCAAAGATCTCTAGCTATTGGCAAAAGCAAGGGCAAAACATAGAAATAAATGAAATTGTGTTTCAGAAGGCCACCATCAGACTATGTTCATATGTATAGCACAAAGAAATTTATGAAGCTAAAGGTGCCCCAAATATGATGAAAAGGCTATCTAGGCTGTTCATTCAATTCACAATGCAAAACCATGTGAAAGCTCAATGGAGCTTATCCTATGCAGAGCCCTGACCTGGCACTGCCTTCAGTTATATGAACCGTGTGCCCAGAAATCATTTTCACTCACCTTCTTCATGAATGAGCCTGAGAGATAAATGTGTATTTGCTATTCCCTCCTCCTAACCTCTTTCTATTCTTTTCTCTCTTTCTCTCTCCCATTCTCTTTCTCAAACTCTCCTCTCCATCATATCTCTCCCCCCCCCCCCCCAAGCAGTGCCTGCACACTCTTTAAAAAAGGAAACAGGTCCCTCTGGAGTGATTCCCTACTCTCTGGCCTCCTGTTTGCAGTGGATAATCATTTTCCCTATGCTGAAGCAGAACTGATTGTAAATTTGCATCTATCACTGCAGCAGCCATTGAGACTGAATTAACAAGTCACTACAGCCTTAATTACTTTGTCAAAGATGAAAAATAGTAATTGATCTTGTCCTGGATCAGTTCACATCTCCCCCTCCCACCTGTCCCCTTAGTATTCTACCTCACTCCAGGTCCTCACAGATAAGCAAATAAATAAATAAATACAGAATAAACTAAATAAATACCTATCAGGGAAACCTAGAGAGAAGGCAATAAGAAAAACAGCTACAAGCAATTGTACGGCTACTCAGGAGGGTGAGGAGAGAGGAGATAGGATCACTAACAGTGAGATTCTAGAGTAAAATGCATAATCCATGGAAACATATAAAGCATCTAGCTAGCATTTGCCTTGGATTATTCTAGCATTGTCTGGGTGGCACACCTGGTCTATAACTTTTTGGCACGAATGTGTTATTAGTGATATTGGATTAGTGAATAATATTTTTCTACTTTAAAATAGACATTTATTTGATTCTTTTCTCCATGGGATAATTACTGAACAGGGACAGTCAAAACATCTCTCTCTCTCTCCGCCCTCTTTCTCTCTCTCTCTCTCTTATAGGTATTTATCAGTATCTCAATTTAGGGTAAGCATAATTGTGTACTATGAAAGACATGCAAATTAGATGCACATTTTAATATCTAGATATGGAAAAAATATTTAAAATTGAGACATCTCAACTATTTCCATTGCATTTTGCTTTAATAGTTAAATGATGAACTGCATAACATAAACATTCCTTTTAAATGCAGATTGACTTTTATCTCCACTCAAGCTAAAATCCTCAGTGTTCTGAATTTAATTAAAAATAAACATTATAACACTTGACTTTCTGACTATTTAATATTAGCATTTAATATTTGCCAACCAATATAAAGAACTGTTTATCTTTGAACTGGAAGAATGAAGCATAATATATTAAGTGACATTCCCTGATAATATCCATGTGACTTGTCTATTGTACTTTATCAATTTTTATTAACTGTAGTTTATACTTTTAATCTTTGTCTCTTTGGAAGGTGAATTCACTGAGGATTCTGTAGGTTGGGGAAATATTTACTTTTATATCAGTTTATAATTAACATGAAGTTTTTTATTGCTTGATTGTATTATTTGAATATTATTTCATAATTCAGCATGCTAAAAATTTGCATAGCGATTTCAAAAGCTTAGTTTTACACAGTACAGGTTGATGTTGAAGTAAATTCCATTGTATTTTAGTGGGAATTATTATTACCTCTGTAGAAATACGATGTTGATCCTTCTGTATTTGTAATTCTACAGACCAGAACCAAGGGTCTGTGGTGATTAAAACATCACAGTAGATAAAGCAGCATCTTGAATTCCTAAAGACTGAGGTTTAACCAAGTATAACAGCACAAATCAATTGTGGCTTGATTGGCCTCAGTTGCTCCATCAATACAATGGATCTCATTCTGGCCTGAAACTCATTATTAGCATATAAACCACCAAATGCTTTGTTTCAACATTAACATTCATTGAATATCCACATATTTTGATGGTTGTTCCTATCATCTGGAGCCAGTCTGCTGTAGGGGTTAAGGCATCACAACTAGAAACCTGAAGACTATGAGTTTTAGTCTCACCTGAGGCCCAAAGTCAGCTGAGTGATCTTAGGGCCTAGCCCAGTGATGGTGAACCTTTTTTCCCTCTGGTGACGAAAGAGTGTGGCTGTGTGCTACCATGAATGCGCCGAGTGCCCACACTCATAATTCAATGCCTGGAGAGCGCCTTGGACTGTTTCCCAACTTCTTGTGGGCCCGGTAGGTTTGTGTTTTGCCCTCCACAGGCTCCAAAGGCGTCCCTGGAGCTGGGGAAGGGTAAAAACCTCCTCCTCCACCCCCTGGGAGGCTCTCTGGAAGCTAAAAATACCTTCCCAGAACCTCTGTGTGAGCTAAAAATCAGCTGGCCGGCATGCACATAGTCTCTGAAGCTGAGCTAGGGCAACAGCTCACGTGCCAGCAGATATGTCTCTCTGTGCCACCTGTGGTACCTGTGCCATAGGTTCGCCATCATTGGCCTAGCCAATCACTTCTCTCAGTACTAGGAAGAAGTTAAGGACAACCACTTCTGAAAAATGCTACAATAAAACAGCAGAGGGAAATTGCCAGGGGTCAAAACTGATTTGAAGACACAAGCTTGAAACTCTGAATTCCTATCACTTAAGAAAGAATTTAAATTATTATAAAATATTCCAAATAACTAAAAATATTGGCAGGTGAATACAAAGTTGCCCTAGAGCAGAGGCTCCCAACCTTTGGAACATCAGGGACCAATTCTGTGGAGAGATTTTTCTACAGAGCAGTGGTTTGCTGCTTGCATCCTATGGATGGATCTTCACTTGTTTGTGTGGCCATATTTCCACCGTGCCATGACCCAGTGCCTGTCCATAGACCAGGGGTTGGGAAACCCTGCCCTAGAGTATAATAGTTATATATTACTAGTTATATTACTAAAATATAGCTAAGTATAGCTTGGGGCCATTGAGCTTAACATCTTGCTCCAGTTGCAGATGTGACTGAGTGACTGTTGTTGAATGAATGTTTTTCATATTTTAGGGATTTTATTATAGGGGTTTTAATTATTAATTTTAGTGTTAGGTTGGGTTTCACCTTTATATTGTATTTTATTCATATTATGAGCCTCCGGAGAAGGGCAGCATAGAAATCCAATCAAATAAATAAGGGTCATTCTTTGTCAAGTGGACCAGATGTCCACTTGACTGATTTTTGCAGCCTTATTTGAAAAGAAACCATCACAAAAACAACATATATAATAGAAAAAAGGTGCTCTTTCTAATGAAACAAAAATGAAAATGACTGAAGGTAACAAAGTAGTTTCATCACCTTCAATCATCTTCATTAGAAAGAGCAAGTTTTTTCTAGCACTGTTTTCTCACCTTCAACCATCTTCATTTTTATTTAAGCACTTTTTTTCTATCATATGTGTTGTTTTTGTGATGATTTCTTTTCAAATAAGGCTTCAATTTCACCTGGTCCACTTGACAAAGAATGACCCATAAATATAATAAATAAATAAAACAGGGCGTGCATAAGCGTACCATTGTGCCTACCATCCCTGCCCTGTATGTAAATGGCTGCACTAAGATGCTGAAGTTGACTTATAGAATGCCTTTCAAAAAATGTGGGTAGAAATCAACCACCACCTAGGCCATATATAGGCCTCTTAATTGCAGTGAAAGGCAAGCAATGGTGCTTGCAATGGTGACAACAGATTGCTAAGAGTTTAGCAGGTACTAACAGGACCATTAAAGAATCTTGAATTCTTTACAGCCTGTCTCTTTAGAAAGATTGCAGATTAGTTCCTTAGATCAGTCTTTCCTAACTGGACTTCCAGGTGTGATAGAACTACAATCCCCTGTAGACTGGAGTCTGTGATGTTTGGGAATTGTGAAAATTTTTGTCTCAATCTATCTGGAGGGTATGATGTTGATGAACATCATTTCTCAGATTTGCCCAATCACCTATTTTTTTTTTATTTCTGGGGACTTTCAAAGATGAAACACTGAGGATGGTGCCCATGCTTAAAAAGAGCTTTGCCTGCTGGTACTTTCCTTTGAGTATGCCAATCCATCTTCCCAATTCATCTGTGGTAAGAGAAATACAACTGTGAAATTCTTCTGGCCTTCTCTTTTGACTACTGATACCTGTAGTGCAAACAATGGACACCCGATCTGTCTCTTCCTTAAGCCAAGGTGCCCTTGGAACTGGTAGCACTTACAGAGAAATTACAGGATGCTAAGAATAAAACCTCTCAAAGACCTCATCTACTGAACTTGTAGTAGCACAACAAGGCTTCCTCTTAGCCAGATCCAAGATGAACGTTGAAAGAAAGATCTGTCACAGCATCAATACAAATTTGTCATTGGTTTGGTATGCATTCAGGAATCAATTCTGTCTATTATTGTCTAGATGAATAGATGATCTGTAAGATGGACATCAACAATCTTAAGAAAAGGTTATCGTATTTATTTATTTATTTATTTATTATTTAGATTTGTATGCCGTCCCTCTCCGCGGACTCGGGGCGGCTCACAGCAAAATATAACAAATCGTAACAAATCCAAATAAATTTAAAATATTTTAAAAAGTTTAAAAAGAACCCCATTTACTAACAAGCACACACACAAACATACCATTATCACATTCTGCAAGGAGTCGCCAAGTTCAAGGTGATGACCATGATTACTCACTGAAAATGTCCACTTTTTACTTGCATTAGGCATAAAAAAGGCAGAGCTTATACCATGTGGTCACAGCTGTAATCTTAATTTTTCTTTTTAATCCCACCTCTATATGTAATGCCATACTGCCCTTTCTTGGCTGCTAGATACATTATCACTGTTACAAAGGGTAAACCGCATCATTATCTCAAGCCACCATTATTCTTAATATTACCGCCTGGCTAAATTAACTGTTTGACTGGGCAGAAGTCAGATATTTCAACTATGGGAAAAACCTAACCTGTTACATTAAATACCATATGTGTAGTACAAAGTATAAACCATTTAGTTAGCACTGAGCAAGTGCATTAAGTGCAATAAGTGAATTAAGTAAATAAGTGAAAATGTTGCATTAGTTCCACTTTAAAGGTGGGGAAATGTGCAATACAGTTCATTGTCAACTTTTTTTCCCATTACCCCAGGTAGTGCTCCTTCTGTAACTGTAAATAATTTATTCTGTGAGTCACTTTGGTTAATAAAAAAATGTTTCTGTGAAAGGGAAATAATTACCTACATTGAGCTCTCCTAGAAAAATAACCTCTCATTCCCATGGAAATTATCCTAGATAATTAAGAGGCTGGTAAATCTTTAAAGCATTAATTGCTTACAAAATTAACTCCTCCAAGGCAACGGGATAACTAACAGAATGTGAAGTTATTCTTGTGGCTTTGTTATCATTCATGCTGGTGATATGTTATCATATTACCAGCACTTTAAATTTATGTTCTGATTTCAGGATTGAGGAGAGTCTAAACAGAGCAGAGAAAAACTAGAAAGATTTGACTTCTGTAAGGGAAATAACCATAGACATTGGGAGTTCCAGGAGATCAGGTGGAGGAAAGGAGAAGCATCTGGAAGAAATTTCTGCATCATTGGTCAGGCAGTCATGTTGTTAACAGCTATTGTTTCCCACTCAAGTAACCTTTCATCCAATCAAGGATTTCTCCTGGTCACTATACCGTATCACTATAATGGTCTCTACTTATACATCATGATTACCAGGATATCACACTGAATCTGAATAAAATATTGAGACCTTTCTCTTTCCTCAAGCAGCAGAAGCAACAACACAGAAGCTAGAGGAGGATTTTAAGGATAAGTCCCAAACCTGACTGCAGCTAAAAATAATACTGATTCAAACGATGCACTGATGCATTTAATGCCATTAACTAAAATCAATTGTGAATGTCTTGGTAATTATTAGAGTACTCTGGGCTGCCAGATTTGCCTATTACTAAATCCAATTCTAATCAAAACTAAATTTTACTAATAGAAGAAGAAGAAACATGAAAATACAATGAATGAAATTATTATTATTATTATTATTATTATTATTATTATTTATTGGATTTGTATGCCACCCCTCTCCGCAGACTCGGGGCGGCTAACAACAATAACAAAACAGTATAATCCAATACTAAAAAACAGTTAAAACCCATTATATAAAAACCAATCATACATATAGATATACCATGCATAAAATTTTAAAGGCCTAGGGGGAGAGTGTATCTCAATTCCCGCATGCCTGGCGGCAGAGGTGGGTTTTAAGCAGCTTACGAAAGGCAAGGAGGGTGGGGGCAATTCTAATCTCGGGGGAGTTGGTTCCAGAGGGCCGGGGCCGCCACAGAGAAGGCTCTTCCCCTGGGTCTCGCCAAACAACATTGTTTGGTTGACAGGACCCAGAGAAGACCCACTCTGTGGGACCTAACTGGTCGCTGGGATTCGTGCAGCAGAAATATAATGTATAATATAATTATAGGTTATAAATCACATAGCAGAATATCCCAACCTTGGGAACTTTAAAAATTGTGGACTTCAGCTCCCAGAATTCTGGGAATTGAAGGCCACACATTTCAAAGTTCCTAAAGCACTGGAAACTCTGCCTTAGCTTAATCATGTTCAACTCACTGTCTCGGGCTTTTTGAAACCCTTTCAGTTAAGCCAGTTGATAAAGAAGCCTGCACTGACTAGGAGAAATATTGGACACCTGTCCAGTTCCTATCCTACCTTTTTGTATTTAGAAATCAGAAAGAAGCATTTAGTCAACAATTGTACTTTATGCTTGCAACCTGTCCTGGCTCCTTGGTGTCCTTGCCTCGTTGGGAAAATTAAATCTGGAGCTAATTTCCTTGCAGGAAAATTTCCCTGCTTGTGATACCAAGCATGGAATCCCACATCCCAGGTTCCGGCTTCCATCTTTCCTATCATTTATTAATATTCCAAACAGCAGCCTTGGAGACGGAAACTGACTGTGAATAACTACATTTCAAAGTAACAATATGTTCTGCCAGTGCTCCTGAGAAAAAGGTTTCACATGGATCACTTTGAAGAATGTTTTATCTTTCAGTTAAGCGAGAGCTGACCTATTTTACAATGACAAGTTTCATCCCTCCAGAGGTGGTGCCTGAAAGAAATAAATATTTAAGCATATTTAATGCTTAAATTCAGAATTTTGATCTGTATAGAATAGCTAATGGTTTCTAAGACTTTCATTTTGAGGAAGAAGATTCTGTCAGATTTGTTTCTGCTTTCGTCCATTATAAAAAGTCCAGACTTAGAATAAAGGCATATGGGACCCAGAGCCTAGCATTCCCATGCTAGTACTGTTTTGCCATGGTATTTTTTCTGCTTGATCTTACCTCCCAAGTCTGCTGTTATCTTAGGTATTATCTCAGCAGCTCATCTTTGGGTACCATCTTACTAGTATACTCTTGGATGTTCTGGGTTTCATTCAGGTCACTGAGTTTGACACCAGTGTCCCACCCTCTTTCTTGCTGGTGTATAGTGTCTGGGTGCTGGACTGAAGGGGGAAACTTCCCTGCATTGTGATGAGCTTGCAGGTCTTCACACTGACAACTTTTATATCCTCCCTTGGCTAGCTCACTGTACTAGAGGTATCTGCAAGGATGGGCAGCAACCGGAACGGGCTGGAACCCTGTTCCAGTAGCAGAAATGGAGCTGCGCACACAACTCTAGCTGACCAGCAGGACTATATGATTCCTTCATATGTGTCATGTATTCTTCTCATTAGATCTATTATTTATTTATTTATTTATTTATTTATTTATTTATTATTTATTTATTTATTATTTATTTATTTATTTATTTATTTATTTATTTATTTATTTATTTATTTATTTATTAGATTTGTATGCCGCCCCTCTCCAATTAAAGAAGATAATTTTGGGAAATTGATACAATAAATAAAAATGGATTTGGAAAGACAGGGAACATTACAACTATCCATATTAGGTCATATTGCAACTATCAAAATGAATATTTTTCCAAAGTTGCTCTTACTTTTTTCAAGCCATGCCCATAAAATTAGATAATTTTTTTCCCCACAGAATTGAATAAAATTACAACAAAATTTATTTGGACAGGTATAAAGGCAAGAATAAAATTAATAGATCTTCAGGATGAGAGAAGTAGAGGTGGGATGGGACTCCCTGAGTGGCGACTGTATTATAAAGCAGCAACATTAGTATGGGTTAAAGAGTGGATTAACCTAAGAAATAAAATATTACTAATGTTAGAGAGACATGATCTATTAAAAAGGTGGCATGCATTCCTATGGGACAAAGAAAATAAGATGCATACATATTTTAAGAGATATAAAATAAGAGAAGACTTGATACAAATATGGCAAGAGATAAAAAAGAAAACACTATATGAAAATCCCTAGTGGGTGTCCCCAATGGAAGGGACAATCCACGCCAAAACTCTAGATGTAAATAAGACGGTTAAATATCAACAATACACTGTATGATGAGTTTAAACTATATAAATATAAAGAAGAGTACAGATTTGAGACAGTTCCACATCAATTAGATAAAATATTGACAGACCCAGATGAAAAATTAATAACAAAAATCTACAATTACCTATTAGAATTTGCTAGAAAAGAAGATATAGTGAAAGGAGTTATGACAATATGAGCAAAATATTATAATATGGCACCAGCTAGACTGGCAAAGTTTATCAAAACTTGAAATCAAATTGTTGGAAATGTGGACAAAAGCAAGGTACTTTTACCATACATGATGGTCATACACAGAAACGAAGAAATATTGTTTAAAAATTTATATATATATTCAACTAGAATGTATACCAGAATTATTTTTGCTGGGGGTTACCAAGGTGGACTATAAGAAAAGAACTAGATACATTATGTTAAATCTTACCAGAGCAGCAAGAATACCGTTCATGCAAAGTTGGAGACAAAAAAATATATCCTCTGAAAGCTTATAAATTATACACATACATACATACATACGTACACACACACACATACACACACACATATAGATCTATAAACAGATCTATCCTAGTGTCCATTAATTTTCAAATTCAGCAAAAACATGTGACATATATATGTATACATAAATTCCATATATATATATATATAATTCAGAATATTACGCAATATGGAAGAAATGGTATGATTGGATTCAACATAGAAAACGAGAAAAGTAGAGGTAAAATACAAATAAAAGTAAAATGTATATTTGAAATGTATGGAACATATTTGGATTTAAATGAAAAGAAGTGTAAATAGTAAGTATGGAATATGCTTGGATTAGAGTGTAATACAGTGGTAACTCGTGATACGAACCCCTCATGATACGAACATCTCGAGATACGAACCCGGGGTTCGGAAGTTTTTGAAGGTTACAGCCGGGCAGCACCGCCCAGCGGAGCGCCATTTTTCCAATCAGCAGCAGCGTTTTCGGCCAATCTGGACGCTAAAACGGAGGTGGGGAATCCCAATAGGGAATTCCATGGGCGGAGCTTTGATGTCATGAAGACGTCCTTGCTGGTCAGCTGAAACGTAGCCTCCAGGAAGAACGTCTTGGGATTCCCCACCTCCGTTTCAGCCTCCAGATTGGCCGAAAACGCTGCTGCTGATTGGAAAAATGGCGCTCCGCCGGGTGGCGCTGCCCGGCTGTAACCTTCTGAAACAGCCGGGCGCTTCTCGGTGGCCTCCGGAACCCGAACCCGAACTTTTGCCGAACTTCTGGGTTCGGCGTTCGGGAGAACGCCAAGAAGCCTCCCGGCTGTTTCAGAAGGTGACAGCCGGGCGGCGGCGCTTCTCAGCGGAGCGCCATTTTGCGGGTTTTTTTTCCCCTTGCACACATTAATTGCTTTTACATTGTTTCCTATGGGAAACGTTGTTTCGTCTTATGAACTTTTCGCCTTACGAACCACCTTCCGGCACCAATTAAGTTCGTAAGAAAAGGTATTACTGTATATGTAAATAATAGATATGTAAATAATAGATAAATGAGCACAGTTATATATAAATCATGAAAATTTGTTAAATGAGAAAACCACAATTAAAATGTATTTAAAAATTTGATCTGCCTTGAGTTAACTAATTGCGAATTGTAGTTCGGTGACTAATTGAAGAGCCACAGGTTCTGCATTATTGACAAATATGTATTCTTAAAAGTTCCTATAAGTTTAAAACAAAAATCTACAAAGACCCAACTGTAATAAAACTGAAAATTTTCCTCCATTACAGCTGCAATCCATAGCCTGTTATGCCCTCTTATCTGATTTCTACCATTCCATTTATCATTTAGATCTGTTATCTGACACCAAGCTTACTGTATTAGAAGGTTATCAACCAATGAATTTGATTAAAAGATTATAATGATAGTGAAATGCATTAGGAGGTACAGTGTTTCTCCTATATTTTTCAAAAATGCTATTTTTGAACACGATTTTGATTCTCCTTTTAATAAAATAAAACATGATTAGCATTGAATAGAATCGTAATTATAATCATCAGGATATTTAAGTAACTAATCTAAAAGACAGCAAGTATGGAAATCGATATCTGAATTCCTACACAATCCCCTGCTTTAAAATGTTCATTTAGAACTTCTAAAATAGTTGCTTTGGAAATGAAATGTGGGATTACATCAAAACAATGGAATGAGGAATCCGACCTGTTTTATGTGCAGGAAGTTTCAAATTCAATTCAATTCCTACTCTGTAGCTTATATCTGTCTCTGAAGCTCTCCTCTCCACTGAGGCCCATAATCACAGTCTTCTAGCTTGAACTTTTCTAGGAAGACTCTTATTTTTGCAATGAAATTCTTTACACTCTTGCTTAGTATGAGTTAACCCAACTTTCCTGAACCTGATGATCTTCAGATGGTTTGACTTTAACTGCCATGAAAGAAACTTAATAAATCCATAAAGTACCACTTTGGAGAAATCACCAGCATTGAAAACTACTGAGAATCACAAAACCAAAAATTAATATTCTATTACAGGAGGGTCAAACTTGTGGCCCACAGGTCAGATGCATCATGTGCCAGCAACACCCATGCCCTCTTTAGCCAAGGGGGGTGAGGGAGATATGATATATCACACGATGACTCCGTGATGACGTGAGTTTGACACCCATGCTCTACTACATGGATTCTCAAATTGTGGGACACTCCAGGCTGTACAAGTAACTTGGAAGGGGATTGGTTGTCAGAGAAATGATTTAAGAGCCGACCAGCTGTTATGATGATGTAATGCTAGGAATAAGTCAGCAAGGTTTTTGGGCTGATATCACTTTAAGAGCCTGTAATAAGAAGAGACCCTGTTAGGGCATATCTCTTTCTCTCTGTGCTTTCATGCTATAATTGCTGATTACTGTTTGTTTTGAGATCTGACTAAAGTGTGTGTATTATTTGTAGATAAACCCAGTATTTAAATACAAACATTTGTATACTGTATTTGCTCCTGGGTTGTCTCAAATAGTCACACCGTGCACACTCTCTGACATTGGTGGTGTCACTCATTTATTAAAAGCTGATCAGACTTGTTCAGGGAAAGTAGGAAAGTTGACATAATGTGTTTCCCAGGAGCAATTTTTGAGAAATGGCTAAAAATCTATGGGCCCAGCTATCTGTCAGAATGGTCTGTCTGCCATTCACATCTGCACTTCCAGTTTTTTAAAAAATGTTTATTTATAGTGCCCTTTTAACAAAGGGCATAGCAGCATGTTAACACTAGCACTTTTTAATAGAGCCAGCATATTGCCCCCACAATCCGGGTCCTCATTTTACCCATCTCAGAAGGGTGGAAGGCTGAGTCAACCTTGAGCCAGTGATGAGATTTGAACCGCTGACCTGCAGATCTACAGTCAGCTTTAGTGGCCTGTAGTACTACACTCTACCCACTGTGCCACCTCGGTTCTTTTGTTCTTTGTTTACAATAGTGTATCTCTTAGTCTTTGCAGTATCTCTATAGTGCATACATTAGTGAAATTCAGCCTTTTTATCCATTATTTGAAATGTTTATTCTTACAACAGTGATTTGAAGGAGTATATAGGAGTATATTTGTATGCCGCCCCAAGTCTGCAGAGAAGGGCGGCATACAAATCTAATAAATTATTATTATTATTATTATTATTGTTGTTGTTGTTGTTGTTGCTGTTGTTGTTGTTGTTGTTATTATATAAAAGAAAAGCTCAAGGGCTTGTCTCATCAGTAATATAAATAAAAGTAAACCTATTGTAAATAAGAACATATAATGAAAGTTATATATATTTAAATAATATTTTTTTAATTTATTGCCCCAAACCATCTGCAAATTATTTATAATAGTTGGGGGAGATATGCATTATAATTTTAGGAAATCTTAATAATATAATAGATATTTATCACATAATAGAAATAACACAAGATGGGAGGATTTTTTCTCTTTCTATTTACTACCCAATCCTGGATTATATAGCAATAGCACTTAGACTTATACTGTATATACAGTACAGCCCTCTCTAAGTGGTTTACAGAGTCAGCATATTGCCCCCAAGAAATTGGGTTCTCATTTTACCCCACTCAGGATGGAAAGCTGAGTCAGCCTTGAGCCTGGTGAGATTTGAGCTGTCAAATTGCAGGCAGCCAGCAGGCCTTAGAGGTTGCCTGCAGTACTACATTCTAAACCATTGTGGCTCTTGTTGATCTATCGTAAGATGCACCAGAGTATAAGATGCAC
This sequence comes from Erythrolamprus reginae, assembly GCF_031021105.1. NCBI lineage: Eukaryota > Metazoa > Chordata > Lepidosauria > Squamata > Dipsadidae > Erythrolamprus > Erythrolamprus reginae. Next base: position 109,015,423 of record NC_091950.1, on the reverse strand, counting down.
CTATATTTTAAAGGTGGAAAACAAGGGAAAAAGTATTCTGAACCAAGTGGTATAGTAAGAATAGTGGTATAGAATATTTTTTACAAACATGCACTTTTTACAACCATATACACTTTTTATAAACTTTAAACTTGACACTTTTAAGACTTGTGGACTTCAACTCTCAGTATTCCTCCTCCAGTCATGCTTCCCGAGTTTGAATACCCTTGTACCACTAATCCCTAACCTAGGAGTCTTTCAAACTTGACAGCTTTAAGATTAGTGGACTTCAGCTCCCAGAATTCTTCCTCCAGTCATGCTAGATAGGGTAATTAGAAGCCAAAACAGCCCCGTTTTTGCAAAAAATGGGCCATTTTTCACCTGTTTTTTCACAGAAATTGGGTGGGCAAAGGGTCTGGGAAGCCTGCAGGATGCTCCTGGAGACTGAAAAAACAAGTGATAAATAGCCCATATTTTTTCAAAAGTAGGGCCATTTTTGCTATCGCAGCACCCCGGGGCTCTCTGCAGACTTCCCAGATCCTCTGTCCAAACTGGGATACAGGGGCGGGGCTTTGGGACAGCAAAAAAATAGCTGTATTCGGTGTATAAGATGCACCAATGTTTCTGTTGAATCCACTCAGGAAATGAAACAATGGTAGGCCTGGATCTGTTAATTAGTTTATTGTAACAAGGAACATACAACAGCAACTAGATTCAGAACAGAAGACAAAACATGGTCGTGCCTGGCAGCTATTTATACTCCTTGCTGCCAGGCTAACCCAACCAATCTGATCACTGTATTTTCCCGCCCAAGGAAAAGGGGTGGGTAACAAACCCTAACCGTCCTCTGGACACAACAGATTTAGGGTGGAAAAATACAGTACTTGCAATCATGCCATAATAGTTCAGTGTAATTTTTTTAAACAATTGCTAAATTGCTTAAGAAAGAATCAAAATGTATACTGAGACTGCATAAGATAATTTCTCATAGGTGAAATGTTAATTTGGATGAAGTCTACAACAATAGCTGTCTCATAGTTTGTTCATTCTTCTATTGTCACAATTTTGCTTTTGGAAAAGCATTTCCACAATCTTAGTTTGGGAATGTTGTTTGAATATCTTGAATTCTAGCAAAGTTTTAGCCAAGAGTAAAACCATATTTTTCACATTTGTATCTATTGTTAATGCTGATCAATTGAAAATATTAGATAAACAGTAATATCTCTAATAAGATCAACTGAAAAAGGAAGAATCAATCATTTAAAAAACTTTAGCTAAATCTTTCCCAATCTGAAGTCTTCCAGATATGAAGACTTCAATCTTACAACCACTGGACACAAGTTAATTTGGAGCCAGCTTTAGAATATAAAAATGAATATATTATCAACATGCTATTATTCTTTCCAAGCCTTAGGGTATTAGGTTAGAATTGTAAATATAGAAACATTTTTGACATTATGGCTATGTTTGAAACAGATAAATGTCAAGGGGGGAAACCTGAAGCTTTTAAAATGTATTTAAAATATAAATGATACATCTATCTCTGAATTGCAGAATGTAAGTCCAATTAAAATGATAATATGTAGTGACCGAAACAACAATGGAAAAATCAAGAGTTATGAATGCCTTAGAGCAGTGTTTTTCAACCAGTGTGCCATGAGACATGGTCAGGCGTGCCATGAAGCTCAGAGAGAGAAAGAAAACAAGAGAGAGAGAAAGAAATAAAGAGAGAAAGAAAGAAAGAGAGAAAGAGAGAGAAAGAAAGCAAGAGAGAAAGAAAACAGGAGGTAGAGAAAGAAAGGAAGAAAGAAAGAGAGAGAGAGAGTGGAAGGGAGGAAGAGAGAGAGAAAAAAAATGTCCAAACTTTTTTTAGCGCCCCCCCCCAACTCAATGTGCCCCAGGATTTTGTAAACGTAAAAAATGTGCCATGGCTCAAAAAAGGTTGAAAATCACTGCCTTAGAGCAATTTTTTCTTTTTTTTTTCTTTTTATAGTATGTTACTAGCTTTGTTTTATTCTGCTTCTTTTTAGAAAAGCTAAAACATTTATTAACATGGGGGTTCAGAGCTTTGAGAGAGTTTCTGAGTCATGGAGTTCCACCATATGCCCTCTCTCAATCCAATTTTCTAGCTGAGTGGACAGTGGGTCAAGGCTGTCCAGTAATGAGATAAAAGGTAATTCTATTAGGAGAGTTTCTCCTAGCTGGCTTGTTTATTATCAGGTCTTAGAGCTAATTAAGAAGTTTAATAGGACCCAATTGTACGGTATATACTTGGAAAGGTATTTTACTAAATCTAGTTGAATATTTATGAATCTCAAATGTGATCTGCTCCATATTAAAATACCATATGCAATAATGTTCTTGTGTATCCACCTTCTATCCATAAAAACAACATTGCTATAACCTTAGAAGACCAAGAAACTGCAGTAGAGAGAAAGGCAAGAAGCCAAGTTAAATAAATAGGTACCATTGCATCTTGGATAAAGTGACTTTTTGTTGCCAGTCCATTTTGGGATAGCAGTAAAAAACAGGCACTCTCTATAGAGCAACAAGCCAGCAACCAGCAGATACCAACTTCTCAAACTGTAATCTAGTGTAATCTCTCTCAAGTTTTATATCTGGACAGCACTAGATTCACCAAAGTTGCAGTAAATTAATCCTTTTCTTTTATCTCTCCTGTTTGCTAGCTTGAAATGGCAAATTCATACGACACACTCAAACATTTTAATGTTTAATAGTCTATCTTCTTAGTCAATAAAAATGAAGGATATTACAAATAAGATGCATATATATATAGCCACACAGTAGCATACAATTACTCAAATGCCTCCTTAAGTTTGAATAATGTTGGTTCAGTCAAATAAGAGAATGAAAGCCAAGTTGGCATTTATTAGTTTTCTGACTATGCCAATGTTCTTTCTCTAGAGTTTTCTTCTACATTTCCATGGGAGTCTGAGTTGTACCCAAGTGGAAAATCAAATTAACTTGTTGACTAACTTTTATTTCTCTATAATTGTATTGGTCCCCATTAAGTGAAGTATATATTACTTTGGTTATCCATTGGCCATTGGAATGTTCTAAGCAATGCTATGATTATTTCATGGTATAAGCTCTTACTTGCTATAATGGAGATGTGATTCCACTGCTTCTAGAAAGTAAGAAATATCTTACTTGTTTAACTCTAAACCAAGTAAGTTTTCACAATGTACTGTAGCTTTCAATTGGCAAAATCCTCTATCTTGCAATAGCATGGATCATTATTAGTGAGTGTTTCAATTTATAGCACATATTATCTTCAATGAAAAAATCCCCATTTAGAAATAAACATATGATCACGGTTCTGGATCAAGAAAGTAGCTATTGTTGCACTTTTTCTACTGTGATGCAAATTTCTGAACATAATACACTTTGTTTGGTTTTAAATGTCTTGTGTTGTTACTTGTAAATTTTAATATATAGCTTCACACCATGCAATTATACTTCATATAAATATACTAAGTGCGGGTTTCATAAACACTGCATCCTAGATCTTCATTGAAATAGCAAAAATGGTTCAGCATTATTTAAAATCATAGACTTGGAAAAGGCTGCATTAGTCATTAAGTCCAAAGTCCCTTCCCAAACCTTTCCCAAACAGTGAAGGGGAACTTGCAATATCTCCTAATGGATTTTGAAGTTGAACTGTTATTAACATTACAGGTAGGTATTTCAAATCAATTGGAAATCTGTCTTCCTGAAATTTAAAGCCAACATTCCATCCACATTGGGGTGATATGGAACATCCCAATGTTCTCTTGGCTATCTTCTGGGTAATAGAAGCATCTGTTGGATCTAAGTGATGAAGGCAACAGGCTAGAAACTAGATGATCATGATTTCAGCATGAAAGCCAGCTGGGTAAACTAGGGCCTGTCACTCTCTCTTGGCCCAATTGACCTCACAATATGCTACTTGTGAGGAAAATAGGAGGAAGGAGAGATATTTATTTATTTATTTATTTATTTATTTATTTATTATTTAGATTTGTATGCCGCCCCTCTCCGTGAACATATGTTTGTCACTTTAAGATATTTTTAAGAATAACGAAGTGAAGATATCAAAATAAATAGTAATAAATAATCTTTCTGGTACTGTATTTGGAAAAAACCCTCCACTATCATCTACTTATTAAGTTCTTACATGCCATGTTTTCATGACATATGGTGATATTGTAAGACTTCAATATTTATTTAAATAATAATTTGATTTGGTAGGACATTCTCAATGAAGAACATAGAATATTTGAAGTGTTTGTGAATTCAGAGTGAATCCTTAGACCTGTACAATTCTTCAACATTGCCTCAGATAGTTTTATCCCCCTATAGCAATCCCTTAGCCCTTAAAAGCCACTGAAACCATTAATCAAGGAATAGAATGTTCAAATTATCTCCAATACAAAATTGCTTAGAAAGTGTTAACTAAAATAATTCAATATAAAATACTATACAGAAAGAGTAGTTATATTAGCTAATTACAACTCTCTTAGCTTTAATAGCCCATGTAATTTTGCCCCATTAACAAACTATTCAGTGATATAATGGTTTAGATTTTTAAATATTAATTTCACTATAAGGATATATTAAACAATTATTATTTAGACATGCACTTACTGGAAAAGAACAGAAAAACATGAGCCCAAGGATATTAAAATGCAATTGTCAGTAGTGTATTAATATTTGATAGTGAAATTTTAAGGGTCTCTCTCGACAAACCAACTCTAGGGCATAGGAAATACTCCTTTTATTTATTTGTTGTGAAAAATAAAATTATATAGGTAATCTAAAATAAAATGCAAGTAAGATTTCCGTTAGTCAAGAAATTTGTATATAAAGTAAAACAATATTTTTCAGGTGGTTTTTTTAACAGTAAAAGATTTTGGATTTCAATTAAATAAATCAGCTTAGAATTCTTTATAACATTCCTTTCATTTCAGCAAGTTATTAAAAAAATCTGATCATAACAATACTTCTTGCATAGTAGTACGGTGGCCTAAAATTGTTCTATATTAATTAAAGTCTTTCTAGTTTGCTTTGGAAGAGTAACAATCAACATACCAATTTAGTGGCAGTAGCCATTTATTCATTTTGGATAAAGATTTTTGGGAAAAAAGAGTAGATCGTGGTATTTAATATTTCCAGCATCCATTCTTATTGAGGCATATAAAATGGCACAATATAAAATATTAATGCAATTACTATAGCAAAAGGGAGAAAATTTATCTCCTTGAATAAATAGAAACCAAAAGTGTAACAAAATAAATACAACCGCAAAGTTTGAAAAATGTATCATTAAAGCATGCTTTATTAACATGCGGTGTCATTAAAACTATAGCAGCAAAATAATTTGTAATGCGTTTAATTGATTCAATTTGTAAATATGCCTAATTATTGTGACCTCTATGACTAAAAATATCTGCATGGAGTGAAACACCACATATGAATATTTAAATTTGTTTCTCTTCTTTAGATTGAAAATTATCTTTGTATACTTTCAAATAATGCATTTGTTGTTATTTAGAATTTTTTTCAATGTTTTGATGACTGCTTCTATTTTATTTTTTTTAAACTGAGATTAAAAGGTATCTGATCAATATCTCATTAATAGTCAAAACTTGCCAACTTTTAAAAATTCTGACTAATTAATGCCAAAGTGCCAAAATAATATATTTCCCAGTGATTATTTTTAACAGTTTAGTTCTTGATGTCTTATAAAAGAAAATCTGAACAGCTATGCCTAGTTATTTTTCCTGTACATCAGTGGTTGAAGGGAGATCTCATGATGTGTTTGTGATGAGCCAACAAAATCATATTGCCATGCAGGACAGTTTGTTACATGTAGAAGAGCTGCGGTGGCACAGTGGTTAGAATGGAGCACTGCAGTCTACTTCTGCTGACTGCCATCTGCCTGCAATTTGGCAGTTCGAATCGCACCAGGCTTAAGGATGACTCATTCTTCCATCCTTCCGATGTTGGTTAAATCGGGACCCAGATTGTTGTTGGCAATATGCTGACTCTGTAAACAGTTTAGAGAGTGCTGTAAAGCACTATGAAGTGGTAGGTCTAAGTGCTACTGCTACTGCTATGTGGGCAGGTATGCCTTTGAACCAGTTGGCTCTTGGTTACTACTTGGAAAAATCCCTGCAGCTCTCTTCATCCTAGGACAGAGAGAGGGACTGGCTGAAGGATACCCAGCGGGCTTTATATCTAAGGTGTTAAGGTCTCTCGGATTCTAGCCTTGTGTCTTAACTACTTCACTGAACACTCTGCAATCTGTTAATAGTAGCGAACAAACAGCCCTTTTATTAAGTAAACACAGAGCCAGCCTTTCCATCATGAAAGCAAACTTGGAAATATAAGAGAGAAGCCAAGTACCACTTTATAATCCCAATATTACAATCTCCCATTATAATCCCCATTTGCTTCAGCCAATGAAGTAAATTTCAATCTTTAAAGCTTTTTATTGCAAAATATTTGACACAAGGCAAAGTCAGAGTTAATGCTTAATGGTGGCAGACTAGTAAAAAATGATCTATGAAACTAAGAAGAAATTCTTATGGAGGCTGAATATCCGAGAGGGCAGGGCCAATCACTTGAAGGCTCTTGCATATCCATTCAAATGATGGTTGGTTCTAATAAAATAAATAAATCCTGGATGCTTTTTTCCTGATAGAAACTTGGCTGGGGAGGAAAGCCAATATTTTATTTTGAGGGAATCTCCTTTAATCGCTTTGGCACACTTCTCCTCCATTCACCCTCCTTAGAAAAGCTTTCCAAGCCACTATAGATTTCTGTCCACTCCCTTTTTTTCAAGCTTCAATCCAATTATAAATAGAAAAGTGTTTTTAAAGTGTAATAGAACATCCCTCTTACAAGTTACAGCAATGGTAAATCTCGCTTATGGCAGAAACTGACTGTTGGATAAAATAATGATAACAATTCTTTGAAGTTTACCAAATTGTACTTTCTGTAAGAATATGTCTGTTAACTGGGATCATCCATAAAAATAAAAAAGTGGTATTATTGCTTTAATACAGCAATCCTGAGCTCCGTCATAGATAGCCTGAAGTCCCAAGACCCACAGAATTTAGATACTGTATTACTGCTTTGCAGAAAATCAAAGTCTGTATCAATCTGAGGGATGCTATTCCATAACTCTGGTTGGTCCACACTAATTGAACCCTCCCATTTGGGGATAAATTATTACAACTTCAGTGATTGCACCAATCTACCTGGAGAAGGTGATACTAAAATTAGCTAAGAGTCAAGCCATACCAAAATAGAGAATGGTAACCATAAATCTATTGGATTTATAGTGGATCCACAGTATCGATGTAACAAGGCTGATGCAATTCTTACATGCCAGCATTTGGACAGCTACATTTTGCACCTATCATCATTACTGTTGGCCTTCTCCGGGTCCCGTCGACTGTTAAACAATGTCGTCTGGCGGGACCCAGGGGAAGAGCCTTCTCTGTGGTGGCTCCGCCCCTCTGGAATCAGCTCCCCCCTGAGATTAGGATTGCCCCCACCCTCCTTGCCTTTTGTAAACTCCTTAAAACCCACCTCTGCCATCAGGCATGGGGGAATTGAAACATCTCCCCCTTGCCCATGTTGTTTTGGTGTATGATTGATTGTGTGCTTGTTTTTTATATATATTGGGGTTGCTTTTATGAATTTTTTAACCTAAAACTGTAATTAGATTGGTAAATATTAGATTTATCACTGTGTACTGTTTTGCCATTGTTGTGAGCCGCCCCGAGTCTGAGAAGAGGGGTGGCATATAAATCCAATAAATCTAATTTAATCTAAATAATTCACTAAAGCTGCCCCATATGTGGTACATTGCAGTAATCTGCCCTGTCACTAGATCCTTTTGTTCCAGATGTGGCCAACACATTGGTCCCTTGGCCACAGCCTGTGCCTTGTTAGCAATCTGGAATGCCCATTAGATAGAAAGATGAAACTCAAGTGATTTTAATAACAGCAATTTTTTGTATTCAATTTTTAATATTTGAAAGATATTACATTCTAATAATATCACATATACATTTGAAATCCAAAGTCCAAGAAATAAATTTATTTTGAAACTATGTTTATAAAAATGTGTGCAAAACCCCAATTCTTGCCTATAAATCATTGAAGCTAATCAAATCCAAATGGTCTGGTATCCACATAGCTCAATTTGCATGTATTTTTTTTATTATCTTGAAACTAGGCCTTGCTTCTTGCAGACATAAAAGAATCCTGATTCTTGCAAAGTTAAAGATTTTGAACCAGAGGAGGAATCCAACTTCCAGGAGATACTAAATATTCTCAAAATTCTGTTCTGAAAACCAGTGGTAGGTTGCTCTTGGTTCTGCCTGGTTTTAAGAATTGGTACCAGCAGCAGCAGGAATCTTTGCTTCCGCATGTGTAGAAGCGTCGTGCATTTGCCAATGGGTAGCAAAGGGTTTTTAAACCCACTACTGCTGAAGACTCTCTGGAAAAGTAGAAGCGGTGATATGGTGGCCTGCAGGAATGACTGACACAGCTTTGGGACAACCATGACTTGGATGAATGAGAAGCTCCTTACTGTACTAATGGTTTCCCACACAAGGCGAAATAACCTCTTAGGACAGCATGAGCTGATTGCCAAGCACAGTCAGTTGTCTCATATGTCTAGGAAAAAAGATCAGCTATATGTCCAGAAAAAAGAAAGGTTATTGGAAGTAGAACCAAATGAACCTAACATTTTATCCAGGTTTTTCTGCTTCAAAAAGAAGGTAATTGAACTAAGCTTCTCAAGCTGATTGTGGGGCAATGCTCATTGTAGACTGTATGTTTGTTTCACATTTTTAATTGAAATTGTTACAATGAGGGCACGGAGATCTTTTCGGTTTCTGTGTATTGTTATCCTTCCTTTCAGTTCTTCACCTACAGAAACAAAACACAAATGCAAAGATTTTAAGTCCTTTAACTAAAAGTGTCTTTCTGTCAAGCAAACAGGTATTATTTGCTGATTTAAATCCCTCTTTCTTACAGCCTCTCTCCCCAAAGTCTACCCCAGAGAAGATGGAGGTAAAGTGGAAGGATAGCACAGGTTGAAAGGAATGCAAATTATTAAGGAACATTGCTAGTTTTTGCTGTAGTATTAGTAAATAAATGTTTTCATTTCTACTACAAATTATATGTTGTTCAATTCCCCAAAGTCTTTCAAAGACTTACAAATAAGTTAAAAATAAAATAAAAATAACAGGAAAACAAAATAACAATCTAACACTAAGAACAATAAATCTTGTCCATTACCACAATATTATTTTTATATTATATGGTGAAGTTCTGATGATTTTTGGTAATATTTATCCTGACTAGGTCTAATGATGTTAATATTATAGAAATAACATCCTGCTTTCCTACTTACTTACTTACTTACTTACTTACTTACTTACTTACTTACTTACTTACTTACTTACTTATTAATTACATTTGTATGCTGCCCTTCTCCGAAAACTCAGGGCGGCTTTGGATTTCATCTTAACCTGGATGACTCAATTATTGGAGGTAAATTTATTTAATTGTATTTGCATGGCCATCCTTGTCTATAAAGATTCTCACTCATGAAAAATATTTCTTTCCAAAAAAAGGTTCTTTCCAAAACTGGACTTTCTTGAGGGGTTTTTTTTCGTTAAAAATATTTCCTTTCAGTCAGAACTGAAAAAGGTCCTTGGATGGAAAGCGAAAAAGTTTTCAAGGAAAAATTATTATTTTTATTATTATTTATTAGATTTGTATGCTGCCCTTCTCCAAAGACTCGGGGCGGCTCACAGGATACAAAAACAACACAACGACAAATCTAATTAATTAAAAATTGCTACTAAAATCCCATATATATTAAAATCAGTCAGCCAATTAATTCACAACCACACATTACATCTCGTAAACAGGGGAAGGGGGCTTGATCTAATTGTCCCATGCCTGGTGACATAAATGAGTTTTGAGGCTCTTGCAAAAAGCGAGCAGGGTGGGGGCAGTGCGAATCTCTGGAGGAAGTTGATTCCAGAGGTGCGGGGCCACCATAGAGAAGGCTCTTCCCCTGGGGCCTGCCAGACAATATTGTCTAGCTGATGGGACCCGGAGAAGGCCAACTGGGAGTCATGCGGCAGAAGGCGGTCCGATAAGTAATCTGGTCCGATGCCATGTAGGGCTTTATAGGTCATCACCAACACCTTGAATTGTGTGCGGAAACCAATCGGCAACCAGTGCAGTCCGTGGAGTTTTGGAGAAACATTGGTGTATCTGGGAAGACCTATGACCGCTTGTGCAGCTGCATTCTGCAAAAAGCTCAGGAAAGTCCAGTTACCTTTTGGAAAAGAATCTTTGGGACATGGCTACCTTTCTTGTCAAAGTGACAATAAGCAATAAAAAGAATGAAAAGAGCAATATAAATATCCACAAAACACAATACATTTTTGTGATTAAGAAATATTCTCAAAACCAAATTTTCAAAATTCAATTATTATGATAAATAATCTTTATAACTAGAGAGATTAATTTTCTGTTATGTATATAACAAAACCTGATGACATTTACTTTTATCCACCCCAGAGTTCTTAAAGAACTCAGATCTGTCATTACTACCCCCCTGACTGATTTGTTTAACCAATCGTTGTTAACAGGAGAAGTTCCTGAGGATTGGAGAATGGCCAGTGTTGTGCCTATTCACAAGAAGGGCAGTAGAGAAGAAGCTGGTAACTACAGGCCAGTTAGCTTGACATCAGTTGTAGTTAAAATGATGGAGACTCTACTCAAAAAGAGGATAAATCAGCACCTAAAAAACAATAACTTATTGGACCCAAATCAGCATGGCTTTACTGAAGGCAAATCATGTCAGACTAATCTCATTGATTTCTTTGACTATGTCACAAAGGTGTTGGATGAAGGTGGTGCCGTGGATATTGCCTACTTGGACTTCAGCAAAGCCTTTGATACGGTTCCACATAAAGAGCTGATAGATAAATTAGTGAAGATTGGACTTAATCCCTGGATAGTTCAATGGATTTGCAGCTGGCTGAAGCGTAGACATCAGAGAGTTATTGTTAATGGCGAGTATTCTGAGCAGAGTCAGGTTACAAGCGGTGTGCCACAAGGGTCTGTTCTGGGTCCTATTCTTTTTAATATGTTTGTGAGTGACATAGGGGAAGGTTTGGTAGGGAAGGTTTGCCTATTTGCCGATGACTCTAAAGTGTGCAATAGGGTTGATATTCCTGGAGGCGTCTGTAATATGACAAATGATTTAGCTTTACTAGATAAATGGTCTAAGCAATGGAAACTGCAGTTTAATGTTTCCAAATGTAAAATAATGCACTTGGGGAAAAGGAATCCTCAATCTGAGTATTGTATTGGCAGTTCTGTGTTGGCAAATACTTCAAAAGAAAAGGATTTAGGGGTAGTGATTTCTGACAGTCTCAAAATGGGTGAACAGTGCAGTCAGGCGGTAGGGAAAGCAAGTAGGATGCTTGGCTGCATAGCTAGAGGTATAACAAGCAGGAAGAGGGAGATTATGATCCCACTATATAGAATGCTGGTGAGATCACATTTGGAATACTGTGTTCAGTTCTGGAGACCTCACCTACAAAAAGATATTGACAAAATTGAACGGGTCCAAAGACGGGCTACAAGAATGGTGGAAGGTCTTAAGCATAAAACGTATCAGGAAAGACTTAATGAACTCAATCTGTATAGTCTGGAGGACAGAAGGAAAAGGGGGGACATGATCGAAACATTTAAATATATTAAAGGGTTAAATAAGGTCCAGGAGGGAAGTGTTTTTAATAGGAAAGTGAACACAAGAACAAGGGGACACAATCTGAAGTTAGTTGGGGGAAAGATCAAAAGCAACATGAGAAAATATTATTTTACTGAAAGAGTAGTAGATCCTTGGAACAAACTTCCAGCAGATGTGGTAGATAAATCCACAGTAACTGAATTTAAACATGCCTGGGATAAACATATATCCATCCTAAGATAAAATACAGAAAATAGTATAAGGGCAGACTAGATGGACCATGAGGTCTTTTTCTGCCGTCAGACTTCTATGTTTCTATGTTTCTATGTTTAAAATATCCACAGCAAAAACAATTACAGGTTTAGTAACAGGTGAAATGTTTTTAATGGCACTGAAAAAAGTGACATGATCATTTGTCACACCTACGTGCTACTTTACCTTGTAGCATCACCATGATCACATGATCAAAATTCAGATACTTGGCAAATGACTCATACATATGACTTTTTCTGTGTCCTAAGATTATGTGATTATCTTTCGACAAGAAAATCAATGAGAAAGCCAGATTCACTTAACAACCATGTTACTAATTTATCAACGGCAGTCATTCACTTAAGAAGTGTGGCAAAAAAAGTTGTAAAATGGGGTAAGACTCAGTGAACAAATGTTTCACTCAATAGAAATTTTGGGCTCAGTTGTGGTCATAAATGAAAGACTACTTGGATTAGCTGAAAAATGCTAGTAGTTTTCTAAAATGCTTGCTAATGTAAAGCTGTACTTCTTCCCCAAATGATTTATCAGCACACAGTCTCACTTTAATTATGCAGAACAATCTAGAACTGAACACACTCAAAACCGTAGAAATGGTGATAGACTTTAGGAGAAACCCTTCCACCTCTCACAATACTAGACAACACAGTATCAACAGTAGAGACCTTCAAATTTCTAGGTTCTATCATATCACAAGATCTAAAATGGTCACCTAACATCAAAAACATCATCAAAAAAGCGCAACAAAGAATGTTCTTTCTGCGCCAGCTCAGGAAGCTCAAACTGCCCAAGGAGCTACTGATCCAGTTCTACAGAGGAATCATTGAGTCTGTCATCTGCACCTGTATAACTCTCTGGTTTGGTGCTGCAACCCAACAGGACCGACACAGACTTCAGAGGACAATCAGAACTGCAGAAAAAGCAATTGCTGCCAACCTGCCTTCCATTGAGGACCTGTATACTGCACAAGTCAAAAAGAGGGCGGGGAAAATATTTACTGACCCCTCACCAGTGTTCCCTCTAATTTTTTTTCGGGGTGGGCGGAAAAGTATAGTGTCTGAGCGGCAGTCCCTTTGGGACTGGGCGGCATATAAGAATAAATAAATAAATAAATAAATTTTTTTAAAAACCCAAATAAAGTAAGTGTGGGTGTGCGCTATCACACATGAGCGAGTTCTTGCATCCATAATTCTATCCTTTCTATGTCTCCCTCTTTCCTCCCTCCCTCTTTCCTTTCTATCTCTCCCTCCCTCCCTTTCCTCCATCCCTCTTTCCTTTCTATCTCTCCCTCCCTTTCCTCCCTCCCTCTTTCCTTTCTATCTCTCCCTCCCTCTTTCCTTTCTATCTCTCCCTCCCTTTCCTCCCTCTTTCCTTTCTATCTCTCCCTCCCTCTTTCCACCCTCCCTCTTTCCTTTGTATCTCTCCCTGCCTCTTTCCTCCCTCCCTCTTTTCTTTCTATCTCTCCCTCCTTCTTTCCTTTCTCTCTCTTTCCTTTCTATCTCTCCCTCCCTCTTTCCTTTCTATCTCTCCCTCCCTCCCTCTTTCCTTTCTATCTCTTCCTCCCTCTTTCCTTTCTATCTTTCCCCGCCTTTCTCCAAGCCCTTCCTTTTCCCTCCCCCTATCCTACTATCCCCCTCTCCCTCCTTTCTATCTCTCCCTCCCCCTTTCTCTCTGTCTCCCTTCATCTTTCTTTCCCCCTCTCTCTCCATCCCTCTTCCTTTCTCTCTTCCTTCCTTCCTTTTTTGCTCTTTCTCCCTCCCTCCTTCCCTCTGTCTTTCCCTCCTTCCCCCCTCTTTCTCTCTCCACCCTCTTCCTACCTGTTTAACGGTGGCCGGCTACGTCTTGATGTGGGCTGCCACCATCTTGTACTGGGATTGAGTGGCAGAGGGGACCCGGTGGTGGCGGGGAAGCCCCTGGCGCGGCGGCGGGAGACAAAGCGAAGCTTGTGCTTCGGGCACACTGGGGCAGAGTGGGCCGAGGCCGGGCCTGTCACCCCCGGGGGCAGGAGGCAGCCCCAGCGTGGCAGCGGGGGAGGAGAAGGCAAAGCCGGCTGCCCGGGTAAATGACGCATTTGAAAGCGCGCCCAGGGAAGTCTTTTACTGGGATTGGGTGGCGGAGGGGACCCACCGGCGGATAGCCCCCAGCGCGGCGGCGGGAGAGGAAGCAAAGCTTGTGCTTCGGCTACACCAGGGCGCGCTTTTCCTGCACCTCTTTCCTGGGCAGGGGGGGAGACGGCCACCTTCTCGCCCCCCCCCCCCCCGCCCAGGAAAGCAGCGAATTTGAAAAACACGCTGCTTTCCCGGAATGTCCGTCCATGTGGGGTTGGGCCGAATCCGCCGGCCATGCCGGCAGCCTGGTGTCTGTCCATGCGGGGGGGGGGGGGGGCAAACCCATCGGCCACACCGCCAGCTCGATGAGAAAGAGGGAATGAAGGAGGGAGAGAAAGAAAGAGAGCCCCCCCCGCACGGACAGACATCAGGCTGGCGGTGTGGCTGGCGGATTCATCCCCCCCGCACAGACGGACATCAGGCTAGCGGCGTGGCTGGCGGATTCATCCCCCCCCGCACAGACGGACATCAGGCTAGCGGCGTGGCTGGCGGATTCGCCCCCCCCCCCGCATGGACGGACATCAGGCTGGCGGATTCGCCCCCCACACACACACGGATGGACATCGGGCTGGCGGGCAGCCAGCTTTGCTGACCAGCATGCCTTCCCCTTGGCTCTGCCTCCCGCCGCTGCTGCGCAGCTCACCTCAGAAGCCTTGACACTTTGCTGGCCTGCACGATGCGGTGGCGGGAGACAAAGCGAAGCTTGTGCTTCAGGCACACTGGGGCAGAGTGGGCCGAGGCCGGGCCTGTCGCCCCCGGGGGCAGGAGGCAGCCCCAGCATGGCAGCGGGGGAGGAGAAGGCGAAGCCGGCTGCCCGGGTAAATGACGCGTTTGAAAGCGCGCCCAGGGAAGTCTTTTACTGGGATTGGGTGGCAGAGGGGACCCACCGGCGGGCAGCCCCCAGCGCGGCGGCGGGACAGGAAGCAAAACTTGTGCTTTGGCTACATCAGGGCGCGCTTTTCCTGCACCTCTTTCCTGGGCAGGGGGGGAGGCGGCCACCTTCTTGCCCCCCCCCCCCCCCGCCCAGGAAAGCAGCGAATTTGAAAAGCGCGCTGCTTTCCCGGAATGTCCGTCCGTGTGGGGTTGGGGCGAATCCGCCGGCCATGCCCGCAGCCTGATGTCCGTCCGTGCGGGGGGGGGGGGGTGAATCCATCTGCCAAACCGCCAGCTCGATGAGAAAGAGGGAATGAAGGAGGGAGAGAAAGAAAGAGAGCCCCCCCACACGGACAGATATCAGGCTGGCAGCGTGGCTGGCGGATTCGTCCCCCCCCCCCCCGCACGGACGGATATCAGGCTGGTGGTGTGGCTGGCGGATTCATCTCCCCCGCACGGACGGATATCAGGCTGGCAGCATGGCTGGTGGATTCGCCCCCCCACACACACATGGACGGGCATCAGGCTGGTGGGCAGCCAGCTTTGCTGACCGGCATGCCCTCCCCTTGGCTCTGCCTCCCGCTGCCGCCACGCAGCTCACCTCAGAAGCCTTGACGCTTTGCTGGCCTGCACGGCGCGGGGGAGGAGGCGGAGTAGGCCGATTCCGGGCCCGTCGCCCCCGATTCCAGGGGGCAGCTCCCAGCACAGCGGCTGGGGAGGAAGCCAACGCCTCCTCCGACGCCGAGGGGAAGCGGAAGGGCGTGGGAGGAGATGGGCGCGGCTGACGGCAGAGCCCAGGAAGCCGGGGTTTTCTCTCCCACCAACAGCTTGGGAGGGGCGGATCAGCTGTCTGTCGGGGAGAAACCCGCTGCGCGCCAGCTTGGAAAACTCTGGGCTGTCGTTAAAATTTGCCTGCGCTATAGCGCGCTGCGCAGCTTACAGGGAACTATGCCCCTCACATCCTGGACACAAACTGTTTCAACTCCTACCCTCAAAACGTTGCTACAGAGCACTGCACACCAAGACAACTAGACACAAGAACAGTTTCTTTCCGAACGCCATCACTCTACTAAACAAATAATTCCCTCAACACTGTCAGACTTTCTACTAAATCTGCACTTCTATTCTACTAGTTTTTCTCATCATTCCTATCACCCATTTCCTCCCATGTTGACTGTATGACTGTAACTTGTTGCTTATATCCTAAGATTTTTATTAATATTGCTTCTTCATTGCTTATTTGACCCCTATGACAAGCATTAAGTGTCGTACCACATGATTCTTGACAAATGTATATTTTATTTTATGTATCCTGAGAGCATATGCACCAAGACAAATTCCTTGTGTGTCCAATCACACTTGGCCAATAAAATTCTATTCTATTCTATTCTATTCATAAAGGGATATAAACCTGCTTTTTAAAGCAAATGGATCTGTGAAAACTAATGAGATTGTGAAATCTAGAAAATAACATTTCTGTAAGAACTGATGAGATTTTTCAATCAGAGTAAGCCCTCCGTTATTTACCGGTATTACCAAGCTAACTGCATTAAGTGACTCATAGACAATCAGCTTTATTCATTGTCACGAGGCAGATCTTTACCTTTCTCGCTCCAATGGGCTACATTAAACTTCCTTTTTGCGTCACCATTTCTGTTCCTGAACTAAAGCAATGGCTGGGCAATCAGAACAGGGAAGACGATCAGGCCAATTAATCAATGCCACAGGGAAATAAAATGACCGATGTGCTCTCAACAGCTTTGCTGTTCTACACAGTAGAGAGGATGCCTTCCAAGGCTGAGCTGCATCACCTCTGCTTAAGAAGAAGCAGGCGAGATACAAGTCATGCTGTAGTTTGATCCAGCCTGAATTCATTACCCTGCTCCTATGGAACTGACACTCTTCCGGCAGAGAGAAATCAAATCTGATTTGCCTTTAACAAATCTTCCAGAGAAGCATGTAATTATAATTACTATGTTTTTTCAATCCCTTGGAGGCCTGGCTCTACGGCTGAGCACATTACAGCAATCGTCATAGTTGGCTTTTTACTTCAATGGAAATGTTACAAAGAGACGTACTGCATGATCTTTACGGCAGCTAAGGGCTAAAAGTAATTATATTGCTCAACCGCAAGATGGGAAATTGTTCATAAGCTAATGAGATTAGTAGCAGTAGCCCTCCAGAAAGAAGCAAGTATAAATACGCCGTGTCTAGGACCACACAACATGTAAACTGGCTCATCACTAGTAAGCCATATGCTTGAGTTACCTGCTTTGCATGTTCTGTATTTCAAATTCAGTTTTGAAAGTGGTCTTAAATGTGCCCCTTGTTTCTATTATTTTAAATTTCAAATTAAAAGTGGCTATTTTTGAGTGTGTTAATGAAATTGATTAAAAAAACATTACCAATAATCTAGAAAGAAGGCTGTCTCGTATATGATTTTCATATTTTCTAGCAAAATAAATCTTACTATCCGTACACATATTTACATCATTGACTGCACACTTTTATTGATATAACTGAACTGAATTAAACTATCAAGAATGAAAGTAACCTTCAGTAAAATGCCCCCTTTAAAATATTTTGATTGCTCACGGTTACTCTTTACTATCTAAAAGTCTGGGTAGAAAACCACACAGCAAGACACCATAAGAACATAAAAGATGCATTTGTGCTTATTTTATTGCTAATAGAATTTGTTGGCATAAGGATTTTATTTTTCAGCTTAATTCAATACAAAGAATACACTGATAGAAAGTAGAAAAGAGACTGCCTCAGGGGAGGTACAGAATATATACTGTATTTTTCGCTCCATAAGATGCACCTGACCATAAGATGCACCTAGATTTAGGGAAAAAAATATTCTGAACTGGAGCCTGAGAGGACCACAACAGAAAAGAGAAGTGGTGGGAAATGACAAAGACAGAAGAGGCGGGGTTCAGCACTATAAAAGAACCCCACCGTTGTGGCTCAGCTGCTATTCCTCAAAGGACTGGCACCATGACTTTGGAGGGGAGGGAAGTACATCTCACAGAGCAAAAAAGATGGTATATATTGTCTGGGTGTATGCAAGCATTACACAAACACATATTGAGCTGAGGGAAAGTAGTCAAGTTTAGCATAAATTAGTATAAATAAATAAAACTATAGCAAATTCAGGCAATAGCTGTGTAGAATTGGTGGTGTGCATTGCTGTTATCTAAGATTCTACATTTTTTTTTTAAAAAAATGCCCTTTAAGAGAAATGTAGATTCACTTGTCTGTGAAATATAAGATGGGTCTTTCTTCACTGATTTAGCCCTGTAGCAAAATACTGAGAACAAATGAAACACGGTGGCAATGTTCTGTTGAACCTCATTCTGTACCACTGTCACATTCCAGAGCATCATTTGCCTCTTGACTCACTTCCTAGTAAGCATCATCAGCTATGCAAAATACATTTTGAAATGCATATTGCCTTGGCCACTTTAAAAAAAAAAGGAATGGAATGAGACTAACATTGGTGTTGATACAGAAAAGCAGTTTGAGGAAGGATATTTTACTTATGCCGATACATTTTCAGAAGGGCCTCTTTTAAGATTAAGAAGATTAAGATTTATTAGATTTGTATGCCACCCCTCTCCGAAGACTCAGGGCGGCTCACAACAACAATACAATACATGGAATACAAATCCATGAAGTTAAAAAACGAGATTTTAAACCCATAGATATTAAAAGCAATCATACTGCACAATCACACAATTCTCATATATTACAGTCAGGAAAACGATGGTGGTGGTGGAAGAGATAGTTATTCCCCCCATGCCTGGCGATATAGATAGGTCTTCAACATCTTGCAGAAGGCGGGAAGGGTAGGGGCAATTCGAATCTCTGGGGGGAGTTGATTCCAGAGGGCCGGGGCCACCACAGAGAAGGCACTTTGGCACTTTTCCTGCACACTCAAATGGACTGGTGATTTTACTAGATGCCCTTTCTAGTCAAAACCAAAATCTTTCAAATCAGAAAAGATGCATGGCATAATTATCATATTACATTAATGTCACAACTGGTTTGTGGAAACAATGAATAAAAAAACCATGAGCCCATGTTGTCTGAATTATTATTTTTTGCCTAAAGGAGGTATAACAAATGAGTAATTACTCTAAATAAATGCTCATGTAGAAATAGTATTCTCTTGTACCGCAAACAAACTGTATTACCTGATCCATACACTGGGTAAAAATCTGATTAACCATTAGCTTCTCTACATAGACTTACAGAATGTTATCACTTGCAAGGGGCCTCGTCGGTCATTGGGCCAAACTTCTGCCATTACAGGAAGTCTATTAACCCATTTTAACAGATGGCCATCAGCTCATTTGTAAACTTCTGGTGATGGAATCCACCACTGATCTAGAGAGACTGTTCAGAAATCCCATCTCAGTCCGAATCTGCTGTTACTGTCAACACACTAGGCTTGTGGTTTTAACAGAAAACATATATGCCCCCTTGTGCACAACAACTTTTAGTTACAGTGATCCCTCGAGTATCGCGAGGGTTACGTTCCAAGACCCCTCGCGATACTCGATTTTTCGCAATATAGTGGTGCGGAAGTAAAAACACCATCTGCGCATGCGCGCCCTTTTTCCATGGCCGCGCATGCGCAGATGGTGTTTTTACTTCCGCACCTGGGAAGACCCAGGGAAGGTTCCTTCCGCCGCCCAGCAGCTGATCTGCTCGGCAGCGCCGCCTACGCAAAGGGGAAACCCCGATCTTCAGCTCCTCGCTGCTGCTGCGCCCGCCGCTTGTCCGCCCGCCGCTTGTCTGCCGCCTGCCTGCCCGCCTGCCCGCCGCTCGGTGCACGAGAGAGGGAAAGTGAGAAAAAGAGGGAGAGCAAGAGGGGGAGAGATAGAGAAAGAGAGAGAAGGAAAGAAAGAAAGAGATGAGAAAGGAAGGAAGAGAGTGAGAGAGAGGAAGAAAGAGAGAGAGAGAAGAGTGGAGTATTTTTTAATTAATATTTTCTGAAAAATCGCGATATAGCATTTTGCGAAGATCGAGATCGCGAAAATCGAGGGATCGCTGTATTTGTAAACTGCTATGATATGTGTCTCCAAGCTAAGCATGTCTACCTTATTTAATTGCTTCCCATACAATCTGGCTGGTGGGCAGTTTTATCATCAAGATAGTTCTCTGAATCTGCACCAGTTTCCACATGTGTTTTTTAAATTATGGTGCCTTGATTACTAATCAAATCTCATTAGTAATAAAATGGGAGACTACCAGGAAACAGTAGAGTAGAGACTACCAGTAACAGTAGAGTAGAGTAATCCTGGGAAGAAGATAATGATAAACCACTTTCCTATCATTGAAAAATAAAGAAAGTATTCATCTAGGTCAGTGATGGCGGACTTATGGCAGAGCCATATCTGCTGGCAGCCAAGCCATTGCCCTAGCTGAGCTCTAACATGCATGTGTGTGCCAGCCATCTGATTTTTGGCTTGCACAGAGGCACAAGGAGGGTGGTTTTGGCTTCCAGAGAGTCTCCAAGGGGGTGGGAGAGGGTGTTTTACCCTACCCCGGCTCCAGGGAAGTCTTTGGAGCCTGGGGAGGGTGAAACGTGAGCCTAATGGGCCTACAAGAAGTTGGGAACCATGCTGTTTCCAGCCTCCAAAGGGCCTCCGGGGAGCAGGGGAAGCTCTTTTTGCCCTCCCCAGACATTGAATTATGGGTGCTACCGTTCTTTCGGCACCCGAGAGAAAAAAGGTTCACCATCACTGAACTAGGCACATTGAAGACATATATGTACATTAAAAATCTGGGGAACAGGTATAGGGAAATGGAGAAAGAAAAATAGGCAGATTTGTCGAAGTATTTATTTCAAATGCAGATTAACCAAGCATAGAGGGCAATTGAAGTATTTTCTTCTGTGATCTGGGCATAATCTTTTGGTTAATAAGACCCAAAATGGTGCTATCTCTTTAGCTACTGTAATATTCTTTGTCATATTTAGCTGGTGTCTCAGTGATATTCCTAACAACATCCCATACACACTTCTGCCAAAGCATGCTTCTCTAATCCTGTACTTATACATTTCATATTAATAGTCTTATTATTGTTATCAATAAACATCATCCTTTTAGGCTTTGCCCAATAGTTAACAAACTTCTAAACTGTGATTTTTTTTTTGTCCTCTATGATGTCAGCCAACCCTTGAAGTTTAGTAGCATCTTCAGCTCTGATTGGCATGCCTTCTATTCCATGCTATTTATAAAGATATAGAAAAGCATTAGTTTGAAGGCAGAATCTTGGGAATCCTATTCAATCACTACAGAATCATTTAATAAAAGGTGTGCTGGTTCAACCAACTGCAGAATCTACTGAGCCACATTACCCTCTAGCCCATATTCATCCATCTTGTTCTTAAAGAGTAAAAGCAGATATTTTGTCAAATGCTTTATTGAGATTATGATATTGCTATGTCCACAGTATTCCCATATATCCTCCCCACCTCCCGCGATTCCTTTTGAAATAAATGTTGTTTTCTGCAATATCTTTTCAAACACGTTATTTAGGTACGCTATTTGACGATCTATCAATATTTCTAGGCATTCAAATAACTATCATTTCATAGAGTCTCTTTATTGCCTTTTAAAAATACCTACCGTATTTTTCAGAATATAAGGTGCATCTCCCCCCTCCCCCCAAGTGTATTCTTAAACACCGAATACAGGCATTTTTGCTGTTCCAAAGCCCTGCCCCTGAATCCCATTTCTGCAAAAGATGGGCCAGTTTTTCGCAAAGATGGGGCAGGCAAAGATTCTGGAAAGCCTGCAGAAAGCTCCTGGGTACCGGGGGATGGCAAAAGTGCCATGTTTTTTTTGCAAAAAACGGCCCATTTTTTGCCCATTTTTTTACAATAATGAGGTTGGCAAAGGGTCTGGGAAGTCTGCAGAGAGCTCTTGGGGCCTGGAGGAAGGCAAAAGTGCCCCCATTTTTGTGAAAAAATGGGCAATAAATGGCCCATTGTTTGCAAAAATGCCTTCTAATTGCCCCATCTAGCATGACTGGAGGAGGAATTCTGGGAGTTGAAGTCCACAAGTTGAAGTCCACAAATATGTCAAGTTTGAAGTTTGTAAAAAGTGTACATGGTTGTAAAAAATATATGTTTGTAAAAAGTATTCTGCTACATTGGCATTTTGTTAAATGAGATATTACTACACCATTTGGTCCAGAATACTTTTTCCTTGTTTTCCACCTCTAATATCTAGGTGCATCTTATACTATGATGTGTCTTATACTCCGAAAAATACGGTAATCAGCTCTCTAAGCAGTTTCCAATATTGTAGTCAACAGTACTGTGGTCACTTCTTTCAAATGGCATGTAATTTGCAAGGCGCAGAAGTCTTAAATTCATGGAAAATAGATGGATTCTTACAGGTCAATGGGGAGCCTGACAATGTCACAGTTTATTAGTTTCCCTACATCATGTTAAGGATTTCCAAATGTCTCCCTTGCACTCCCTCCATTACTAGCCATGCATGTAGCTACTAGTAATTCCAAGCACTACTATCTGAATATGTGCATCTGTTTGTCTCCCATGTCCTATTTAAAGTGGTTCTGAAAAAGTATTTGCCAGTACTTGGCCAAATATGCCCTTTTTTTTTTTTGTCCTTTTCTCTGTCCCCATTCCCCATTCCTATTGTCAATGTGATATTAACTATTACGTTTGTAATAGTAATGTAAAAATGAATTCCTATGCATAAGTTGAAATTGCAGAGTTATAAAAAAGGATAATTGGTTGCTTTTTGTGCCTAGATGGATTAAGACATTTTTTTTTTTTTTTGCAATGATAAGGAAGTGATTTGTCATTATCTTCTACCCTGGATGTTATTTCAATTTTCCGAAGTAGCCTACAGTTTTCTGATATTCTCCCATTTTGTTACTAGCCAGTTTTGATCCTGCTCACACTTAGTAGGCTGAGTATTTCCACTTAAGATTCTTAAAAATTCTGGATCAGTGTTAAAATAAATTTCAGATATGCTACAAAGCAAAGAATAATGGAAATAGTGGTAGCACAGGGTTAAGCTTTTAAGATGAATGTGGATTTATTAACATTGCTGTGTTCTGAAATGACATGGCAAAAATATATACCTTCTTCAACAGAAATTGGTTTTTCCAGAAAAAACATTATTTGTTTCCAGTGAGTCTTGGTACAACAGGGACTAGTTGAAAGCAGGATCTGCAGTAACAAAATTCAGAGAACCCTGATAAAGTACAAGTCTAAATAACAAGCTTCATTAATTCATTACACAACCATACATGTTAAATGTTTGCAATACCAAATAAGCTTAATTCCAAACACCTTAAGGCAAAAAGCTGCCAACATATAAAATATATTTTACAATTAATTTTAAACATGAAACTATAGGATACTTACTTGTTTGTCACAATTCTTCTCAAAAAGCACATCAAAATATCCAGCAATTGCCTAAATTAAAAGGAAAAGAAAAAAGGAAATAATTTTTTTAGTTTACTAGACTCACTAAATAGGTTAAAGCCTATTACGCCCATTCCCGATAAGAGAAACCAGCCCACCATAATCCGTTAGACTTTAAAATGCTGAAAATGTAACACAGTGCCCTGCTTCCTTCACACTCCTGCTTTCAACGCTTATAAAGCACTTCTTTCAAATGCTTTTTTTACCTTTGTTGATGTGCCCTAGGATTGCTGGGCACCTTCTTCAAAATTACCTCAGATCAAATCACAGGAAAAATCAGGTCTCCTGTCCTGGTCAGTGACAACACAGTCCAAAACCAGGACTGAAATATGCATCGTTCTGACTTTGTATATGGAACTTCATAGACTCACAGAAAATATGGACATGAAAATGAATTGTGATTAGCTGATGATCTGGAGGAATGATCCATGCTTATGATTCCTATTTTTGTATCTGCCCTAATGGAATGGGATATATCTGAGACCTGTGCAACAATGAAAATCAGCTTAAGCATTAATAATAACAACAATAACGAGAGCAATCATGGGCTTTCCCAAATATGCCCATGTTACACCAACACTCCGCAGTCTGCATTGGTTGCCGATCAGTTTCCGGTCACAATTCAAAGTATTGGTGGCACCGGACCAGATTATCTCAGGGACCGCGTTCTGCTGCACGAATCCCAGCGACCAGTTAGGTCCCGCAGAGTGGGTCTTCTCCGGGTCCCGTCAACTAAACAATGCCGCTTGACGGGACCCAGGGGAAGAGCCTTCTCTGTGGCCCTCTGGAACCAATTCCCCCCAGAGATTAGAATTGCCTCCACCCTGCTTGCCTTTCGTAAGCTACTTAAAACCCACCTCTGCCGTCAGGCATGGGGGAATTGAGATTCCCTTTCCCCTAGGCCTTTACAATTTTATGCATGGTATGTCTGTATGTATATTTGGTTTTTTATATTAATGGGTTTTGAATCGTTTTTAGTATTGGATTATTATTGTACGCTGTTTTATGATTGCTTTTAGCCGCCCCGAGTCTTCGGAGAGGGGCGGCATATAAATCAAATGAATAAATAAATAAACAAACAAACAAACAACAACAACAACAATAATAATTTATTAGACTTGTATGCTGCCCATCTCCGAAGACTTGGAGCAGCATACAAGTCTAATAAATTACTTTGGTGGTGATTGAGGGGGAAATCTCGTAATGGTGGCAAGTGCAAAATGGTATGATATACTGTTGGATGAATCTTGTCCTACAATTCATAACAAAATAAAGAGCTTGTAATCAAGAAAGCAAGATAGAAAAGGCAAATTGTCGTATAATCAAGACATTGCGCTGGTTGATTCTCTAATTTTAAAAAGCAGCAGTCACATAAACTCAGCTTTACAGTGTAATATATGGTCACAAGAAGCAGGGAGAAATGCTCTCTTGCCTTCTTTCTTCCCTTGTCCATGTCACATCCTTCACCCCCTTTTATTTTTAGGCCTTTCTCTTTCACTTGATTTTACCTCCTCATCTACCCTCATGCATACTTCCCTTTTCTCCTCAAAAATAAAGCAGCAGAGAAACTCAAGTTTGAAAAGAAGCTGTTTTGCTCCACTCCCTGCTGTGAGAGGAAAAGCAAAATATTGTAGCTGTAAGTAAACCAAAATGACTGCTAACCACCAAGTCTAGGCACTAGGCTGATAGCTACAGGCCAACACAAATGGCTCCTATTATCTAAATTTCAAATTATTCAGCAACTTCTTTAAGAAGTCACAAAATCGCTTTCTCTATCTGTTCCTTTAGTCTCTCCTATGCTGTCAGCAATTCAAGATCAATCAGATGAGGAGAATAAAGTCATGCATTCTAAAACTGTTTTTATTACAGTAACAGAATCTTGCAAATACAAACGCTCCTTCCTCCTATCTTTAAGGGAATTAGAGAAGATCAAGGCAGATGCTTTCTCAAATTACATTTCTGTCTTCTTTTTTTAAAGAAATCTCCTTTCCTCAAGGTTATTCTTACAACTCATTATGTATACTTTTTGGCAGACGAAGAATAATGCCCACATCCCAGAAATACTTGAATTTGAAAAGAAAGGTGGTTGTTCATGGAGAAATAGCTATTGAAAACCCTATACTGTATTATTATATTCCACAATCAGGCCTGAACCATTTATCAGCACAATTTCAATGTTAACCTATGGGGGGAAAGTGGCTCTGACTCAACCTTATAAAGACTAAATTGTTTGGGGTTTTTGGAACCCCATAGGTTGATGATGTGGCATCTTTGACTCTTGACAGGGTAGCACTTCTGTAGACAACTAGACACAAGAACAGTTTTTCCCGAACGCCATCACTCTGCTAAACAAATAATACCCTCAACACTATCAAACTATTTACTGTCTGCACTACTAGTAGTTTTTTCTCATCATTCCTATCACCCATTTCCTCCCACTAATGACTGTATGACTGTAACTTGTTGCTTGTATCCTTAAGTTTTTTTTTTAATATTGTTTCCTCATTGCTTATTTGACCCATGTAATCATTAAGTGTTGTACCTCATGATTCTTGACACATGTATCTTTTCTTTTATGTACACTGAGAGCATATGCCCCAATGACAAATTCCTTGTGTGCCCAATCACACTTGGCCAATAAAGAATTGTATTGTATTGTTTTGCATTGCATTGCATTCTATTCTATTCTATTCTATTCTATTCTATACAGAGCTGGTGAACAATCTGCAGATTTTCCTGGAATTGCAGCTCCCAGTCAAAGAGGTGGCAGCTATCATTAGGGGAGCCTTTGTACAAAAATACCTTGAGCATCAATGGTGCCCATTCCTAGTCTGGGCGGCCTTGCTCATAGGAACTCATGACTTGGTCGCTTGGTCTCTCCAGATTCCTAAGAGGTCAGTAAGGGGCATACATAAGCGCACTATAGTGCCTTCCGTCCCCTGTCCTATAGTCTCTCCTACATCTCGTATTTCTTCTCTACCATATCCTCTATAAACTTCATTGTGTATTATTGTGTATTGGACAAAATAAATAAACAAACAAATTTGTAGCTGGACTACTACAGTGCACATCTTGTTGATCTTAAAGGCCAAGTTTCAACTGCAATGGAATACAGCGGCATGTGCTGCTGGGTGCCCCTTGGGTTGCCCATTATCACATCACTGTTGTGAGAGCTGCCAGTTTTTCCCCCAGATGCAGTTTGCCACCTCTTTAAGGTAGATCTGATTAGGAACCAAAAGTCATGCAGGCTAATACTGATTTAAATATAAGGTTACAGTTAACAGATCTTCTAAATCTGATAATGCTTCCCCCACACCCCCAAGAATAGTTTGTGTGAACTAGAATAGAAGAACATAATAACTGAGTTGGAAGGGACCTTGCAGTAAACTCTACATCACTTCAGAATGGTTATCAAACATCTTAAAAATTTCCAGTGTTGGAGCTTTAATAACTTTTGGAGGCAAGTTGTTCCACTGATTAATTCTAACTGTTGGCAAATCACTCCTTAGTTCTAAGTTGCTTCTCTTCTTGATTAGTTTCCACCCATTGTTTCTTGTCCTACCCTCAGGTGCTTTGGAGAATAGCCTGACTCCATCTTCTTTTGTGGCAACCCCTGAGATATTGGAACATTTTGAGAAAGGTGGATCTCTACTTCCCATAAATTGGGAAAGAAATAAATCGCTAAATCGTTAAATTATATGGCAATGGTGCAAGAAGAGATTAAGGCCACTAACCAATAAAAGATAAAGGCAAAACCTGAACTCAAAACATGAAATAATGGATCAAAGACACAAAAGGTTCCCAATCTTTTGTTTCCTAATCTTCAGCGGTGCACAGCAGCATTTATATATCATGCAATTGCAGCTTCCAAAATACAGTTAGGTCTTCATATTAAGGACAGGAAAGAAAACAAACTCACATAATCCAAACAAGCTTCAATCCCTCTTGACAAAGGCTTAGGAGAAGAGCCATGTCTTCAGGGTGCTTCAAAATATCAGAAGCGTGGGATCTAGGAAGCACAATTTTTCTGCAGTTGACCCTACCAGTTGCCCCTGGTATCCAGTAGGTCAAGCATTTTGCTTTCGGGAATGGCATTAAGTGTTAGCTTTTCCTCCAGGCTTTGGGATAAGGTAGGTTGGAGCCTGGAAATCACATCATTCAATGAATTACAGATTGCTGGTGAGGTGCCAGGTATTTTGTTTTTACTGTCTTTGGATTTTATAAATGTGAACCACCCAGATCTGGGTTTCATAAGATAAACGGCCATATAAGTCAAAAGCATATATACTCATTGCTCATCCAAGGCCAATAATACACAGTTGCACCTAGCTAATCACACACAAAAAGGAAAAGTGGCATATCTATTTATATAAATGTATCTGGAAGTCAAATATTCCAAGACAGTTTCAAACAGATTTAGTAAACAAAAACTGTTTAAAAATGTGATTTTTATCTTTCCCCCCTTCTCATCCCAGATAATGATAAAGTTGGGGTGGCACAGCAGGTAGAGTGCAGTACTGCAGGCCACTGAAGCTGACTGTAGATCTGTAGGTCACCGGTTCAAATCTCATCACCGGCTCAAGGTTAACTCAGCCTTCCATCCTTTCCAAGTTGGGTAAAATGAGGACCCGGATTGTGGGGGCAATAGGCTGGCTCTGTTAAAAAGTGCTGTTGCTTACACGTTGTAAACTGCCCTGAGTCTAAGGAGAAGGGCGGCATAAAAATCAAATAAATTAAATAAATAAATAATGGAATGTATTTTCTACACTCTGTGTAGAGAGAGTAGCAAAACTTTTAGATTGGATTGTACCTTTTTCTGCAGAAAACTAGATGCCAAATATAGTTACAAATCACTAATGAATACAGGAATTAATTCAAGCAGGTAAGCATAAATAGTAATAGAAGGCTTAATATACTGTAGCTTGTGTCGTGTCCTATAAAACTTTCAGGCTGGGAATTTAATGGTTTAGTCATTCAGTTTTCTTTTACCAAAGAGAAAAGTTTAACCTTAAAGTAAGTACTGAGAAAAGTTTAACAACTCATGTCTACAAATTGGAATGTTACCTGCATTGCACAGATTGATCCTTAACCTGAATCACAAGAAAGGTTAGTAAGAAATAATTTGCTAGAGTTCATGTAGGAGAAAGCACTGTATTCTAGCACTAGCCATTTTGAGGGTTTGATAACAAACATTTAAATTTGCCTCTGACACCAGAAATCACTGTACTCTTATAATGAGTTTCACAGTATTTTAAGAGTTGGCTAGGTTCAATTTTCTATCTGCTGCATTTTAATTAATTGATTGATTAACTGACTGATAGATACTGCTTAGCAATGACAGTAAGCAGTTTACAGAATTGAAATATAATTGCATCAATTGGCATGTCCATGGTACAAATACAAAGTCATGTTTCCTGGTTTCAACCTTTTTTCCTATAGTACTCCAACAATGGGTACTACAAGCAGGTTCTCCCAGTTAAGTGTCTTATTCAAGTCAACTTCTGATTGGAGAAGGCAACTCCCAAATTACCTAGCTTTCAACCCATGAAGGATCTCTGAATATTTATAATCAAGTTCCATAAGGCAGGTGCACACTGAGTTCACCCTTCTCCGGGTCCCGTCGACTAAACAATGTCGTTTGGCGGGTCCCAGGGGAAGAGCCTTCTCTGTGGCGGCCTCGACTCTCTGGAACCAGCTCCCCCTGGAGATTAGAACTGCCCCCACCCTCCTTGCCTTCTGTAAACTCCTTAAAACCCACCTTTGCCGCCAGGCATGGGGGAATTGAGATATCTCCCCCAGGCCTATACAATTTATGTATGGTGTGTTTGTATACATGTTTGATTAATAATAGGTTTTTTAAAATGTTTTTTTTTATTATTAGATTTGTTATGAATTGTTCTATTGCTGTTGTGAGCCACCCCGAGTGTACGGAGAGGGGCGGCATACAAATCTAATAAATAAATAAATAAAGAAATCGAATCTAGAGGTAATGGTGACAAGTTTCACTATAGCTATGCATTTATTTTAAATGTTGGATTCTTCTGCAATTTTGACTCAAGACATCCTTGATGTTCAATATTACTTCTTCCTCAGTAAAGATTAAGTCATGAGTTCATCTGTATGACTTAATGTCCTACAGCAGTGATGGCGAACCTATGGCATGGTTGCCACAGGTGGCACACGGAGCTATATCTGCCAGCATGCAAGCCATTGCCCTAGCTCAGATCCAGCACACATTGCACACCGGCTTGCTGATTTTCGGCTCACACATAGGCTCTGAAAAGGCATTTTTGGGTTAAGGGGGTCTTCAGTGGAGGGGTGTTTTTGCCCTCCCCAGGCTCCAGGAAAGCCCCTGGAGCCTGGGGAGGGTGAAAAATGGGCCTACCAGTCCCACCAGAAATTGTGAAACTGGCTGTTTCTGGCCTCCAGAGGGCCTCTGGGGGTGCAGGGGAGGCAATTTTTGCCCTCCCTAGGCATTAAATTATGGATGTGGGCACTCATGCAGGTGTGATAATATGTGCACACAAGCTTTCGGCACCCGAGGGAAAAAAGGTTCGCCATCACTGTCCTATAGCATTCTGAACTTAATTTTATTTTAGTAATTGCCTAATTAACATTGGTAGATACATTTCCCAAAAAGCACCACATGGTAGAATTTATCATTTCATTATTTCAGTGGCAAGTTATTTTTGAAAAGCCAAAAGTAATAAAATGAGTTACTTTTAATGTGTTAGTTTTGAACTTTTAAGAATATGATTTAAGGTTTATACAAACAATATTTCTCTTTATCTTTCCCCTTAAAATACTAAGGCCAACCTAATAATATACGGTAGTTTAAAGCAAAGGGGATTAAAGAAAATAATTACTAAAAGAACAAAACCTGATTCTTCAAATTCCATTATTCTAATCTAAGCAGTTAGTCCACAGCAACCTTAGCATCATGGCTCCATGGAACAGATGATTACATAACAGGTGGTCAATTGTCAATATCAGAAATATCAAGCGGGTCTTGGCCACATAGTATTTCTAAATTACAATGCTGTGAGCTGCCAAAAATGCAATTGTACATGACAATTGTTCCAAACAGAGGTTGATCTTTTTCAGAAGGATTGTTCAGCAGCTCTAACATGGTAATGGTTTCCTGAGAAGGATTAATATGAGAAAGAAACACTTTGCTCCTGGCAGGAATGATTGTTTCTTCTCTTCCCACTTCTAGAGACTCAATTAAACCCACAAAAAACTTCGAGGGCATACAGTAATCTATTCCTCTGTGTATCACTGCCTGCAGCTTTGAAGGATTTTGCAAGTAGGAGAGATTCTATTTTCTTTCTTTGTTTAGGATTGCTCTCTAATGGCTTTAAAAGGAAAATCTGTCCTAAAGTAATCGTTATTTTTTTTTATGTGTACGTAATTTTCTATTTTCTATTAATCTGTTTGAATTTGTGCATTCCATTTTAGAAAGAATTTCAAGAACTTCTGCAATCAAGATTTGAAACATTTAGTCAGAGAGCAAATATCCTCATATGATACAGCCAAACGTGACTAAACTGTATTATTAAAAATCAAGAATCGCTAATAGGCCATTAAACCCTATTTAAATCCAGAATTGGAAATGTTTGAAGAATTATCTGCAGGACTAACAAAAAAGAGAACATAAGAGCTGGCTTACCATTATGCGGTATTTCTTTGGTTTTGACAAATAAACTATCCTTACCACTGCCTCACTTTCTCTATCTCTGCAGTTCATCTTTGACAGCAGATCTATAGATACTCAGATGAGTACTCACAACAAATTCTAAGATACGTGTAACAATTTATTAAAAAATATTGAAGAGTGCCCCACTAGGAAATCACAAAATGAATAGAACAGGATTGGTTATAGAGAACTGAAACCCTGACTTGACATGCATTTTGAAAGGCTATTTTATGTTGACAGACATTGTGACCAAATAAATTATTCTGCCTTCTGTTCTGAGCATTTCCAAGTCAAAGACAGTGTGGGCGATGAAGGGAGCTATTTGAAATAAAAGCAAGCAGAAGAGAATAAAATAGGTTAATGAGATGTAAAAATGCACAAAAACGCTGAATTTCTCCTGGTCATAAACCAAGTCATCTGTACGAGGGGAAAAATGAAGAGCACCAGAGCTGCAAATGTAATCATTAAGCTGGCATTCAGACCAGTGAAATTAATGCACAAGCGAAATGTAGGTTAAGTTAGTTGCCTTAATCTAGAGATCCTTCCAAAGGATATAGACAGCATGTACATAATAAACATCAGCAACCTTAATGTTGCCAAATCAGAGCTGCAAAACAATAATAGGAGGGGAAGAGGGGGGAGTTGTTATAATGTTTTGTATCTGCCTAATTATTTTCAGCATTCAGAATTCTTATTCACTCTATTTTTACAGAGGGACGTGTTTTATTTAAAAAGCACTGCAAAAATAAGCATTAAAAGAACAGTGAGCATGCGATTTATTTATTTCAACTTTATTTCAATTTATTTATCTTCAGCTGGGATGCCACCAGTCTCCAAATTTGCTCAGCTGTTAACCTGCACTTAAAGACTTATGGTTGAAGATAAATCAAATCATGGGGTAATATTACCGCCACTTCATTTACTTGAATTCTCTCCTTCAGAAAAGAAAACAATTTGCCCAGATTATATATCATTCATTGGTTTATACAGCAGCCTCTGAAAGCAGATAATCTAACCAGCTCACTTAGGCGAAGGGAAATTAAAAGTTACCATCATCACTATCGGTTGCAAGGAGCAATTTATCATTTTTTATTCCTCATTGGTATCATGCTCCAACAGCACGCAGCTAGAGCAGATACAATTAGGCAGCTGGCCACAGAAGTAGGACGATAATGTGCTTTTGATGGAGTTTATTCAACCATGGAGATGACATGCTTGTAACGCAGGCAGGAGAGAGGGAGAATGAAACAATCATACGTTTCTGCAGCAGAAATACTACTTAAGCATTTAAAACAGTACTCCTTCAATTAAAACAATTCAGAACATGGATATAACTGAGTGATATTTTTTCTCAAGGGGAGGATCAAAGAAAAATGTATTTTGGTTATTTGTAATGCTCATGTTCATTAACTACCTCTAAAATACAAAACAAAGCAAAACTAAAAGCCCAGAACACTGTAAGAGAATAATATCTGGGGTATTATTAACTGGACCTCATACAAATGCTTTTTTAATAAAACCTTAAAATAAAATTTGGATGTCACATTATCTCTCATATACTGACAACGTTTTGTTTTCTACTCCCTCTTATTGATTTCTTACATGCGTGGTGGGTTCCACTTACCTTCACCACCAGTTCACATTGTGATGTTTCGCATGCGCATCCCCTCATGAAATTTCACTTCTGCACATGCTCAGAAGGTGGATTTCACCCGAAACACAGCTGAGGAGCTGATCAGCTGTGCTTTGAGCGAAGAAATATTTATTTTATTTCTATTTATTTTATTTTTCAAATTTATAGGCCGCCCTTCTCCTGATGGACTCAGGGCGGCGTACAACAATAAAATGACTACAAAAATTTAAAACATGTTCCAAAGCACATGTAATAAAAATGAATACAAAATTTAAAACCCAATATAAAACAAGCATACAACCATCACTCATTCATACTACAATATTAACTCGGGGGTGGGTGGGATTGCTTTTTTCAAAGCAGAGAATGAGGAGAAGCCATTCAAACACAGGAAAATTCAGCAAAAATCGAGAAAAAAGATGGTGGCTCATATGGACCGGCACCAACAGAACAGGATCTGTGATGCCAAAATTATGTCACTAGTGGGTTGCTATTGGGTCAGGTGATCTGTCTGAACCAGGAAGAACCCACTTCTGCTTACATAATGAAGTTGTATAGAATAATATAGGTAAACAAACAGTAGGGAAATGTAGCCACAAGCAAAACAATGTGAAACTGTTGAGATCTGGCATATGCAATTAGCTTCTTGATTACCTAGTTCTGAATCTCAGCAGTCTAATGCTACAAATGTGTAGCAAACATATCAAAGCATACTGTACATAAGGATCTATTGTCTAGTCCAGCGTTTCCCAACCGGTGTGCCACGGCACACTAGTGTGCCGCGAGACACAGGCAGGTGTGCCGCCAAGCTCCCCGCCCGATCTGCCCCCTCTCCTCCGCCGCCGCCCCCTGCCTTGGGGCGCGACTTCTCTCGCGGCCGCAGCGGCTGCAGCTTCAGCTCCTCGGGACGAAAGCGCTCCCAGCCCTCTCTCGCAGCCCCCTGGCTGGGAGCGCTTTCGCTGCGAGAGAGGGCTTTCTCCATCTGTTTCGGGAATGCACGCCCCGCCCCTCTCGCGCGCGCGCCGCTCTCCTTTTCTCTCAGCTCTCCCTGGCTTCGCTTCTCAATCCCTCCCTCCTTCCATCTTTCCTTCCCCTCAGCCGTTCTGTCTGGGGGTCTCCCGCTCTTCCCTTCCCCGCCTCCCAGGCTTTGCCTTTGCCACCCCCACCCTTTTTTGGTTGACAAGGAGTCCTTTGCCGCATCCCGCAGTTCGCACTCGGCTCGAGGCCGCTTTCCCTGGCTGCGCTCGGAACCGACAGGGCGCTGCTCTTTCTCTCTCTCACTCTCTCCCGTGAGGCGGGGGAAGGGGGAAAAAAGCAAAAAAAACCTTCTTGCAGCGTGCCCGCGCTCGTCCCTTCAGCAGTGAGGGAGGGAAGTCAGAGGGCGAGGGAGCGAGCCAGCGCTCTTGTCCTCGGTGCCCTCTGCAGCCTGCCTTCCTTCTTCTTTGCCCCCGCTGAGGGACGGAGAGAAAGATAGAAAGGAAAGAGGGAGGGAGAGATAGAAAGGAAAGAGGGAGGGAGAGATAGAAAGAAAAGAGATAGAAAGGAAAGAGGGAGGGAGAGATAGAAAGGAAAGAGGGAGGGAGACAGAGAGAGACAGAAAGAGAGACATAGCAAGAGAGAAAAAGAAAGAAAGAGATAGCAAGAGAGAAAGAGATAGCAAGAGAGAGAGACAAAGAGATAGCAAGAGAGACAGAGAGAGAAAGAGACATAGCAAGAGAGACAGAAAGAGAGCGAAAGAGAGATAGCAAGAGAGGCAGAGAGAGAGCAAGGGAGAGAGAAAGACATAGAGGGAAGGAAGGAGGGAGAGAGAAAGAGAGCAAAAAAGAGAGGAAGAAAGAAAGAGGGATGTAGAGAGAGAAAGAAGGGAAGGAAGGAAGAGAGAGAAAGAGGGAGGGAGAAATAGAGTGAAATTGAGGAAGAGATTTTTTTTTGTCCAAACTTTTCTTTAGCCCCCCCGCGCCCCCCCCCCGTCCCCCCGTTCAGTGTTCCCCAGGATTTTGAAAATATGAATAATGTGCCGCGGCTCAAAAAAGGTTGGGAAACACTGGTCTAGTCTACACTGTTGGGATTATACAAAGTTTTACTTCTTTATCACCAATGCTCTAAAATGATGCCCAGTGAATGGAATGACTTTATGTTAAAATAATCTTAGCGTCCAAAAAGCTTTTATTGTGATGAATTTGTATCTCATTTCACCTGAAGTTAAAATTATCTGTAGCTATGATGATATGGACACTTTTTAAAATATACAAATGACAGTTTGTCAGTTTGTGCTGTGATATTTGGATGTCAGCAACCTGAAGATGGGGAGGTAGAGGTCTACAATATATATCTATTTGGTTATTAAATGTGTCAGTTTGGCTGACAATCTTAACTGAGGCTTATTTTTGGGGTAGGGCATACATTATGAACATCCTGAAAAATCATGATAGGACTTATTTGTGGCTGGGTCTTAATTTCATGAAAACAGGGTACGTAAGTGTGTGTGTGTATGTCGTAAGTACACACACACACACACACACTATTCTTGTCAATTTGATTGATCAATTTGCATGGACAGAGTTGAGATTTTTCACTTGAAGAATAACAAGAATTCCTTTTCCGAGAGCACATGGTGAGATTCTTGAAAGCCAACCCTGTGGCAGATGCGACCAAATATGGTTCCATCTATGCAGTTTTGCACACTTAAGAGATTCTGGAATAAGGTGGGAAGTAGCTTTCAAAAAGGAGATAGCTTTGAAGGATACTGTTTATTAGGATCCATTCAAATTCAAGTTTACATCAGATTTAGATACTCTGTCATCCTGGATGTTGTGAGAAGATGGATGGACAAGTGCAAACTTGTCCTATGGAGGCAATTCTTTGTCTTCATACAGCTTCTAAAAAATTCAGTTCCCCAAAAGCAAAAACAATTCAGCAGCAAGGATTTAACAGAATAACAGGGTTAAAATATGGATTACGGTACCTATCGTTACTTTATATCCAGAACGAACACACAAACACAAACACACACACACACACACTCACACACACACACACACACACAGTCCTAATTTTAGTATTCACTGAAGGATATATAGTTTTATTATAGAATGCAATACATGTACCTGTTATAAATCACTTTAGCTTACAATTATACTGGCATAAGCAATATAATGTTTTCTGTTTAACTAAATTTAAAGTGGAACATCTCAAAGTTTATAATACAAATTAATAGGAATGCATAGCAATATACAATTGATTATGACTGATATTATGTAGCAATATGTCATGCAATTTAGTTACTTGTCGATTTTGTACTACAGCAAAGAAGAAACCTGCTCCTTAAGTAACTCAATAGTACTGTAATAAATGAACATTGGGGTTCTGAAGTGAGTCATATTCTTGTAATTCTGACAAATATGTAGAGCTTGACTGAGAATGTGAAGAATGTTCATCTTTTGAAGATAACTTGCAATTAGAGATAGGGGAAGAAAAGAGAAGTGAACTCCCTTGCAATGCTCATTTAGACTTAAAAATGCATATTATTGCCATCAACATATATTGGATGGAGGATCAGAAGTTTTTAAAAAATGGTTCAATGAGTTGAGATTATGAAATCAACGCTCTGGTTCTTTTTATATATGTGGATATTGTAAACATGTGCTGGAGTGTGGGTTTCAATTTTAGTATTTAGCCTTTTCAACTGCCATCTAGATGATTTTGACCCCTATCCCTTGCAGACAACACTGCTGATTACATAAAGACCCATAGCAGTTTATCAACAAATATTGGCAGCCAGCAAAAAGACAGATGACCTTAAGACTTCTCTTTCAAAGGTACATGATGGGATTGCAGGAAGAAAATTCATAGGAGAAAGCATCGGAGTTTCAAAATAGCAAGCACCATAAGGTAACAAATGCAGATCTAAAAGA
Organism: Erythrolamprus reginae; assembly: GCF_031021105.1. NCBI lineage: Eukaryota > Metazoa > Chordata > Lepidosauria > Squamata > Dipsadidae > Erythrolamprus > Erythrolamprus reginae. The sequence goes on along the minus strand of NC_091950.1, from coordinate 108,978,674 downwards.
TGCTGGGAAAATAATTACAGAAGGCAATAAAAACTAAACTACTAGTAATTTCTGATGAGCTTTGCTCACTAATAAATGCAGAATCTCAACTAGCTGGTCTAAGTACACTATTAAAGATAGTAATTATATATTCTGCAGCAAAACACAGTTAAGCTTCCAAGTATGTATTGTAAATGACATGGAGATAGACAGAATATAAAAATGATTATCCATTCTGCTGTCCAAACACTGCAATGGCTGGTATTTCTGAAGCTTGACAATCACCGATGAACTCTTTATCACCCTGAATATAAGATTGTAAGATAATTATTATATCCTTTCAATGTACACTTCTGCCCCTCAAGTCTTTAAGGATCGAATTCTGAGGACATTTCAGGTTTTTAAAGATCATGTCATTTCTTGCCTACTATAAAGTAGAGGCCAAACCCCAGCTGAGGGCTTGAACAATGGTAGGAAAACAGCACAATATTGGCTGTCAATTAAAGTAGTGCAAGTGCTTAGCCAAGCTGAAAGCTGCTCTAATTAAGCCTAGAACAAGGAAGGAAGATGTAGGTAGATGAAGAGGACAAAGTATAGGAAAAAGCTGAACCAATGGCAAAGATATGGTCCAATCTTATAATACGCCTCCCATTGGATTAAAAAAGAAATGCTGGATATAAACAGTAAAGATCACACTAGAAACAATTATTTTTGCCATTAAATTGCTCTTTAGTGTAATTTCAACGTACATACGGTACCTGCCCTAAAAATCCAAAGACCTTGAAACTAATATTTTGAAAATGGTGGATTTGTTGTAAGAAAAAAACTAAAAAGTTCTTCACACTTTTCCTGGACTCCATCTCCACCTTCCCAAGGACGGTATATCTCATCCTGCTCTACTACATCATGTGGATCTCTACTTCCCATAAATTGTGAAAGAAATCGCTAAATCATTAAATTATATGGCAGTGGTGCAAGAAGAGATTAAGGACACCAGCCAATAAAAGGGTAAGGCAAAAACTGAACTCAAACCATGAAATAATGGATCACAGACACAAAAGGTTCCCAATCCTTTGTTTACTAATCTTCAGAGGTGCATGGCAGCATTTAGACCTCAGGCAATTACAGCTTACAAAATACAGTTACGGCTTCATATTAATGCATTGTATTGGTCTATCACGCTGCAATATTGGAATATAGGTATTTTAATGCCATATTTGGAGTGACAATGCTTTATGTCTAGTTTAGTGAGGTGACATCATAGCAGTGTTCAAATATCTCAGGGGTTGCCACAAAGAAGTGGGAGTCAAACTATTTCCCCCAAGCACCTGAGGGAAGGACAAGAAGCAATTGGTGGAAATTAATCAAAGAGAGAAGTAACCTAGAACTAAGGAGAAATTTCCTGACAGAACAATTAATCAGTGGAACAACTTGACTCCAAAATATGTGAATGCTCCAACACCGGAAGGTTCAAAGAAGAGATTGGACAACCATTTGTTTGAAATGGTATACGGCAGTGATGGCGAACCTATGTCAGGGGTGCCACAGGTGGCACACGGAGCGATATCTGCTGGCACATGAGCTTAAACTCAGCTCCAACACGCATGTGTGTGCCAGCCAGCTGATTTTTGTCTTGCACGGAGGCTCTGCGAGGGCATTTTTAGTTTTTTGGTCTTTTTACCCTCCCCCCTGGCTTCAGGGAAGCCTTTGAGACCTGGGGAGGGTGAAAAACGAGCCTATTGGGCCTACCAGAATTTGGAAAACAGTCTTTTTCCGGCCTCCAGAGGGTCTCCGGAGGGATCTGTTTTCACCCTCCCCAGACATTGATTATGGGTGTGGGCAGTCGCGCATGCATGATAGCACGTGCACACGCTCTTTCGGCACCTGAGGGAAAAAAGGTTCACCATCACTGGCATAGAGTTTCCTGAGCAGGGAGTTGGATCAGAAGGCTTCCAATTTCCCTTCCAACTCTTGTTGTTCTGTTATTGTTAGTCAAATAAGAAGCAAAGGAAATTGAGATCCTTGACTTTATTATTATTTATTTTATTTATTAATCAGATTTGTATGCCGCCCCTCTCCGCAGACTCGGGGCGGCTCACAGCAATAATAATACAATGTAAACAAATCTAATATTTAAGTTAATTTAAAACCCCAGTTTAGAAACTAAGCATACCATGCATAAATTTTATAAGCCTAGGGGGAGGGAAAGTATCAATTCCCCCATGCCTGACGACAGAGGTGGGTTTTAAGGAGCTTACAAAAGGCTAGGAGGGTGGGGGAAACTCTGATATCTGGGGGGAGTTGGTTCCAAAGGGTCGGGGCCACCACAGAGAAGGCTCTTCCCCTGGGTCCCACCAAATGACATTGTTTAGTTGACGGGACCCAGAGAAGGCCAACTCTGTGGGATCTAACTGGTCACTGGGATTCGTGCCGCAGAAGGCGGTCCCGAAGACTTTCTCCTCCCACAGTATTCATTTTATAATGGATAGGCATTTCAGCTTCAAATACATCTGACTATTATTATTATATTAAATACTGTGAGTTATTGGTTGAATGTTGGTTATTATCTATAAAGCCCTACATGGCATGAGACCAGACTACCTACATGACCATCTCCTGCCTAATATATCCCAGCAGCCAGTCAGATGCTACAGGTCCCATCAGCCAAATAATGCTGGTTGGCGGGGCAGAGGAGAAGGACCTTCTCTGTGATGGCTCCAGTACTCTGGAATCAACTTACCCCAGAGATTTGCACTGCCCCCACCCTCCTGGCCTTTCAAAAGGCTTTAAAAACATGCCTTTGCTGGCAGGCCTGGGGCCACTGGGTATTAATACTCTACTCTCGCCGGTAGCATGTTGTGGTATTGGATGAATCTTGAATGAATAAGTAAGTAAGTAAGTAAGTAAATACTCTAAGAGCACAGGATTGATTTTAGTTCAGCACTTACTCAATCTGCCAAGAACTGATCAAGAATACAATCTAGTCATTAAGATACAGATTCAAGTCTAAAATTGCAATTTAGATTTATTGGTGTTCCATTTCAATTCCCTAGTATATGTTTTGATCTATTAATAATATACTCTAACACTTTTACACATGGATAAGCCGTGGAGAAATACCAGCTAGACAGTAGATGTAAATATTTGATTGTAGGTGTTTCTATCTGTGGTGTTCATGCCTGATAAATTCACATAATATACGACAGTTATGCACATTGCCTAGTTTATTTTCTATACTGATTTTGAAGTTGACATGTAAGAAAAATATATAGACTGGTGCATGGTATAAAATTGTATCTTTGATAGGTACTGGATGTAACTATCTACCATATATCATGATGTTGCTGCACTGTTGTTTGCAAATAAATGGCAAAAAATACAACAAAAATAACAAGGAGAAAGAAAGAAGTCTAAGTGAGAACATTTAACACTTTCATACATCTAAAATAGAATGTGAAAATATTGCCTACTGTAAATTCATACTACTGTATGAATAGTTTGAATGCACGACTAGGTTTGTTGGTGGGGTGGGTAGGTGGGTGGATGGGGGGGAAGTTAATACTTTGCACCACCTACTGGAGAAAGTGAATTATTATTTCTTTATGATAGAATGAAACTTACAGATTTCTTCCAGGCTACATATACTACATATACTTGACTGGAAATGTCATATAATTGACTGGAAATGTCATATAAAATCACCTTCTCAGTTTTGTAGTATACAAAATGTGGTAACTACAGCATGGTATTATAAATCATAATACATCTTAATATTTTTACTGGAAATCTAATCAAAACTGTGGTTCCAAAGTCAAGCAAAACTATATATTTAACCATCTCCAACAAACACTACAGAAATAATGTATTCCACAATTTATTTACTACTCATGTCTTTCTGTAGTGCTAGTTCCCGGAACACCATTTAATTACTCCTCTTTTATTTAAATTTCTGGGGCACTGATAACTTTAATTTGCATTGTTAAACACTTTTTTCTGTTAAACAAGTAAGGTACAATTTATTTCTCTAAAGTAGCAAACTTTATGTATAAACTTTGCCTATAAGTGATTGGTAACCAGTTCTTGTTAGGAGATACTTTTGTGTTGTTCATTTTATTGATTGTACTTTTACTGGACAATGACTGAAAAAAAGTTTCTGTCTGGCTACCAATGATGAATAAATCACCCAATAGCTATTTATTTACTGCAAGGTTCAGTAGCCTGATATGATGGATGGACTGTCAATCTCTGACTAATCTCTGGCATTTCATCATAAAATTCTCATCATAAAATGTCAATAATCATATATTAAAAAGAAGAAATAATGTCAGGCAATGTGTTAGTTTTTCTGTGTAGTGCCACAAACATTTGATAAAAGACCAATAACTCCCAAACTTTACATTCCATTCTAGGACAGGAAAATATCAATGTCTACAAAACAATAAAATGGAATTTGGAAATGGATAAAGCTTATACCAATTTTTTTTAAAATTGAATGATGCAAGAAGTATTTTATACAATCTTGAATACATCCAAAAATACTTGGTGGGTTTACAGTTAATCCTGCCTATCCACAGTGAATGGAAATCACTGATAGAATCTCTTTTTTGGAGCACTGAGGGAATCATCTGAAACAAATTTTGGGAAAGTAGAACAAGAAGTCACATTTCTATGACATTAATAAAAATTATAGAAAACAAGCAACAAGAGTTTTAAAAGCAAGAGAATTATACCAGTTAGATTAAAGGATAAGTTATTATGAAGTATAAATCCACAACATAAAGCTAAAACATAAGGTAAGATAAAAATATTTATTAGGAAAAGGAAAACATGAGTCAAAGACTCAAGAGGAACAGTTTAACTGTTGGAAAGAGAATCAGTCAAGAAATAAGATCAGCGGATTTTATCTGCAAAGAAATTTTTCTTAGCCCAAACAGAAGATTTAAAAAAATGACAGCATCTGATCCCCAGGAATGTTTCTACAAGTAAAACAAAACTTACCGTACACATGGAAGTCTTGGTTACCATCAGAACAAAGTCAGACGAAAATTCCAATGCTGGAACTGAGACAGCATGGCAGTCTATCCGCTACATGGTAGAACAAAGATGAGTTTGAGGACCAAACAAAAGAAAGTCATATAAGGTTTTTGGAGTGGCTGGTAATTATTTTAACTTAATTTTATCTTGCAGGTTTTACAGTAAGATTCTCAGTCCTCCCAGATGGAACAATTCTATGGGAGGCGTGTAAAATGCATAAATGCTCCATCAGGGACACTTGGAAGAAAGTGCTAAAGGTCAAAGGCTCTCTCTCTCTCTCTCTCTCTCTCACACACACACACACACACCCTTTGTATCAAGAGCATTTATCTCAGCAAAACTTGTTATTTGTAAGATCGATATATAATTATATGTGTGAACTCAAGCCAAAAATACATAATTTTGCTCCCAGTTTTGACTTCAGGACTATTAATTCCTTTTTTAATTGCTGCTCACCAACAATGAGTGGTGAATAACTTTTGAAATGCTAAAAGCAGCTTGCAAATGCAGTTTGCATAACTTTGAAAAACACTCCGTGCTGAGTATGGATCAGAAGATACCCTTTTTTCCATTGCATTATTCATCACTCCATTATTTATTTATTTATTTATTTATTTATTTATTTATTTATTTATTTATTTATTTATTTATTTATTGGATTTGTATGCCGTAGACTCGGGGCGGCTAACAACAGTGGTAAAAACAACATGCGACAACCCAATACTAAAACAGCTAAAAACCCTTATTTAAAAAACCAGTCATACATACAAACATATCATACATAAATTGTAGAAGCCTAGGGGGGAAGAATATCTCAGTTCCCCCATGCCTGAAGACAGAGGTGGTTTTTAAGGAGCTTGCGAAAGGCAAGAAGGGTGGGGGCTATTCTAATCTCTGGGGGAAGTTGGTTTCAGAGGGCCGCCACAGAGAAGACTCTTCCCCTGGGTCCTGCCAAACGACATTGTTTAGTTGACGGGACCCGGAGAAGGCCCACTGTGTGGGACCTAATTGGTCGCTGGGATTCGTGCGGCAGAAGGCGGTCCCGGAGATAATCCATATTTCAGCAATGTTAGATTTTTAACTTTTCCTATGTTAAAATCACCTTTTAACATTTCTCTTATTCTAACAAGTCTGTCTCATAATATGGTACCTAGAAATTGATCTTCTCAATAGTGGCGCTCCAGTTATAAACGCCCTTTTCTTGAGGTAAGCTCATTTGATTCCTTTTCATTGCCTTTTAAGCAACAAATAGACACATCTCTGTCTTCTCTAGTTTTTGCAGGTCAGCTAATACTCCAGGACCAGTCTTCCTTTCCAAAATGATTTTTTTAATTGTTTAATTTATGGCATAATTTTAAAAGTCATTTTTGTACATAGCCCCTGGTTTAGGGACACTGTAAAAATATGTTTTTTAAATTTCAACAAATGTGAAAATAGCATAAATGATTTTAGAAGTGAATCATGAAAATGGAGAGTTGTTATGTTTTCTCTGAAAGTGTGCAGCGAAGATAAAAATTCTTCCACTGTAAAAAATAGAATACCCTTCTAATAACAAATAAAAATGGCCTAACCAAATAAATAATCCATTTTTCCACTTAAGATAAGGATGAAACAATGGTTATGAGATTCAGACTAAATACTTACACCTAATATTTCAAATACAAACATCCTAAGACTGGAACAAACTACCAGAAGCTTGAAATCTATTCTTGAGTATTTTCCAGAAGACACTAATATTTATTATATATCTATAGCGGAGCCAGAAAATCTATTCTCCTCTTTATAGCCCAGCAATTCTATTATACTCATTCAGTTTACAAATGATGTTCAGCAATTGCTCAGCCCATAAAATAGAAATATCCTTGAAAATGTACCCAGTTCAGTCTTGCATATTAACAGATTTTCATGAACGTAAATAGGGTATGACAAAGGCATTATTCATATTCACCCACATTTGACTGCCGAATGTATATTCTTCGACATTGCATGATAAATAAAGCACATTTTTATAATTTCCTGGATATTTCAAAATCCCCAGTTCTAGAAAGCTGCTATTAATCTTGGTTATTTACTCATAATGATGCTTTCAGTCAATTCCTTAGTTTTATCATACAAGAAAGAAAAAGTTTAGAATGTAAAAAATTATCTAAGAGCTTTTTATCTACCATAAATACATTCGAATGTTTTCTCAGTTTTATAACTATTACTTGTTTTCTTTCTTTTAATCTCTTTTTTTTACTCTCTTTTGAGTCAGTATTGACTCAAATAACTCTCTTGACTAGCCCCGGCATTTTTAATGTGGTTTTAGAAGTGGTTTTTCCGCTGCCTTCTTCCAAGGGCTGAGAGCTAGGAAGTGGCCCAAGGTCACCTAGTTGACTCTGTGCTCAGGTCAGGATTAGAATTCCCTTAGTTTCTAGCCTGATGTCTTACCATTATACAAAATGATTTTACAGCATTTAAAATAGAGTGAGAGAATCCATCATCATGCTAGGTATGAAGGTCTGTAGAGATTCTTAGTCATCCAAGTCTTGGTTGTCCCAAGGATGCTTTTTCAGGAGGCAACAGGACTTCCTTATTTTTTCTTTTGAAGACATTTTGCTTCTCATCCAAGAAGCTTCTTCAGCTCTGGGAGGATAGATCCTTCCATTCCCCACTATAGCAACAAGGACTCCCCAGTGACACTAGGTGAATATCCAACATCCAATGTTTATTGGACGTACCTTCGGAACCGCCTGCTACCACACGAATCCCAGCGGCCGATAAGGTCCCACAGAGTTGGCCTTCTCCGGGTCCCGTCGACTAAACAATGTCGTCTGGCGGGCCCCAGGGGAAGAGCCTTCTCTGTGGCAGCCCTGGCCCTCTGGAATCAACTCCCCCCCGGAAATTAGAACTGCTCCCACCCTCCTTGTCTTCCGTAAACTACTTAAGACCCACCTATACCGCCAGGCATGGGGGATTTGAGACACCTTTCCCCCAGGCTTATTATAACTTATGTTTGGTATGTATGTGCTGTTTGGTTTTTAATTATGATAGGGTTTTTAGTTTTTTTTAATATTAGATTTGTGCCAGTATAATATTGTTTTTATCGTTGTTGTGAGCTGCCCCGAGTCTTCGGAGAGGGGCGGCATACAAATCTAATAAATTATTATTATTATTATTATTATTATTATTATTATTATTATTATTATTTGCAGGAAAAGCAATATACTGGTACTATACTCTGTATTACTACTCTCTAACCATAATACACATGAACTCAGGGGAAATGGGAAAATATTATTATTTTTCCTACAAATATGTAAAATAGAGAATATTAATTAACCATAATGCCAGAAAATATAGTTTGTTAATCATATTAAGATTCATGAGGAAAAGCGAAAGGAACATAGGGTTACGCTGTGACTGTTTAAATTATATGATGGTGAACCTATGGCACGGGTGCCACAGATGGCACGCAGAGCCATATCTGCTGGCACACGAGCCACTGCCCTAGCTCGGCTCCAACGTGCATGTGTGTGCTGGCCGGCTGATTTTTGGCTTACACATAGACTCCGGGAGGGGGTTTATGGCTTTCAAAGAGCCTCCGGGGGGATGGGTGAAGGCGTTTTTACCCTCCCCTGACTCCAGGGAAGCCTTTGGAGCCTGGGGAGGGCAAAATACGAGCCTACTGGGCCCACCAGAAGTTGGAAAACAGGCTCTTTCCGGGCCCCAGAGGACCTCCGGGGAGGGCGCAGTGGAAGCTTTTTTTGCCCTCCCCAGACATTGAATTATGGGTGTGGGCACTCAGGCATGTGCGATAGCACATGTCCATGTTCTTTTGACACCCAAGGGAAAAAAGGTTCACCATCACTGTGATAGACCTTGGGTTTTACTGTAAATGAGCCTGGACATCTGCAATCAACAGTTATTGAGTGGCAGATAACTCTTATATCTTCTCTTTTTATTCTTGATTCTATTTCACTTTCCCTAAGAAGGAGGGAATTAGGAAAGGATGGAAACATACTATCAAGGATGTAACATACTATCAAAAGACTAAAACTCCATAGTGATTGTTGTGGTTAGCTCTGGCCCAGCTCCTGCCCCAAGGACTGTGGATGTGGGGGAGACATCCACATGCTGCAGGCCTGTTTTGCCCCCGGTGGAATCTGATGATGAAGGCTCCTCTGACCAAGAAGACATTAGTGACAGGGAGGAGGAGAGTATGGCAGACAGCTCAGAAGGAGATCAATTATCTAGCTCCTCCTTGGCTTCAGAACAAGAGTTAATGATACAGCCACGCATGCAGAGAGCGATGCATAGGCAACAACAACTGAGAGATTATTATCAAAGAAAATGAGGCCACTTGTGGTTGGGTGGGGCTGTGGTAATTAGCGAGGCTGCTATAAATAGCAGCCTGTGGGTTTGGCCATTGTGGAGGATTATCTGATCATTGTGTTTCATGACTGCTTTACTGACTTTGACCTTTTGTGTGCTGATTTTTCCCTGCTTTGAAACTAAACCAGAGCAAAGTGTGTTTCACTTTGTGAAAGAAGGACTGTGAATTGCCTCACAGCTGCAAGCTAAGTATCACAGAACTGATAAGGGACTTGTACAAATTACCAGTTTGTTTGGAGATGAGTACTCTTTGCTATAACAAAAGAGGGCTTGGTTTAAGTGAATTTTCATTATAAAGAACATTGTTTTGAATTTTCAAACGTGTGTGTGTCTGAAATTTGTACCTGTGAATTTTTGGGAGAATTCTACCAGAGAGCCCGACAGAACAGTGATAATTCCAAAATTTAAACACCATGAATTTCATATTGCTATTGACCAAGAACCAAAAGTACTATATTCACCTTCTATAATGACAGTTTTATATAAAGACAGTTCTCAAAGAGAATAAACAAAACATTATTTTTTTTAGAAGATAGATACTATTCTCTATCACGGTACCTTGATGATACAAGCTTCGGATATAAGAGTCCTCGGATCTAAGACTTCCACAAGTGCTTCAGGCATTACCATCTTTTTCATGCAGGACATTTTGAAGCCGTATACATCATCCCAGAAAGTCAATTGATCGGTATGCTTAGCGATATCACTTACAGCCACTAGGCTAATGGTACAGGAGTCAGGATACACTGCAATCAGATAAATGATTCAAAAGTGAGGACTGTGTGTGCAGGAGCAAATTCTGTACAAGAGAAGCCAAATGCTGGAGGAAAACAAAACATTTAAATCCAGCAATTCCACAGCTACATTTCTGAAATAAGATCCTCTAGGTGTTAGCATTCCAAATAACATCAGAGAAATAAATCAGAGCCCAAACCTTGACCTCTTCCAAGTTCCAATTTATTAACAGAGCCATGTTAGTTATAAACTGTAGTTAACCCGAAAGTAATTTTTCCTACACTTCTCCACCCAGGTTAAGGTTCATTCCTTGTCTCCATGTCCACAAGTTCATCACAAAGACCACTTCGGTTCTCTTAACATCCACAATCCCCTGTACTTCCGGCTGGTGCTGAACAAAGAATGACCTTAATATTGGCAATTTTAAGATGTGGGGACTTCTATTCATTACATGTTGGTGAATTCTAGGAGTCAAAGCCCACACACCTTAAAGTTGCCACAAACATTGTCTTAGATAGTACAAATTTGAACATTTTCAGGAGTTTTAAAATTAATATCAATATTTTAACGTAATGACATAAACTTTAGATGTGTAGATTTTTTGTAGATTTTTCAGGGATTATCATCTTTTTTTTTTCCTTGTACCATCTAGCAGGCTGGTTGTCCCATTTTGCACCAAGTGCAACAGTCCAGATCAGGGCGGTCAAACTCCCAGACAGAGGATCAGATGTATCACCTGCCATGCCCAGGTTAGCAAAGAGGGGGGGAGTCCCAATATGTCCCTTGACCCCACCGTGACGATGTAAATTTGACACCCCTGGTCTAGAAATTGAGATCAAGAAGCCTAAAGAGCATTGAAATAGGCAAATTTGTTGCATCTGTTTATAATCAATATACTGAATAAATAGGCTGGATGTTTATTCAGAATTAAACATCTGGAGGAAGTAATCAACATTACAGGATAAACAATTATATACATATTCTTTCCTAGTAAAATAACTAAATAAAGAACCGTTGTACCTACCTGAACGGTCTTCTCAATGCACTGGAAGGAGAGTCCAACATAGGTCTTGGGTATTTCTCCAATCTTATTGGTAGAGACTGAGTTAAAAATTTAAATATTAATTGAGCACCACCCCCTCTGCTCTTCCCATGAGCCAGTTTTAAAAACGAAACCATATAAGAGGATAACCAAATTTTATTATAACAATAAACAACTGACTAACTGCCCACTCCGGCGTCCCTGCACCCCTAAACATACTGGGTGGGTTTGGACTCTCCTTCCAGTGCATTGAGAAGACCGTTCAGGTAGGTACAACGGTTCTTCTCCACTGCATCTGGAAGGAGAGTCCAACATGGGATATACCAGAGATTTACGGCCCATGGGAGGGAGAAGGTCTTGTCAGGGACGTTGGAGAAACACAAACTCGTTGTAAAACACGTCTCCCAAAGGCTGCTTCGGCCGAAGCAAAGGAGTCCAACTTGTAATGCCGTATGAATGTTGAAGGGGCAGCCCACGTGGCAGCCCTGCAGATGTCATCTATGGACGCCTGTGTGACCCAGGCTGCTGAAGTGGCCGCACTCCTTGTGGAGTGAGCTGTCACTCCTGCTGGTACGGGTTGTCCCCGAGCCCTGTACGCCTCCGCGATACAGTCTCTGATCCAACGGCTAATTGATGTGGATGAGATTCCAAGTCCCTTCTTCCCTTGTGAGAACGCGACGAACAATCTCTCTGTTTGCCGAAATGATTCCGTTCGCCTCACATAAATCTTGACCGCACGGCGTACGTCTATCTTGTGCCATCTTAACTCCGATGGGTGGTTACCGTGGGTGCAAAAATCCGGAAGAATCAGTTCCTGTTTCCGGTGAAAGTCTGAATTTACCTTCGGTATAAAGGAAGGGTCTAGTCTCAGTACCACCCTGTCCGGGTGGAAGATGCAAAGGTCCGGCCTTACCGACAAGGCGGACAGTTCCGACACCCTTCGTGCTGACGTAATCGCGACTAGGAAGGCTGTTTTAAGAGACAATAGTCGTAGTGATATGGACCTCAAAGGTTCAAACGGTGGTTTAGACAAGGCCCTGAGTACTAGTGCGAGATCCCACGATGGGAATCTCCGAACCGGCGGGGCATGCTGGTTTGATGCTCCCCGCAGGAAATCCTTCACCCAAGGATGGTAAGCCAAAGATCTTACGTCATCCACTTGTATCATGGTGGAAGGGGCCGCCACATGTCGTCTTAGTGTGTTCGGTGCTAACCCACGCTCAAGTCCTGCTTGTAAAAATTCAAGAACAGTGATCACCGACGCCGTCCTAGGGTTAACTTGATGCTTGTTGCAAAAGCCGCAAAAGGCTGCCCATGTCGTCTGGTAAATGCGAGACGTTGAAGGACGCCTTGTGGCCTGTATGGTATCAATGACCTTGTCAGGTAGTTTCAATTGTCGTAGTCTGAGCCACTCAAGTGCCAGACGGTTAGTTGGAACCACTGTGGGTCTGGATGTTGTAGACTCCCCTGGCTCAGTGATATCATCCGGTCCGGAATCCTCCATGGGGGTGACACTGACAATGCCACCAGATCGGAGAACCACGGGCGACGGGGCCAATGAGGCGCTATCAGCAGCACCTCTGCTTTCTCCCGCAGAATTTTGTCCACCACTCGCTGAACCAGGTTCGTTGGTGGGAATGCGTAAAGTAGGCCCGATGGCCAGGGTGTCAGCAGAGCATTGACCTTCTCCGCCCCGGGCTCTGGAAACCGTGTGTAGAACCTTGGCAGCTGAGCATTCTGGGAGCTCGCAAACAGGTCTATTGACGGGGACCCAAATCTGGCGATCATCTGTTGGAAGATGCTCGGCTCTAGTCTCCATTCTGACGGATCCAGGGTAGACCGGCTTAGCCAATCTGCCTGCGTGTTGCTGACTCCGGCAATGTGTTCCGCTGACAGGGAGAGTAGATGACTTTCGGCCCAGTTGAAGAGATTTTCCATCTCTCTCATGAGTCGTTGTGACCGTGTGCCCCCTTGGTGGTTCAAGTGGGCCCTGGTCGCGACATTGTCCGTGAGCACCAACACGTGCCTTCCCCGGACCAAAGGCGTAAATGTCTGTAGAGCTAGGAATACTGCTCTTAGTTCCAAGAAGTTTATGTTGACGGGCGATAGATCCTCCTTGAGCCATCTGGGTCCCGATGTGGGCACCCCATCCTGTAAGACTGGCGTCTGTGGTCAAGATGACTTGGTTCCGCCTCTGGAATGGAGATCCGATGGCTATTGTGGTAGATGTCCACCATCTTAAGGAGTCCTTGACCTGCTGTGGTAAATGTACCAGTCTGTGGGAATGGCTCACCTTGGTTCTCTGGGCTGGGAGCAGGAACCATTGTAATGTCCTGATGTGATATCTGGCCCAAGGAATGATGCCAATCGCTGACACCATAGTGCCTAATATCTTTGACAGTAGAGATAGGGGAACTGGTCTCCGGTGGATGCTGGACACCAAGCGTCGTATGTTGTTCTGTCGTTCTGTCGACAGCGCTACCGTGCCCGCCTGAGTGTCTATGACCGCACCAAGGTGAAGTAAACTGGTGGTGGGCGTGAGCTGGCTCTTTTTTACATTGATGGTAAAGCCGTGGCGTTGTAGTGTGTGTATGGTCTCGGTGAGGTCTCTCTTTGCCGCTGCCTGGGACCTGGACAAGATGATGATGTCGTCCAGGTAGGCCATCAATCTGATGGATCGTGCTCGCAAGTTGGCTGTCAACACGTCCAGTAGTTTGGTAAAGGTGCGTGGGGCCGATGAAAGGCCGAACGGCATTGCCCTGTATTGATAATGCCTCCCTTCGGAGCAGAAGCGAAGGAACCTGCGATGTTCTGAATGTATGGGAATGTGCAGGTATGCCTCCTTGAGGTCTATGGACGTTAAAAGGTCCTGTGCTCGGACGGAAACCAGAATAGTGTGTAAAGAATGCATCCTGAACCTCCGGTATCTTATGAAGAGGTTCAGTTGCTTCAGGTTTAGTATCAACCTGCAGCCCCCGGAGGCCTTGGGCACGATGAATATCACTGAGTAAAACCCTTGGCCTTCCTCCTGCCGGGGGACCTGTTCTATGGCTTGTATGTCTAACAGGTGCGTGATCTCCTTGCGCAACTGCAACTTTTTCTGATAGTCTTTTAGTCTTGGACAGTGCAAGAAATGACTGGGAGGTGACTGAACGAACTCCAACTTGAGCCCGTGTGTTACGGTGGCCACAGCCCATTTGTCGGAGGAGGTCGCTTGCCAGGTGGAGCTGAATCCCTGGAGTCTGCCTCCTAAGGGCTGTGAGGTGGCCGAGTCATTTCGAGTTACGTTTAAATCCTCGTTGGTTGCCACCACGGAATGGCCTTCTGGACTGCTGGTATCCCCTTGGCCTGTCCTGAAAGGAACCGCGGTCGCTCCTGTAGGGCTGTGGATTGTATTGGCCCTGAGCAAAGGAGCGCTGGTTTTGGCCGGAGTTGGTCGATGCATCCCAACGAAAGGATTGGCGCCTCGAGTATGGCGTGGATCTACGGTCCTGTCGTCGGTTGGACCTGGGGAGGACCTTTCTCTTGTCTTTGTCCTCCACAAGGACCTTCTCCAACAGGTCACCGAACAGGGTTGAGCCTTGGAAAGGACCGGATGCCAGCCGCCATTTCAACTTGAGGTCCGCCTGCCAGTTTCGTAGCCACAGGAGACGGCGGGAAGACAGCGTGGAGGCCATGCTCCTGGTGGAAAACTTGGCCGCATGCAAAGTGGCGTCTGCGGAGAATTCCGTCGCCGCCCGCAGCTTACTCAGATCCTGGCGAAGACGTCCGTCCTCTGGACCAAGGCGGGACTGCATCTCCTGGATCCACAACATCGATGCCCGGTTGATGAATGATGCTGCTGCAGCCGCTCTGAAGCTCCAGCCAGACATCTGATGTGTCTTGCGCAGTAACGTTTCCGTTTTTCTCTCTTCAGGTCTCAGGCTGTCACCTGTCTCTGAAGGTACTAATGCGCTAGAGACTAGCGTCACGACCGGTTGGTCGATTGGGGGAAATTCCAATAGTTTCTCTACCTCCTCGTCGAAGGTATAGAATTTCCTCTCCAGGTTGGTAGGTCCCTGGGCTGCTGCAGGATACTGCCAGGGCCTTTTGATTCCCTTTATAAAAATGTCCGAGGCAGGAAAGTGGACAGACTCGGGCTGAGGCTCCTGTAGAAGTGTGGTCGAAGTGTTGCCAGTCTCAGTGACCTCTGTGGCCTTCTCTGAACCAGGAAGGTTCATTACGTGCTTGGCTTTGAATAACAGAGTCTTAAACAGCGTAGGTTTGAATAGACCCACCGTAGGTGTCTGTTCTGGCGCTGTCTCATCCTCTGAGAAGCCATATTCCGGTTCACTGTCCTCAAAGTGAGCTGGCTCTTCCAACAAGGACCCCAAACCCGAGGGGGGTGGAGCCGACCACGATTCCTTTGGGTGAAGAGGCTGCCTGCCATACTGCTGTGCCCCCATAGCCATGTTTTGCGAATAAGCACTGGCTATGATGTCCTGCAGATCTGGGGGCAAATTTTGCCACGCACCCGGCTGTGATCTCAATCCAGCTGCTGTGGGGGTAAAGGTGGCTGATGGTTCCTGGGAGCTTCTCCCCAAGGGCCCCGCTGACCCTGGTCTGGTCCAGGAAGTGCTGGGGGATGGCATGGCCTGAGGCATGGACAGAAACTGTCTATCTGGGGACCAATCCCCTGCAGGTGGAACCCCCATAGGCCCAAAGGTGGCTGGGGGCGACATGGGGTCAGGTCCCTGTCTCTGGGCTGGAGGTAGCCCCGCTGGAGATGCTTGTAATGCAGCCTCCAGCTTCTTTTCGAGCGCTTTGATGCGCTTTTCAGCCTCTTTAATGGAAGAGGTGGAGGCAGGGGAATGGGAGGATTTGGCCTTCTCCTTCCCCTTCCCTTTGGCCTTGTCCTTTGTTGGTCGAGGGGATTCAGGCTTATCGGTGCCTTGACGGTCATCCATAGTACTCACAATGTCCAATTATGCCTCCAAACCTCTTAGATTGACCTCCGGTAACTGCAGCCTCACTGCGTCAAGTAAAAATGGCGTCCGAGTCCCTGCTGGGCCCGCGCCTGCGCATTGGGCTGCTTGGCCTCTTTGCGCTCTTTTGCTGCCTGGGGGGGGCGTTTTCACGCCTAATGACGCGACGCCCAATCTCCGCACCCGAGATGGCGGCGCCCGCGCCTCCCGGCGTCCGAGCTAGTCCCCAGGGTCGTGCGGTCTCTGGGGCTCTGGCCCCTTCACGCTGTTCGCCTCCGTGGCTCCGGGAGCGAGGCAGCTGTCTCCCCAGCCGCTCCGATGGCCGCAGCTCTCGGCGGCGATTCCGGCGGCGACTGCGGCGGCCGCCGCGCTGAACAGCCGTGAGGCGCTTCCCTGCCGGCTGAGCCGGATCGCCTCCAAGCCTCCCAGTGGAGGGGCATTCCCCTCCACCTTCGGCTCGCAGCCCTGGTATGACCTCGAAGGTCAGGGACCCCAGGCTGGCTGCTCCTCTGCGGGGTGTTCCCTCGGGGGGAATACAAGACCCCTGAGGAGGATTGTTGGGGGTGCTGCCCGCGGAGGGCAGAGACCCCAGCCATCTGTTCCACTTCGTTTCTGCCATCTGAAAAACAAAGAAACAGATTAAACAGGTTATACATTTATTTTTTCTATTTTATTCTATGTTAAACCATTCAAAGTTCTTCAGAACAAACTCAGCATGTCTCTACTCTTAGACTGAGTTTTTAAAACTGGCTCATGGGAAGAGCAGAGGGGGTGGTGCTCAATTAATATTTAAATTTTTAACTCAGTCTCTACCAATAAGATTGGAGAAATACCCAAGACCTATGTTGGACTCTCCTTCCAGATGCAGTGGAGAACTGGATTTCCCCAAAATGGGAGAAAAAGCCCTAGGTTTTCAAACTGAAAGCCTTTTGACAATTCAATATTTTATTCTGAAAGAAAGGGGATATTATTCACAAATACAAAAAAAACCCCCACCAAAGGTCACCAATGCAGTTGAAACAAATCAGCAGTTCTGCACAGCTGACTACTGCCATACACACTGACATAAAACATACTTTACAGGAGAATGTTATTTCTTCTACAGACAAGGTTGCTGACTTTGTGGCTTACACTTGACTTCTCATCATCCAATTTTCCAGGACTGTTTCTGGATTATCAACAGCATCCCTCATTAAATACTGACAAAATGATTTGAAGCAAGTTGCTTTCAAAACCAACTATGCTGCAACATACCAAAAGTGTTACATAACAGCAATGTTCCCTCTAATTTTTTCCCGGTGTGGGCAGAAAAGTATAGTGTCTGCGCGGCAGTCCCTTTGGGACTGGGCGGCATAGAAGTATGGATGTATGGATGTATAAATAAATAAACAAACAAATAAGAAAAAAATCCCCTTCTTTTTTATTAAAAGAAATTAATAATAAAACAAAACCAAAATCTATTACTATTATTACTATCTTCTCTTTTTCCATCTCTGTCTCCTCTCCCTTTGTGTGTGTGTATGTAAACTCTTGAACCATTTCCAATAACAGGTGAGGGCTAGTGGAAATGGTTCAAGAGTTCACACACACACACACACACACACACACACACACACACACACACACACGAGGCTGGGGTTTTTTCTCTCTGTTATTATTTGGGTGCTTTTTACCATATGCTTTAAATCAAGAGTCATTTATCTCTTTCTCTCTCCCCCTCTTTCTCTCTCTCTTTTTCTCTCTCTCTCTCTTTCTCACTCTTTCTCTCGTTTTCTTTCTCTATATATATATTGCTTTCTTTCTCTCACTCTTTCTATCTCTCTTGCTTTCTTTCTCTCTCTTGTTCTCTCTCTTGCTATCTCTCTCTCCCCCCTTTCTCTCTCTCTCTCTTTCTCACTTACTTTCTCTCTCCCTCTCTCTTTCCATCTTGCTCTGTCTATTGCTCTCTCTCTCTCTCTCTTTGTCAGCGAGGGGGCTGCAAGAGCACTTTCTCTCAGCGCTTCAGGAACGCCTGCCCTGCCTCTACTGCAGCCCCATTGCTGAAAGCTCGGGACGAAAGTGCTCCCAGCGAAGGGACTGCGAGAGGGGTGGAGCGGGCATTTCAGAAACACGCGGAGAAAACCCTCTCGCAGCCCCCTGGCTGTGAGCATAGATGAGGAGGAGAAGCCGCAGCCACCACCGCTGCGGGAGAAGTCGCACCCCAAGTCGGGAGGCGGAGAAAGCCGGAGAGGAGGCAGATCGGGCGGGCGGGGGCAGCGGCGAGAGGCCTGGGGCACGAGGGGGCCGGAGGCACCATACGGAGGCTGGGGCGGCCACGGCTCCCTTTCTTTCCACCCATGTCTACTGCCGGCGCCTCCCTGCCCCCCTGCGGGCTGGCAGGGGGATGGGGGGCGCACGCGGCGCCTCCGCACTTTCATTGCTCCCCGCCCCAAACTCCAATGCCCGGCTCCTTGCGCGCCCTTGGAAAAGGGTGCGTGGAGGGGTATTTTGGGGGGCGCACATGCAGCTTATAGGGAACAGTGCATAACAGTATTTCCAAACAAAACATGCATACATGTTAATTTGCAAACATTGATGCCAGGATTAGCATTTCAATCCAATAGAACAAAAATAAAAATAGAATAGACCAGTGATGGCAAACCTTTTGCTTGTCACATGCCGAAAGCACATACACACCAGCACCCATAATGCAATGTGCAAGAAGCAGGGCGCACAACACCCCATGCCCCCTGCTCCCCGCGCATATTCACATGACCCCCTGTGCTTCCCCTGTCCCCATGCTATGTTCCCCCCACCGCTTTCAGAGCCCAAGGAAGCTTAAGAAAAAACTTTGGTGTGGGCAAAAAATGGGCTTCATGGAAATACCAGAGATTTGGATCCATTTCCAGCCTCCAGAGGGCCTTCATAGCCTGAGGAGGGCAAAACACAGGTCTCCCAGAAGACTTGAAACAGCCCAAAAATCAGCTGGCCAGCAGGAGGCACACACGCAGGCACAATGGAGGTGAGCTGGGCGACAGCTCATGTGCCTGCAGAGTGGTGCCATGGGTTCACCATCATGGGAATGGACAAATCATATACAGAAAACAGAATCAAATACAGAACAGAATGGAATATTTATTGGCCAAGTGTGATTGGACACATAAGGAATATGTCTCTGGTGCATTACTCCAATTATTATTACTAATATTATTACCATCATTCCTATTACTATTATTATTCCAATGGAGTATTAACAGGCTGATTTATATTATAAGCCTTGTAAACTTGATAGAAAATACCTTAGTTTGTTTGTTTGTTTGTTTGTTTGTTTATTTATTTATTTATTAGATTTGTATGCCGCCCCTCTCCGCAGACTCGGGGCGGCTCACAGCAATAATAAACAATATATAACAAATCTAACAATTTAAAAGAAACACTAAAAGACCCATTATTAAAAGCAAACATACACACAAGCATACCATACATAACTGTATAGGCCCGGGGGAGATGTTTCAATTCCCCCATGCCTGACGGCAAAGGTGGGTTTTAAGGAGTTTACGAAAGGCGAGGAGGGTGGGGGCAGTTCTAATCTCTGGGGGGAGCTGGTTCCAGAGGGTCGGGGCCGTCACAGAGAAGGCTCTTCCCCTGGGTCCCGCCAAACAGCATTGTTTAGTTGACAGGACCCGGAGAAGGTCAACTCTGTGGGACCTAATCGGTCGCTGGGATTCGTGCGGCAGAAGGCGGTCCTGGAGAGGTTGTGCCCACATTTCCCATCCCAAGGTCTGAACTGACCAGAATCCTGCTATACTTTCACATATTCGAGAAAGCTTGGTTCTTTCTCCCCAGACATTGGATCAGAATGCAGTATGAAACTGCCTAGATGTGTGCTTGGAGTGCACTAACCCACAAAATGTTATGTAGAGGTGGTTCTTTTGTAGTATGACATCTGTAGTATTTTGCAGGGGTCTTTGGTGCTCTTTGAGCTTGATTGTTTGCTCGCATATATTTCATTACCAAATTCAGAGAATGCCTGATTTCAGCCCCAAACTATAAATATTCTCTTTTATTTATTAATCCTATGCAAACTGCGCAAAACACTTAGCAGGTGAATGGCCTTAAAAAAGGAAGGAAGAAATAAATAATTAAACAAGCAGAGCAGGAGTGGGTTCCTCTCTGTTCAGACCAGATCACCCAAACTGTTAGCAACCCTTTGGTGATGTAATTTTGACATCAGGATTCGATTCTGTCTGTGCCAGTCCGAGCTCACTGCCATCTTTTTTGTCTGATTTTTTGGGCAATTTTCTCTCTTTGGATGGCTTCTCTTCCTTCTGTACTATGAAAAAAGTCCTCCTGCCCACCTCCAGGTAATTACTGACCTTTATTTTTTTTGTCCAAAGCACAGCTGATCAGAATCTACCTTCTGAGCATGCACAAAAGTGAAATCTCATGGGTGGGGCGCGCACAAGTGGAGTGAAACATCACTATGAGAACCGGTGGCAAAGGTAAGTGGAACCCACCCCTGAAGTAGTGTGAGGGCAAGCCTAAGAAAAAATCTATAATTAACTTGCTTTCCTTTTGCCTGTCAGCTTATCAGCAAAAAATATCTCGGCTTATCAGCAAAAAATATGTCACTATGTATATTATAGTTTGCCGATTATTTTTAAAAAATCTGCCTTGGATATGGCCCCTGCATGGGTCCAAGAAGAAAAAGAAAAGTAAGTTGCTTCCTTCCACATTTGGGAATACCAGGGTGATTCGACAGAAAACAAACATATGGCTCTTCCTTGGTAAAAGCTGATTTGGAGGTGAGCCTATAGCTTAGAGGTTAATATTGTGCCTTGCACGCAGAGGCCTACAGGTTCAAATCCTGGTAAGGGTATGTCTAGCTGACAACAGCATAACAAGCTTGAAATAGATCTATACTAGGCTCCCTTCCTTTTCACTTATCAGCAAAAAATGTGTAACCATGTATATTATAGTTGGCCGACTAGAAAAAAAATTATGACTTGGATATGGGGTCAAGACACAGAAAGCAAGTTGCTTCCTCCCCTATTTGGGAATACCACCGTGATTCAACAGAAAACATACATACATACATACATACATACATACATACATACATACATACATACATACATAAAGAGGAGTTAAATTCTTCTTCTTTCTATAGACAGGTAGGTTTTACAGTGACAAATGCATATTTACAAGGCTGCCTTTGTAAGGCTTTCTGAAGTGAATCTTCTAATATTACTGTACATCTAGATCTGTTGTTTGACTCACTCATTTTTAAATGGCTGATGATGTTAAAAATGCTAAGGAAAACAGACACTGGGGGAGGTTTATTTACTTACTCAATCTTAGCAGTATAGTCCAATACTGTTTCACTGTAATCTCATTCTTTTAAAAAACTGCTCATAGAAAAGATCCAATTCAATGGAAGGTATTTTCCTTAATCTTCTAAAAAGAGAGGAAAGGGTTTTGACATATTCTGAACGTGACTTTTCACTGATAAGGCGGATTCAGTCCTTAAGCCTTGCTATTTATAAAAATAAGGAAACAGAAAAGCAAGGAAAAAGTAACACCCCTTTAAATTCTGGGCTATTCCATCTTTTTTTTAACCCGATTGAATTACTTCTCAACATAGGTGATACCAAACTGCTGATCGGACATAGCAGGGCAGTGCACTCTAGCACTGGTGTGGATTTGTCAGCTGTGTCCTTCTCGATTCACTGCCTCCAAATCTTTTGTCATTAGTAACAGCTCACACTGAGAACAAAGTAAGATGGGAAATCTTTGATCCCTCGGCAATGTGGTAAAAAGGTAACACCGAAGAAACTGCAAAGCCGAAGCATAGTTGGAAGCAAACATCCTTTAAAGGTGGAAAAGCAGCTGCAATCAATCACTCTTTCATGTAGTACTTTTGCTTCGGAGAATTTGTTTTTTATTGTTTTGCAAGCCACAGCTTAATGTATTTTACAGAGAGGTTCTTTAGGCAACTTGAGGGAGGTGAGCAGGAAATCTCAAAATGACACAGTGCTGATATGTTAATACAGTCATAATAAATTGTCAGCTGGCTATAATATTAGCAATATGCGGTTTTCATAAGAAAAGAAAAACACAGAAGGGGGAAAATACAATGCAGAAGGTAGATTTTCTTTCTTGCTATTTTTTTTTAAGTTGCTTAAAACCAATGTGCAAGAAGGAATAATATATTACTTTTTCTGAAAAAATAAAAGGGCATAAAAGCAACTGGTTAAGAAAGAAAAGAATCTAGGATACTTTTGAATTGTTTGCCAATGAGCGTGTGGAGGCAAATCAAAGAGTTGGTTGTTACAGAGTTGGTTATCTGAGGCAGCGGTCCTCAACCTTTCCGGTTTGGCAGCCTTGCGGGCAGTGAAGGGCCACAAAAAATTTACTACCACACTGTGGGCATGGCTTATTTTGTGGGAGTGGCTTGATGGTCATGTGACTGGGTGGGTATGGCTTGTCAACCATGTGACTGGGTAGGAGAGGCTTGCCAGCCATTTGACCAGGTGGTAGTGGCTTGACGATCCTGTGACTGGGGGTGGATTAAAGGTCATGTGACTGGCTTAAAGGTGGCCAACTTGACGTCACTCACGTCAAGGGTCTGGCTTAGGATACCTGGCCTCTCCTCGCCTCAAAGAGATACAAGATATATAATAGAATAGAATAGAATTTTATTGGCCAAGTGTGATAGGGGTCAAATGTACTATTACAGAACATCCAAAATATACTATTCAATCCTATATCTATATATGTCATGTATACATACATATTATACACAGGCACTCAAAAATATACATTATCTATTAAATGTAAGCTCCTTTTTTGCTACCCCCACTGCATCTGTCTGCCCCCCCCCCGGGTGTGGGCAGCAGCCCATGACTGCTTATGGGGATGGGAGGGAAGAGAGGATGGTTCTATGAGAGTGACGCATCGCTTGCACAAATGGAGTTTCGCTGCTTGCACAAATGGAGTGTCTTCTGCTTGCACAAGTAGAGCTATATGTGCACTCGCCCACCTCTTGCGTAGCCTGATCTGAGGGATTATCTATCTCCAATTGTTTCTGCCTGCCCAGTAGATTGAGCAGAGATTCCCTCTTCAGGAAACTGAGGAAGCATGAGTTCTGTTGTTCTACCCACCCTCTGGAACAATGATTCAAGCAGCACGTACTCTTCTAGGGTTCCAAACAGCCCTTAAAACAGGAGTTCTCAAACTTCCTATTGTGACCCTTCAGTACAGTTCGGCATGTTGTGGCGACCTCCAACCATAAAATAATAAAATTATTAGGAAACTCTGGGATGGGTTCTAACTAAACTCATTGCCGATTTGCTGCGTGGCTGTGCCTCATGGACATGTGTGCGCTATGCGTGCACATACATGCGCAGTGCTGAAATTTTTTTTAAATGGGGGGAAAGTCAAAAACAAAATGGTGACGCATGTGCAGTGATGGAAATTCAGCTTCTGTGGATGCTCAGAAGTTCCCATGATACAATTTTCTTTTTTGCAGTAGTCTATCTGCATGTGGGTAGAAGTGCCTGGAGACAGATAGAGGACCAGTGTCTGGGTTCCTAAGACCATCGAAAATGTGTGTTTTCCGGTGGTCTTAGGCTCACTGTGAAAGGGTCATTCAACCCTCAAAGGGGTCATGACCCACAGGTTGAGAACAGCTGCCTTAAGACCTGGCTCTGTTTTCAGATCTGGGTTTAGTGTGTTTATAAAGCCCTTGTTGTGTTTTTATTGTGTTGGTTGTTTCTATTTGAAGCTGTTCATTTTGCTTTATGTTTTTGAAATTGTTTTCTGTATTTGTATTTTGTAAATATCCAGAGTCTATTGAAATGGACAACTATAAGAATCTAATAAATACATAAAAAAATAAAAATGTCAGGTACAATGCTACTTGTTGTACATACTCCTGGTCAGTTGGAGGATGATGAAGAGCTTGAGGACTCTGATACAGATAGTGTTTATGAATCAGTGGTAGGCCCTGGGTTGCAGGTATTAGAACAGGTGGGAGGCCAGCCACAGGATGTTGCTATGAGTCCAGAATCTAGTGAGGAAAAGACAGACATTCGCTGGGTTAATCCTCAACTCAGAAGGGTCCAAAAACGCAAGGAACAGGTGTTAGGAAAAAGATATTAAGGGGAGGAATGGGTTAAATACTGGACTGATATATTTGGTATGTCAGGGGGCCAGTGGGGAAGAAGGGTGGAGTTTCAATGTTGTAGTTCTAAAATGAAACATGTTTCAGTTTGGCTCCAGAGCGAGTAAGTTTATTCTGTGTTATATTGCAGTCATTCCTGCTGTTTTTTAATCATGCTGGAAATACATAAATCCTAGGATTTGGGAGAAGGTATGAAGGAATGCATGTGGAATGTAATTAAGAGAGATAACGGGAGAAAGGAATGTGCCAGTCTGTATTGCATTTTTGAATACGGAAGTGAAGAGAATAAAAATGGAGTTTCTTTGTTTATGAAATACTGCATTCAGTAAATGTTATTTTTAATGACTAAAATTCTACCAGAAACCAGAACACTACTCGAGCATTTTTACTACTGGAACTAAAAGCATTACAGGATGGATACTATGTGTCTCTGCTACTGCCTTTAAAATCTACATCAGTGATCTAGTGCAGTGTTTCCCAACCTTTTTTGAGCCGCGGCACATTATTCATATTTTCAAAATCCTGGGGAACACTGAACGGGGGGGGGGGGGTGTTAAAGAAAAGTTTGGACAAAAAAAATGACTCTTCCTCCATTTCGCTCTATTTCTCCCTCCCTCTTTATCTCTCTTCCTTCCTTCCCTTCTTTCTCTCTCTCCATCCCTCTTTCTTTCTTCCTCTCTTTTTTGCTCTCTTTCTCTCTCCCTCCTTCCCTCCCTCTATGTCTTTCTCTCTCCCTTGCTCTCTCTGCCTCTCTTGCTATCTCTCTTTCATTCTCTCTCTTTCTCTGTCTCTCTTGCTGTTTCTCTTTTTCTCTCTCTCTCTCTGTCTCTCTTTCTCTCTCTCTTGCTATCTGTCTTTCTCTCTCTGTCTCTCTTTCTCTGTCTCTCTTTCTCTCTCTCTTGCTATCTGTCTTTCTCTCTCTGTCTCTCTTGCTATGTCTCTCTTTCTCTCTCTCTCTCTTTCTCTGTCTCTCTGTCTTGCAATGTCTCTCTCTTGCTATCTCTCTTTCTTTCTCTCTCTCTTGCTATCTCTCTTTCTTTCTTTCTTTCTTTCTCTCTCTCTCTCTCTCTCTCTCTCTATCTCTTTCTTTCTCCCTCTCTCTCTGTCTCTCTTGCTATCTCTCTTTCTTTCTCTCTCTTTTTCTGTCTCTTGCTATGTCTCTCTCTCTTTTACTATCTCTCTTTCTTTCTTTCTTTCTCTCTCTCTCTCTTGCTATGTCTCTCTTTCTTTCTCTCTCTCTCTGTCTCTCTCTCCCTTTCTACCACGCCGACAACAGCGGCATCAGGCAGTAGCCAAGGGTGGCGGCAGAGCGGCTGACTGCGAGTGGGAGCCCTGACGGCGGCAGCTGGACGTGCTGCTGGACGCCATATATGCTGGCACTGCGCTGGGCGTGGGGCTGGCACCTCCGGCCCAGCCAGTGAGCCAGTGCCAGCCCCGCAGCGCCAGCATGTACGTCTCCAGCAGCATGTCCAACCACCACCATCGGTGCCTCCACCCTGGAGCTCCCTCTCGCCGCCACCATCTCCCCGTGACTGCCTGGGGCCGCTGCAGCTGGCACCCTCCCGCTCCCACCATCAGTGCCCTCCCGCCGGGCCCCAAAGGACACTTGCCGCCGACGTCAGGGAAGCTCCAGCTGGGCGGGGAGCTGCCGGTGCCTCCGACCTGGAGCTCCCACTCACAGCTGTCCCCCGGCTACTGCCCGATGCCGCGGCGCGAAGAATGGAGCTCTCCTTTTCCCCGCCTTCCTTCTTTGGGGCCCAGCAGGAGAGCGCCGAAAACAGCGGCATTGGGCAGTAGCCGGGGGACAGCTGCGAGTGGGAGCTCCAGGTTGGAGGCACCAGCAGCGCCCCGCCCAGCTGGAGCTTCCCTAGGAGCTTCGCGGCACACCTGACCGTGTCTCACGGCACACTAGTGTGCCGTGGCACACCGGTTGGGAAACGCTGATCTAGTGTAGCACTTTTCTATTCAACCACTGATCTTAATTTACTCCCTTACTGTTTTTGATTCTAAGACAGACTGGGATCACAGTAGACTCAAATTCTTAGTATTTGTAAGAATTGTAGTGTAAATGTATCACTTCAGGTTTTTTTTTAATACAGTTTTTACTAAGAAGCTTATTAAGGTCAGAAGCATTAGCAGCTTCCATTGTCTTAGCTTCACTTGACAAGCAAATTAACCATGTTGCATTCCACTGAGAACACTGTGTTCTTCCAAAGCCTTAGCTGATAAACAGTTTAAACTGCAAGGTGAAATCTTGTTTTTCCCCTGTACTCAGCTTAGCAACTCTTAAGCACATACACTTACCAATGACAATGGGACCTTTTAAATTGTGTTTAATCCTAAATTGCCTTCAGATTTTATGGTTGGGAGAAATACAAATTGGTGTAATAAATAATAAATGAGATACACAATGTAGGCATAGACAAGTGCACAATTTAACACTGTTGACAGTGAACAGCTTAGAATGGCAGCTTAACATATCCTTAAAGTAAGGGTTCAATAGCTGATATTACAAATATCTCTTCCAAGACAGGCAATTCAGTGAAATTTTCAAGACAGAAATGTCTACTCTGAGGATGATTTGAGACTCGTATTATATATCCTATTGATATACTGTATATGATTAAATAGCTGCAGTGAACTGAAATTCAGATGTCTACAATGACACTCAATTTTAAATGAAATCTGAATAGTCCAGAGCAGCATAGCTTTAACTTCTCAATTCAAATCTTTCTAGAAAGATTGAAATATAAATAATCTTTGCCTCCTCGAAAGCATTTAGCATAATAAAGAAAGTAGGACAATTGTTCCAAAGCAGTTGGCAAAAGTTCACCCCGTTACAAATGCCTAAATCCCTGCTAAATGAACTGTGCAGTTCACTAAAATGTGCAAGGGAAGTTGATAAATATCTTATCAAATCCTACAGATTTGGCAGTTAATTAATTTTAAGAACTCCATCCTGAAAGCAATGTCATTCTTGCAGAAACTATACCATATTTTCTATTTCAAAATTATCTGTAATTTATTGTTCTTCTCACTCTGAAGATATCTCTGTTGACATCTTGAGAGTCAGGGGAAGAAATTTCATATGAGGGAAAAGAAAGAATAAAAATAAAAGCACATTCCTTACATATGTTTGATCAAGCTATCATATGTATCAAAAAAGTCGATAGTTCTATGTTAAAGGGTTAAATAAGGTTCAGGAGGGAAGTGTTTTTAATAGGAAAGTGAACACAAGAACAATGGGGCACAATCTGAAGTTAGTTGGGGGAAAGATCAGAAGCAACGGGAGAAAATATTATTTTACTGAAAGAGTAGTAGATGCTTGGAACAAACTTACAGCAGACATGATTGGTAAATCTACAGTAACTGAATTTAAAGATGCCTGGGATAAACATATATCCATCCTAAGATAAAAAACAAAAAATAGTATAAGGGCAGACTAGATGGACCATAAGGTTTTTTCTGCCGTCAATCTTCTATGTTTCTATATATGACAGTTTTCAGTATATCAAAACATATTCATTGTAAACCTTCTTCTTTCTATCTAGTGAAATGGTGATTGGATTTACAGCCTAACTCTTTAAGGAGTCCACTCTAGAAATGATATACTGTAGAATATTTTGAATTCACAGGTTGTGATGTTTAGTACTGCACACAGATAATACTTTTACAGATATTTAAAACTGATGTGGCTTTCTAGAAGTATTCTCTGCTATTTAAAGGAAGCACTGGGTCTCTTCAGATCAACCATTTATTTTAAAAAGCTTCTTCATTTTGTTAATTTAATAATAAAGCAGTCTTTAAAAATAAGTGTAATAATTTGAACATTCTATAGGCATTTATAGTTATTGACTTAATCTCCTCACAGCAAAAAACAAACAGCCAGTTTCAGCACAGTCTGATCCCTCCAGCAGTTTCACTTTCATTTTAGCTGGGCTTGCCAGCAACTTCAATCAATCATCTGAGGGTTGGGAGGCAGATAATCAGTGGCTTGTGCTAGGCAGGCTCTGCTGCTATTTGCTTCAAGGACATAAATTGCTAACAGGCAGAGACCAAAGAGTGGAGGTAGATAGATGGGATTACATTTGGTGTATAAGACTCACCCAAGTTTTCACCCTCTTTTGGGGGTAAAAAGATACATCTTATACTCTGAAAAATACAATACGTTCAGCCCTCCTTGAAGTCCAATTTACCAATCTGGTGCCAATTTACCTTGGCTGTTGGTAGATTAGATTTTTGTGTATAGATTACATGAAATAAACTTGTATAAACAACGCTATATAGAGAGCACTGCACACTGGAACAATTAGACACAAGAACAGTTTTTTCCCCGAACACCATAATTCTGCTAAACAAATAATCCCCTCAACACTGTCAAACTATTTACTAAGTCTGCACTACTATTAATCTTCTCCTTGTTCTCATCACCCCATCTTTTCCCACAAATGACTGCATGGTTGTACCTTTGTCGCTTGTATCCTTACAATTTATATTGACTGGTTCCTAATATGATTTGATTGCTTATTTGTACCTGAACTATCATTACGTGTTATACCTTATGATTCTTGATGAACTTATCTTTTCTTTTATGTACACTGGTCAATCACACTTGGACAATAAAATTCTATTCTGTTCTAGTGCCTTTGAATGCTATCCTGACTCTTGATTTCTTACGTTTGACATTATTTATTCAATTTAATCTGCTAATAAACCCTGAATAAATGAAATAAACTTAAAAGAGAAGATCTGATAGTCATTTTGGCTTCTTTGGATATAGGGGCAAAAATATTCTCCTTTCCTCAAAAAAGATAAAATTTCTCTTTTAAATTACTATATATTTGTTTGCTTGAAAATCCATAGTATTAGCAAGATTCATGCAACTACAATCGCTTAAGATATGCTATGACATTTATTTACATCTATCAATTCTTTCCTTTCTATATTTTACTTTCTTTTCACTGCTTATGAAGCATGGCGGGTACAAAAAGGTTACAGATGCCAACTGACACTACTTTGTGATGCTAAATGTGGCTCTGGATTGCTTAATCAGGTTTTAGATAAAACAGAATTTCCCAAGCTTTCATTTTTTTGATAACTACAATTTTATCTTCAAATGGTAAGAAGAACCAACCCATCGCCCTGGGGATTGTCTGCAAACACACAGAATATGTTATTATCTCCCTTACTATGAAAGAGAAACTGATTTAACTTTATTATAACTGAAGTAGAAATAAGAAAAAAAGTTGAAATAAATTGTTTGTAAACTTTGCAAGACTGTATTATTTCATGCATAAGAATCAATCAAGCAAAAATAATAACTGTAAAAAACAACAACTTGATTTACTGAAACTCGACTTGTGATGTTTTCCTCTTAAGCAGGTCAAACACCAGTTTTCAATCTTTTAATAATAATTTTAAAATAAAAATATAGCAGTTAGAAACATTATTTCAGCAAACAACATATGCAGCAATATAGTACAATATTAAATAAACTTGGAAATTATTTTGTAAAAATGCAACAAATGCCATACCAATTCGGCTAACCCTAGATAATGGGCAAACTCTTTCATTGTGCTTTAAATACTCCAGTTTGTCTCAAAAATAGCCTATATTTTCTCTTGGTTAAGCACTATTTTTAATTAAGTCATCCAGCTGTGCACACAGTTAGTAAGTGGTTCAGCAAACACTGAAAACTCAACACTTCCTATTCTATTTCAAAAAGGCAAAATTAGATGTTCCTTAATCTAAACTCTGTAAATGAGAAGGAGGAGTAAAAATGCACTGGGGAGAAATTTTGAAGCCATATATGCACAGAATGTTAAGCCAGAATTCTAAAAGTAATTAGCCTACTGTAAATTATTTTTAATTAAATTTATATACCACCACAACTCAATAATTCTTGATGCTTTACAAAATTAAAATATACTTACATCAGAATCTAAACTACAAATAATTTACCTCCAAAGCCTACTGAAACAAATATCCAGTGATACCTCGTCTTACAAACGCCTCATCATACAAACTTTTCGAGAAACAAACCCAGGGTTTAAGATTTTTTTGCTTCTTCTTACAAACTATTTTCACCTTACAAACCCACCGCCGCTGCTGGGATACCCCGCCTCCAGACCTTCCGTTGCCAGTGAAGCAGCTGTTTTTGTGCTGCTGAGATTCCCCTGAGGCTCCCCTCCATGGGAAACCCCACCTCTGGACTTCCGTGTTTTTGTGATGCTGCAGGGGAATCCCAGCAGGGGAATCCCAGCAGCGCAAAAATGGGTGCTTCGCTGGCAACGGAAGTCCGGAGGTGGTGTTTCCCAGCGAGGGGAGCCTCAATGAAATCGCAGCATCACAAAAACACAGGTCTGGAGGTGGGGTTTCGAGGACTTCGGTGTTTTTGTGATGCTGCGATTTCACTGATGCTCCCTTCGCTGGGAAACCCCACCTCCGGACTTCTATTGCCAGCGAAGCACTCATTTTTGTGATGCTGGGTTTCCCCTACTGGGATTCCCCTGCTGCATTGTAAAAACACAGAAGTCCGGAGGTGGGGTTTCCCATGCATGGGAGCCTCATGGGAATCCCAGCAGCGCAAAAACAGGCGCTTCGGCTGGCAAAAGGGGTAAATTTTGGGCTTGCATGCACTAATCACTTTTCCATTGATTCCTATGGGAAACATTGTTTCATCTTACAAACTTTTCATCTTAAGAACCTCGTCCTGGAACCAATTAAGTTTGTAAGACAAGGTATCACTGTATTTGGATCTGGAAGGTTATTGCAGAGAGACTCAATTTCACCTCCAGAAGGAGTGAGTTCCAAAGAATCACCACTATCACTGAACTATTGCTTCCTGGCCTTAACTCCAATCATCTCTTATGACAAGCATTCCAAATATGCAACCATGGTCCCAGATGGCAATCCTGAAGGTAACTAGGTGCTACGTAATAAATAGTTTATAGATTAAAACCAGCAGTTGAATTGGACCAAGAAACCCAGTGAAAACTAAAGCTGGGCCTGCAATATTCATATTCTATAATCCTGACAAAATCTGCCAGGTAGCAAACAGAGCACAGCAATTTGAAGTCAATGCAGTTTTTGAGTAGTCTTCAAAGGCAGCCTCTCTGCACTGCAGCAGCTCAAATGAGTAGTGATGGAGACATGAATCACTGCAAAAGGTCCCAGTTTCCTTTTGGAAAAATTTTTTTGGGGCAACCATGATCTGGATGATTGAGAATCTCCATAAACAAGGGTTTAGAAGAATTTCATCTCACAGACCAATTCTCTCAGAAGTAGTGCTTCCACCTCAGAAAGTCCCATCAGAAAGGTAGAAAATCATAATGATTATTTTAAATACCATAACATTATATTTTGTTTTTCAGTATGTGGCATGCAAACATAAGCACACAATTCCAGATTTAAAATAAATCAGAATACAGGTATGATTTCTCCCGGCTCACTCCAGACGTTGTGGGCGCTGTAACACTGGAGGTTTTTAAGAAATTAGAAACTACAGTGATCCCCCGGGTATTGCGACCCCGATCATTGCGAAATGGCTATATGGCGATTTTGCAACCCGGAAGTAAAAACACCATCTGCGCATGCGCGCCCTTTTTTCTATGGGCACGCATGCGTAGATGGCACCGGGCAGATCAGCTGCTGGGCGGCTTCCCTAGGTCTTCCCCCTCTTGCTGGCGGGAGGGCGAGCGGCGGGCATCAGCGAGGAGTTTCCCCACCGCCCACGCAAACTCCTCGCTGCCGCCCGCCCGCCCTTCGCCCGCCCACGCCGTTCATTCTCGCCGCTTCCCAGCTGAGTCCTGAAGCGAATTGGCTTCAGGACTCAGCTGGGAAGCGGCGGGAGCGAGCGCGAGCGAACGGCTTGTCCGCCGCCCGCCCGCCCTTCGCCCGCCCACGCCGTTCATTCTCGCCGCTTCCCAGCTGAGTCCTGAAGCGAATTCGCTTCAGGACTCAGCTGGGAAGCGGCGCGAGCGAGCGCGAGCGAACGGCTTGTCCGCCGCCCGCCCGCCCTTCGCCCGCCCACGCCGTTCATTCTCGCCGCTTCCCAGCTGAGTCCTGAAGCGAATTCGCTTCAGGACTCAGCTGGGAAGCGGCGCGAGCGAGCGCGAGCGAACGGCTTGTCCGCCGCCCGCCCACCCTTCGCCCGCCCACGCCGTTCATTCTCGCCGCTTCCCAGCTGAGTCCTGAAGCGAATTCGCTTCAGGACTCAGCTGGGAAGCGGCGCGAGCGAGCGGCGTGGGCGGGCGAAGGGCGGGCGAGCGGCAGCGAGGAGTTTGCGTGGGCGGTGGGGAAACCCCAGCGCCGCTTCCCAGCTGAGTCCCCTTCCCAGGAACCCCACTCGCTAGCGCTGCGGAAGTAAAAACACCATCTGCGCATGCGCAGATGGTGTTTTTACTTCCGCAGCACTACTTCACGAAAACCCGATCATTGCTAGGGGTCCTGGAACGGAACCCTCGCAATGATCGGTGGATCACTGTATTTGAAATATTATAAGGCAGTGATGGTGAACCTTTTTTGCTTCATATGCCAAAAGGGTGTATGTGTGTGGGTGTGCTAGCATGCATGCATGTGCCCACACCCATTCTCCCTCCCCCCGTGTATGCACGCACACACACCTAGCTGCCACTCCATGCGTGCGCACAGGCCTTACTGGAGCCTGGTATGTTTAAAAAAATGCCCAAATGGGCAAACCGGACGTTCAGGAAAACGCACTTGTGCTGTTTTTTGCACTCCAGAGAGTTCCTGAAGCCTCCAGAGGGCGAAACAGCCTTCCCTAAGGCCGAAAATCACTTGGCTAAACATATATGCACACTGGATCTGACACAGGGTAACGTCTCATGTGCCCTTCAATATGGCTCCGTGTGGCCTATTGCCATCACAGCTATAGGGCATTGCAGCTACAAGGCAAAACAACTGGACGAAAGACAGTTTTTCTGCCGCATGAATCCCAGCGGCTGATTAGGTCCCACAGAATTGGCCTTCTCCAGGTCCTGTCAACTAAACAATGTCAGTTGGCGGGGCCCAGGGGAAGAGCCTTCTTAGTGGCGACTGCGGCCTTCTGGAATCCGCTCCCTCCAGAGATTCAAACAGCCCCCACCCACCTCGCCTTCTGTAAAATGTTGAAGACTCACCTTTATCGCCAGGCATGGGGATGATCATCTCCTCCCTTCGTTATGTTTTCTGACCTCTGCTGTATGATTAACTGGGTTGAACGTGTACGATTGTGTAGTTTGTGATTTTATGATACTGATTATGTTGTATTTATGTTTTTTTTAACTGACTTTTTAAATTTTATTATTAGATTTGTGATGTATTGTATTATTACTATGTTGAGAGCCGCCCCAAGTCTTTGGAGAGGGGCGGCACACAAATCTAATTAATAATAATAATAATAATAATAATAATTATTATTATTATTATTATTTCCCCCCCATGCCATCACTCTGCTAAAAACTAATTTTCACAACGTCCTGTGTCCTAGGAGCATGATGGTGAACCTATGGCACATATGTCACAGGTGGCATGCAAGGCCATGTCTGTGGACATGCAAGCCGATGTCCAGGCCAACTGATTTTCAGGTCTTGGCTGAGATGCACGTGCATGGGGTGGGGGTCACGTGCGCATGCGCAGAGTGAGGACATGCGTGCATGCGCACTGGGATGCAGCATCCCCCTCCACAGCCTGTTTTTAGTTCCAGGAGGCTTCAGAGGATTCTGCTAACAACAAAACAGAGTGTGCAGGGGTGCCATTCTCTCAAGTACCATGCTCAATCTATTCTGAATATTTGGGGGGGGGGGGCAGGTGGAGGACATTGTAGATCAGGGATGACAAACCCAATCGCATTGTCAGCCAAAATGTGACAAATCAGGATTGTTTTTGCACTTACGGAATCAGGCTGGACATGGCCTGCATGGGCCATATCCAGCCCGCGGGTCATATGTTTCACACCCTTGTTCTAGATGATGAAAATATAAAACTCTGCTATAACAGCAAACACACACACACACATATACACACGAGACAAAACCTGTATTTATATCCATTCTAGTAATTCGTAAAGCAATGTTTTGTAATATTCCTGTATCAACTTTCCCCGTTTTACTACATTATTACTAAATTATTTACCATTAAAAAGTTCAATAGAATTCTTCAAGGACTAAATATTAATTATTTTTTAAAAGACAAAGCATTCCTGAAAACAGTATTTCATTTAAGATCCAAATATTCTGTTATTGGTTTTGCATTATGCGTGCTATTAAATGATTATCTTGGAGCTCCTCTTAATGGAAATGTCAGTCATTTCAGAAAATAAAATTCTTAGTCATGCATAGCAGAATCTAGTTTCCTCCATAGCTGAACTATTTATTTAATCAGACTAACCTGAGCCTCCTTTGATCAGATATTTGTCCCTTGCGTAAATGACCGAATCCAGCATAGACTCAAAGAGGAGGAAATAGCCCTGCAAATTGAGAAAAAGGAAAATAAATAAACAAATAAGAGATAGGGTAAAATTATGTACCAGTTTTAGCAAGCTCTACAGTAGTATTTATAAACATTGTGTTTGGAAATAAATATTCAGAAAAATAGTCTTTTATTCTTTACCATTAATACATTTATACTCTGATACAGCGATTCCTTTCATGAAGCATTTCACAATTCTTGTACTACAAACCCTGAGAAAGAGGCCACAGATTTAACTTCAATTGATAATTAGGTATGTATGAAACATGACTAATGAAATCTCTGAAGAGCATCTCTCCTTTTGTACATAAAGGAGCATAATAAAATAATAAAATCTTCAACTCTCAAATCCAGCATGGGTGAACCACAGATGTCATACAAGCCAAAAAGCCAACTCACACAATTCCTGCCACAAAACCACCATAGAGACAAGAATGCTTCGGCTCAGGGGTGGAAACAGCTAAATGTCCCCTGCTTAAAAATATATTTAATAGAGAAAAGTGCAGGCCCCATGCCTCATGAAAAGTATCCCACTGGAAATTATAGAGAAGCTCAACATTTTGCTGGTTTAGAGATACTCATATATAAAATGTAAAGAATGAGCCTAAGATCCGAGACGGAGTACATGTGGGATAAAAACAATAGCTTTGTATTAAGAAGCATGGCTTCCTTGTAGGCCATGTACATGCTCTAGTTCCCAGCCCACTCCCACTTCTTCAACCTTGCTGCAAAAGAAGAAACTATAAATCTGGCTTTTAATTGAAAATAACAGCAGTTTAGTGTGTCATCAGAAACTTAAATTAATCTACTGATAAAATGAAATAGCTTTACAAACTATCCTTGAACTACAAATCAAAGTTTAATCACAGTTTGCCTCCATTAAATTGGGTTAATGTACAAAGGAAATTAAAGTTTCTAAACCCCTTCTTAACGATGTGCTGGAAAGCAAAGGGAGGTTAGGATTGGGCTTCTCTCAAAAGGCTGAACGCAGAGTCAAAAATGTACCTAACAGCCAATTATTATATTTTCAGAGTGCATACCAATTGTGCATAGCTTGGAAAGGTAGATCTGAATCTAAACATATGCAAAAGGGTTTTAAAAAAATCTATTCTCAAAAAAAGAAAGAAAGAAAAAAGAACACAGTGGTGAGAAAGAGGCAATTTTTCTACTGATAAAGAAGGCTCAACCTTATTTAGGAATGAGGGTTAAGTAAGCAAGCTTAAGAGAGCAATTTTATTTTGTAGAAAATAGTAGCCAGAACAGCTTGAATCCAGAAAGTGCTTCTGATGGAAAGCTTTCATCAATTTTCTATTGAACAGTTCTCTCTAGCTGCTGTTTGCACAAAAAACAGCCCTAGGGACAAATGGCAAGCAGATTTTTTATAGCAGGACATATGTATATTTGCATCCAAGAGTACCTTCATATCTCTATGGAGCATTTCTCTCTGCACAAGGAGACCCAAGATGTCTGCTGTTCCTCTTTCTGCATTGCACTCCCCTCCCCCCACATGCAGGTGTAGGCTGTCCTGAAAATCAAGGAATGCTCCACAAAAACGTGTCACATAGTATGGAAAGGTATAATGAAAATTGAGTATTACACCCCTGGGAAGGAGAAATGTTTTCTGAACAAAGCCATCACTGGAAGCAACCAATTATTGCACTAATACACCATTTCTCAGTCATGCTAAAAAAGCAGACCATCAATAAAACAACTGATGTTTGTTAGATCTCACTGTTCTCTTCTGATATTTTCCACGCTGATAGTGCAGTTTTTACCTCAGCTATCCAAACTCTCTTAGGCAATATCAAGTCCTGTAAGCTGCTAAGGGGTTGTCCGTCATATTGAATCAAGTCGTTCATCATCAATCTCAAAATGTTTTGCTCTATGTGTGGTGCTAATCTCTGCTGTAATTTAGAATGTAATTTCACAGGCTGCTGCCTCACCTGTAGGGGTACCATCTGGAAAGACAATTATACCTGACGTTTCTGGTGTATAATGTTTGGGGACTCTCCTGCTTCTACATGGACAAGGTACTAATTTTAAAAATAATTTTTAAAAAGTTGCATTATTAATTCGAAATTAATTAAAGCAAAGTGTTCCATACTGCTGAGATTTGTGAACAGAATGTTAATGATTGAAAGTAGCAATCAAATGAAGACATACAAATGATTAGCTTTTTCTTAGACCAACAAAGAATGGATATGTTAGTTAGTTGACTATTAAAAATATTTGTTAGTGCTTACAGCACACAGAATAAAGACATAAGGGTTTTGTAATAGTTGCATAGTTGGATGACAGAAGCATATTTGTATATCAAAATTCAGAGAAACAGAAATAAACTATTAGAATAAGATAGTGGCTGTTGAACAAAAATGCTCCTTCATTCAATTTTATCTCTAGAGAGCAAGTTTGCAATTTCAAGTTCACTTCAAATAAAAGTGTTGTATGGATGTGTAACAAAGCACTTAAATATTTTTTAAAAAGCCTTTCAGTCCAAACTGAATTTCTCATAAATAAAAAAAAGCCTCCCCAAAAATCTTGGAAAAAGCCCTAGGCTTAGTTATAATTACCGTATATACTCGAGTATAAGTCGGGTTTTTTTAGCCCAAAAATGGGCTGAAAAACCCGACCTCGACTTATACTCGGGTGACTGACATGTCACCACAAGAGGGCGCAAGCGGCTGAGGGAAAGACAGCCGTCTGCCTTTGCTTCAGCTAGAAAGAAGCGGCAACTGCCCGGTCAAGAAGCAAGAATCCACCCCTAGCCAAACGGCTTTTTTCTTGTTTAGCGCGGCGTTCGAGTGGTTGGCAGGTTCCTTTGCTTGCACGCAAGAGCCAACCACTCGAACGCCACGCTAAACAAGAAAAAAGCCGTTTGGCTAGGGGGTAGATTCTTGCTTCTTAACCGGGCAGTTGCCCCCTCTCCCAGAGCTTCTTTGGAGCTGAAGCAAAGGCAGACGGCTGTCTTTCCCTAAGCCGCTTCCTGGAGACTGCTAAAGATATCGCTCTGAGAGAGGGGGCATTTGCCTCCTCTTTTGAGCTGAAGGAAAGGCAGACGACTGCCTTTCCTTCGGTCGCTTCCCGGAGACCGCTTTGGAACGTTGCTTTGCTTGCGCCTGCCCCTCCTACAGCGGAGAGAGGCGGCAAATGGCCAGCCCTTCCCCCACCCGCTTAGCTGAGCCCTTCGGGAAGGTGCCGCCTGTCTTCGCTGTAGGAAAGGCAGGCACATCCGAAGCGCGTGGGGAAGTGGCTGTGGGAGGCAACGACATTCCTTAGCCGGTGAGGTGTGGTGGGGGGGTGGCGAGAAGATAGAAGCAAGAATCCACCCCCCCCCAGCTTTCCCCCCCTCTCCCCGCAAGAAAAGGAGCCAGCCAAACACTCCAATGCCGCGCTAGAGAGGGGAAAAGCCGATGAGGTGTGTGTGTGTATGGGGTGGATTCTTGCTTGTCTTCTCAACACCCCCTCACCCCACCTCTCGGGAGGAGAGCAACAGGAAAGGACGCGGTTTTCTTCTGCCGGGTCGAGGACAAAGCGGGTGTTGAGGGCGGCGGGCGAGCAACATTTCAGTGGGGAGAAAACCCCAAGCTGAGAGTGCCTTTTAAAATCACTCTCCTCTCAGCCTCGGCAAGCTGCCGAGAAGTGGGGTTTTCGGAGTGGGGAGGCAAAAACGCTCAGAATGTCACCAACGAGGCATTTCTCCAAGGGGCGGGGGTCCCTAAACTTTCCTTTAACCCCAGCGGTTATTTATTTACACATATGGCATATATACATAGAATTAAGTATATTTTGGATGTTCAGTAATTGTAAATATAGAGGGAAATTGTATCTCTTTGAGGCAAGGAGAGGTCAAGTATCCTAACCCTAACCCAAACCAGCAGGAGCAGGGGATTGAGGTAAGTACCTAGGTACTTGCATTTTTTTTGCCTATACCTGCCTTGGGGGATATATACCTGTTTACCCTCTTTTAAACTTACAGAGCTAGTTTACTGGCTTTCTTTGAAATAAATATTCTAAAATATTTAATCTACTGATGCCTCAATTGATGTAATTTTATTGGTTTCCATTTTTATAAGTTACCAGTAGCCGCTGCAATTTCCACCCTCGACTTATACAGGGGTTTATAAATTTTCCCAGTTTTTGTGGCAAAAGTAGGCGCCTCGACTTATAGTCGGAGCGACTTATACTCGAGTATATACGGGTACCTTTCATTCTGTTTTCAATATATTTTGGTTATTATTATTATTGCATTTCATACTGTCTTATACATTTTAATGCTATGCTACTGCTGATATCTAAGATAAAATAGAGAAAAGAAGAGAACCTTTATTGTCATTTTTAAGCCATGAAAAACTATTTAACAATGTTACAATACAGTTAATTTTAATTTTCTGAACATTCATTTTCTGTCCGTTTTCTACCTTCACCACAAACATGGGTTCCAATATGATTTCTTCAGTAACTCTACTGATCCCAAGATTCTTCCATTTCTTTCCACAACACATTATTTCCTTCAAATTCCTCCATAGTGTCTATCAGGACTGGACAAACATCACTCCTGACCTACATCTATCTGTCAACCTCCCTTCATTTTCATTTTTTTTCCTCCAACAATTTACCATTTACACTTGATAAAAAAAACAAATGCCAAATGTGACTAGTTACCGCTGTTCACATATTCATTAGCTAAAATGCTGCTAGGCCAGGAGCACGGACAAATCACTGCTGTAAATTCTTTACCCAACTTTTGACTGAAGTACCATAGGGGCATTGGAACCAGAACTATTATGCACTATCCCTACCTACTGATAAAATCCAGATGGGATTGTGGTAGAAGGTAGTTATTAAAAAAAATAAATTCAAAGTTATCCCAAGCCTAGTACAGCTCCTGGTTCATTGCCAGTTCTACATTATCCTGATCATTGATTAGTGGAAGCTAAATCACACAAATAGTTTCTCTAGAACAGCTAAGCCACTTAGAGAGGTTTGTAAAGCCCTCTGAAGCGATATATAAGTCCAAACACTATTGACACAGCTAACCCAAGTGGTCTGGATAAGTAGCAGCAGTAGCATGATACTGGTCAGTATTTTGTCTGTTTGTAAGTTTATTTAAATTTGTATTTATACAGATACATGCATAATTAATTAATTAATTAATTAATTAGATTTGTATGCCGCTCTTCTCCGAAGGCTCGGGGCGGCTCACATGTAATGCACATGTACCTACACTTGTGTGACCATGTTTCTCTCTATATATATACCTAGCATTGACTTTCATCTATCATATATATTTTCTTCCTTTCATATATCCTCTCCTCTAAGTTCACTTTTACCCTTATATATATTACCACATGTCTTTTTTTCTTCCTATGTATTTGTGTATTGGACAAATGAATAAATAAATAAATAAACTGACTGCAAAGAAGCAATCCTTATATTTTAGAAGAAAAATTCTACCCATGGATTTAACACTGTCTTCTCTTTGCACTAATTCCTTCTTGTAGCAACATTTAAACCATCAAGATGTGAAGAAAAATACGCTCGTGAAGAAAAATACACTCCCAAGGGTATGTGCTGAGTGAATTGTCTGCCTTTATAAATAAAATGAATATTTTGAAAACCTAGCACCAGCATGTTGCGCAGATGATTTCACAGCTTACTATTTGTAAAATTACTCTAATTAGTGTTAAACATCATTTCCTCTTAAAATTCTATACCTCACAGGAACAATTCTGTCTGTATTGAAGTCTGCTCGTTGGCTACATATACAGTATATCAATGTTGTCTTACTAGAAGTAGCCTACTTGCAATATACACTAGCAATTTTGTTCAACTTCTTTTAAAAAGTCTCTTTTTGCAGTTCCAGTGTAACTTTGAGCACACATTGAAGTATTCAGATATTTTGAGGTTTTTAAGAAGATACTGGACAGCCACTTGTCTGGAATTGTATAGAGCAGGGGTCGGCAACCTTAAACACTCAAAGACCCATCTGGACCCGTTTCCTACAGAAAATAAAACATTGGGATTCACAAAAACCTTCCCGTGCCTGACTCTTTCCTGAGGGGCCACAGAACTAGAATAGGTTGTTGAATTAAACATTCTGGTTCTTTTCTGAAACTTTTCTTTTCTTTCATTTATCCATGGCTGGTCTACCGGAGGTCAAAAAGCTCAATAAATTACATGTTGGCGTGTATCACACATTGACGGTTGTGATGCATATTTTGAGCGACAACGGAGCAGCAGCAGAGGGATGAAAGAGCCACATGTGAACCCTTTTCCAACAGAGATCATAGTATGATTAACTTCAATCTCAATCTATACCAACCTAACACCCATCTGAATAATGAGACAGAAGAGCCCTTCACTCCACCACTCGAAACAGAATACCCTACGAAAATAGACTTACAATCCTGGGTCTAGAAAGCTTAGAACTACGACACCTTAAACATGATCTAAGTATTGCCCACAAGATCATATGCTGCAACATCCTGCCTGTCAACAACTACTTCAGCTTCAACTGCAATAACACAAGAGCATGCAACAGGTTCAAACTTAATATCAACCGCTCCAAACTTGACTGTAAAAAATATGACTTTAGCAATCGAGTTGTTGAAGCATGGAACTCATAACCAGACTCCGTGGTGTCAACCCCTAACCCCCAACATTTTTCCCTTAGACTTTCCACGGTTGACTTCTCCAGATTCCTTAAAGGTCAGTAAGGGGCGAGCATGAGTGCACTA
This sequence comes from Erythrolamprus reginae, assembly GCF_031021105.1. Classification (NCBI taxonomy): domain Eukaryota; kingdom Metazoa; phylum Chordata; class Lepidosauria; order Squamata; family Dipsadidae; genus Erythrolamprus; species Erythrolamprus reginae. Next base: position 108,937,175 of record NC_091950.1, on the reverse strand, counting down.
GTGTGCCTTCCGTCCCCTGTCTAATTGTCTCTCCTATATTTTATACAGTCATACCTCGTCTTACGAACCTAATTGGTTCAAGGGGGAGGTTCGTAAGACGAAAGGTTCGTAAGACGAAACATTGTTTCCCATAGGAAATAATGTAAAGTCAATTAATCCGTGCAACCAAAAAAAAAACCCGCAAAAAAAACACTGCCGCCCAGCTGTCACCTTTTAAAACAGCCTGGGGGCTTCTCAGCGACCTCCCGAACGCCGAAGCCAAACCCAAACTTCCGGGTTCGGAGTTCGGGAGGCTGCCGAGAAGCCCCCAGGCTGTTTTAAAAGGTGACAGCCGGGCGGCGGGGCTTCCCAGCAGTCTCCGAACGCCGAACGCAGAAGTTCGGGTTTGGCGTTTGGCTTCGGGAAGCTGCTGGGAAGCCGCCCGGCTGTTTTAAAAGGTCACAGCCGGGCTGGGGGGCTTCCCAGCAACCTCCCAAACCCCGAAGTTTTGCCGAACCTCCGGGTTCGGGGTTCGGGAGGTTGCTGGGAAGCCCCCCAGCCCGGCTGCGACCTTTTAAAACAGCCGGGCGGCTTCCCAGCAGCTTCCCGAAGCCGAACGCCAAACCCGAACTTCCGCATTCGGCGTTCGGAGACTGCTGGGAAGCCACGCGGCTGTTTTAAAAGGTGACACCGGGCTGGGGGGCTTCCCAGCAACCTCCCGAACCCCGAACCCGGAAGTTCGGCAAATGTTCGGGGTTCGGGAGGTTGCTGGGAAGCCCCCTAGCTCGGCTGCGACCTTTTAAAACAGCCGGGCGGCTTCCCAGCAGCTTCCCGAAGCCGAACAGCAAACCCGAACTTCCGCGTTCGGAGACTGCTGGGAAGCCGCGCGGCTGTTTTAAAAGGTCGCAGCCGGGCTGGGGGGCTTCCCTGTAGCCTCCCGAACCCCGAACCCGGAAGTTCGGCAAATGTTCGGGGTTCGGGAGGTTGCTGGGAAGCCCCCCAGCCCGGCTGTGACCTTTTAAAACACCCAGGCAGCTTCCCAGCAGCTTCCCGAAGCCGAACGCCAAACCCGAACTTTCGCGTTCGGCGTTCGAAGACTGCTGGGAAGCCGCACGGCTGTTTTGAAAGGTCACAGCCGGGCTGGGGGGCTTCCCTGCAGCCTCCCGAACCCCGAACCCGGAAGTTCGGCAAAAGTTCGGGATTCGGGAGGCTGCTGGGAATTCCCCCAGCCCGGCTGCGACCTTTTAAAACAACCGGGTGGCTTCCCAGCAGCTTCTCAAAGCCGAACGCCAAACCCGAACTTCTGCGTTCGGCGTTCGGCGTCTGCTGGGAAGCCGCCCGGCTTTTTCAAAAGGTCGCAGCCGGGCTGGGGGGCTTCCCAGCAGCCTTCCAAACCGAACCCGGGGTTCAGAAAAATTTTGCCTCTTCTTACGAACTTTTTTCGAGTTACGAACCAGCGTTCGGGAGGCTGCTGGGAAGCCCCGCCGCCCGGCTGTCACCTTTTAAAACAGCCGGGGGGCTTCCCAGCAGCCTCCCGAACACCGGTTCGTAACTCGAAAAAAGTTCGTAAGAAGAGGCAAAATTTTTCTGAACCCCGGGTTCGTATCACGAGTTTATTTATTATTTGGATTTGTATGTTCGTAAGACGAGGGGTTCGTATCTTGAGGTATCACTGTATATCTTTTCTCCCATCCATATATCCTTCCTCTACTCTTCATTGATGTATTCTATGTATTCTATCTCTTCTTCTATCCCTTCCCTGATATTTACTACTACATGTTTTTATTCTCCTTAACTTTCAATTTGTATTGGACAAAATAAATAAATAAATAAAATGTGGCTCCAGAACTGCAGGTTGCTGCCCCTTGTATAGGGTCCCATGCTTGAGCAGGGGGTTGGACTAGAAGATCTTCAAGGTCCTTCCAATTCTGTCATTTTGTTACTCTGGATCTATCTACATACAAGAATAAATTCAGATAGATGCATGCATGCTTTCTTTTAAATGCTACTTAATGGCTATGATAAACTATGATGAAATACTAGACTAAATACTAGTCTAAAAGATTTCAAATGTTATTGTGTCATTAATTAGACAAATTATTTCCTGTCATTTTAGAACAAAAACACAATAGTTACAATAATTAAAAATATAACTATTTGCCACATAATATTTTGGCACATTTGAAATTATGGTTCCATATTTACGCAAAGCATATTTCTATTCTTACCATCCATTCAGATATGATAACATCAACTTTTTCAAGAGGTATATCAACTTCTTCAATTCTTCCTTTGATCAAATAAATACTATCTTCAAATCCATTGAGCCTGCAAGGCAAAGGGCAAAGGCATGCTAGGTGTTTTCTAATTATGTTTTACCTGAAAGCATTCCAACATTACCATTAATAAATACTTGTAATAACATAGCAAATTACACTTGCATAGGAATCCCTTGTATGATTTTAAGTGAGATACTACAGAACCCAGTACTGAAGAATCTTATCAGACATTAAGAGAATGGATGTTTTGGACTAACCCATGGAGAGCCACAAACAGACCCTCCCCTATCTGTTGCTAACATAGGCTAGCAGGATTTGGGGGTTCAGTAGAAAATTAGCCACTTTATTTTCAAATATTTGCTTGGAATCATATACCTCTGATTTTCTCCTGAGAAAAAAAGGTATTAACCAGTAATGGAAGAAGTGATGGCGAACTTTTGATTCGTGTGCCAAAAAAATGTGCATGTGCACGCTAGCACATGTCCACACCCATGCCCTCCCCCAACCTGCACACAACCCCCACACACACCTGTGCAGTTCCTCACACACATATGCATAGGCCTCACAAGGACTCCTGAAGCCGGAGGACAGCAAAAAACAGGCCAGTGGGCCAACTAGAAATTTGGAAACTTTCCAAAGTTTCCAAGCTTCCTGTTGGCCTGTTTTTTTCCGTCTCCAGGTTTCAGGAGGCTTTCCTGAAGCCTGGGGACAGCGAAAATGGCTGAAAAGAAGGCTGAAAATCAGCTGGTTAGCACGCACATTCATTCATTCATTCATTCATTCATTCATTCATTCATTCATTCATTAGATTTGTATGCCGCCCCACTCTGTAGACTCGGAGCGGCTAAGAACAATAATAAAAGAGCATATAACAAATCTAATATTTATAATAACTAAAAACCCTTATTAAAATCCAAACATACACACAAACATGCCATGCATAAATTGTATAGGCCTGGAGAGAAAGGAATACAGTGATCCGTTCCAAGACCCCTCGCGATAATCGATTTTTCGCGATGTAGGGTTGCGGAAGTAAAAACACCATCTGCGCATGCGCGCCCTTTTTTTCATGGCCGCGCATGCGCAGATGGTGGAGTAGACGAAGCAGCGAGCAGACGAAGATCGGGGTTTCCCCGCCGCCCACGCAAAGGGGAAACCCCGATTCGGCTCCTCGCTGCTGCTGCGCTACCGAGCAGATCAGCTGCTGGGCGGCCGAAGGAACCTTCCCTGGGTCTTCCTCGCTGATGCCCCCGCTCGCCCGCCCGCCGCCCGCCAGCAAGAGGGGGAGAGATAGAGAAAGAGAGAGAAGGAAAGAAAGAGATGAGAGAGGGAGGAAGAGAGTGTGAGAGAGGAAGAAGCAAGATAGAGAAAGAGAGAGAGAAAGAAAGATGAGAAAGGAAGGAAGAGAGTGACGTCATCGGGTGGGAAAAATCGCGATATAGCGTTTCGCGAAGAACGAGATCGCGAAAATCGAGGGATCACTGTATCTCAATTCCCCCATGCCTGATGACAGAGGTGGGTTTTAAGGAGCTTACGAGAGGCGAGGAGGGTGGTGGCAATTCTGATCTTTGGGGGGAGCTGGTTCCAGAGGGTAGGGGCCGCCACAGAGAAGGTCTTCCCCTGGGTCCCGCCAAATGACATGAAGGCTGGAGCTGATATAGGACAACGCCTTGCGTGTCCTCAGATATGGCTCTGCATGCCATCTGTGGCATGCGTGCCATAGGTTCACCATCATGGTCCTAGGGAAATATTAGCATTTCTTCCAGATTGCTGCACTGTTTTTAGCCTTCTGAGTAGCAAGGATGCTTTTCAATAGTTTAGGAAAGTAACTATTTCCATAAGCATTGTAGCAGTATTAGAAAATTGTTGACTGAGATGTGCAATCATTAATATAAACCAGCTTATTCTTCTCGAAGACATAATACACACTTGAAGATGGTTAGATGCAAATTTATTTATTTTCCCAGCTCTTACCTTGCAGGCTCTTTCATTGTTTCTCTCTGTGAAGAATGTTTTCCAAGCCCTAAGTCTTTGCAGGGTTTTTTTCATTGTTCTAACTTACTTCAAATAAGTTTCTTTCCAGTCTTAACCAGGTGCTAATGATGTTTCCAGCTCTTACCCGCTTACAAGCTCTTTCACTGTTACTCTCAGCGAAGAAGAATGTTTTCCAAGCCCTAAGTCTTTGCAGGGTTTTTTCCATAATGTTACCAGCTCTTACTGGATTGCAAGCTTTCATTGTTAGTCTCTCAGAATAAAGGGTTTTTTAAGCCCTTAACCAGGGGATAAAATAATGTACTGAAGTTGACCAGTCTAAGGATGCTAACTAGATGAATACCTGGTAAGTAGATTATTTTCCCTATTTTCCTCCCCAAAAACTAAAGTGCATCTTATACTCCGGTGCATCTTATACTCTGAAAAATACAATATATTCATATACTTCCTTTCACAAAACAATTTTTAAACTGTTGATAAATGGAAGTTTTAACCAGTCCTTTCCATAGCTGACACAACTAAGTCAGAGGTGGTTCCACTAACCTTAGCCACAGGTTCGCATTGCGACATTTTGCATGTGCATATCTACTTGTGCATTTTTGTTTCCGTGCACCTGCAGAAGCAGGATTCACTCCAAAACACAGCTGAGGAGCTGATCAGCTGTGCTTCAGGTGAAGAAATAAAGGTCACTATGAACCCAGGGGCAGGCAGGAGGGCTCTTTTTCAAGCAGAGAAGCCATCCAAAGACAGAAAAAAATGCCAAAAATTCAGATTAAAAAAGATGGTGGCACCCACAGATCAGCACTAACCGAACCAGATGCGTGACGCCATCATCACCAGCAGGTCACTAACGGTTAGGGCGATCAGGTCTGAACTGGGAGAAACTAACCCCTAAAGTTTACTAAAGATTCTTTCCTTTAAAAGTACTTTACATTATAGTAAAGTAACTGATGTTTCTGTGTTTATGAAAACAATCATCCTAGTTAACTGCAGTATTTTAGCTGAAACATGATGGTGTAATACCAATTTCCTTTACGGATATCCTATTGTTTCACATTTTAAATGAAAAGATGTGTAAGGAAGCTCAAGATTAAATTACTGAAGATTAATAACACTTACTTTCTTTGAAGCACAATTTATCAATCATTTTATGCCATTGTCATGACAGCTAATACCAGACAGGACAGTATAATTATTCACACCGCTGGGATTTACTTCTCTACCACAATGATTATCTAAATTCTTTCTTAAACATTAATTATATTACAATTATCTTACATCTGATGTGCAACCTCATTACAGTTTTAGCATTTTAGTGGATAAACACCATAGAAAAGCAAGCTATGGGTGAAAAGCTTCATGAACTCAGTAATGCCATGCCAAACATAAAATATTAGCTAAATTTGGATGCTTTGGCAATACAGTATTTACACTGAAAATTATTACAAACAAGAGTAATGCTATCTTTGAAATTCATACACTGTTCCCTTGATTTTCGCGGGGGATGCGTTCCGAGACCACCCACGAAAGTCGAATTTCCGCAAAGTAGAGATGCGGAAGTAAATACACCATTTTTGGCTATGGACAGTATCACAAGCCTTCCCTTAACACTTTTAACCCCTAAATTACCATTTCCCATTCCCTTAACAACCATTTACTCACCATTATTACTGGTACTCACCATTAAATAAGACACTTAGTGATCCTGATATTTATAAACATAATTATTTATTAACAATATTTTTTTTTTGCGATGACAACGCTGATTGGCCGAGATTTCGGCCAATCCACAATGGCAGACGAAAGCTTGGTGATGACATATTACGTCATCAGGCGGGAAAAACCATGGTATAGAAAAAAAGCAGCAAAGTATTTTTTAATTAATATTTTTTGAAAAACCGTGGTATAGGCTATTCGCGAAGTTTGAACCTGCGAAAATCGAGGGAGCACTGTACCTCATTTTCTCATTTAAATCTGGACTTCCCTGGGCATTACCTCTACCTTTGTTACTCCCCAAACATCAATTGAAAAAAAACAAGTGAAATCCAAGTGGATTCCACCAATACCTAAGGAAGTTCCCAACAATCTTACCAGCCGTTCCATTGAGCACCTGGTTGCTTGCTAATACAGAGGTGTCATGGCCACTTGAGAAGAAATTGCTCCTATATATATACATCACCTTGAGATGTGCCTTTTGTTTACTGAGAAACTCCAGGTGATGAAGCAATATATAATGATTGACGCACTAGTAAAGGATGATAAGAAGCTAAGTTGGCCAAGCATGGAGAACCAAATTCAAGCCTCCAGTATGGCAATAAAACAGGAAAAGCTCATATTTTTTTCTTCTCTCAATGCACTGACAGGCAGTGACCGTTCTTTGGGAAGAGGATCTCTCATACAGGTGAAACTCAAAAAATTAGAATAACTGTTCTATGTGCAATCCTTGTTTTATGGACTGCATGTAATATTCTAATTTTCTGAGATTGTGGATTTGGGGTTTTTCATGAGCTGTACCCCATAATCATCACAATTATGACAAATCATGTCTTGAACTATCTTGCTTTGCATGTAATGAATCTCTCTCATATATTATGTTTCACCTTTTAAGTTGTATTACTGAAATAAATGAGCTTTTGCATGATATTCTAATTTTTCGAGTTTCACCTACAGACTCCTATCTTGGTTAATGCAATAAGTGGGCAGTTTTTTGTGGATAAAGACACTCAGATTCACCCATCTCAACTCTTCATAGGCAGAGTTCAATGTGGTGACTGGGACAGTATTTTGTCATTTTAGCTGAGGTTCATTTTGGCTACTGGAGCATAAAGAAGTGATAGGGTGCTAATATGTCTTCAGCCACCTACAGTTTGAATCCATGTCCACCCCATCCACCCTCAGCTCTTTCAGAGAGTAGGAGAGGTAGTGATAGACAGCTACAGGAGATGATCAGTGCTTCAATATACTATATCTGCAACTCTGAAAGAAGATGCAGTTTGTCATTCAGCTTAAGTTTGTTTCTAACATTTTCTTCTTCTCTTCGGCTTAATTAATATTTGGCCAATTGCTATATTCTCCAAGATCATCTAGTTCACTATAGCCTGCATCTTCCTGAACCTAGCTATTTTTGATAACTATTATCTTTTTTCTGACCTTCCTTTCCTTGAGAGTTTACTGAGACTGGAGTCATTGTGAGAACTCTCTGGAGATTATTTAGACTTGTTTTAAAGTGAAGCAGCACTAGTTCCTCTTATGGTTAATTTCTGTTGGGACCTGGATGGAAGTAGCACACCCCTAGTCTTTTAGAGGTCTCATCAGCCTTGATACAATTGACCATGGTATTCTTCTAAACTGCTTCTGAAATTGGCAAAATGGGGACACTGTTTTACCATTTCTACAGTTCTAATTTATATAGGTGCAGATGTCAGTCAAGTAGTCACTCCCTTTAAATTACTACAATGTACTATACTAGTAGCTCATGAAAGCAGGCATATATATATATATGTCCCAGGATAATGTTGCAGGATCCAATCTGGGTCAGTCACTTCTGGTACCAGGAGTGATTTACCCAGAGTGTATAAGGTATCTGCCTCTTAGGATCATACGTCAATGAATCCATAAGGTAGCAATCCTGTTGTCTTTCACCAAAAGTTATGTTCATTTTTACCAGCTTCCTATCAGATTCTCAGTGCAATTTAAAGTGTTCATCATAGCCTATAAACTTCTATCCTTCCATCAGCAATATGTGAGTTGGCAATGAGTTAGTTGCAAGGCTTTCTCCAACCAGAATTGACTTGCCCAACATGTACATCTTGAAAGAAACTGTTTGTCATCCCCCAGTGTCATAAAGTGTGAAGGGAGAGGACTTATATTTTTCAATAAAACTCCCCAGGGAAGTTATACTGGTTACCACTCTTTAGACACTATGAAAATTTTGGAAACTGAAGTATTCGAAGGGCCAATATTAAATGATAAGATGCTTAATTTGATTTTTGATTGATATAATGAATTATTAAATTTGATTTTTATATGTGGTTTAGACTTTTCAAGAATTTATTTCAAATACCTTTTACTCTTATAATAGCTGAGAGTCTAGTCATTGTGACAGTTCGAAAATTAATAACATTTGTTAAACATAAAATAAACCAAAAATACAGATGCAGCCAAATGCTCCTCCACTTTTTTTTCAAGAAATAAGCCAAAATAGACAAATAAATAGCATCTACCATTCTTCATTCCATACTCCATATAGCAGACATTTTGCTTTTGATAGATGACTTAACATATTCTTGCAAATAATAAATCATATGATTTCCTATCTGTAAAATCATAGTGACAGCAGTGGGGAAAAACTGCTTTCAAAAAAGAAATAAACCAAGCTTTCAACGTGAGTACTTCTGTTCCCCATTGCTTGCAAATAAAATGATGCATTATAGGAGGATTATTTGCCCGGACATTTATAACACTGAGTTTTTTGAACAGCAGAAAATAAAGAAGTAAAACATGGCCTACTTACAGGTCACGGGTCATTATTATAAGACCAAAAATATCTAGCTTACATTTAGTTCCAAGTCTTGGAATAAAAATAGGTCTGGGATGGTTGAAGTCCATTAAAATTCCCTTCATTTTCTTTTTAAGCATTATCATTTATTTGATTTTCATGAAGTCAAATTTGTGAAGGGTGCCTACCTAATGATGTCCATGGCTTGATAAATGATTTCAGATTGATCCACTCCTATCACTTTTTTCGCACCTGCTTTGGCAGCAAACATGGAAAGGATTCCAGTGCCACATCCAACATCTAGGACAATCTAACGAAGTGCAAGGAAGAAGAAAAAAGCAAGTTATTGCAATCAGATAATGGTTACAAAATAATGACAAAGGCACTGAAGGATGTTACTAAATAGTCATGAATACTCAGTGTTAATGAGAAATGAGTTCTAAAATATAAACTTTAAAAAGTTTGAATTCCTTAAAAGATATTCTGAAAGTCTTTAGTATTTAGAGTCTTGATTAAAAACCACTTAAAGTCTTGCTGCTAAAGCATATGTCTCCTCAGCCCATAAAAACACCCATCTTCAGATGCAGAACAAAACATTTGCACTTCTGAACTTATGTTACAATTCTGAGATATTCACAACAACCAGAAGTACCAGGACGTCTGGCAGCTTTCAGCAAAATTGCTTGCCAATAGACCAGAGGCAAGAAACACTTAGAATCACAATACTGGAACAGGCCGTTAAAGCCATCAAGTCCAACTTCCTGCTCAGCACAGTAATCCAAGTTAAAGAATCCCAGGAAAATGGTTGTGTAGCCTCTCTTTGAATACCGTACATCCAATGAAGAGTTATCTACATTCTGAGGGGGGAGGGAGAGGAAACTGCATAAGCTGTACTGTTCAAAGGTTGAGTTGATTGGAACCTGAACTAAAATATGCATTTTGAATGTTTTGGTTAAAATATGAAATAAAGTGGTGCTGTTTTATTTGGAACATGGACCAAAAGGTGATGAAAGTTAATAATAGATAAATGCTAAGTATCTGCAAAATAATTGAGTTTGGAAATATTGAATGAAATTATAGAAACGTAAATATGGAAATATATTAATTGATGCATTGATGTTCAGATAGATTTTTATAATATTACTAGATTATTATAATATTATGATAAATGCTTAAGAAATGAAGATTTAAAAGTATGGATTCATTAATAGTTGTGAGTTTGTTTTGCTGATTTTTCTTCTAATTTACATAGTAATAGATTTTGGTTTTGTTTTATTATTAATTTCCTTTTTTAATAAAGAAGAGGAAATTGTTTTATTAGTTAGGAAAAGGTTGTACCAGGGAGTTTAGTTTTTTTTTAAGAAGAATATATAAGAAGGAGGAGTAAGCATGATGACCTGCCTGGATTTGTAAGAAGATAAATGATATTAATTTAATAAGATCAAAAGGAAATCAATGTTGAATTCATTTAACATAAAATTGGTTACCTAGATGACAAAATTAGAGGACAGAGTTTGGAGGATTGATGTATACCAAAAGTAACCAATTTGGAATCAGTAATTTTTGGGGGTGATTATATTTGTTGTACTAACACAATACTGTTTTTATTGTAACATGAAAATAAGAAAAAAAAAGTAACTGAAGGTAACTAAAAAGCAAATCTCCTATACTTTAGTCATTATGATATTTAAACATTCTACTCAAGCTTCTCTGATTGGAGTTCTAAAAACTTATCAAAAGGAATTAAAAGAATTAGCTTATATCATAACAACATGGAATGGAAGCAGACTCCCTCCCCTTTTTTTTGCAAAGCTAGATTTCAATCTCTTCATTATCTAAAAAATGTCAACTATAAAGAAAATATTACCACAATTATATTTTTTCTTATTTATATAGATTACTATAATATGCCAGTCAGCAGAACCATAGAGGAAATGCATCTTTTCCCTTGCAAAGAATACTTTAAATGTTGGCACGGCAGTAAAAATTGTTAATTTTTTGAAATAAGTTAAAAGATTTCCGCTTTAAAATGAACTCACTCTACACATTAATGAGGTGTTTTTGAAATGTCCTGCTGTGTTTTATTAAGTACTTATTTAGATTTAAGATATTTAACTTTTTTTTAATAGGTGAAAATTTCAAATAACTATCCAGCCATATCAGCTATAAACAAATATTTTCTTCATCTTTATATGTTAATGATCATGATGGTAATGATCTGCAACCCTAATGGATTTACTTTTTGCTTTTCAGTATGTCACTGAGCAAGGGAAGTTGCATACAGACAAACGCTTAAGTTCTACAACTTCCTCAATTACTGAATAACTATGGTTGACGCGCTGAGTTATAATACTGCACTTGATGAATCTCTACAAATGCCACTACAATCTGCATTTGGATTATCTGTTGTAGTAGTTCTGTTAACCTTTGTACGCCAACCCAAAGTAACTATTGTGAGATGAGCTGCCACATAAATCATTTAACTATATAAATAAATTTCTCCAGATTCTACCTAATATAATTAAGTGCACAAAAATTCAGCAGATACACAGGAGTGTGGAAGGCATGTTTAGATCTTATGTTAAGATGTGGACATAAGTAAAATGTGAACAATTCAAAGGACTACTGAAGCTATTTTAATAAATCTATACAATTTCCATGCTTGCAAGGCAAAGTTCTGTAGCAATAATAAGCATACAAGTGTAAATGCAGTTTTCAAAATCTGTACTTTCCCCCTCCCAACATCAACAAAAGCTGGAGCAATGATGGTTTAAAAAAAATTAAAATGAAAGAGGAAAAAATCTATTTGATCAAAAAACATAAAACTAATTAGGAGTTGAAGAAATGTTGAAATATTTTTAAATATTGTCAGTTGTTCTATAATATCCATTGTATAAATGCAAGCAGAGTAGCAGACTTCAATGTTATCTTACAAAAAAAAAATTAAACGAAAACCCACAGATCCAACAATTTACTTGGCAGAAACATGTTAAAAATTAAGAAAGTAGCTGTTTTTGAATGATCTGCCTGCATATTTGATGGGCCAACCTTCCACAAGCAGAACTGCTTTGCTTTTCTATACACTCAACATTTAAGAAAGCGTTTCCCATAAATGTCAAGGTATGTTTGCACTTGATATAAAGAATTCTTCATTATGCACATACAGAGAAAATGTTTTCTCCCTGTTCTCTACCTCTAAGACAAAAATAAAGAATCATAAAAGTGGCACATACAAGATCAGGGTTAATAGTCCTCTTTGTTCAACAGAAGGACTCTAGATTATACACTTAGCATAATTAAAGTTTCCAGCATATCCTTTCTTACCAGAGTTTAAAAAAATAAAAGATACATGTTAACTGCAAATTCCAAGGTACAATTCCTTCCATAAAATAAAAATAAAAAATATGTGAAAGAAGAAAAATAAAAATAAAATGTGTGGACTCGTGCCCACCCTGGCTCCAGGTTTTGGAGGGTCCTTGAGGGAGGGGTTTGACCCACAACCATTAAAGGTGGCGGTTGTGAGGCCCCTCCTCAAGAAGCCTTCTCTGGATCCAGCAGAATTTTAAAAAAATTGTCCAGTCTCCAATTTCCCTTTGTGGGAAAGATTGTAGAGAAAGTTGTGGCAATCCAGCTCCTACAGTAGTGATGGCGAACCTATGACACGGGTGCCACAGGTGGCACATGGAGCCATATCTCCTGGAACACGAGTCGTTACCCTAGCCCAGCTCCAACTTGCATGTGTGTGTGCTGGCCAGCTGATTTTTAACTTGCACAGATGCTCTGGGAGGGCATTTTTGGCTTCCAGAGCGCTTCCGGGGGGGGATGGGGGAGGGCGTTTTTACCCTCCCCTGGTCCCCCCTCCTTTGGAGCCTGGGGAGGGCAAAAAACGAGATTACTGGGCCCACCAGAAGTTGGGAAACAGGCCGTTTCCAGTCTCCAGAGGTTTGGGGGAAGCTGTTTTTGCCTTCCCCTGGTATTGAATTATGGTTGTGGGCACTTGCGCATGCGCGGTACTGCACGTGCATGCTCTTTTGGCACCCAAGGAAAAAAAGGTTCACCATCACTGTCCTACAGGTTGTTGGATGAAACTGATTATCTAGACCCTTTTCAATAGGGCTTCTGGCCTAGCTACAGCACACAAACTGCTTTGATCTCTTTGATGGATGATCTCTGGCGAGCTCGGGAAGGGATCATTCCTCTATCTTGGTGCTATTTGACTCTCAGCTTTTTTCAATATTATTGACCATGGCAGCCTTCTGCGCTGACTAAGGGAGCTAGGATTGGGATGCACAGTATTATGATGGTTTTCCTCCTATCTCTCTGGTCGATCGCAGTAGGTGTCGATGGGAGAGCAGAGGTCAACCCCTAGACCATTCATCCCATGTCAGTTCAGTAAAGCAGTGGATGTGATGTGCTGGTGCCTGGACGAGGCGAGGGTCTGGATGGAAGTCAACAGGCTCAAACTTAACCCTGACAAGACCGAGCGACTCTGGATACTGCCTCCAAAGAATGATGTCGACTGTACTTCCTTGGTTCTGAGGGGAGAGAAATTAACCCCCTCAGAACGGGTTCACAATTTGGGTGTACTCCTAGACTCACAGCTAAGATTAGATCAAAACCTGAAAGCTGTAGCTAGGGAGACCTTTGCACAGGTTCGACTAGTGCATCAATTGTGACCCTACTTGGATCGAGAGGCTCTTCTTACAGTCACTCATGCCCTTATCACCTCACGGCTGGATTATTGCAATGCACTCTACATGGGGCTACCCTGAAGAATGTCCAGAGACTACAGTTGGTCCAAATTGGAGCTGCATGAGCTGTTGTTTGTGTGTGCGGCCAGATATGCACACACTACATCAATTCTTTGCGAGCTGCACTGGCTTCCTATCGGTCTCCGGCCACAATTCAAGGTGTTGGTTATTACCTTTAAAACCCTACATGGCTCAGGGCCAGAGTATCTTCGAGACCACCTTCTATCTGCCAGTGATCGGTAAGATCCCACAGGGTTGTTATTCTTCGGGTCCTCTCAGCTAAACTGTGTCGGCTGGTGGATCTGTGAGAGAGAGTCTTCTCTGTGGTTGCCCTGACTCTCTAGCACCAACTACCTCCTGACATCCGCACTACTCCCACCTTATTGGCCCTTCGGAAAGCCGTAAAGACCTGGATTTTCCCACAGGCAGGGGGAGGACTAGTGAAGTCAGTCCATGAATGTATGGATAGCTGCAATTATTTTAATGAATGAATGTATGGATAGCTGCAATTATTTTAAACTGAAATGTTTTTATACTGATTCATGTTCATTTTTGTTGTGAGCTAGGGAGTTGGGCGGCATAGAAATATAAACAAATAAACAAACAAACCTTAATTGAAGGTAATTTCTAAGTATGAATTTCTGACCAAGAGCCAATCAATGATGGCGAACCTATGGCACAAGTGCCACAAGTGGCATGCGGACCATATCTACTGGCATGCGAGCCGTTGCCCTAGCTCAGCTTCAACATGCATGTGTGTGCCGGGCAGCTGATTTTTGGCTCGAACAGAGGCTCTGGGAGGGTGCTTTTGGCTTCCAGAGAGCCTCCGGGAGGATAGGGAAGGGCGTTTTTACCCTACCCAGGCTCCAGGAGCCTGGAGAGGGAGAAACACAAGCCTATTGGATCCACCAGAAGTTGGAAAACAAGCTGTTTCCAGCCTGCAGAGGACCTCTGGGGGTGGGGGAAGCTGTTTTCGCCCTCTCCAGGCATTGAATTATGAATGTGGGCACTCAGGCCTGCGCGATAGCACGCGCCCACACTCTTTTGGCACCCAAGGAAAAAAAGGTTCGCCATCACTGGCATATACTGACTGGATCTTCCTTTCCTAATGTTTACTCTTATTCCATAATTTACAGAATACAAAATAACAGAATTGGAAGGGACCTTGAAGATCTTCTATCCAATTCCATGCCCAAGGAAGACACCCTATACCGGTGATGATGAACCTTTTTTGGTTTGCGTGCCAAAAGGGTGTGTGGGGGTGTCTAGCATGCATGCAGGTACCCATACCACTTCTCTCCCCCCCCCCCACGGATGTACAAACCCCCACCCCCCCACACTGCCCCCATATATGTGCACAATCCCACCACACATATGCGTCTGGGACAAGAAAAAAGAGCCAAATGGGCAAACTGGAAGTTTGGAAAAAAACACTTTTGGCTTGCCCGTTGTGCTGTCTTTTGCACTTTAGAATGTTCAGGGAAACTTCCTGATGCAAAAAACATCCCAACAGGCAAAGCGAAAGTGTGTTTTCCCAAACTTCCAGTTTGTCCTTTGGGCAGTTTTTTTGCACTCCGGGGCTTCAGGTGAAGCTTCTCTGAAGCATCGGGAGGGCGAAACAGCCTTTCCCAAGGCCAAAAATCAGCTGGCCAGCGCTCGCATGCAAACTGGAGCTGACATAGGGCAACGTCTCACGTGCCCTCCAATATGGCTCCATGTGCCATCTGTGACACGTGTGGCATAGGTTCATATTACGGCCCTATACCATTCCAGACAAGTGGCTATCCAGTTTCCTCTTAAAAGCCTCCAGTGTTGGAGCATGCACAGCT
This sequence comes from Erythrolamprus reginae, assembly GCF_031021105.1. Lineage (NCBI taxonomy): Eukaryota > Metazoa > Chordata > Lepidosauria > Squamata > Dipsadidae > Erythrolamprus > Erythrolamprus reginae. Next base: position 108,921,847 of record NC_091950.1, on the reverse strand, counting down.
ACTAAAGGCAGGCCGCTCAACTTTATTTATTTTATTTTATTTTATTTTTTTATTAATTTATTGATTGATTGATTGATTGGATTTGTATGCTGCCCCTCTCCAGAGACTCGGAGCGGCTAACAGCAACAATAAAACAGTGTACAATAGTAATCTAATACTAAAAACGATTAAAAACCCATTAATATAAAAACCAAACATACATACATACATACCATGCATAGAATTGTAAAGGCCTAGGGGAAAAGAGGATCTCAATTCCCCCATGCCTGACGGCAGAGGTGGGTTTTAAGTAGCTTACGAAAGGCAAGGAGGGTGGGGGCAATTCTAATCTCTGGGGGGAGTTGGTTCCAGAGGGCCGGGGCCACCACAGAGAAGGCTCTTCCCCTGGGTCCCGCCAAGCGACATTGTTTAGTTGATGGGACCCGGAGAAGATCCACTCTGTGGGACCTAACTGGTCGCTGGGATTCGTGCAGCAGAAGGCCGTCCCTGAGATAATCTGGTCCGGTGCCATGAAGGGATTTATAGGTCATAACCAACACTTTGAATTGTGATCGGAAACTGATCGGCAACCAATGCTTATTAACATTTTTCACTCTCATAAAATTTCTGCTTAATTCTTCACACAAAAGCCAGATTTTGTCCCATACAAAGGCAGAATTTGCTAACATTTTTTATAAACTTACCAGGAAGGAATTACTTATATGGGTTTCATTCAAACCAAAACACTGGAATCTGAACTCTTTCCAGAAGCCAGTACCTAAGGGGGATCCATAAAACTTTTTAATCATACAACACGCAGGTTAGAAATTCCCTTGTGATAGATTTTAGAACGGTTAAGTGTTCACACATTTATTTCAGATACCACTTAAAAAGAGCAAACAGAAAAGGCTCAACAAAACCTTGTCATCAAAATTAATGAATACTCATGACAGCACACTGAACAATGACAATGCTGATCAGCATTTCTCTTATCAGTATTCTGCACCCTCCTGCAACTGAATAATGCTCTCCATGTAATAGGACTTTAGTATATTCAATCAAAGAACTGTCAAAAAGATTCAGTATCCCAATTGTACAAGGAATCCAATCCAGGAGACTTTTATTACCTTAGCGTATCACATGCTGCAAATACATTAACAGCTCTAAAGCCAGCTCACTTACCTTATCTTTAAAGATGTGTGGATTTAGATAAATGAAGTCACGATAGCTTTCGGTACGCACTTTATCCTATTTTAAAAAAAAGAGTATTCTGAGCACTGACTGCTATTCATTGTCCAATGATAGTTATATCAAAAGTTCATCACTCAGCAGTTATTCCTTAACCTATCTAACAAAAGCAGTATTTTAAGTATGACCAGGGCATTGGAATGTGACAAAAATAGTACTTTATTGAGAAAGTATAAGATAATTTCTAATACAGTTTTTTAAGGCAGCAGTAACAAAATTATCAGACCTAAATGAAATGTGGAAATGTTAAACATACTAGGGTAATTATTTATCGTTTCTGTTTGTACGGAAATAATGCATATATCTTCTCTTTTACAGACATTCTCTAAATTTTCAAGTTCAGCAATACAATAGTGTAAAAGCAATGATATTCAAGATGCACAGCTATCCACTTATTTCTTCGTTAACTTTTGCTGAGGCTAATATATATAAAGATAAAAAGGTACAAAACTAAGTAACTCTACAGTGTGCAAAGTACTGGTAGTTTTCCAGTTTTCACACCTGAACCGAGATAATAACCTGTGTTAGAGCTGACTTTGTAACCTGTTTAGCAACTACAGTATTCCCTCGATTTTAGCGGGTTCGAACTTCGCAGAAAGTCTATACCACGTTTTTTTTCAAAAATATTAATTAAAACATACTTCGCGGTTTTTCCCCCATACCATGGTTTTTTCCACTCGATGACGTCATATGTCATCGCCAAACTTTCGTCTGCCTTTAATAAATATATATTTTTTAATAAACTTTAATAAATAAACATGGTGAGTAGTAATCTGAATGGTTGCTAAGGGAATGGGAAATTGCAATTCAGGGGTTTAAAGTGTTAAGGGAAGGCTTGTGATACTGTTCATAGCCAAAAATAGTATATTTACTTCCGCATCGCTACTTTGCGGAAATTCGACTTTCGTGGGCGGTCTCAGAACGCATCCCCCGCGAAAATTGAGGGAACACTGTAATATCATTCCCTTTAATAAATGTGGGCAGATAGTAAAGCATATGGCTTTCTGGCAGTTTGTTCTATCTATGTAAATGGCTGTAGAACCAATCAGCAAACAAAAGGAAGATGGTGCCTGAGATTCTATTTTTAGCTCCTTGCAAACGCACGCTTAAATATATATATAAAGAACAACTAAAAAAAAAAAGCGAGAACTTCTCCTTGCATACAAATCAGATACTGCACCACTAAAAGGACAAAAGTACAATTCCCTGCAGCAGCTAGCCAGGTAAATTCCAAAACTCGCATTTAGGAATGAAGCATACATATCCGAATCAGTGCCTTTGGGGATTGAAATGGATTGATCAGAATTTGAGAAGAACCTGAAATTATTTTATACATAAATAATGTAAATTAAACATTTTTTAGTGGTTTTCGAACACAACTATCTAAAAAAAACCCCCACTAGTCTGCTCTCATTTGTGAACCTTATTTGCTGCAGTCCATGGGAATGCTTACTCTGCATTCCTTTTCCATCAGTTTCAAAGAACAAGGATGTGGAATTGGCTGTTCTTCATCAGTAATGCAATGACATGGACTTCACTGTTTGACAACTCAGGTACTCCCACCCTTGGGCATATCTAGAAAACTGCTTAAATTAGCTTCTGCCAGGTAATTAATATTAAGCCATGATCTCTTCATTCAACAGTACTTATCTGATTCTAGCAGCATTGTTTCAGAGGCATTTTGTTTATTAAATATGCCCCTCGTTTTTGTGTTCACTTTCCTATTAAAAACTTCCCTCCTGAACCTTATTTAACGCTTTAACATATTTAAATGTTTTGATCTTGTCACCCCTTTTCCTTCTGTCCTCCAGACTATGCAGATTGAGTTCATTAAGTCTTTCCTGATTCGTTTTATGCTTAAGACCTTCCACCAATCTCCCTCTTCCTGCTTGTTATACCTCTAGCTATGCAGCCAAGCATCCTACTTGCCTTTCCTACCGCCTGACCACACTGCTCACCCATTTTGAGACTGTCAGAAATCACTATCCCTAAATCCTTCTCTTCTGAAGTTTTTGCTAACACAGAACTGCCAATGCAATACTCAGATTGAGGATTCCTTTTCCCCAAGTGCATTATTTTACATTTGGAAACATTAAACTGCAGTTTCCATTGCTTTGACCATTTATCTAGTAAAGCTAAATCATTTACCATATTACAGACCCCTCCAGGAATATCAACCCTATTGCACACTTTAGAGTCATCGGCAAATAGGCAAACCTTCCCTACCAGATCTTCCCCTATGTCACTCACAAACATATTAAAAATAGGACCCAGAACAGACCCTTGTGGCACACCGCTTGTAACCTGTCTCTGCTCAGAATACACGCCATTAACAATAACTCTCTGATGTCTATGCTTCAGCCAGCTTGAAATCCACTGAACTATCCAGGGATTAAGTCCAATCTTCACTAATTTATCCATCAGCTCTTTATGTGGAACCGTATCAAAGGCTTTGCTGAAGTCCAGATAGGCAATATCCACGGCACCACCTTGATCCAACACCTTTGTGACATAGTCAAAGAAATCAATGAGATTAGTCTGACATGATTTGCCTTCAGTAAAGCCATGCTGATTTGGGTCCAATAAGTTATTGTTTTTTAGGTGCTGATTTATCCTCTTTTTGAGTAGAGTCTCCATCATTTTAACTACAACTGATGTCAAGCTAATTGGCCTGTAGTTACCAGCTTCTTCTCTACTGCCCTTCTTGTGGATAGGCACAACACTGGCCATTCTCCAATCCTCAGGAACATCTCCTGTTAACAGGGATTGGTTAAACAAATCAGTCAGGGGGGTAGCAATGACAGATCTGAGTTCTTTAAGAACTCTGGGGTGGATGCCATCTGGACCCATTGCCTTATTTATCTTTAATCGCTCAAGTTCTTCTAAGACATCGGCTTCTAAGATCACTGGAGCTGAATCCGTACAGCTGGAAGCAATGCTATATCCCCCTATAGTATTATTTTGTAAGGTGTCTTTTGAGAAAACTGAACAGAAGTAGCTATTGAAATGGTCAGCGATCTCCTTATTCCCATCAATGCATGTATTATTCCCGGTACTAAGCTTTGTGATGCTGCAGTTTTTCTTCTTCCTATCACTAATATATCTGAAGAAGGTTTTATCCCCCTTCTTTACAGATTTTGCAATTTCTTCCTCTTTTGAGGCTTTAGCAGCATATATTATCTGTTTCGCCTCCTTGTCTCATTTTATACACCTCTCTATCAGCTATACTTCCAGACTCTTTATACCTCCTATAGGCAGCCTTTTTTTCATTGACTATAGCCCTTACATCATTGCTAAACCATAGCGGTTTCTTCTTCCTTTTACCTTTAGTTATTTGCTTTACATAAAGTCTTGTGGCTTTTAAGATGGCCTTTTTTAATACAGTCCACTGGGTGCTCGCTCCTGCCATTTTATCCCTCCCCTTTAATTCATTATTTAAATATTCCCCCATTGCATTAAAATTTGTTTTTCTGAAATCTAATACTTTGGTTGCAGTGTAGGATTGCTCACAATCAGTTTTTACATCAAACCACAAACATAGATGGTCACTGCAACCTAAATTTTCTCCCACCTTGACCTCTGAAACCCAATTCCCATTTGTAAAAACTAAATCTAGAATATTCTCCCCTCTAGTTGGTGTCTTAACTAGCTGTGCCAGAGCTGCTCCTGTAAAGGCCTCTACTATATTCTTACTTTTGCATGTAAGGGCACTGGGGATATTCCAGTCAACATCAGGCATGTTGAAATCACCCATAACCACAATATCTCCCTTTACTGCCATTTGGGTAATTTCATCCACCATCTTGTTGTCATGTTCCTCAGATTGCCCTGGAGGCCTATAGATCACCCCAATTCTAATGACAGAACCGTCTTTATTTTGCATGCAAATCCAGAGGGTCTCCAGATCTTGTACTAGTCCACGTTCTGAGAAGATGCTGCTGCAATGCAAATGCTGGCACTAAGGCAAAATCCCAAAGGATAGTATATGCAGAATTGTCAAAAATTAATCACAAGATATATTACATTACACCGATTATTTAATATCGAAATACTAGAGGAAAATTACCTTCAGAGCATTTCTATTGTGTTTATGGAAGACCTAAATCTATATTAGCTATCATATGGCTGAATTCCTATCCCACTGAAGGGGAAAAAGTAACAACCAAGGAAGCATATGGGGAGAGCAGACTACACATGGTCCTTTGGGATTTTGATCTGTGTTTTTACATGTGTGATTTCTCTTGTTACTTTGTTCACTTTTTTCCCCTTGCATTTTTACCTGAGCTTCACCAGGATAACAATCTAGTATGGATAGGGTTAAAAATGCAGCGGTATTGCAGTATACGTATGGGGAAACAGCCTCCCTTCCATCTTTCCCACCATAAAGACAGGCTTCTGTTCATTTCCTAACCTTTAGCATTTCTTCATGAATCCCAAAGTGCCCATATGAGCTGAAGTAAACATCTTCCTCATCCTCCTTTAAGTCCCCAGTTGTGCGAGCAGATGAGCAACTTCCGATTTCTGTGTTCATCACCAAATCCTGCGCAAATTGCCTGTAATCAATTTGAAACATACCCTCAAGACATAGTACAAGAACTATAAAAAGGCAGCATAACCGGTAGGTTGCATACTGTGCTATTTGGTGGCTTCCACATGCTGAAGCTCCCTCTGCTGGCTACTGCATTGAAAGTTGCTTGGAATTTTTTTGAGCGTTTCAAACGCCAGTATTTTTTCTACATCCCAGGGCAGGGGTAGGCAAAGTTGGCTCTTCTATGACTTGTGGACTTCAACTCCCAGAATCTCTGAGCCAATCATGCTAGCTCAGGAATTCTGGGAGTTGGAGTCCACATGTCATAGAAGAGCCAACTTTGCCTACCCCTCTCCCAGGGCATAAAGAACTGTATCTGGTTGTTTTTTATAACTCTACTCAATTCTAACTATGAAAGTCAATTTGGTGGTTAAGATGCTAGGGAAACTGTGAGTTCTAGTCAAATGTCTATGAAAATCCTCAGTCATCTAGTTGAATCAAAAGTAGTGGGGGGGGGGTTGGAAAATGCAACTGGACTGTTTTTTTGAGGAAAACGACATTTCGCTTTCTATCCTGGAAACATCAGGAAACGTCATTTGTTTGTTTGTTTGTTTGTTTCTTTGTTTCTTTCTTTTTTTCTTTGTTCATTGATTGATTGATTCATTGGTTGGTTGTACTTATATGCCACTCTTCTCAAGGACCCAGGGAGGCAACATATAAAAGCAATACAAAAAACAATTATAAAGCCCAATTATAAAACTTATCTAAAAACCCCAAGTCATAAAACTGTATAACCACATTCATTCACGTCACAGTCATGCTAATGGTCGGAACAGAGTGTAAGAGCTCGATGCCCCCAGGTCTGTCAGCAAAGGTGAGTTTTTAAAGCCTTCCGGAAGGCCAGGAGTGGGGATAGTGCAAATCTCCGGGGTGGAGTTGGTTCCAGAGGGTCGGAGCTGCCACAGAGAAGGCCCTTCCCCTAGGGCCCGCCAGACGGCATTGCTTGGCTGACGGACCTGGAGAAGGCCGACACTGTGGGCTCTGACCAGTCGCTGGGATACATGAGGCTGGAGACGGTTCCATAAGTAACCTGGTCCTAAGCCATTAGTTGCATTGGATACTGTGGGCAATGAAAGGACAGTTATTCACAGTTGAGATTAGATGGGGTGGTTTTTTTTGGGGGGGGGCGGGATGGAAAGATTGTGTTTCCTTTCCAGACAATTGGTCTTAACACTATGAATTCTAGTCTTTCCTCGGACACCCAGCCCAAGGAGCAGAAGCCAATAGCAAACTAGCTGCGAAAAACCTTGCCAAGAAAACTGCAGGGATGAGTCCAGGCAGTCACCAGGAGTCAATAATGACTCAAAGCTACAATTCTAGCTGTAGTACAGCAAAATGTTTAATAATATTTTAAAAGGTACATAAAACATAAAAGGTTTAAAAGGTTCAGAACACATAAAACAGCAGGGAATAGATTCCAAATAATCCAGCTGATGTTAGAAAACTTGGTCCAATTACTTAAAAGTAATTTAGCAACCTTTGAAAATAATAATCTTTCAAGGAATAGCAACCAATAAAGAAAAAGCAGGAGATAATTACAGGGCCACAAAAGAGGATAAATTAACATTTTAAAAGCACTTAAGCAATTAGTATTATTTCTCAGCATCCTCTTTCTACTACAAAAACAATAATAAGCCTCTAAAGCAATAGAAGATCCTTATTGAGTTATTTAAGAACACAATAGTCCAAAAGTCTATTTTTAAAAATAAAAGTACTATTTGAAGGAACAATGGCTATAATTTCAGAATACCACATATATAGCAACTAGAATATGGAACAGAAGTTATTCTAATATTTTACAGGCAAGTCTACATCAAATAAATCTTAACTCTTGGTAATGAAATGGACTTACTATTGTGATTTTTCTGGCAAAAGTACAGAAGTGTTTGGCAGTGCCTACTTCTTGGATGATTTCTGACTTCCCTTCTATCTATAACTGAAACAGTTTAAATGTATTTTGATGCAGCCTTGGGCATCTGATTCTCTTCCTGTAAAGCAGGATTTAAGGGTAGCTGTCTAGGACCAGTCTGTACTTTTTATAGCAACAAAAATATTTGGATGAAACTATTGACATCAATGTAAACATCCCTGGCTACTGGCCATGCTGATAGGAATTGCTGATAGGATGACGTCTGATCACCTACTGATTCCCTACATATGTTCTAGCTGGATCACTAGCAACCAATGAAGGGGTAAGAAAAGTGCAGTCGTGCTCAGTCCATGAATTCAGAATAGATATTTTAATCAATTTTGTGACTCAAAATACTCCTGACTCAGGACTGAGCCAAATAAAGGAACAGGAAGAATTGATTTAGCAATTATTCAAAAAAAATGCTCTACTTAGGCCATCAAGTCCAATCCATACTTTAAGACAGAAACCTAAATTAAAACACAAGTATCTAGCCTTCAGTTGAACTCATCCAGTGAAAGTGCCAGCACTTCTTTCATAGTAATTATTTCTACTGGTAAACTCTTCTTAAGAGTTATGAAGTTATTTTAGCATTAAATCAGAATCTGTCTTCTAATAGCTTAGTTCCAATAAAGCAACATGCGTTCTTGAATTATGAAGAACCTGTTTTGACTTTCTGGTAATATTTATTATTATTACTATTACTATTACTATTACTATTACTATTATTATTATTATTATTATTATTATTATTATTATTATTATTATTATTAAAATTTGTATGCCGCCCTTCTCCGTAGACTCATATATATACATTTAGATATTTTAAGATGTTATAATCCTGCTCAGTCTTACCAACATTACATATTCATAACTTCTTGGTAAGATTTAGTGTCTATTCTCCTGATCATCCTTACTGGCCTTCTATGATATTTTAATTGTCTAAATCAGTGGTAGGGAACATTGGCTCTTCCATAACATGTGGACTTCAACTCCCAGAGTTCCTAAGCTAGCAAGATTGGCTCAGGAATTCTGGGAGTTGAAGTCCACAAGTCATAGAAGAGCCAATATTCTCTACCTCTGGTTTAATATTTCTTAAAATGTGCCAACCAGAACTAAATATATTAGATATACCCAGTATCCTGTTGTTGTGTTGCTTTTTTTTTTTTTTGCATCTTGTGAGCTCCCCCGAGTTTTCAGAGAAGGGCGCCATACAAATCTAAATAATAATGATAATGATAATAATAATAAAAATTTCACCAAAGAATACATTGGAACGAAGATTTTTTTGTGTTTTGGAAATTATAATTCTGTTAATGAAGCCTAAAATTGACTTTTATGCTAATGACACATTTCTGACACATAGAGCTTTGCAATCAATTGCTATTCAGACACCTTTTTCATAAGCACTGTAATTAAGCCACCCATCCTCCCACAATCCTGTATCAGTGTTTTTGACCTTAAATGAAGAATTTTGCGGCTCTCTCTCTCTCTCTGTTGAACTTCATTTATTACTTTCAGGACATTTCTCTAGCCTATACAAATTGTTGTGAATTTCATTTGTTTTCTAGAGTACCATACAGTCCATCTAATTTTACCTTATTTACAAATGTGAGAAGCTCTCATTGTATCATTTCTTCCAGCACTTACACTGATAATGCTAACAAAAGGCTTAGGATCAGATTACCTACGGGACCGTCTCCTGCCTCATGAATCCCACAGCGTTGGCCGTCTCGAAGTCCCATCGGCCAGACAATGTCTTCTGGCAGGCCCTAGGGGAAGAGCCTTCTCTGTGGCAGCCCCAGCCCTCTAGAACGAACTGCCTCCGGAGATACATATTGCCCCCTCCCTCTGGTCTTTCATAAAGCTCTGAAGACCTACCTCTGCCGGCGGGCATGGGGGCTGTGAGAGATGAAATTGTCTCTGGCCGATATTGTGAATGATCAATTGAATGAATGGGAATGACTGCATATGGGAGTTTTTATGATTTTATAAATAATTATTTTTAACCATAATTAGATTTCTTTATATATATTGTTTTTATTATGTTGTACGTTGCCCTGAGTCGTTTTGAGAAGGGCGGCATAGAAGTCCATTTAATAAATGGATAATAAATAAATTGAAAAATGCAAGCTTAGCGCTGAATCTTTAGACACTTACTCAAAACAACATTCCAATTCAATGAGGGCATTCTGACTATGATTTTCGAACTACTTATGCATCCACTTGATGATCATGCTATCCTGTCCACATTACCTTTCAACTGTCTAATAAGTCTCTTGCTATTTCCTATTTGCTTATTTTCTATTGCATTATTTAAGCAACAGGAGAGTATGCTTTACAAAGCTTAGCTGAATTGTAAAAAAATGTCCTTCTTATTGATCCATTCATTATATGACAAATTTTTCAGTTTTTCTTCTCTTTAATACACTAAATATCATACTCCTCTATCATCTTGGTTCAACTAAGTTGAATATTTAGTTCAGGGTTTTGAACTGAAAAGTGCATTATTTAAAATGATTACCTCATTTTCTGTAGATCATCTTGGGCTTGGGCCAATGCAGCTTCTGCCAACTCAGTTCTGTGCTCAGCAATTTTCAAGCATTCAAGGAGAGATGTAGACTCAGATACTCCATTAGGACATGAGATACTGGGAGGATCAAGAAGGTCTTCTACATCTGGAAATGAAACACAAATATTTGTACAAATATGGAATGGAACATAATGGTTTAACTTTGAATAAGAATGGATGCTGACCATGTTTCTTAAAAGTGTTCTTTGAAAGGCAGTCCAGACAAAAAAACACAGCCTGGAACACCAGCTCTATCTTTATTGTAAGGTTATATTTAACAAAATCTTGCAAGACTGAAAATATTTTCCCCTCTTTCTTTTTTGCTTTTTTTTTTTACATAACTAGGACTCCTTCAGAAACATTTCCCATGCCATTCCTCCTCTGGATTGAGATATCTTCTTGCCAACAGGCCTAGGGCCATTACCAACTGTTCTCCAGTTTTCCTTAGTTTCTCATGTTGATTCTTCCTTGTTCTAAAGTTCAAAAGGACTCAATCCAAATTGATTTGATTATCCATTTTACTTTTCTTTGTGCAGTAGACACTAAGCCAGCGTCAATGTATGGACAAGAATCTATCATATGATTGCTAGGAAGAAAAAAACCTGTCTTGATGGACAATCAATCAACATCAATATATTTGTGAAATTCTTTTTTCCAAAAGAGATTTGCTAGCTTGCAATTAATAAGATTTAAAAATAAGCTATACATTCCATTGGATTCCTAGTGCAATATAAGTGTTTAAAAGTTTGCCAAAGAGTATTATTCATTCTGGAGCCATACAGAGGAGTCCCAGCCAGGTATAGAGATATATTGAATACAATCAAATCAAAGGTGACTCATTGATTTCAAGGGACATTCTAGACTGCAGATGCTATCACAAAGCATCCATTAATTATACTATCCATAAGCAATACAAGATGGTATTCTTTACAACTCAGCACATGTAACAAAACCTGACAATTTTAGTGATAAACCAGTTGAAAAATACAATTAGATCTATTTGTGAAACCCCATTTAGACTATAGGTTTTCCAATTTGCATACCATCTTCTAGGAGTAAAACATTTTTAACAGAATATCCCCAATTCACAGAGACAATTTAGCAGAATTTTGTGGCACATGATGTCAAAAAGAAGTGAAAGATTAAAGCAGGCTCACCATAATAGCATTTGCTATGTTTTCTCACAAAAATTTTTATCAGAATAAATTTATTCTGCCTCAGACCAAAGACTGAAACCAGAGATAGGATCCAGAAAAGGATTTCTAAGAACATCTATAGCTAGCTATACAGGCATCATTATTTTAGTCCCCTCATTCAAAAAATAATATCCATCAGCTTTGGATTATGCAAATTTTCCAAAACATTCAAGAAGCCATCACATTCCATAAGAGATTGATAAGAGAATATTAAATTCTTAAGATATTAAGATATATTAACTTAATTTCATGAAATGTTATAAAAAAATAAAACAAAATTTCCATTGTCCAGAAAGATTCTTACTTCATATCAAACTTTCTACTCTTGGCAAAGATCAAGATAATATTAATCAATTTTGGGCAGTCTTGGATGCAACTAATTTACATCATTTTCACTCTGTATCTGGCTTGGTTATGGAACACAAATAGTAATAGCCTTGGTCACCATGATGATCTATGCTGGAAATGATAAAGATATAATCCTAAAATGCCTCTGACAGCCTAAACCAGGGATAGGCAAAGTTGGCTCTTCTATGACTTGTGGGCTTCAACTCCCAGAACTCCTGAGCCACAATCATGCTAGCTCAGGAATTCTGGGAGTTGAAGTCCATATGTCATAGAAGAGTCAACTTGCCTACCCCTAGTCTAAGCTAATTTACAGGTGGGGTTGTTTTACAATACTATTTTCAAACATTTTAAAGCACAGATAATTATTATTCTTATTTCAAATTATAAACTATCTTGATTTGGATAAGGTTTCAAATTATTTACAAATCTCCTTATAATTTTATATACTATGCAAAAAATTAAAATGAAAAGAAAATTTACCAAACTGTAGTAATAAGTCATTTTCTATTACAGGTTTCAAATAGTTATCTTCATTCCAAGGAAATGGAGGTCTAAGATTATTAACATACTCTGCATCTGGCTTCTGAAATAGCAAATGAACATGGAAGTGACAGACTATCCCAAGAATGAATCATACACAGAAATAACAAACTGGAATTTTTAAAGTTAGACATATGATCTATATGTAGCATAATTCTACAAACAATACATTCTTCCTCTAATTTATAGCTGATTAACCTTTCTCATCTATGGACTTGTATTTTATATTTTTAATTTTATGCCATATAATACGCCTTGTTTTAATTGTGATGCTTCTGACACAAATTAACAAACATCTAAGATAGAATATACATACACATATATACAATATATCATTTCCAAATCCATTGCTTGCCATTAACAACAAATTGTTGCTAAGAGTAAGTAACTCTAAAATTAGAACTAGAAACAATAAACATTATTGAACATTGTGGTCTTCGTTTTGGTAAGAAATGTTCATCGTTAGGATATTAAGAATGATCTAATACTTACACATTTCCAGATTGCGTAGAATATTATGAACACTTATTTATCATATTTATAAGATGACCCAATTAACTATGGTTCTTAAGTGAAGTAATATTTTAGACATCAAGATAATCCACCATAAATAATTTTTAAAATTGATTTTATATTCA